>NC_140999.1:62504401-63104401 GCF_052327205.1 Somniosus microcephalus | reverse complement strand
AGCAACTGAGAGATAGGGTAAAAATAACTGAGAAATAGGGTAATGGAGAACTGAGCAATAGGGAAATAGACAACTGAGAATAAAGGTAATAGACAACTGAGAAATAGGATAATAGAAAACTGAGCAATAGTGTAATAGACAACTGAGAAATAGGGTAATAGCCAACTGAGGAATAGGGTAATAGTCAACTGAGAAATAAAATAATAGACAACTGAGAAATAGGGTAATAGACAAATGAGAATAAAGGTAATGTTCTACTGAGAAATAGGGTAATAGACTACTGAGAAATAAGGTAATAGACAACTGAGAATAAAGGTAATAGAAAACTGAGAAATAGGGTTATGGACAACTGAGAATAATGGTAATGGAAAACTGAGAAGTAGGGAATAGACAACTGAGAAATAGGGTAATAGACAACTGAGGAATATGGTAATAGACAACTTTGAAATAGGGTAATAGGAAATTGGGAAATAGGGTAATAGACAACTGAGCAATAGCGTAAAAGACAACTGAGAAATAGGGTAATAGACAACTGAGAAATAGGGTATGAGACAACTGAGAAATAAAGTAATAGACAACTGAGAAATAGGGTAATAGACAACTGAGAATAAAGGTAATGGACAACAGAGAAATAGGGTAATAGACAACTGAGAAATAATGTAATAGACAAATGAGAAATAGGGAATAAGACAACTGAGGATAAAAATAATGGAAAACTGGGAAATAGGGTAATGGACAACTGAGAATGAAGGTAATGGACAGCTGAGAAATAAGGTAATAGACAACTGAGAATTAGGGTAAAATCAACTGAGAAATAGGGTAATGGAGAACTGAGAAATAGGGAAATAGACAACTGAGAATTAAGGTAATGGACAACTGAGGAATAGTGAAATAGACAGCTGAGAAATAGGGTAATAGACAATGGAGAATTCAGATAATAGACAACTGAGCAATAGGGTAATAGACAACTGAGAAATAGGGCAATAGACAACTGTGAAATAGGGTAATAGACAACTGAGAAATAAAATAATAGACAACTGAGAAATAGGGTAATAGACAAATGAGAATAAAGGTAATGTTCAGCTGACAAATAGGGTAATAGACAACTGAGAAATAAGGTAATAGACAACTGAGAAATAGTGTGATAGACAAATGAGAATAAAGGTAATGGACAACTGCAAAATAGGGTAATAGACAACTGAGAAATAAGGTAATAGCAACTGAGAGATAGGGTAAAAACAACTGAGAAATAGGGTAATGGAGAACTGAGCAATAGGGAAATAGACAACAGAGAATAAAGGTAATAGACAACTGAGAAATAGTATAATAGACAACTGAGCAATAGTGTAATAGACAACTGAGAAATAGGGTAATAGACAACTGAGAAACAGGGTAATAGACAACTGAGAAATAAAATAATAGACAACTGAGAAATAGGGTAATAGACAAATGAGAATAAAGGTAATGTTCCACTGAGAAATAGGGTAATAGACTACTGAGAAATAAGATAATAGACAACTGAGAATAAAGATAATAGAAAACTGAGAAATAGGGTTATGGATAACTGAGAATAATGGTAATGGAAAACTGAGAAGTAGGGAATGGACAACTGAAAAATAGGGTAATAGACTACTGAGAAATAATGTAATAGACAACTGAGAAATTGGGAATAAGACAACTGAGAATAAAGATAATGGAAAACTGGGAATTAGGGTAATGGACAACTGAGAATAAAGGTAATGGACAGCTGAGAAATAAGGTAATAGACAACTGAGAAATAGGGTAATAGACAATGGAGAAATCGGATAATAGACAACTGAGCAATAGGGTAATAGACAACTGAGAAATAGGGCAATAGACAACTGTGAAATAGGGTAATAGACAACTGAGAAATAAAATAATAGACAAGTGAGAAATAGGGTAATAGACAAATGAGAATAAAGGTAATGTTCAGCTGACAAATAGGGTAATAGACAACTGAGAAATAAGGTAATAGACAACTGAGAAATAGTGTGATAGACAAATGAGAATAAAGGTAATGGACAACTGCGAAATAGGGTAATAGACAACTGAGAAATAAGGTAATAGCAACTGAGAGATAGGGTAAAAACAACTGAGAAATAGGGTAATGGAGAACTGAGCAATAGGGAAATAGACAACAGAGAATAAAGGTAATAGACAACTGAGAAATAGTATAATAGAAAACTGAGCAATAGTGTAATAGACAACTGAGAATAAAGATAATAGAAAACTGAGAAATAGGGTTATGGATAACTGAGAATAATGGTAATGGAAAACTGAGAAGTAGGGAATACACAACTGAAAAATAGGGTAATAGACTACTGAGAAATAATGTAATAGACAACTGAGAAATTGGGAATAAGACAACTGAGAATAAAGATAATGGAAAACTGGGAATTAGGGTAATGGACAACTGAGAATAAAGGTAATGGACAACTGAGGAATAGGGTAATAGACAGCTGAGAAATAGGGTAATAGACAACTGTGAAATAGGGTAATAGACAACTGAGAAATAAAATAATAGACAACTGAGAAATAGGGTAAGAGGCAAATGAGAATAAAGGTAATGTTCAGCTGAGAACTAGGGTAATAGACAACTGAGAAATAAGGTAATAGACAAATGAGAAATAAAATAATAGAAAACTGAGAAATAGGGTTATGGACAACTGAGAATAATGGTAATGGAAAACTGAGAAATAGGGAATAGACAACTGAGAAATAGGGTAATATACAACTGAGAAATAGGGTAATGGACAACTGAGAATATTGGAAATGGAAAACTGAGAAATAGGGAATAGACAACTGAGAAATAGCGTAATAGACAACTGAGAAATAGGGTAATAGACAACTGAGAAATTGGGTAAAAGACAACTGTGAAACAGTGTAATGGACAACTGAGAATAAAGTTAATGGACAACTGAGAAATAGGGTAATACACAACTGAGAAATATGGTAACAGATAACAGTGAAATAGGGTAATAGATAATTGAGAAATAGAGTAATAGACAACTGAGCAATAGGGTAATAGACAACTGAGAAATAGGGTAAAGGACAACTGAGAAATATGGTAATAGATAACTGCGAATTAGGGTAATATATAATTGAGAAATAGGGTAATAGACAACTGAACAATAGAATAATAGACAATTGAGAAATAGTGCAATAGACAATTGAGAAATAGGGCAAAAGACAACTGAGCAATAGTGTAAAGGACAACTGAGAAATAGTGTAATAGACAAAGGAGAAATAGAGAAATAGACAAATGAGAAATAGGATAATAGACAACTCAGAAATAGGGTAATAGACAACTGAGAAATAGGGTAGACAACTGAGAAGTAAAGTAATAGAAAACTGATATATAGGGTAATAGATAATTGAGAAATAGGGTAATAGACAACTGAGCAATAGGGTAATAGACAACTGAGAAATAGGGTAAAGGACAACTGAGAAATAGGGTAATAGTCAACTGAGAAATAGGGTAAAAGACAACTGAGAAATAGAGTGATAGACAACTGAGAAGTAGGGTAATAGACAACTGAGAAATAAAGTAATAGACAACTGATATATAGGGTAATAGATAATTGAGAAATAGGGTAATAGACAACTGAGCAATAGGGTAATAGACAACTGAGAAAAAGGGTAAAGGACAACTGAGAAATAGGGTAATAGACAACAGAGAAATATGGTACTAGATAACTGCGAAATAGGGTAATAGATAATTGAGAAATAGGGTAATAGACAACTGAGCAATAGGGTAATAGACAACTGAGAAATAGGGTAATAGACAACTGAGCAATAGGGTAATAGACAACTGAGAAATAGGGGAAAGGACAACTGAGAAATAGGGTAATAGACAACTGAGAAAGATGGTAATAGATAACTGCGAAATAGGGTAATAGATAATTGAGAAATAGGTTAATAGACAACTGAGCAATAGAATAATAGACAATTGAGAAATAGTGCAATAGACAATTGAGAAATAGGGTAAAGGACAACTGAGAAATAGGGTAATAGACAACGGAGAAATAGAGAAATAGACAAATGAGAAGTAGGGTAATAGACAACTGAGAAATAGGGTAATAGACAACTTAGCAGTAGGGTAATCGACAACTGAGAAATAGGGTAAAAGACATCTGAGAAATAGGGTATTAGACAACAGAGAAATAGGGTAATTGACAACTGAGAAATAGGGTAATAGGCAACGGAAAAATAACATAATACACAACTGAGAAATAGGGTAATAGACAACTGAGAATAAAGGTAATGGCAACTACGAAATAGGGTAATCGACAACTGAGAAATAAGGTAATAGACAACTGAGAAATATGGTAATAGACAACTGAGAAATAGGGAAATAGACAACTGAGAATAAAGTTAATGGACAACTGAGAAATAGGGTAATACACAAGTGAGAAATAGGGTAATAGACAAATGCGAAGTAGGGTAATAGACAACTGAGCAATAGTTAATAGACAATTGAGAAATAGGGCAATAGATAACTGAAAATGGGGCAATAGACAACTGAGAAATAGGGTAATAGTCAATTGAGAAATAGGGTAATAGACAACTGAGAAATAGGGTAATAGACAACTGAGAAATTGTGTTATAGACAAATGAGAATAAAGGTAAAGACAACTGCGAAATAGGGTAATAGACAACTGAGAAATAAGGTCATAGCAACTGAGAGATAGGGTAAAAATAACTGAGAAATAGGGTAATGGAGAACTGAGCAATAGGGAAATAGACAACTGAGAATAAAGGTAATAGACAACTGAGAAATAGGATAATAGAAAACTGAGCAATAGTGTGATAGAGAACTGAGAAATAGGGTAATAGCCAACTGAGGAATAGGGTAATAGTCAACTGAGAAATAAAATAATAGACAACTGAGAAATAGGGTAATAGACAAATGAGAATAAAGGTAATGTTCTACTGAGAAATAGGGTAATAGACTACTGAGAAATAAGGTAATAGACAACTGAGAATAAAGAGAATAGAAAACTGAGAAATAGGGTTATGGACAACTGAGAATAATGGTAATGGAAAACTGAGAAGTAGGGAATAGACAACTGAGAAATAGGGTAATAGACAACTGAGGAATATGGTAATAGACAACTTTGAAATAGGGTAATAGGAAATTGGGAAATAGGGTAATAGACAACTGAGCAATAGCATAATAGACAACTGACAAATAGGGTAATAGACAACTGAGAAATAGGGTATGAGACAACTGAGAAATAAAGTAATAGACAACTGAGAAATAGGGTAATAGACAACTGAGAATAAAGGTAATGGACAACAGAGAAATAGGGTAATAGACAACTGAGAAATAATGTAATAGACAAATGAGAAATAGGGTATAAGACAACTGAGGATAAAGATAATGGAAAACTGGGAAATAGGGTAATGGACAACTGAGAATGAAGGTAATGGACAGCTGAGAAATAAGGTAATAGACAACTGAGAAATAGGGTAAAATCAACTGAGAAATAGGGTAATGGAGAACTGAGAAATAGGGAAATAGACAACTGAGAATTAAGGTAATGGACAACTGAGGAATAGGGTAATAGACAGCTGAGAAATAGGGTAATAGACAATGGAGAATTCGGATAATAGACAACTGAGCAATAGGGTAATAGACAACTGAGAAATAGGGCAATAGACAACTGTGAAATAGGGTATTAGACAACTGAGAAATAAAATAATAGACAACTGAGAAATAGGGTACAAAACAAATGAGAATAAAGGTAATGTTCAGCTGACAAATAGGGTAATAGACAACTGAGAAATAAGGTAATAGACAACTGAGAAATAGTGTGATAGACAAATGAGAATAAAGGTAATGGACAACTGCGAAATAGGGTAATAGACAACTGAGAAATAAGGTAATAGCAACTGAGAGATAGGGTAAAAACAACTGAGAAATAGGGTAATGGAGAACTGAGCAAAAGAAAATAGACAACTGAGAATAAAGGTAATAGACAACTGAGAAATAGTATAATAGACAACTGAGCAATAGTGTAATAGACAACTGAGAAATAGGGTAATAGACAACTGAGAAATAGGGTAATAGACAACTGCGAAATAAAATAATAGACAACTGAGAAATAGGGTAATAGACAAATGAGAATAAAGGTAATGTCCTACTGAGAAATAGGGTAATAGACTACTGAGAAATAAGATAATAGATAACTGAGAATAAAGATAATAGAAAACTGAGAAATAGGGTTATGGATAACTGAGAATAATGGTAATGGAAAACTGAGAAGTAGGGAATAGACAACTGAGAAATAGGGTAATAGACTACTGAAAAATAATGTAATAGACAACTGAGAAATTGGGAATAAGACAACTGAGAATAAAGATAATGGAAAACTGGGAATTAGGGCAATGGACAACTGAGAATAAAGGTAATGGACAGCTGAGAAATAAGGTAATAGACAACTGAGAAATAGGGTAAAATCAACTGAGAAATAGGGTAATGGAGAACTGAGAAATAGGGTAATAGACAACTGAGAATAAAGGTAATGGACAACTGAGGAATAGGGTAATAGACAGCTGAGAAATAGGATAATAGACAATGGAGAAATCGGATAATAGACAACTGAGCAATAGGGTAATAGACAACTGAGAAATAGGGTAATAGACAACTGTGAAATAGGGTAATAGACAACTGAGAAATAAAATAATAGACAACTGAGAAATAGGGTAATAGACAACTGAGAATAAAGTTAATGGACAGCTGAGAAATAGGGTAATACACAACTGAGAAATAGGGTAATCGACAAAGGCGAAATAGGGTAATAGACAACCGAGCAATAGGGTAATAGACAATTGAGAAATAGGGTAATAGTCAACTGAGAAATAGGGTAATGGACAACTGTGAAATAGGGTAATAGACAACTGAGAAATAGGGTAATTGACAACTGAGAAATAGGGTAATAGACAACTGAGAATAAAGGTAATGGACAACTGAGAAGTAGGGTAATAGACAACTGAGAATAAAGGTAATGTACAACTGCGAAATAGGGTAATAGACAACTGAGAAATAAGGTAATAGACAACTGAGAAATAGGGTAAAAACAACTGGGAAATAGGGTAATGGTAAACTGAGAAATAGGGTAATAGACAACTGAGAATAAAGGTTATGGCAACTGAGGAATAGGTTAAAAGGCAGCTGAGAAATAGGGTAATAGACAACTGAGAAATAGGGTAATAGACAACTGAGCAATAGGGTAATAGACAACTGAGAAATAGTGTAATAGACAACTGAGAAATAGGGTTATAGACAACTGAGAAATAAAGTAAAAGACAACTGAGAAACAGGTTAAAGGACAACTGAGAAATAGGGTAATAGACAACTGAGAAATATGGTAACAGATAACAGCGAAATAGGGTAATAGATAATTGATTAATAGGGTAATAGACAACTGAGCAATAGGGTAATAGACAACTGAGAAATAGGGTAAAGGACAACTGAGAAATAGGATAATAGACAACTGAGAAATATGGTAATAGATAACTGCAAAATAGGGCAATATATAATTGAGAAATTGGGTAATAGACAACTGAACAATAGAATAATAGACAATTGAGAAATAGTGCAATAGACAATTGAGAAATAGGGCAAAAGACAACTGAGCAATAGGGTAAAGGACAACTGAGAAATAGGGTAATAGACAAAGGAGAAATAGAGAAATAGACAAATGAGAAATAGGGTAATAGACAACTCAGAAATAGGGTAATGGACAACTGAGAAATAGGGTGATAGACAATTGAGAAGTAGGGTAATAGACAACTGAGAAATAAAGTAATAGAAAACGGATATATAGGGTAATAGATAATTGAGAAGTAGGGTAATAGACAACTGAGCCATAGGGTAATTGACAACTGAGAAATAGGGTAAAGGACAACTGAGAAATAGCGTAATAGACAACTGAGAAATAGGGCAAAAGACAACTGAGCAATAGGCTAAAGGACAACTGAGAAATAGGGTAATAGTCAACTGAGAAATAGGGTAAAAGACAACTGAGAAATAGGGTGATAGACAACTGAGAAGTAGGGTAATAGACAACTGAGAAATAAGGAAATAGACAACAGATATATAGGGTAATAGATAATTGAGCAATAGGGTAATAGACAACTGAGAAAAGGGTAGAGGACAACTGAGAAATAGGGTAATAGACAACAGAGAAATATGGTAATAGATAACTGCGAAATAGGGTAATAGATCATTGAAAAATAGGGTAATAGACAAATGAGCAATAGGGTAATAGACAACTGAGAAATAGGGTAATAGACAACTGAGCAATAGGGTAATAGACAACTGAGAAATAGCGTTATAGACAACTGAGAAATAAATTAATAGACAAATGAGAAATAGCATAATAGATAATTGAGAAATAGGGTAATAGACAACTGAGCAATAGGGTAATAGATAACTGTGAAATAGGGTAATAGATAATTTTGAAATCGGGTAATAGACAACTGAGCAATAGGGGAAAGGACAACTGAGAAATAGGGTAATAGACAACTGAGAAATATGGTAATAGATAACTGCGAAATAGGGTAATAGATAATTGAGAAATAGGTTAATAGACAACTGAGCAATAGAATAATAGACAATTGAGAAATAGTGCAATAGACAATTGAGAAATAGGGCAAAAGACAACTGAGCAATAGGGTAAAGGACAACTGAGATATAGGGTAATAGACAAAGGAGAAATAGAGAAATAGACAAATGAGAAGTATGGTAATAGACAACTGAGAAATAGGGTAATAGACAACTGAGCAGTAGGGTAATAGACAACTGAGAAATAGGGTAATTGACAACTGAGAAATAGGGTAATAGGCAATGGAAAAATAACATAATACACAACTGAGAAATAGGGTAATAGACAACTGAGAATAAAGGTAATGGCAACTACGAAATAGGGTAATCGACAACTGAGAAATAAGGTAATAGACAACTGAGAACTAAGGTAATAGCAACTGAGAGATAGGGTAAAAACAACTGAGAAATAGGGTAATGGAGAACTGAGCAATAGGGAAATAGACAACTGAGAATAAATGTAATAGACAACTGAGAAATAGGATAATAGACAACTGAGCAATAGTGTAATAGACAACTGAGAAATAGGGAAATAGACAACTGAGAAATAGGGTAATAGACAACTGAGAAATAAAATAATAGACAACTGCGAAATAGGGTAATAGACAAATGAGAACAAAGGTAATGTTCTACTGAGAAATAGGGTAATAGACTACTGAGAAATAAGGTAATAGACATCTGAGAATAAAGATAATAGAAAACTGAGAAATAGGGTTATGGACAACTGAGAATAATGGTAATGGAAAACTGAGAAGTAGGGAATAGACAACTGAGAAATAGGGTAATAGACAACTGAGGAATATGTTAATAGACAACTGAGAAATAGGGTAATAGGAATTTGGGAAATAGGGTAATAGACAACTGAGCAATAGTGTAATAGACAACTGAGAAATAGGGTAATAGACAACTGAGAAATAGGGTATGAGACAACTGAGAAATAAAGTAATAGACAACTGAGAAATAGGGTAGTAGACAACTGAGAATAAAGGTAATGGACAACAGAGAAATAGGGTAATAGACAAAGGAGAAATAGAGAAATAGACAAATGAGAAATAGGGTAATAGACAACTCAGAAATAGGGTAATGGACAACTGAGAAATAGGGTGATAGACAATTGAGAAGTAGGGTAATAGACAACTGAGAAATAAAGTAATAGAAAACGGATATATAGGGTAATAGATAATTGAGAAGTAGGATAATAGACAACTGAGCCATAGCGTAATAGACAACTGAGAAATAGGGCAAAAGACAACTGAGCAATAGGCTAAAGGACAACTGAGAAATAGGGTAATAGTCAACTGAGAAATAGGGTAAAAGACAACTGAGAAATAGGGTGATAGACAACTGAGAAGTAGGGTAATAGACAACTGAGAAATAAGGAAATAGACAACAGATATATAGGGTAATAGATAATTGAGCAATAGGGTAATAGACAACTGAGAAAAGGGTAGAGGACAACTGAGAAATAGGGTAATAGACAACAGAGAAATATGGTAATAGATAACTGCGAAATAGGGTAATAGATCATTGAAAAATAGGGTAATAGACAAATGAGCAATAGGGTAATAGACAACTGAGAAATAGGGTAATAGACAACTGAGCAATAGGGTAATAGACAACTGAGAAATAGCGTTATAGACAACTGAGAAATAAATTAATAGACAAATGAGAAATAGCGTAATAGATAATTGAGAAATAGGGTAATAGACAACTGAGCAATAGGGTAATAGATAACTGTGAAATAGGGTAATAGATAATTTTGAAATCGGGTAATAGACAACTGAGCAATAGGGGAAAGGACAACTGAGAAATAGGGTAATAGACAACTGAGAAATATGGTAATAGATAACTGCGAAATAGGGTAATAGATGATTGAGAAATAGGTTAATAGACAACTGAGCAATAGAATAATAGACAATTGAGAAATAGTGCAATAGACAATTGAGAAATAGGGCAAAAGACAACTGAGCAATAGGGTAAAGGACAACTGAGATATAGGGTAATAGACAAAGGAGAAATAGAGAAATAGACAAATGAGAAGTATGGTAATAGACAACTGAGAAATAGGGTAATAGACAACTGAGCAGTAGGGTAATAGACAACTGAGAAATAGGGTAATTGACAACTGAGAAATAGGGTAAAAGGCAATGGAAAAATAACATAATACACAACTGAGAAATAGGGTAATAGACAACTGAGAATAAAGGTAATGGCAACTACGAAATAGGGTAATCGACAACTGAGAAATAAGGTAATAGACAACTGAGAACTAAGGTAATAGCAACTGAGAGATAGGGTAAAAACAACTGAGAAATAGGGTAATGGAGAACTGAGCAATAGGGAAATAGACAACTGAGAATAAATGTAATAGACAACTGAGAAATAGGATAATAGACAACTGAGCAATAGTGTAATAGACAACTGAGAAATAGGGAAATAGACAACTGAGAAATAGGGTAATAGACAACTGAGAAATAAAATAATAGACAACTGCGAAATAGGGTAATAGACAAATGAGAACAAAGGTAATGTTCTACTGAGAAATAGGGTAATAGACTACTGAGAAATAAGGTAATAGACATCTGAGAATAAAGATAATAGAAAACTGAGAAATAGGGTTATGGACAACTGAGAATAATGGTAATGGAAAACTGAGAAGTAGGGAATAGACAACTGAGAAATAGGGTAATAGACAACTGAGGAATATGTTAATAGACAACTGAGAAATAGGGTAATAGGAATTTGGGAAATAGGGTAATAGACAACTGAGCAATAGTGTAATAGACAACTGAGAAATAGGGTAATAGACAACTGAGAAATAGGGTATGAGACAACTGAGAAATAAAGTAATAGACAACTGAGAAATAGGGTAATAGACAACTGAGAAATAGGGTAGTAGACAACTGAGAATAAAGGTAATGGACAACAGAGAAATAGGGTAATAGACAACTGAGAAATAATGTAATAGACAACTGAGAAATAGGGTATAAGACAACTGAGAAGAAAGATAATGGAAAACTGGGAAATAGGGTAATGGACAACTGAGAATGAAGGTAATGGACAGCTGAGAAATAAGGTAATAGACAACTGAGAAATAGGGTAAAATCAGCTGAGAAATAGGGTAATGGAGAACGGAGAAATAGGGAAATAGACAACTGAGAATAAAGGTAATGGACAACTGAGGAATATGGTAATAGACAGCTGAGAAAGAGGGTAATAGACAATGGAGAAATCGGATAATAGACAACTGAGCAATAGGGTAATAGACAACTGAGAAATAGGGCAATAGACAACTGTGAAATAGGGTAATAGACAACTGAGAAATAAAATAATAGACAACTGAGAAATAGGGTAATAGACAAATGAGAATAAAGGTAATGTTCAGCTGACAAATAGGGTAATAGACAACTGAGAAATAAGGTAATAGACAACTGAGAAATAGTGTGATAGACAAATGAGAATAAAGGTAATGGACAACTGAGAATAATAATAATAGAAAACTGAGAAATAGGGTTATGGACAACTGAGAGTAATGGTAATGGAAAACTGAGAAATGGGGAATAGACAACTGAGAAATAGGGGAATAGACAACTGAGAAATAGGGTAATATACAACTGAGAAATAGGGTAATGGACAACTGAGAATAATGGAAATGGAAAACTGAGAAATAGGGAATAGACAACTGAGAAATAGCGTAATAGACAACTGAGAAATAGGGTAATAGACAACTGAGAAATAGGGTAAAAGACAACAGAGAAATAGGGTAATAGACAACTGAGAAATAGGGTAATAGAAAATTGGGGAAAAGTGCAATAGTCAATTGAGAAAAAGGGGAAAAGACTACTGAGAAAGAGGGTAAAGGACAACTGAGAAATGGGGAAATAGACAACTGAGAAATGGGGTAAAAACAACTGGTAAATAGGGTAATGGTGAACTGAGAAATAGGGTAATAGACAACTGAGAATAAAGGTTATGGACAACTGAGTAATAGGGTAATAGACAACTGAGAAATAGGGTAATAGTCAACTGAGAAATTGGGTAAAAGACAACTGAGAAATAGGGTGATAGACAACTGAGAAGTAGGGTAATAGACAACTGAGAAATAAAGTAATAGACAACTGATATATAGGGTAATAGATAATTGAGAAATAGGGTAATAGACAAATGAGCAGTAGGGAAATAGACAACTGAGAAAAAGGGTAAAGGACAACTGAGAAATAGGGTAATAGACAACAGAGAAATATGGTAATAGATAACTGCGAAATAGGGTAATAGATGATTGAGAGATAGGGTAATAGACAACTGAGCAATAGGGTAATAGACAACTGAGAAATAGGGTAATAGACAACGGAGCAATAGGGTAATAGATAATTGAGAAATAGGGTAATAGACAACTGAGCAATAGGGTAATAGACAACTGAGAAATAGGTTAAAGCACAACTGAGAAATAGAGTAATAGACAACTGAGAAATATGGTAATAGATAACTGCGAAATAGGGTAATAGATAATTTAGAAATAGGGTAATAGGCAACTGAGCAATAGGGTAATAGACAACTGAGAAATAGGGGAAAGGACAACTGAGAAATAGGGTAATAGACAACTGAGAAATATGGTAATAGATAACTGCGAAATAGGGTAATAGATAATTGAGAAATAGGTTAATAGACAACTGAGCAATAGAGTAATAGACAATTGAGATATAGTGCAATAGACAATTGAGAAATAGGTTAATAGACAACTGAGAATAAAAGTAATGGACTACTGAGAAATAGGGTAATAGTCAACTGAGAAATAGAGTAATAGAAAACCGCAACATAGGATAATAGACAACAGAGAAGTAGGGTAATAGACAACGGAGAAATAGGGTAACAGGCAACTGAGCAATAAGGTAATAGACAACTGAGAATAAAGGTAATAGACATCTGAGAAATAGGGTAATAGACAACTAAGAAATAGGGTAATAGACAACTGAGAATAAATGTAATAGACAACTGAGATTAAAGGTAATGGACAACTGAGAAATAGAGTAATAGACAACTGAGAATAAAGGTAAAGGACAACTGAGAAATAGGGTAATAGACAACTGAGAATAAAGGTAAAGGACAACTGAGAAATAGGGTAATAGACAACTGAGAATAAAAGTAATAGACAACTGCGAAATAGAGTTATTGACAACTGAGAAATAGAATAATAGACAACTGTGAAATAAGGTAATAGACAAGTGAGAAATAGGGTAATGGACAACTGTGAAATAGAATAATAGACAACAGAGAAATCGGCTAATAGACAACTGAGATTAAAGGTAATGGACAGCTGAGAAATAGGGTATAAGAAAACAGAGAAATAGGGTAATAGACAACTGATAAATAGGGTAATGGACAATTGAGAAATAGGGTAATAGACAACTGAGAAATAGGGTAGTAGACAACTGAGAATAAAGGTAATAGACAACTGAGAAATAGGGTAATTGACAACTGAGAATTAATGTAATGGACAACTGTGAAATAGGGTATCTGGTCAACTGAGAAATAGGGAATAGACAACTGAGAAATAGGATAATGGACAACTGAGAAATAAGGTAATAGACAACTGAGAAATAGGGTAATAGACAATAGAGAAATAGGGTAATATACAACTGAGAAATAGGGTAATAGACAACTGAGAAATATAGTAATTGCCAACTGAGATATAGGGTAATAGACAACTGAGAAATAGAGTAATAGACAACTGAGAAATAGGGTAATGGACAACTGAGATATAGGGTAAATGACAACTGAGAAATAGGGTAATAGACAACTGAGAAATAGTGTAATAGAGAACTGTGAAATACGGTATTAGACAACTGAGAAATAGGGTAAAAAACAATTGAGATATAGGGTAATAGACAACTGAGAAATAGGGTAATGGACAACTGAAATATAGGATAGTAGACAACTGAGAAATATGGTAACAGACAACTGAGAAATAGGATAATAGACACATGAGAAATGGGGTAATAGACAACTGAGAATAAAGGTATTGGCAACTGAGAAATAGGGTAATAGTCAACTGAGAAATAAGGTAAAACTCAACAGCAAAATAGGGTAAAAGACAACTGAGATATAGGGTAATAAACAACTGAGAATAAAGCTAACAGTCAACTGAGAAATCGGGTAATAGACAACTGAGAAATAGGGTAATAGACAACTGAGAATAAAGGTAATAGACAACTGAGAATAAAGGTTATGGACAACTGAGAAATAGGGTAATAGACAATTGAGAATAAAGGTAATGGACAACTGAGAAATAAGGTAGTAAACAACTGAGAAATAGGGTAATGGTCAACTGAGAAATAGGGTAAATGACAACTGAGAAATAGGGTAATAGACAACTGAGAAATAGGGTAATAGACAACTGAGCAATAGGTTAATAGACAACTGTGAAATACGGTAATAGACAACTGAGAAATAGGGTAAAAGACAACTGAGAAATTGGGTAATGGACAACTGAAAAATAGGGTAATAGACAACTGAGAAATAGGGTAATGGACAACTGAAAAATAGCGTGATAGACCACTGAGAAATAGGGTAATAGACAACTGATAATTAGGGTACAAGACAACTGAGAATAAAGGTAATGGACAACTGTGAAATATGGTAATAGACATCTGAGAAATATGGTAATAGACAACGTGGAAATAGTGTAACAGACAACTGAGAAATAGTGTAATGGACAACTGAGAAATAGGGTAATAGACAACTGAGAAATAGCGTAATGGACAATTGAGAAATAGGGTAATGGACAATTGAGAAATATGATAATGGACAATTGAGAAATAGGGTAATAGACAACTGAGAAATATAGTAATAGACATCTGAGAAAAGGGGTAATAGACAACTGAGTATAAAGGTAATGGACAACTGAGAAATAGGGAAATAGACAACAGAGAAATAGGGTAATAGACAACTGAGAATAAAGGTAATAGGCAACTGAGAAAGATGGAGTAGACAACTGAGAATAAAGGTAAAGGACAACTGAGAAATCGGGTAATAGACAACTGAGAATAAAGGTAATGGACAACTGTGAAATAGGGTTATAGTCAACTGAGAAAAATGGTAATAGACAACTGAGAAATACGGTAAGAGACAACTGGGAAATGGTGTATTAGACAACTGAGAAATAGGGTAATAGACAACTGAGAAATAGGGTAATAGACAACTGAGACTAGGGTAATAGACAACTGAGAAATAGGATAATAGACAACTGAGCAATAGGTAATAGACAACTGAGAAATAGGGTCATAGGCAACTGAGAAATAGGGTAATAGACAACTGAGATATAGGGTAATAGACAACTGATAACTAGGGTAATAGACAACTGAGAAATAGGTTAATAGACAACTGAGAAATAGGGTAATAGACAATTGAGAATAAAAGTAATAGACAACTGAAAAATAGGGTAATTGACAACTGAGAAGTAAGGTAATAGACAACTGAGAAGTAGGGTAACAGACTACTGAGAAATAGGGTAATAGACAACTGAGAATAAAGCTAATAGACAACTGAGCAATAGGGTAATAGACAGCTGAGAAATAGGGTAATAGACAACTGAGATTAAAAGTAAGAGACAACTGAGAATAAAGGGTTTGTAGGACTGAGAAACAGGGTAATAGACAACTGCGAATAAAGGTAAAGGACCACTGAGAAATAAGGTAATAGATGACTGAGAAATAGGGTAATAGACAACTGAGAAATAGGGTAATAGACAACTGAGCAATATGTAATAGACAACTGAGAAATAGGGTAATAGACAACTGAGAAAGAGGGTAATAGACAACTGAGAACTAGCGTAATATACAACTGAGAAATAGGGTAATAGACAACTGAGAAATACGGTGATAGACAATTGAGAATAAAGGTAATAGACAACTGAGAAATAGGGTATTAAACAACTGAGAGATAGGGTAATAGACAGCTGAGAGATAGGGTAATAGACAACTGAGAATAAAGGTAATAGACAACTGAGAAATAGGGTATTAAACAACTGAGAAATAAGGTAATAGACAACTGAGAAATAGGGTAATAGACAGCTGAGAGATAGGGTAATAGACAACTGTGAATAAAGGTAATGGACAACTGAGAAATAATGTAATAGACAACTGAGATTAAAGGTAATAGCCAACTGAGATATAGAGTTATTGACAACTGAGAAACAGGGTAATAGTCAACTGATAAATTGGGTAATAGACAACTGAGAAATAGGATAATGGACAATTGAGAAATAGGGTAATAGACAACTGAGAAATAGGGTAATAGACAACTGAGAAATATAGTTATAGACAACTGAGAAATAGGGTAATGGAAAACTGAGAAATAGGGTAAATGACAACTGAGAAATAGGGTAATAGACAACTGAGAAATAGGGTAATGGACAACTGAGCAATAGGTTAATAGACAAATGTGAAATACGGTAATAGACAACTGATAAATACGGTAAAAAACAATTGAGATATAGGGTAACAGGCAACCGAGAAATAGGGTAAAGGACAACTGAAATATAGGGTAGTAGACAACTGAGAAATATGGTAACAGACAATTGAGATAAAGGGTAATAGACACATGAGAAATGGGGTAATAGACAACTGAGAATAAAGGTATTGGCAACTGAGAAATAGGGTAATAGTCAACAGAGAAATAAGGTAAAACACAACAGCGACATAGGGTAACAGACATCTGAGAAATAGGGTAATAGACATCTGACATTAAAGCTAATAGACAACTGAGAAATCCGGTAATAGACAACAGAGAAATAGGGTAATAGACAACTGAGATTAAAGGTAATAGACAACTGAGAATAAAGGTTATGGACAACTGAGAAATAAGGTAATAGACAACTGAGAATAAAGGTAATGGACAACTGAAAAACAGGGTAATAGATAACTGAGAAATAAGGTAATAGACAACTGAGAAATAGGGTAATAGACAACTGCAAAATATGATAATAAACAACTGAAAAATAGGGTAATAGACAACTGAGAATAAAAGTAATGGACAACTGAGAAATAAAGTAATAGACAACTGAGAATAAAGGTAATAGACAACTGAGACAGGGTAATAGACAACTGAGAAATAGGATAATAGACAACTGAGCAATAGGGTCATAGGCAACTGAGAAATAGGGTAATAGACAACTGAGATATAGGGTAATAGACAACTGATAACTAGGGTAATAGACAACTGAGAAATAGGTTACTAGACAACTGAGAAATAGGGTAATAGACAATTGAGAATAAAAGTAATAGACAACTGAAAAATAGGGTAATTGACAACTGAGAAGTAAGGTAATAGACAACTGAGAAGTAGGGTAACAGACTACTGAGAAATAGGGTAATAGACAACTGAGAATAAAGCTAATAGACAACTGAGCAATAGGGTAATAGACAGCTGAGAAATAGGGTAATAGACAACTGAGATTAAAAGTAAGAGACAACTGAGAATAAAGGGTTTGGAGGACTGAGAAACAGGGTAATAGACAACTGCGAATAAAGGTAAAGGACCACTGAGAAATAAGGTAATAGATGACTGAGAAATAGGGTAATAGACAACTGAGAAATAGGGTAATAGACAACTGAGCAATATGTAATAGACAACTGAGAAATAGGGTAATAGACAACTGAGAAAGAGGGTAATAGACAACTGAGAACTAGCGTAATATACAACTGAGAAATAGGGTAATAGACAACTGAGAAATACGGTGATAGACAATTGAGAATAAAGGTAATAGACAACTGAGAAATAGGGTATTAAACAACTGAGAGATAGGGTAATAGACAGCTGAGAGATAGGGTAATAGACAACTGAGAATAAAGGTAATAGACAACTGAGAAATAGGGTATTAAACAACTGAGAAATAAGGTAATAGACAACTGAGAAATAGGGTAATAGACAGCTGAGAGATAGGGTAATAGACAACTGTGAATAAAGGTAATGGACAACTGAGAAATAATGTAATAGACAACTGAGATTAAAGGTAATAGCCAACTGAGATATAGAGTTATTGACAACTGAGAAACAGGGTAATAGTCAACTGATAAATTGGGTAATAGACAACTGAGAAATAGGATAATGGACAATTGAGAAATAGGGTAATAGACAACTGAGAAATAGGGTAATAGACAACTGAGAAATATAGTTATAGACAACTGAGAAATAGGGTAATGGAAAACTGAGAAATAGGGTAAATGACAACTGAGAAATAGGGTAATAGACAACTGAGAAATAGGGTAATGGACAACTGAGCAATAGGTTAATAGACAAATGTGAAATACGGTAATAGACAACTGATAAATACGGTAAAAAACAATTGAGATATAGGGTAACAGGCAACCGAGAAATAGGGTAAAGGACAACTGAAATATAGGGTAGTAGACAACTGAGAAATATGGTAACAGACAATTGAGATAAAGGGTAATAGACACATGAGAAATGGGGTAATAGACAACTGAGAATAAAGGTATTGGCAACTGAGAAATAGGGTAATAGTCAACAGAGAAATAAGGTAAAACACAACAGCGACATAGGGTAACAGACATCTGAGAAATAGGGTAATAGACATCTGACATTAAAGCTAATAGACAACTGAGAAATCCGGTAATAGACAACAGAGAAATAGGGTAATAGACAACTGAGATTAAAGGTAATAGACAACTGAGAATAAAGGTTATGGACAACTGAGAAATAAGGTAATAGACAACTGAGAATAAAGGTAATGGACAACTGAAAAACAGGGTAATAGATAACTGAGAAATAAGGTAATAGACAACTGAGAAATAGGGTAATAGACAACTGCAAAATATGATAATAAACAACTGAAAAATAGGGTAATAGACAACTGAGAATAAAAGTAATGGACAACTGAGAAATAAAGTAATAGACAACTGAGAATAAAGGTAATAGACAACTGAGACAGGGTTATTGACAACTGAGAAATAGGGTAATAGTCAACTGAGAAATAGGTTATAGACAACTGAGAAATAGGGTAATAGACAACTGAGCTATAGGTAATAGACAACTGAGAAATAGTGTCATAGGCAACTGAGAAATAGGGTAAGAGGCAACTGAGAAAAAGGGTAATAGATAACTCAGAACTAGGGTAATAGACTACTGAGAAATAGGGTAATAGACAACTGAGAAATAGGGTAATAGACAAATGAGAATAAAGGTAATAGACAACTGAGAAATAGGGTAATAGACAGCTGAGAAATAAGGTAATAAACAACTGAGAAATAAGGTAATGGACAACTGAGTAATAGGTTAATAGACAACTGTGAAATACGGTAATAGACAACTGAGATATAGAGTAAAAAACAATTGAGATATAGGGTAATAGACAACTGAGAAATAGGGTAATGGACAACTGAGAAATACGGTAGTAGACAACTGATAAATATGGTAACCGACAACTGAGAAATAGGGTGATAGACACAAGAGAAATGGGGTAATAGACAACTGAGAATAAAGGTATTGGCAACTGAGAAATAAGGTAATAGACAACTGAGAAATAAGGTAAAAGAAAGCAGTGAAATAGGGTAATAGAAAGCAAGAGAAATAGGGTGATAGACAACTGAGAAATAGGGTAACAGACACCTGAGAAATAGGGTAATAGACAACTGAGAATAAAGCTAATAGACAACTGAGCAATAGGTAATAGACAACTGAGAAATAGGGAAATAAACAACTGTGAAACAGGGTAATAGACAACTGAAAAATAGGGTAATATACAACTGAGGAATAGGGTAACAGTCAATTGAGAAATAGCGTAATAGACAACTGAGAAATAGGGTAATAGACAATTGAGAATAAAAGTAATGGACAAATGAGAAATAGGGTAATAGACAATTGAGAAATAAGGTAATAGACAACTGAGAAATATAGTAATAGACAACAGAGATATAGGGTAATAGACAACTGAGAAATCGTGTAATAGACAACTGAGAAATAGGGTAATATACAACTGAGATTAAGGGTAATAGACAACTGAGAAATAGTGTAACAGACAACTGAGAAAATGGGTAATAGGCTACAGAGAAATAGGTTAATAGACAATTGAGTATAAAGGTAATAGACAACTGAGAAATAGGGTAATAGACAACTGACAAATAAGGTAATAGACAACTGAGAAATAGGGTAATAGACAACTGAGAAATAGTGTAATAGACAACTGAGAGATAGGGGAATAGACAACAGAGAATAAAAGTAATTGCCAACTGAGAAATAAGGTAATAGGCAACTGAGAATAAAGGTAATAGCCAACTGAGAAATAGTGTAATAGACAACTGAGAAATAGGGTAATAGACAACTGAGAAATAGGGTAATAGACAACTGAGAATAAAAGTAATGGCCAACAGAGCAATAAGGCAATAGACAACTGAGAATGAAGGTAATAGCCAACTGAGAAATTGGGTTATGGACAACTGAGAAATAGGGTAATAGTCAACTGAGAAATAGGGTAATAGACAACTGAGAAATAGGGAAATAGACAACTGAGAAATAGGATAATAGATAGTTGAGAAATAGATTAATAGACAACTGAGAAATAGGGTAATAGACAACTGAGAAATATAGTAATAGACAACTGGGATATAGGGTAATAGAAAACTGCGAAATAGGGTAACAGACAACTGAGAAATAGGGTAACAGACAACTGAGAAATAGTGTCATAGGCAACTGAGAAATAAGGTAATGGACAACTGAGTAACGGTAATACACAACTGAGAACTAGAGTAATAGACAACTGAGAAATAGGGTAATAGACAATTGAGCAATAGGGTAATAGAAAATTGAGAATAAAGGTAATAGACACCTGAGAAATAGGGTATAAGACAGCTGAGAAAAAAGGTAATAGACAACTGAGAATTATGGTAATACACAACTGAGAAATAGGGTAATAGACAACTGAGAAATAGGTAATATACAACTGAGAATTAAGGTCATACGCAACTGAGAAATAGTATAATAGGCAACTGAGAAATAGGGTAATAGACAACTGAGAACTAGGGTAATAGACAACTGAGAAATAGTGTAATACACAACTGAGAAATAGGGTAATAGAAAATTGAGAATAAAGGTAATAGACAACCGAGAATTAGGATAATAGACAACTGAGAAATAAGGTAATAGACAACTGCAAAATAGGGTAATAGACAACTGACAGAAAGGGTAAGAGACAACTGAGAAATAGGTGAATAGACAACTGAGAATAAAGGTAATGGGCAACTGAGAAATTGGATAGTAGGCAACTGAGAATTAAGGTAATAGACAACTGAGAAATAGGGTAATAGACAACTGAGATATAGGGTAATAGACAACTGAGAAAGAGGGTAATAGACAACTGAGAAATAGGGTAATAGACAACTGAGAAATAGGGTAATGGACAACTGAGAAACATTGTAATAGAGAACTGAGATATAGGGTAATAGACAACTGAGAAATAGGGTAAATGACAACTGAGAAATAGGGTAATGGACAACTGAGCAATAGGTTAATAGACAACTGTGAAATACAATAATAGACAACTGAGAAATTGGGTAAAAAACAATTGAGATATAGGGTAACAGACAACTGAGAAATAGGGTAATGGACAACTGAAATATAGGGTAGTAGACAACTGAGAAATATGGCAACAGACAACAGAGATATAGGGTAATAGACACATGAGAAATGGGGTAATAGACAACTGAGAATAAAGGTATTGGCAACTGAGAAATAGGGTAATAGTCAACAGAGAAATAAGGTAAAACACAACAGCGAAATAGGGTAACAGACAACTGAGAAATAGGGTAATAGACATCTGAGAATAAATCTAATAGACAACTGAGAAATCGGGTAATAGACAACTGAAAAATAGGGTAATAGACAACTGAAATTAAAGGTAATAGACAACTGAGAATAAAGGGTATGGACAACTGAGAAATAGGGTAATAGACAACTGAGAATAAAGGTAATGGACAACTGACAAACAAGGTAATAGACAACAGAGAAATAGGGTAATAGACAACTGAGAAATAGGATAATAGACAACTGAGCAATAGGTAATAGACAACTGAGAAATAGGGTCATAGGCAACTGAGAAATAGGGTAATAGACAACTGAGATATAGGGTAATAGACAACTGATAACTAGGGTAATAGACAATTGAGAATAAAGGTAATAGACAACTGAAAAATAGGGTAATAGACAACTGGGAAATAAGGTAATAGACAACTGAGAAATAGGGTAATAGACAACTGAGAAATAGGGTAATGGACAATTGAGAATAAAAGTAATAGACAACTGAAAAATAGGGTAATAGACAACTGAGAAGTAAGGTAATAGACAACTGAGAAGTAAGGTAACAGACTACTGAGAAATAGGGTAATAGACAACTGAGAATAAAGCTAATAGACAACTGAGCAATAGGGTAATAGACAGCTGAGAAATAGGGTAATAGACAACTGAGATTAAAAGTAATAGACAACTGAGAATAAAGGGTTTGGAGGACTGAGAAATAGGGTAATAGACAACTGCGAATAAAGGTAAAGGACCACTGAGAAATAATGTAATAGATGACTGAGAAATAGGGTAGTAGACAACTGAGAAATAGGGTAATAGACAACCGAGCAATATGTAATAGACAACTGAGAAAGAGTGTAATAGACAACTGAGAACTAGCGTAATATACAACTGAGAAATAGGGTAATAGACAACTGAGAAATAGGGTGATAGACAATTGAGAATAAAGGTAATAGACAACTGAGAAATAGGGTAATAAACAACTGAGAAATAAGGTAATAGACAACTGAGAAATAGGGTGATAGACAACTGAGAAATAGGGTAATAGACAGCTGAGAGATAGGGTAATAGACAACTGAGAATAAAGGTAATGGACAACTGAGAAATAATGTAATAGGCAACTGAGAAATAGGGTGATAGACAACCGAGAAATAGGGTAATAGACAGCTGAGAGATAGGGTGATAGACAATTGAGAATAAAGGTAATAGACAACTGAGAAATAGGGTAATAGACAACTGAGAATAAAGGTAATAGACAACTGAGAAATAGGGTGATAGACAACTGAGAAATAGGGTAATAGACAGCTGAGAGATAGGGTAATAGACAACTGAGAATAAAGGTAATAGACAACTGAGAAATAGTGTCATAGGCAACTGAGAAATAGGGTAACAGGCAACTGAGAAAAGGGGTAATAGATAACTCAGAACTAGGGTAATAGACTACTGAGAAATAGGGTAATAGGCAACTGAGAAATAGGGTAATAGACAATTGAGAATAAAGGTAATAGACAACTGAGAAATAGGGTAATAGACAGCTGAGAAATAATGTAATAAACTGAGAAATAAGGTAATGGACAATTGAGATATAGTGTAATAGACAACTGAGAAATAGGGTAATGGACAGCTGAAAAATAGGGTAGTAGACAACTGATAAATATGGTAACTGACAACTGAGAAATAGGGTAATAGACACATGAGAAATGGGGTAATAGGCAACTGAGAATAAAGGTATTGGCAACTGAGAAATAGGGTAATAGACAACTGAGAAATAAGGTAAAAGAAAGCAGTGAAATAGGGTAATAGACAGCAGAGAAATAGGGTAATAGACAACTGAGAAATAGAGTAACAGACAACTGAGAAATAGGGTAATAGACAACTGAGAATAAAGCTAATAGACAACTGAGCAATAGGGTAATAGGCAGCTGAGAAATAGGGTAATAGACAACTGAGATTAAAAGTAATAGACAACTGAGAATAAAGGTTATGGACGACTGAGGAATAGGGTAATAGACAACTGAGAATAAAGGTAATGGACCACTGAGAAATAACGTAAAAGACGACTGAGAAATAGTGTAATAGACAACTGAGAAATAGGGTAATAGACAACTGAGCAATAGGTAATAGACAACTGAGAAATAGGGTCATAGGCAACTGAGAAATAGGGTAATAGACAACTGAGAAATAGGGTAATAGACAGCTGAGAGATAGGGTAATAGACAACTGAGAAATAGGGTCATAGGCAACTGAGAAATAGGGTAATAGACAACTGAGAAATAGGGTAATAGACAACTGAGCAATAGGTAATAGACAACTGAGAAATAGGGTCATAGGCAACTGAGAAATAGGGTAATAGACAACTGAGAAATAGGGTAATAGGCAACTGAGAAATAGGGTAATAGACAACTGAGAAATAGGGTAATAGACAACTGAGAAATAAGGTAATAGACAACTGAGAAATAGGGTGATAGACAACTGAGAAATAGGGTAATAGACAGCTGAGAATAAAGGTAATGGACAACTGAGAAATAGTGTAATAGACAAATGAGAATAAAGGTAATAGCCAACTGAGAAATAGTGTTATTGACAACTGAGAAAAACGGTAATAGTCAACTGAGAAATAGGGTAATAGACCACTGAGAAATTGGATAATAGGCAATTGAGAAATAGGGTAATAGACAACTGAGAAATAGGGTAATAGACAACTGAGAAATATACTAATAGACAACTGAGATATAGGGTAATAGACAACTGAGAAATAGGGTAATAGACAACTGAGAAATAGGGTAATGGACAACTGAGAAATAGGGTAAATGACAACTGAGAAATAGGGTTATAGACAACTGAGAAATAGGGTAATAGACAACAGAGATATAGGGTAAAAAACAATTGAGATATAGGGTAACAGACAACTGAGAAATAGGGTAATGGACAACTGAAATATAGGGTAGTAGACAACTGAGAAATATGGTAACAGACAACTGAGATATAGGGTAATAGACACATGAGAAATGGGGTAATAGACAACTGAGAATAAAGGTATTGGCAACTGAGAATTAGGGTAATAGTCAACAGAGAAATAAGGTAAAACACAACTGCGAAATAGGGTAACAGACAACTGAAAAAAAGAGTAATAGATATCTGAGAATAAAGCTAATAGACAACTGAGAAATCGGTTAATAGACAACTGAGAAATAGGGTAATAGACGACTGAGATTAAAGGTAATAGACAACTGAGAATAAAGGTTATGGACAACTGAGAAATAGGGTAATAGACAACTGAGAATAAAGGTAATGGACAACTGACAAACAAGGTAATAGACAACTGAGAAATAGGGTAATAGACAACTGAGAACTAGGGTAATAGACAACTGAGAAATAAGGTAATACACAACTGAGAAATAGGGTAATAGACAATTGAGAATAAAGGTAATAGACAACTGAAAAATAGGGCACTAGACAGCTGAGAAATTAGGTAATAGGCAACTGAGAAATAGGGTAATAGACAACTGAGAAATATGGTAATATACAATTGAGGAATAGTGTAATAGACAACTGAGAATAAAAGTAATGGACAACTGAGACATAGGGTTATTGTCAACTGAGAAATAGGTTATAGACAACTGAGAAATAGGGTAATAGACAACTGAGCAATAGGTAATAGACAACTGAGAAATAGTGTCATAGGCAACTGAGAAATAGGGTAATAGGCAACTGAGAAAAAGGGTAATAGACAAATCAGAACTGGGTAATAGACTACTGAGAAATAGGGTAATAGACAACAGAGAAATAGGGTAATAGACAATTGAGAATAAAGGTAATAGACAACTGAGAAATAGGGTAATAGGCAGCTGAGAAATAAGGTAATAATCAACTGAGAAATAAGGTAATGGACAACTGAGTAATAGGTTAATAGACAACTGTGAAATACGGTAATAGACAACTGAGATATAGGGTAAAAAACAATTGAGATATAGGGTAATAGGCAACTGAGAAATAGGGTAACGGACAACTGAGAAATAGGGTAGTAGACAACTGATATAAATGGTAACTGACAACTGAGAAATAGGGTAAAAGACACATGAGAAATGGGGTAATAGACAACTGAGAATAAAGGTATTGGCAACTGAGAAAGGGTAATAGACAACTGAGAAATAAGGTAAAATAAAGCAGTGAAATAGGGTAATAGACAACAGAGAAATATGGTAATAGACAACTGAGAAATAGGGTAATAGACAATTGAGAATAAAAGTAATAGACAACTGAAAAATAGGGAAATAGACAACTGAGAAGTAAGGTAATAGACAACTGAGAAGTAGGGTAACAGGCTACTGAGAAATAGGGTAATAGACAACTGAGAATAAAGCTAATAGACAACTGAGCAATAGGGTAATAGACAACTGAGCAATATGTAATAGACAACTAAGAAATAGGGTCATAGACAACTGAGAAATAGGGTAATAGACAACTGAGAAAGAGGGTAATAAACAACTGAGAACTAGCGTAATATACAACTGAGAAATAGGGTAATAGACAACTGAGAAATAGGGTGATAGACAATTGAGAATAAAGGTAATAGACAACTGAGAAATAGGGTAATAAACAACTGAGAAATAAATAATAGACAACTGAGAAATAGGGTGATAGACAACTGAGAAGTAGGGTAATAGACAGCTGAGAGATAGGGTGATAGACAATTGAGAATAAAGGTAATAGACAACTGAGAAATAATGTAATAGGCAACTGAGAAATAGGGTGATAGACAACTGAGAAATAGGGTAATAGACAGCTGAGAGATAGGTTGATAGACAATTGAGAATAAAGGTAATAGACAACTGAGAAATAGGGTAATAGACAACTGAGAATAAAGGTAATAGACAACTGAGAAATAGGGTGATAGACAACTGAGAAATAGGGTAATAGACAGCTGAGAGATAGGGTAATAGACAACTGAGAATAAAAGTAATAGACAACTGAGAAATAGTGTCATAGGCAACTGAGAAATAGGGTAATAGGCAACTGAGAAAAAGGGTAATAGATAACTCAGAACTAGGGTAATAGACTACTGAGAAATAGGGTAATAGACAACTGAGAAATAGGGTAATAGACAATTGAGAATAAAGGTAATAGACAACTGAGAAATAGGGTAATAGACAGCTGAGAAATAAGGTAATAAACAACTGAGAAATAAGGTAATGGACAACTGAGTAATAGGTTAATAGACAACTGTGAAATAAGGTAATAGACAACTGAGATATAGGGTAAAAAACAATTGAGATATAGGGTAATAGGCAACTGAGAAATAGGGTAATGGACAACTGAGAAATAGGGTAGTAGACAACTGATAAATATGGTAACCGACAACTGAGAAATAGGGTAATAGACACATGAGAAATGGGGTAATAGACAACTGAGAATAAAGGTATTGGCAACTGAGAAATAGGGTAATAGACAACTGAGAAATAAGGTAAAAGAAGGCAGTGAAATAGGGTAATAGACAGCAGAGAAATAGGGTAATAGACAACTGAGAAATAGGGTACAGACAACTGAGAAATAGGGTAATAGACAACTGAGAATAAAGCTAATGGACAACTGAGCAATAGGGTAATAGACAGCTGAGAAATAGGGTAATAGACAACTGAGATTAAAAGTAATAGACAACTGAGAATAAAGGTTATGGACGACTAAGGAATAGGGTAATAGACAACTGAGAATAAAGGTAATGGACCACTGAGAAATAACGTAAACGACGACTGAGAAATAGGGTAATAGACAACTGAGAAATAGGGTAATAGACAACTGAGCAATAGGTAATAGACAACTGAGAAATAGGGTCATAGGCAACTGAGAAATAGGGTAATAGACAGCTGAGAAATAGGGTAATAGACAACTGAGATTAAAAGTAATAGACAACTGAGAATAAAGGTTATGGACGACTAAGGAATAGGGTAATAGACAACTGAGAATAAAGGTAATGGACCACTGAGAAATAACGTAAACGACGACTGAGAAATAGGGTAATAGACAACTGAGAAATAGGGTAATAGACAACTGAGCAATAGGTAATAGACAACTGAGAAATAGGGTCATAGGCAACTGAGAAATAGGGTAATAGACAACTGAGAAATAGGGTAATAGACAGCTGAGAGATAGGGTAATAGACAACTGAGAAATAGGGTAATAGACAACTGAGAAATAGGGTAATAGACAATTGAGAATAAAGGTAATAGACAACTGAAAAATAGGGTAATAGACAACTGAGAAATAAGGTAATAGACAACTGAGAAATAGGGTAATAGACAACTGAGAAATAAGGTAATAGACAACTGAGAAATAGGGTGATAGACAACTGAGAAATAGGGTAATAGACAGCTGAGAGATAGGGTAATAGACAACTGAGAATAAAGGTAATGGACAACTGAGAAACAGTGTAATAGACAACTGAGAATAAAGGTAATAGCCAACTGAGAAATAGAGTTATTGACAACTGAGATATAGGGTAATAGTCAACTGAGAAATAGGGTAATAGACAACTGAGAAATAGGGTAATAGACAATTGAGAATAAAGGTAATAGACAACTGAGAAATAGGGTAATAGACAGCTGAGAAATAAGGTAATAAACAACTGAGAAATAAGGTAAAAAACAATTGAGATATAGGGTAATAGACAACTGAGAAATAGGGTAATGGACAACTGAGAAATAGGGTAGTAGACAACTGATAAATATGGTAACCGACAACTGAGAAATAGGGTAATAGACACATGAGAAATGGGGTAATAGACAACTGAGAATAAAGGTATTGGCAACTGAGAAATAGGGTAATAGACAACTGAGAAATAAGGTCAAAGAAAGCAGTGAAATAGGGTAATAGACAACAGAGAAATAGGGTAACAGACAACTGAGAAATAGGGTAATAGACAACTGAGAATAAAGCTAATAGACAACTGAGCAATAGGGTAATAGACAGCTGAGAAATAGGGTAATAGACAACTGAGATTAAAAGTAATAGACAACTGAGAATAAAGGTTATGGACGACTAAGGAATAGGGTAATAGACAACTAAGAATAAAGGTAATGGACCACTGAGAAATAACGTAAAAGATGACTGAGAAATAGGGTAATAGACAACTGAGAAATAGGGTAATAGACAACTGAGCAATAGGTAATAGACAACTGAGAAATAGGGTCATAGGCAACTGAGAAATAGGGTAATAGACAACTGAGAAATAGGGTAATAGACAGCTGAGAGATAGGGTAATAGACAACTGAGAAATAGGGTAATAGACAACTGAGAAATAGGGTAATAGACAATTGAGAATAAAGGTAATAGACAACTGAAAAATAGGGTAATAGACAACTGAGAAATAAGTAATAGACAACTGAGAAATAGGGTAATAGACAACTGAGCAATAAGGTAATAGACAACTGAGAAATAGGGTTATTGACAACTGAGAAATAGGGTAATAGGCAACTGAGAAAAAGGGTAATAGATAACTCAGAACTAGGGTAATAGACTACTGAGAAATAGGGTAATAGACAACTGAGAAATAGGGTAATAGACAATTGAGAATAAAGGTAATAGACAACTGAGAAATAGGGTAATAGACAGCTGAGAAATAAGGTAATAAACAACTGAGAAATAAGGTAATGGACAACTGAGTAATAGGTTAATAGACAACTGTGAAATAAGGTAATAGACAACTGAGATATAGGGTAAAAAACAATTGAGATATAGGGTAATAGACAACTGAGAAATAGGGTAATGGACAACTGAGAAATAGGGTAGCAGACAACTGATAAATATGGTAACCGACAACTGAGAAATAGGGTAATAGACACATGAGAAATGGGGTAATAGACAACTGAGAATAAAGGTATTGGCAACTGAGAAATAGGGTAATAGACAACTGAGAAATAAGGTAAAAGAAGGCAGTGAAATAGGGTAATAGACAGCAGAGAAATAGGGTAATAGACAACTGAGAAATAGGGTACAGACAACTGAGAAATAGGGTAATAGACAACTGAGAATAAAGCTGATGGACAACTGAGCAATAGTGTAATAGACAGCTGAGAAATAGGGTAATAGACAACTGAGATTAAAAGTAATAGACAACTGAGAATAAAGGTTATGGACGACTAAGGAATAGGGTAATAGACAACTGAGAATAAAGGTAATGGACCACTGAGAAATAACGTAAACGATGACTGAGAAATAGGGTAATAGACAACTGAGAAATAGGGTAATAGACAACTGAGCAATAGGTAATAGACAACTGAGAAATAGGGTCATAGGCAACTGAGAAATAGGGTAATAGACAACTGAGAAATAGGGTAATAGACAGCTGAGAGATAGGGTAATAGTCAACTGAGAAATAGGGTAATAGACAACTGAGAAATAGGGTAATAGACAATTGAGAATAAAGGTAATAGACAACTGAGAAATAGGGTAATAGACAGCTGAGAAATAAGGTAATAAACAACTGAGAAATAGGTTAATAGACAACTGTGAAATACGGTAATAGACAACTGAGATATAGGGTAAAAAACAATTGAGATATAGGGTAATAGACAACTGAGAAATAGGGTAATGGACAACTGAGAAATAGGGTAGTAGACAACTGATAAATATGGTAACCGACAACTGAGAAATAGGGTAATAGACACATGAGAAATGGGGTAATAGACAACTGAGAATAAAGGTATTGGCAACTGAGAAATAGGGTAATAGACAACTGAGAAATAAGGTCAAAGAAAGCAGTGAAATAGGGTAATAGACAGCAGAGAAATAGGGTAATAGAGAACAGAGAAATAGGGTAACAGACAACTGAGAAATAGGGTAATAGACAACTGAGAATAAAGCTAATAGACAACTGAGCAATAGGGTAATAGACAGCTGAGAAATAGGGTAATAGACAACTGAGATTAAAAGTAATAGACAACTGAGAATAAAGGTTATGGACGACTAAGGAATAGGGTAATAGACAACTAAGAATAAAGGTAATGGACCACTGAGAAATAACGTAAAAGATGACTGAGAAATAGGGTAATAGACAACTGAGAAATAGGGTAATAGACAACTGAGCAATAGGTAATAGACAACTGAGAAATAGGGTCATAGGCAACTGAGAAATAGGGTAATAGACAACTGAGAAATAGGGTAATAGACAGCTGAGAGATAGGGTAATAGACAACTGAGAAATAGGGTAATAGACAATTGAGAATAAAGGTAATAGACAACTGAAAAATAGGGTAATAGACAACTGAGAAATAAGTAATAGACAACTGAGAAATAGGGTAATAGACAACTGAGCAATAAGGTAATAGACAACTGAGAAATAGGGTGATAGACAACTGAGAAATAGGGTAATAGACAGCTGAGAGATAGGGTAATAGACAACTGAGAAAAAAGGTAATGGACAACTGAGAAATAGTGTAATAGACAACTGAGAATAAAGGTAATAGCCAACTGAGAAATAGAGTTATTGACAACTGAGAAATAGGGTAAAAGTCAACTGAGAAATAGGGTAATAGACAACTGAGAAACAGGATAATAGGCAATTGAGAAATAGGGTAATAGACAACTGAGAAATAGGGTAATAGACAACTGAGAAATATACTAATAGACAACTGAGATATAGGGGAATAGACAACTGAGAAATAGGGTAATAGACAACTGAGAAATAGGGTAATGGACAACTGAGAAATAGGGTAAATGACAACTGAGAAATAGGGTTATAGACAACTGAGAAATAGGGTAATAGACAACAGAGATATAGGGTAAAAAACAATTGAGATATAGGGTAACAGACAACTGAGAAATAGGGTAATGGACAACTGAAACATAGGGTAGTAGACAACTGAGAAATATGGTAACAGACAACTGAGATATAGGGTAATAGACACATGAGAAATGGGGTAATAGACAACTGAGAATAAAGGTATTGGCAACTGAGAATTAGGGTAATAGTCAACAGAGAAATAAGGTAAAGCACAACAGCGAAATAGGGGAACAGACAACTGAGAAAAAGAGTAATAGACATCTGAGAATAAAGCTAATAGACAACTGAGAAATCGGGTAATAGACAACTGAGAAATAGGGTAATAGACGACTGAGATTAAAGGTAATAGACAACTGAGAATACAGGTTATGGACAACTGAGAAATAGGGTAATAGACGACTGAGATTAAAGGTAATAGACAGCTGAGAAATAGGGTACTGGACAACTGAGAAATAGGGTAATAGACAACTGAGAACTAGGGTAATAGACAACTGAGAAATAGGGTAATACACAACTGAGATATAGGGTAATAGACAATTGAGAATACAGGTAATAGACAACTGAAAAATAGGGCACTAGACAGCTGAGAAATAAGTTAATAGACAACTGAGAAATAGGGTAATAGACAACTGAGAAATATGGTAATAGACAATTGAGAAATAGTGTAATAGACAACTGAGAATAAAAGTAATGGACAACTGAGAAATAAGGGAATAGACAACTGAGAATAAAGGTAATAGACAACTGAGACATAGGGTTATTGACAACTGAGAAATAGGGTAATAGTCAACTGAGAAATAGGTTATAGACAACTGAGAAATAGGGTAATAGACAACTGAGCAATAGGTAATAAACAACTGAGAAATAGTGTCATAGGCAACTGAGAAATAGGGTAATAGGCAACTGAGAAAAAGGGTAATAGACAACTCAGAACTAGGGTAATAGACTACTGAGAAATAGGGTAATAGACAACTGAGAAATAGGGTAATAGACAATTGAGAATAAAGGTAATAGACAACTGAGAAATAGGGTAATAGGCAGCTGAGAAATAAGGTAATAATCAACTGAGAAATAAGGTAATGGACAACTGAGTAATAGGTTAATAGACAACTGTGAAATACGGTAATAGACAACTGAGATATCGGGTAAAAAACAATTGAGATATCGGGTAATAGACAACTGAGAAATAGGGTAACGGACAACTGAGAAATAGGGTAGTAGACAGCTGATATATATGGTAACCGACAACTGAGAAATTGGGTAATAGACACATGAGAAATGGGGTAATAGACAACTGAGAATAAAGGTATTGGCAACTGAGAAAGTGTAATAGACAACTGAGAAATAAGGTAAAATAAAGCAGTGAAATAGGGTAATAGACAACAGAGAAATATGGTAATAGACAACTGAGAAATAGGGTAACAGACAACTGAGAAATAGGGTAATAGACAACTGAAAATAAAGCTAATAGACAACTGAGCAATAGGGTAATAGACAGCTGAGAAATAGGGTAATAGACATCTGAGATTAAAAGTAAAAGAAACTGAGAATACAGGTTATGGACGACTAAGAAATAGGGTAATAGACAACAGAGAATAAAGGTAATGGACAACTGAGAAATAAGGTAATAGATGACTGAGAAATAGGGTAATAGACAACTGAGAAATAGGGTAATAGACAACTGAGCAATATGTAATAGACAACTGAGAAATAGGGTCATAGGCAACTGAGAAATATGGTAATAGACAACTGAGAAAGAGTGTAATAGACAACTGAGAATAAAGGTAATAGACAACTGAGAAATAGTGTTATTGACAACTGAGAAATAGGGTAATAGACAGCTGAGAGATAGGGTAATAGACAACTGAGAATAATGGTAATGGACAACTGAGAAATAATGTAATAGACAACTGAGAATAAAGGTAATAGACAACTGAGAAATAGGGTGATAGACAACTGAGAAATAGGGTAACAGACAGCTGAGAGATAGGGTAATAGACAACTGAGAATAATGTTAATGGACAACTGAGAAATAATGTAATAGACAACTGAGAATAAAGGTAATAGACAACTGAGAAATAGGGTGATAGACAACTGAGAAATAGGGTAACAGACAGCGGAGAGATAGGTTAATAGACAACTGAGAATAAAGGTAATGGACAACTGAGAGATAATGCAATAGACAACTGAGAATAAAGGTAATAGACAACTGAGAAATAGTGTTATTGACAACTGAGAAATTGGGTAGTAGTCTACTAAGAAATAGGGTAATAGAAAACTGAGAAATAGGGTAATAGACAACTGAGAACTAGGGTAATAGACAACTGAGAACTAGGGTAATAGACAACTGAGAACTAGGGTAATAGACAACTGAGAAATAGGGTAATAGACAACTGAGCAATAGGGTAATAGAAAATTGAGAGTAAAGGTAATATACATCTGAGAAATAGGGTAATAGACAGCTGAGAAATAAGGTAATAGACAACTGAGAATTAGGGTAATACACAACTGAGAAATAGGGTAATAGACAACTGAGAAATAGGTAATAGACAACTGAGAAATAGGGCAATAGACAACTGAGAACTAGGTTAATAGACAACTGAGAAATAGGGTAATAGACAACTGAGAAATAGGGTAAAAGACAACTGATAGAATGGATAATAGACAACTGAGAAATATGGTAATAGACAACTGAGAATAAAGGTAATGGGCAACTGCAAAATAGGGTTGTATGCAACTGAGAAATAAGGTAATAGACAACTGAGAAATAGGGTAATAGACAGCTGAGGTATGGTGTAATAGACAACTGAGCAATAGGGTAATAGACAACTGAGAAATAGGGTAATAGACAACTGAGAAATAGGGTACTAGACAACTCAGAAATAGGGTAATAGACAACAGAAATAGGGTAATAGACAACTGAGAATAAAGGTAATAGACAACTGAGAAATAGGGTTATTGACAACTGAGAAATAGGGTAATAGACAACTGAGAAATAGGGTAATAGAGAACTGAGAAATAGGGTAATAGACAACTGAGCAATAGGTAATCGACAACTGAGAAATAGGGAAATAACCAACTGTGAAACAGGGTAATAGACAACGGAGAAATAGGGTAATATACAACTGAGGAATAGTGTAACAGTCAATTGAGAAATAGGGTAATAGACAACTGAGAATAAAGTTAATCGACAGCTGAGAAATAGGGTAGTAGACAACTGAGAAATAGAGTAATAGAAAACTGAGAAATAGGGTAATAAACAATTCAGAATAAATGTAATGGACAAATGAGAAATAGGGTAATAGACAATTGAGAAATAAGGTAATAGAAAACAGAGAAATAGTGTAATAGACAACAGAGAAATAGGGTAGTAGACAACTGACAGATAGGGTAATAGTCAACTGAGAAATAGGGTAACAGACAACTGAGAAATAGGGTAATAGACAATTCAGAAATAGGTTAATAGACATCTGAGAATAAACATAATGGACTACTGAGAAATAGGTTAATAGTCAACTGAGAAATAAGGTAATAGTCAACTGAGACATAGGGTAATAGACAACAGAGAAATAAGGTAACAGCCAACTGAGAATAAAGGTAATAGACAACTGAGATATAGGGTAATAGTCAACTAAGGAATAGGTTAATAGACAACTGAGAATAAATGTAATAGGCAACTGAGATTAAAGGTAATGGACAACTGAGAAATAGTGTAATAGACAACTGAGAATAAAGGTAATGGACAACTGAGAAAAAGATAGTAGGCAACTGAGAATAAAGGTAAGGGACAACTGAGAAATAGGTATATTGACAACTGAGAAATAGGATAATAGACAACTTAGAAATAAGGTAATAGACAACATAGAAATAGGATAATGGACAACTGATAAATAGGGTAATAGACAATTGAGAAATAGGGTAATAGACAACTGAGAATAAAGGTAATAGACATCTGAAAAATAGGGTAATTGACAACAGAGAATAAATGTAATGGACAACCGAGAAATAGGGTATCTGGTCAACTGAGAAATAGGGTAATAGGCAACTGAGAAATAGGTTAATAGACAACTGAGAAATAGGGTAATACACAACTGAGAAATATGGTAATAGACAACTGAGAAATAGGGTAAATGACAACTGAGAAATAGGGTAATAGACAACTGAGAAATAGGGTAATGGATGAATGAGCAATAGGTTAATAGACAACTGTGAAATACGGTAATAGACAACTGAGAAATAGGGTAAAAAACAATTGAGATATAGGGTAATAGACAACTGAGAAATAGGGTAATGGACAACTGAAATATAGGGTAGTAGACAACTGAGAAATATGGTAACAGACAACTGAGAAATAGGGTAATAGTCACATGAGAAATGGGGTAATAGACAACTGAGAATAAAGGTATTGGCAACTGAGAAATAGGGTAATAGTCAACTGAGATATAAGGTAAAACACAACAGCGAAATAGGGTAACAGACAACTGAGAAATAGGGTAATAGACAACTGAGAATAAAGCTAATAGACAACTGAGAAATCGGGTAATAGACAACTGAGGAAAAGGGTAATAGACAACTGAGATTAAAGGTAATAGACAACTGAGAAATAGTGTTATTGACAACTGAGAAATAGGATAATAGACAACTGAGAATAAAGGTAATGGACAACTGTGAAATAAGGGAATAGACAACTGAGAAATAGGGTAATAGACAACTGAGAAATAGGGTAATAGACAACTGAGCAATAGGTATTAGATAACAGAGAAATAGGGTAATAGACAACTGAGAAATAGGGTAATAGACAATTGAGAACTAGGGTAATAGACAACTGAGGAATAGGGTAATAGACAGCTAAGAAATAGGGTAATAGACAATTGAGAATAAAGATAATAGACAACTGAGAAATAGGGTAATAGACAACTGAGAAATAAGGTAATAGACAACTGAGAAATAGGGTAATAGACAACTGAGAAATAGGGTAATAGACAACTGAGAATATAAGTAATGGACAACTGAGAAGTAAGGTAATAGACAACTGAGAATAAAGGTAATAGACAACTGAGAATAGGGTTATTGACAACTGAGAAATAGGGTAATAGTCAACTGAGCAATAGGGTAATAGACAACTGAGAAATAGGGTGTTGGAGGAAATTTTAAAATGGCACCGTAGTGCCTGCTGAAATTCTGGACATTCATTAACATTTTGCAGACACTGGCACAACAGGCAGCTGACTTCATCTGCTTACACCAAACGTGTGATGTCACTTGCACAGAACAGTAATATAATTAAGTTGTTTGCTAACGGTATAATAATATGTTCAACTTGTTTTTGATAGAATGTGATTAAGGGTTGCTAAGCTATCGGATTGGCCAAAGTTAAAGAATGCTAAAGTGCCCGATTGGTCAAATGTAATATGGTATCTTTCCTGTTTTTAAATGGTATAAAAGGAGCACGGCTGCTATTGCAAAATGGAGAAGTTTGGCGATCACATCCATAAGGTGTTAGCGCTTCTCCCAGAGCTCTGTAGTATAATAAATACTGTTCTCCTTTGATTGGTGTCCGTGTCCGGTTTATTTAAAGCAGAGAGTTATGTTGGGTACGCGTCGACTTTGTATATCACTTAGTCCGCTCAGGCACCAATTAATTCTATATCAATTTGGCGCTGCGAGCAGGGTGTGTGGAAATTACGGGGGACGCTCGACGGGGTGTCTCGGGTAATTAGTAACTCATCAAAAGAATCTTAGAGGACCGGACTACCAGAAAGGATACCAGTTTAGTATTTTAATTAAGTATAAGTTAAGGATTGTCTTTGTGAAGGATAAATGTGTAGTGTTGTTATGCCTAAATTTGTTATAGGATAATATACAGTTGCCGGTGAGACACTGATCCTGTCTACCTAGAGACCGGACTCGTGGTGGTGAAAACACGCGATTCATCTGAGAAACGCTCAGACTGTGATCCGTGGCCGTGAGTATTGAAACTCGTGGTGGTGAAAACACGCGATTCGTCTGAGAAACGCTCAGACTGTGATCCATGGCCGTGAGTATATTTTCTCTCTCAAATATGGGGAAGAAAGATAAAGAGGTCCAAAAAGGATCCGAGGGAAATCCTATGAAAGGTAAGCAAGTTAAGAAGGGACCAGAAGGGACCCTGTCACACACCTTTATGACAAAAAGACAATCTACTATTAAGTGTGTGCAGAAAGACGGGTGGGATATCACACAGTCTTTAGAATACCAAAGAGTCTGGTGGAACTTCCAGACTAAAGATAAGACTAAGAAGGCAGGAGTAATGTTAGTACACCAGTTAAATGGTCTGCTAGAACAAGTAAATACAGTTAAAAAAAAGTGTAAGAGGACAGAGGAAGAAAACAAGTCTCTCAAGGAGAAACACTTAAAGAAATGGAGGCAGGGAATAACATGTCGCTCCCGCCATATAGCAGCCTACGGCCCTCCGCCCCTACCGCCCCCTCGAATAATGAAAGTAGTGATGAGGATGAAATTAATGACATGGCTCCGGTAACAAGGGGAGGAACTACGGGAGATGGGGGCAACAACCCAAGAACAAAACATTATTATAAAACCTTCACTCCAGGAGAAAAACAACAGATAGTTGATGCCTTAGGGCCCCTAAAACCAAGAAGTAGAAATGCCCAGTTCTGGACTAAATTAGACCAGATGATACTAGCACATGACCTCCATCTCCAGGACGTACATATACTAGTCCGGGCAGCCTGTCCCGCGGATAAATGGAGATTGGTACCCCAAGATAATGCACAGCCCAATCAGGACTATTTAGGGGGTCGATGGGTAAACCAACAACCCTTGTCAGCAACCCATGAACAACAAGAAGTAGCTCGTCAGGCTTTTAAAACTGCCATACAAACAGCCCTTGGAGATTCCCCGACCAATTGGGGTAGAATAACATCAGCTAAACAAAATAAGGGAGAGGGGGCTTCTGAATTCGGAGAAAGATTGTTCCTTATTTATGAGGAGAGCTCAGGAATAGCAGGAGACATGACGTGAGATGATCCAGGCTTTGTACAAGCATACAAAGATGGACTATCAGCTGGACACCAAGCGGTCGTTAAAACCGGGTTGGTTTCACACGAACGCTATGACGAGGTGGTTCGATGGGCAACTAGACTGGAAAGACAACTTAACCAACAGGACGCAAATAAATCCGTAAAACAAGAAAAGATAGGGGCAGTATCTACGTCAGACCAAGGCGCTAAACCAAAGAGAGGAACCTGCCATAATTGTGGCAAGGCAGGGCACTTTGCAAAGGAATGCAGAGAATCCAAAGGGGGAGTTAAAAAGACCTGTGGTTATTGTGGCAAACCAGGCCACTTTGAAGCCACATGCTTTAGCAAACACGGGAAACCCACCCCAGGACCTAGTAGAGAAACCATGAGCGACAAAGATTGGGAGGAATGGAAGCAGTGGCAAAAGTTTAAAGAACAGAAGTGAAGTCCTATGGCTCCCATTAAGGCCAAAAAGGAGGGACGCATTTACGTGTCTGCACTAGTAGGGGGCCGACAATGTGAAATGCTAGTGGACACAGGCGCCTCCGTATCTGTCACCGATCTCCCACTCCCGACAACTCACCAGTCAACATGGTTACGAGGGTTGAGCGGAAACCTAACCCAAGCCTTTCTAAGTACTACCCAATTGGTAGACGTAGGAAACATGTACTTGCCCATGAGATTCTATGTGCACAGGTCTCATGAGGGAACTATATTAGGAAATGATATTATGAAAGAGTATCAAGCTCTCATAGATTGTGGAAAAGGGAAAATAACCTGGCCCCGACCGGACGGCAGAAAAGAAAAACTAGCAAAAATAGCTAACAACCTGGGAACAGTGGGAATAGCCACTGTTACCACTAGGGATTGGAAAACAGAGAGAGGAATTTATGGACTAATTTGTGAAAATGTTCCCGGAGTATGGGCTCAGAATAAATTAGATACTGGAAAGGCTAATATAAAACCAATTAGTACTCCAGGACCGGAACATACCCCACATAAGCAATACCCAATAAAACCAGAAGCTAAAAAGGCTGTAAAAGAAATAGTAAAGGGTTTAGTAGAAAAAGGAATCTTGAGAGAAACAACAAGCACCACTAACTCACCTACCTGGCCGGTAGGAAAGCCGGACGGGAGCTTTAGGCTCACCATAGATTACACGGCTCTAAATAAAGTGACTCCGAAATTACACCCGATTGTTGCCAGTCCGGCTACAATCTTGAATGGATTGTCCCCGGAACATAAGATATTTACAGTATTGGATATAGCCAATGGATTCTGGTCCCTGCCTTTGGACCAGGAATCACAGGAAAAATTTGCCTTTACAGTGGACGGCTGCCAGTATACCTGGACCCGTTTACCGCAGGGGTTTCATAACAGCCTGGCTATATTTCACCGGGTGATGAGTAATATGTTGGCAACAATTCCCATCCCAGAGTCAAGCACAGTATTACAATATGTAGATGACATATTAATTGCTTCGGACACGGAAGAATCACACAAAGAGGCCCTTACCCTAATATTAGAAGGTTTAGAATCAGCCAGCTTAAAAATAAGCCCCAAGAAGGCACAAATAGGACAACCTCAGGTCCTATACTTGGGTCACTTGATCTCCCAAGGACTCAAGGAAATGCCCATAGACCGAAAAGATGCGGTGCAGAAAATGCCAAGGCCCGTAACAGTAAGAGGAGTTAGAAAGGTCTTGGGATTATTTAATTACAGTAGAAATTTTATCCCAGGGTTTGCTAAATTGGCAGAACCCATACAGAGATTAGTCAAGGGAGGAAAACCCGCTCTTGAATCCATAGAATGGGGATCAGAACAAGAAGAAGCTTATGATCAGTTAAAGGCAGCTTCAATCTCAGCCCCAGGATTGGGACTCCCGGATATGTGCAAGGACTTTCACATCCATTGTAATAATGAGGGAGGATTTTATTCGGCAGTAGTAACCCAGACACATGGGGATAAACGCAGACCCATAGCATATTACTCAACCGCGGAAGGACCCGTGGTTGCAGGTTTATCTAGATGTATAGCCGCTTTGGACTGCGCAGCCTGGGCGGTGAAAATCAGTGAACCTATAGTAATGACAGGAAACATCATCTTACACACCAAGCATACCTTGGTGGAAATGCTTAACACAGGAAAACTAAGGTCTGTATCAAATTTACGAAGAACAAAATGGGAGGCAGTCCTCCTCCCACCTACACAAGCTCTAACCATTGTTAGAGACATTGGCGAAAATCCAGCTGAAGGAATATTAGGGGAAGGAGAACCCCATAATTGTGGAGATGTAGATATGAATCTAGAGGAAGACAAAATTAAGGACACTCCTCTGGAACAAGTCGACGAGGAGTTGTATGTCGACGGGTCAAGAAAATATGTCGAAGGTCTACCCCGGACAGGTTGGGCAGTAGTTAACCAACAACTGGAAACCCTAGAATCAGGAAGGATAGACGGAGGACTATCAGCCCAAGTGGCTGAGTTAGAAGCCCTCACAAGAGCTTTAGAGAGGTCTGAAGGAAAGGTAGTAAATATCTACATAGACCGTAGGTATGCCTTTGGGGTAGTACATGACTACATGACATCTTGGGGTAGAAGAGGGTTTATAACCACAGGAGGTAATCCCATCAAACACCAGGAGAGAATTAAAAGACTCCTGGAGGCAAGTGAAAAACCAAAGCAGGTAGCAATAATTACAATTAAGGCACACCAGAAAGAACCAGATCAGAGTAGTCCAGAATGGCCACACCACCGGGGAAACCAAGCAGCAGATCAGGCAGCGCAAGACGCTTTAGAACAAACAATGATAGAAGCACCCATAGCCGCCTTATATAAAGAGGAAGATGAGGTGAGCTTAGCAGAGTTACACGAGGACTCCACGGATCAGGAAAAGAGTAAGTGGGAAGCACAGGGTGCCATCAAAGGAACGGATAAAGTATGGAGAAAGGAAGGTAAGGTTGTCGCCCCAGAATGTATACAACAGACGCTGTTGGAGATCAACCATGGGCTTGCCCACTCGGGCAAGGAAGCCATGACGGGGATTATTAGTAAGGAATGGTGGTGGAAGGGAATGGGACGAGACATAGCGAGGTATTGCCAAAGGTGCCTCACTTGTGCCCAACATAACCCGGGAAGACCCATCAAAATTAAGATGGGACACCAACCAAGGCCAAAGGGACTGTGGGAGCAATTGCAGATTGACTTCACGGGACCCCTTCCAAATTCTCGCGGGAAAACCTATTGTTTAGTAATAATTGATCAGTTTACCCGATGGGTGGAGGCATACCCTACTAGAAACTGCACTGCCCTGACGGTAGCCAGAATATTAGCTGAAGAAGTAATCCCTCGGTGGGGAGTGCCAGTGCAAATAGATTCGGACCAAGGAACACACTTTACTGGAAGTATAATGAAATTAACATGTCAGTTAATGGGAATTAAACAAAAATTCCACATACCCTACCAGCCCCAGAGCTCGGGGATGGTAGAGAGGATGAACAGAACGCTTAAAAATAGCCTAGCAAAGGCCATGGAAACATCGGGAAAAACATGGACAGAAGTCCTGCCCATCATTCTGATGAAGTTGCGTGCTACAGCAAACAGAACTACAAGATTAATCCCTTATGAACTAATGACAGGACGAGCGATGCAATTACCAGAAGGCATCATAACAGGTGGAGCCGATGTCGGCCCATTAAAGGATAAATTAAAACGATTTGTAAGGGAATTAAGTTCCCAACTTAAGGGAATGCGAAAAAACGTGAGAGATAATCAGGAAAAACAGGATGATGATCCCACCATAGTACCCCAGGTCCCTTCCGCAGGGAGTAGGGTGATGCTAAAGGTCCTACCAGGAAAACCAGGGTTTGCACCGAAATGGAATGGGCCGTATGAAATTATAATTAGTGGAGATACCTGTGCCTGTCTGGACATAAGGGGAAAGGGCATATGGAAACATTGGACTCAGTTGAAGTTATATAAAGGACATGAACGTGAATAATTACCCCCACTGTTCTGAATCTGTTCCACAGGAAAAAAAGGAGGGAGACCCCTTCGGCAATAACTGGAAGAAGAATATTGCATCAAAAACATGTATAAGTTACTGTGTATAGTTGCGTTGATACGTATTCTCACGGGAGATGCGGCGACAGAACCGCGTAGAAAACGGGGATTGCATGTTAATACGTTTTTATATATGTCATATAAGTATGCCAAACGGAGTGGGATAGATGCCTGTTGGGTATGTAGCCATACTCCCACTCATGCGAAAGGAGGGATACCCTTGCGACCAATACCCTTGAACCTCACAGATATGGCAGAATGGATAATTAATAGAAATCATACGAAACAGAAAAATACCACTTTATCCACCTTCGGAAAAACCTGGGAACAGAAATGGACTAGCCTAAGGAGTGAGTTCCGGGGGGGGAGGATATTCGTTAGAAAATTTTAAAGAATGGTATAAACCAACATATAATTATACGAAAGAACCCCCCTTTTTAGTTCTTACCAATACGTCAGGAAAGGGCCAGCCGATCGGGGAAATATGTTGGGAGCGCGGCACAGAACAGACTGAAGGGATCAGAATTGATGTGGGGAAAGGTCATTGTATACAAAATTTTACCACATATAATGCAGGAAATTCCATGGAAAGCTGGTGGTTCAATACCACCAATTTGATGAATTTGACCAATAATAAACCATGGAATGGGACCAGGCGAACAAATACTGACAACCAGATGGGTTTTACCGTCTTCCGCGCCAACATAAACCCCGAACAACCAGGACAGATAATGACAGCCTATAATGGGACATACTTCATATGCGGTCATAGAGCATACCCCTGGCTACCAGAGAATTGGGCAGGATCATGCTATTTGGGGTATGTAGTACCATATATACACCACATAAAGGAATTGAAAGACCACCACAAGCATAGTCGTCCACCTGGCAGGTGGTACTAGGAGCTATGTTCCCCACGGCTGGAATAATGTTTACTTCTCAAGAAATATGGTTATTGGCAACCATAATTGAGGGAGTAGCCAATGACACGGCTGAATCCCTGAGAGAGATGAGTGCCAAAATGGTAGCCCTAAGAACTGTCACCCTACAAAATAGAATGGCACTAGATTACCTATTAGCTGCACAGGGAGGTACACGTGCCATGATCGGAGCAGAATGCTGTACATACATCCCAGACAGTTCTGAAAATATTACCAACCTAGCGGACCATATTCAACAACAAGTAGCTTTGCTCCATCAATCCAATATTGGAGGCAACAACAGAAAATGCTGGAAAAACTCAGCAGGTCAGGCAACATCCGTGGAGAGAAATTTGAGTTGACGTTTCGGGTTGGACCCTTCTTCAAAACTGGAAAGAAAAGAAACTAGATCGGAGGCAGGGCTGCGATCGGACAAAAGAATAAAAGAAACAAAAGAAGTAAAAGAGATTAGAAGCTAGACGAGATAGTAATCGGCTGGGATTAGGTGTAAAGTGTACTGGCAGGGCAAAAGATAGCTGCCAGGTGTGAGAGAGAAACAAAAGGAAAGTGGGGGGGGGGGAAAGGAGTGGAACAATTACAAGAGAAAATGAAATGGGGGCCGAGCTTATGATCTGAAATTGTTGAACTCGATATTGAGTCCGGAAGGCTGCAGAATGCCTAATCGGAAGATGAGGTGCTGTTCCTTGAGTTTACGTTGAGCTTCCGTGGGACAATACAAGAGGCCAAGGACGGTGAGGTCCGAGTGGGAATGGAGCGGTGAATTAAAATGACAGGCGACCGGAAGCTCGGGGTCACCCTTACGGACTGAATGGAGGTGTTCCGCAAAGCGGTCACCCAATCTGCGTTTGGTCTCCCCAATGTAGAGGAGACCGCATCGTGAGCAGCGAATACAGTATACTAGATTGCAAGAAGTACAAGTAAATCGCTGTTTCACCTGGAAGGGGTGTTTGGGGCCCTGGACAGTGGGAAGGGGGGAGGTATAGGGGCAGGTGTTACATCTCCTCCGCTTGCACGGGAAGGTGCCAGGCGAAGAGGAAGGGCTGTTTGGGGTGATAGAGGAGTGGACTAGGGTGTCTCGGAGGGAGCGGTCCCTGCGGAATGCTGAAAGGGGAGGGGAGGGGAAGATACGTTTGGTGGTGGGATCACTTTGGAGGTAGCGGAAATGCCGGAGGATGATCCGTTGAATGTGGAGGCTGGTGGGGTGAAAGGTGAGGACAAGGGGAACCCTATCGTGGTTTCGGGAGGGAGGGGCAGGGGTGAGGGCAGAAGTGCGGGAGATAGAACTGACACGGTCGAGGGCAGTGTCAACCACAGTAGAGGGGAATCCTCGGTTGCGGAAAAAGGAAGACATTTCTGAAGCACTGGTGTGGAAGGTGGCGTCGTCGGAGCAGATACGGCGGAGGCGGAGAAACTGGGAGAATGGAATAGAGTCCTTACAGGAAGCGGGGTGGGAGGAAGTGTAGTCCAGGTAGCTGTGGGAGTCAGTGGGCTTGTAGTAAATATTGGTCGATAACCTATCCCCAGAGATGGAGACGGAGAAGTCGAGGAAGGGAAGGGAAGAGTCCGAGATGGACCATGTGAAGGTGAGGGAAGGGTGGAAATTGGAGGCAAAGTGAATGAAATTGTCAAGTTCGGGGCGTTTCCTGCTCTCGCCCCGAACTTGACAATTTCATTCACTTTGCCTCCAATTTCCACCCTTCCCTCACCTTCACATGGTCCATCTCGGACTCTTCCCTTCCCTTCCTCGACTTCTCCGTCTCCATCTCTGGGGATAGGTTATCGACCAATATTTACTACAAGCCCACTGACTCCCACAGCTACCTGGACTACACTTCCTCCCACCCCGCTTCCTGTAAGGACTCTATTCCATCCTTCCAGTTTCTCCGCCTCCGCCGTATCTGCTCCGACGACGCCACCTTCCACACCAGTGCTTCAGACATGTCTTCCTTTTTCCGCAACCGAGGATTCCCCTCTACTGTGGTTGACACTGCCCTCGACCGTGTCAGTTCTATCTCCCGCACTTCTGCCCTCACCCCTGCCCCTCCCTCCCGAAACCACGATAGGGTTCCCCTTGTCCTCACCTTTCACCCCACCAGCCTCCACATTCAACGGATCATCCTCCGGCATTTCCGCTACCTCCAAAGTGATCCCACCACCAAACGTATCTTCCCCTCCCCTCCCCTTTCAGCATTCCGCAGGGACCGCTCCCTCCGAGACACCCTAGTCCACTCCTCTATCACCCCAAACAGCCCTTCCTCTTCGCCTGGCACCTTCCCGTGCAAGCGGAGGAGATGTAACACCTGCCCCTATACCTCCCCCCTTCCCACTGTCCAGGGCCCCAAACACCCCTTCCAGGTGAAACAGCGATTTACTTGTACTTCTCGCAATCTAGTATACTGTATTCGCTGCTCACGATGCGGTCTCCTCTACATTGGGGAGACCAAACGCAGATTGGGTGACCGCTTTGCGGAACACCTCCGTTCAGTCCGTAAGGGTGACCCCGAGCTTCCGGTCGCCTGTCATTTTAATTCACCGCTCCATTCCCACTCAGACCTCACCGTCCTTGGCCTCTTGTATTGTTCCACGGAAGCTCAACGTAAACTCGAGGAACAGCACCTCATCTTCCGATTAGGCAGTCTGCAGCCTTCCGGACTCAATATCGAGTTCAACAATTTCAGATCATAAGCTCGGCCCCCATTTCATTTTCTCTTGTAATTGTTCCACTCCTTTCCCCCCCCCTTTCCTTTTGTTTCTCTCTCACACCTGGCAGCTATCTTTTGCCCTGCCAGTACACTTTACACCTAATCCCAGCCGATTACTATCTCGTCTAGCTTCTAATCTCTTTTACTTCTTTTGTTTCTTTTATTCTTTTGTCCGATCGCAGCCCTGCCTCCGATCTAGTTTCTTTTCTTTCCAGTTTTGAAGAAGGGTCCAACCCGAAACGTCAACTCAAATTTCTCTCCACGGATGTTGCCTGACCTGCTGAGTTTTTCCAGCATTTTCTGTTGTTATTTCGGATTTCCAACATCTGCAGTATTTTGCTATCGCAATATTGGAGGCAGATAGTTTGATTGGTCACTGGGAGGATCAGGCTGGGGTGCGTGGCTAGTGCAAATGATATTGATCATGGTTGTGATATGTATACTGCTGTGCTGTGCTTTGAGTATCATTAAAATGTGCTGTCAAACTGCTGTGAAAGCTGTGCTGCCAGTAGCTTCTGTCAAAGAATACACTGACCTCCTGCCCAGAAATATGGGTGAAGAAGAAGCACGAGACGAGTCAGTGGTTGTAAACCAACCCTGTGAAGAAACGAAGAACAATGGTCATCTGGGAGCAAGAGGATCGTGCTCCAGGACCAAAAGAAGGGCTGTTGGAGGAAATTTTAAAATGGCACGGTAGTGCCTGCTGAAATTCTGGACATTCATTAACATTTTGCAGACACTGGCACAACAGGCAGCTGACTTGATCTGCTTACACCAAACGTGTGATGTCACTTGGACAGAACAGTAATATAATTAAGTTGTTTGCGAACGGTATAATAATATGATCAACTTGTTTTTGATAGAATGTGATTAAGGGTTGCTAAGCTATCGGATTGGCCAAAGTTAAAGAATGCTAAAGTGCCCGATTGGTCAAATGTAATATGGTATCTTTCCTGTTTTTAAATGGTATAAAAGGAGCACGGCTGCTATTGCAAAATTGAGAAGTTTGGCGATCACATCCATAAAGTGTTAGCGCTTCTCCCAGAGCTCTGTAGTATAATAAATACTGTTCTCCTTTGATTGGTGTCCGTGTCCGGTTTATTTAAAGCAGAGAGTTAAGTTGGGTACACGTCGACTTTGTATATCACTTAGTCCGCTCAGGCACCAATTAATTCTATATCAAGGGTAATAGACAACTGAGAAATAGGTAATAGACAACTGAGAAATAGGGTAATAGACAACTGAGAAATAGGGTAATAGACAACTGAGAATAAAGGTAATGGACAACTGAGAAATAAGGTAATAGACAACTGAGAAATAGGGTAATAGACAACTGAGATATAGGGTAATAGACAACTGAGCAATATGTAATAGACAACTGAGAAATAGGTCATAGGCAACTGAGTAATAGGGTAATATACAACTGAGAAATAGGGTAATAGACAACTGAGAACTAGGGTAATAGACAACTGAGAATAATGGTAATGGACAACTGAGAAATAAGGTAATAGACAATTGAGAATAAAGGTAATAGACAACTGAGAAATAGGGTCATAGGCAACTGAGAAATAGGGTCATAGGCAACTGAGAAATAGCGTAATAGACAACTGAGAACTAGGGTAATAGACAACTGAGCAGTAGGGTAATAGACAACTGAGCAAAAAGGTAATACACAACTGAGAAATAGAGTAATAGACAACTGAGAAATAGGTAATAGACAACTGAGGAATAGGGTCATAGGCAACTGAGAAATAGGGTAATAGACAACTGAGAAATAGGGCAATAGACAACTGAGAACTAGGGTAATAGACAACTGAGAAATAGGGTAAGAGGCAACTGAGAAATAGGGTAATAGAAAATTGAGAGTAAAGGTAATAGACAACTGAGAATTAGGGAAATAGACAACTGAGAAATAAGGTAATAGACAACTGAGAAATAGAGTAATAGACTACTGAGAAATAGGGTAATAGACAACTGTGAAATAGGGTAGTAGACAACTGAGAATAAAGGTAATGGGCAACTGACAAATAGGGTAGTAGACAACTGAGAAATAAGGTAATAGACAACTGAGAAATAGGGTAATAGACAACTGAGGTGTGGTGTAATAGACAACTGAGAAATAGGGTAATAGACAACTGAGACTTAGGGTACTTGTCAACTGAGAAAATAGAGTAAAAGACAACTGAGAAATAGGGCAATAGACAACTGAGAAAATAGAGTAAAAGACAACTGAGAAATAGGGTAATAAACAACTGAGAAATAGGGTAAGAGACACCTGAGAAATGGGGTAATAGACAACTGAGAAATGGGGTAATAGACAACTGAGAAATGGGGTAATAGACAACTGAGAAATGGGGTAATAGACAACTGAGAAATGGGGTAATAGACAACTGAGAAAGGGGTAATAGACAACTGAGAAAAAGGGTAATAGACAACTGAGAAATAGGGTAATAGACAACTGAGAATAAAGGTAATGGGCAACTGAGAAATAGGGTAGTAGACAACTGAGAAATAAGGTAATAGACAACTGAGAAATAGGGTAATAGACAACTGAGATATGGTGTAATAGGCAACTGAGAAATAGGGTAATTAGCAACTGAGACTTAGGGTACTAGTCAACTGAGAAATAGAGTAATAGACAACTGAGAAATAGTGTAATAGACAACTGAGAAATATAGTAATAGACAACTGAGAAATAGGGTAATAGACAACTGAGAAATAGGGTAATAGACAAATGAGAAAAGGGGTAATAGCCAACTGAGAAATAAGGTAATAGACAGCTGAGAGTAATGGTAATGGGCAACTGAGAATAAAGGTAATGGATAATTGAGAGCATTCACAGAACACACCACAGCCTCACTAGCACAGGTCAATCTATGAATTCTGATCAAACTGTAATCCATATCTAAGAGGAATCAATCTAAAAAGATCAGATTTCTAGCTCCAAGGCCAAGTCCTTAAATATAGATTTAGTGATGCCCAAAAGCAAAATACTGTGGATGCTGGAAATCTTAAACAAAAACAAATGTGTCGAAAGGTCTTCAACCTGAAACGTTAATTCTCTTTCTCCACAGATGCTGCCTAACCTGCTGAGTATTTACAGCATTTTCTCTTTTTGTTTTAGTAATTACTATACTATCGGCCACAACTGGAGTATTGTGTTCAATTCTGGGCACCACACTTTAGGAAGGATGTGAAGGTCTTACAGAGGGTGCAGAAAAGATTTACAAGAATGGTACCAGAGATGAGGTACTTCAGTTACATGGCTAGACTGGAGAAACTGGGGTTGCTCTCCTTAGAGCAGGGAAGATTGAGAGGAGATTTGATGGAGTTGTTCAAAATCATGAGGAGTCTAGAGAGAAACTGTTCCCATTGAAAGGGTCGAGAACCAGAGGACACAGATTTAAGGTGATTGGCAGAAGGTCCAAAGGTGACATGAGGAAAAACCTTTTTACAAGTGGTTATGATCTGGAATGCACTGCCTGAAAGCATGGTGGAGGCAGACTCAATCGCGGTTTTCAAAAGAGAATTGTATAAGTACCTGAGGGAAAAAAAATTGCAGGGCTACGGGGAAAGGGCGGGGGAGTGGGACCAGCTGGTGCTCTTGCAGAGAGCCAGCACAGGTGTGAGGGGCCGAATGGCCTCCTTCTGTGCTGCAACCGTTCTGTGATTCTAGTTTTTCTGCTAGAATTTGATGAGTTCTGTTGAGAACTCAGTAGAGAAATGCATTTGCTTGAATTGGATAGATACTTTTCGTACAGTTTAGTTACTTAGTTCCATAATCTTTGAGTTACTTACACCTCTGGTCTATATCTTGGTGAAAGCTCATACACCCAGCCACTTGTGTGACTCTACCTTTTGGCTGATGGAGGTCACGAGACAGGAGCCTGAGGAGTACAATGACCTTTGGAAAATTGCTTGGAAAGCTTTCTTCCTAATTCTGATGAACATGTGACGGAAAAAAACATAATTCAGGTTGCAATATGAGAATGGCCATGAGATCCATTGTGTTACACTCCTTCCATCCGAGAATGAGGGGAATACATCTTTTCCATGGGTGAGAGAAGCACTACTGTCTTTGTATATTGCCAACATTCCCTTTTGCACAGAGGGCTTATCTGTACCAACATGACCCATGGTAATGTTTACTTTCCTGAATACATGAAAGGCTACTCTCTGCCTTATCCTGTGAGGGGGACTCGTTCTTGGTCAATGTGCAGAGGAGATGAAAGGAAGGGGATAGAATCCATGATAGCTAGATCACCCATGGTCTGGAGCAGGCTCTATGGGCCAAGTGACTTTTTCCTCAAACCATTCTTTCTTAACTACGATAAAAGTTCTTTGGTAGCAACATCATACGTTAATTCCTGGAGACTTTATCTAATATTTCTAACAAGAACATAAACAATTTAAATTTACAACATAACTCCAGCAGTGGCCAGTGGAATTCCTACGCCACTGATCCTGAAAGGTGAGCAAAGCTGTCGATGACCCTATTGACTGCTCCTGGATAGGCAAAGAACAGATTGTAAAGTGAGGATAAATGAAGAGGAGAATAATGAGGCAGAGAACAGATTTAGACATTGCAAAACAGTGGGATAAATTTTCAACTTCTCCGCCGAGGCAATAATCTGGTGGAGGACATTGCCCGTTCCTTGTAGAACCTGCTGGATCTTCATCCCATAGAAATCAATGGAATGTAGATCAGCCGGGTTGTCTAATGGGCAAGCAGTGTGCTCCGCCAGATTACTGCCCAGGCAGTGAAGGTGAAAATTTTACATACATAGAATTTACAGCACAGAAACAGGCCATTCAGCCCAAGCAATCCAATGCCGGTGTTTATGCTCCACTCGAGCCTCCTCCCACTTTCCTTCATCTCACACTATCAGCATAACCCTCTATTCCTTTCTCCATCATGTACTTATCTAGCTTCCCCTTAACTGCTTCTATGCTATTCACCTCAACCATTTCTTGTAGTTCCATATTCAAACCATTCTCTGAGTAAAGATGTTTCTCCTGAATTGGATTTATTATTGACTATCTTATATTTATGCCCCCTAGTTTGGAACTCCCCGTAAGTGGAAACATCTTCTCTACGTCTAATCTATCAAACCTGTTCATAATCCTAAACATTGCTGTTAGGTTACCCCTTAGCCTTCTCTTTTCTAGAGAAAAGAGCCCCAGCCTGTTCAGCTTTTCCTGAGAGTTATAACCTCTCAGTTCTGGTATTATCCTGACAACTCTATTTATTTAGCCGTCTAACAATGACAGGAAAAGTTGCCCTTACCATTCTGGGTCTGCTGGATCTCTCTTGCCAGTACTTTATTGTGTACTTCAACAAAAATAACTCAGGATCGGGCCACGTGGCAGGTGGTTTCCACTGTAACAGTAACTTCTTTGGTTGGTTGGGAATTGGAGAAACCCTGACATCTGTAGGTGGATCTGGCTTGACTAGAGGTGAAAGACACGTTAAGAATTCATAGAATCATAGAAATTTACGGCACATTCAGCCCATCGTGTCCGTGCCGGCCGAAAAAGAGCTATCCAGCCTAATCCCAATTTCCAGCCCTTGGTCCGTAGCCCGATAAGTTACAGCACTTCAAGTGCATATCCAAGTACATTTTAAATGTGATGAGGGTTTCTGCATCTACCACCCTTTCAGGCAGTGAGTTCCAGACCCCCACCACCCTCTGGGTGAAAAAAGTTCTCCTCAACTCCCCTCTAATCCTTTGACCAATTATTTTAGATCAATGCCCCTGGTTATTGACTGCTCTGCTGGGGGAATTCCTATCAAAAACCATGTGCTTTGATTTAGTGTGTAACAATATTGGCCCATAAATTCGGGTCGGAGGTTTCCCACGGGTGCAAGCCTCCGACCTGCACTTGCCTAGCGCGCCGGCCGTTGTGTTGTGGGCCCGCGTGGGATTCCGATCCTAGGTCTCCTCCAACTGCCGGTGCGCAGTGCTTGCACATCCCAGGGGCGCAGTTAGTTTGAAGCGTCCCCTGGGAGCACGTGGGCCATGGAGAGCCAATGGTAGCAGGGAAATGCCCATTCATAAAATTGACAGGAAGAGCTGTCAAAACTATAAATACTATAAGCCCCAAAACATAACTAAAACTTCAAATACATTTTTTTTTTAAATCACATTTTTAAAATAACTATAAATTACATAAAATAACTATTTTAAACAATAATTTAAATTTAAAAAAAAATTAATTACATTTTCTAACGGGGCTAAAAATAAACTTATCTTTCTTTAAAGTATTTTAAAATAATAAAGCTGTGGAAAAAAGTTTTAATTTTAATTAATTCGCCACTTACCTTGTTAAAAGCAGGCCTTGCGCCTGCTTTTTAAAAGTGTAACTGCTGGAGACTTACCCTCCCGAAGAAACCTGCAAAAAAAAGGTAAGTTTCAGGCGCACGCGCTGCCTCTCCGGCGCACGCGTTCCACCATGAAACCCTTCCTTTAAGGGAACGGAAGATCCGGTTTCCCGCGCATGCGCAGTGCATGCACGAAACCGGCACTTTCGTAGGGCCTACAGGTGAGTACCCAGCGCGTACTCACCTGTGGTGACCCGAATTTCTGGGCCAAATTAAATGTAGATACAGTACTATGATTGGCTTTCACTGTTCTGGTGACCTTGCAACATTTGGTCAGCAGCTAATTTTATTGGTTCGGCACATTGGGCTACAAATAACAATTAATTCATGTCTTGGAATTCTGTAGGTAGTGTCTCAGACGGGCTTAAAGAGCTGGGTCTATTTACTGCAGCGCAGTGTAGACTTAGAGGAGACCTGATAAAGGTACATAAAATAATGCACGGGTTGGGTTGCCTGCCCAGTGATAGATTATTTCAGTTTGACGATTAGGGAGGACAAGGGGACTTGCATTTAAAGTACACAAGAGTAGGAATAGACTGGATGTTGGACGGTTCTCTTTGGCCAGAGACCAGTGAGCCTCTGGAATACATTGCTGGCTGGTGTGGTGGGTGCCGACTCTCTGTAGCCTTCAAGAGGGAGCTGGACTGGTTCCTGACTGGGGCAGAGATTGCATCATAGAGAAGGTAAGTGGTTCAACAGCTAACGCACGCATGAACACGTAACGTATACTTTCTTCAAGTATAAAGGCCACTAGCCTGACGCAGTGGCACGCCCAGCACTGTATACAATGTGTATGCTGTGAATGGGATGAGTTATGAGCCCATTAGAAGAGCTCGATGATGAAGGAACAGCAAATCAGGATGGCTTTGGAGGACAATGTCACACTGGTGCAAAGGGATTGCTTTTTAGAGGAGAGAGTAGAAGCAGGTTTACTCTGTAACTGGTAGTGGTATAAATGTGCTCAGCATCATCTAAAATGCGAAAGCCGTCCATTCTCCAGTGCTACTATCCCTGACTTTGATGAGCACAAGCAGTTACCAATATAGGGGGAAAAATCGGGTTGCTTTGCTCCTCCCGTTAGTGCCCTAAGAAGGCACTAACGGGGCACAAAGCAACTAGCGCCCGGGCACGGCACCACCCACGCCTCCCGCAAAATACAGCGGGAGGTTAACGGCAGTGCTAACCGGTAGCGCCCCATGGCGCTGCGCCGCCAGCGATTATGTCATTACCATGCGCAGCGCCCTGCTCGCGCCCCGGCCGCGATCTTCAGGAGCGCCCCCTGACTTACCGCCAGACACTATGTCCGACGGGATCAGGGGGACCTACCTGCGGCCGGGGCGGTGCTATTTAAAGGCGAGGTGCTGGGTGGTCATTTTTGTTGCTGGCCACCTGCCTGCGCTCCCGTCCCCAGCCTCCTGACCCGCCCCCCCGCGGAGTGCCGGCTGCGCTCCAAGAGACCGGCACTTCCCTTGAGCGCCGGGCTCTTTTGCTGGCACTCCGATCCCTGGTGGCCCAGCTGGGCCCCGGGTCGCGCTGCGCAAGGCCCCTCCCCTTTAAGAAGGTGAGGAGGGCCTGCAGTACTGCGGCACGTAGCGCCGCGATATTGACTTGCAGCGCCCCAAGAGGGAGGCGGGGTGCTTCCTGTAGTACTCCGCATCCCTCTTGGGGTGCAACCACTCAATTTCCAGTGCAGGGCGCTCATTTTTCAGGGGCGCTACTCAATATTTAGCTCAGTGTGTCAGCCGTGGCTCAACAGTAGCACTCTTGCCTCTGAGTCAGAAGGTCGTGGGTTCAAGTTCCCCTCCGCAGATCTGAGCACATGATCCAGGCTGTCACTCCAGTGCCGTACTGAGCGAGTGCTGCACTGTCGGAGGTGCCGTTGTTCCGATGCGACATTAAACCGAGGCCCCGCCTGATCTCTCACGTGACCATCAAAATTTGCATGACACTATTCAAAGAAGAGCAGGAGAGTTCTCCTGGGTTTCCAATATGGTGGGCGGTGCACTCCTGATGCATAATGAGCATGTGTGCGCCACCCGCCATATTGGGTGCTTAGTCGCCTGTTTTGTGCCAGAGCTACATTGTTTAAAGCTCACACTCTACTGTTTAAAATAAACCATGTAATATCTTTCTTAAAACAGCAACAACGGAATTTTCATGTAAGTGAAACAGGTTGTGCAACATTAGTAATAAACACAGCCCATTTCGAAACATAGCTCATAGGTCGAGACCTAGGTCACAGGTCGAGATGTACACACACATTTGATTTACACTGGAACAGACAAATAGTGTCACTTACTTATCTTCTCCACGATGAATTGTTTATTAGTAGACCTGAATCCCAGTGGGTTTGTTGCCGTCACCTTCACTGTATAGGGAATCTTTGAAAAGAGCTTGATGTCCTCGATTGTGCAGCTGCCCTGCAGTGTCCCTTCACTTGAGCACCCTTCGACATATTCCAGTCCATATCTTTCAGAAATACAGAAATGTTATTGTCTGTATGAGAATGAATGGGAACTTCTTATAAAGGCCTTGGCAAACAGACGTTGAGTTACTGTTGCTGCCGTGGGTTAGGATTCCACTACTACTTGAACTATACGTTTGTCTTTCCCAGCACTGTCAGCTTGGCTCAGCTGGTAGGACTTCTCCCTCTGGGTTAGAAGGTCGTGGGCTTAGGCCTCATCCCAGGACTTTATTGGGACTGAACGTCCTCGGGCCCAGTGGCAGATTTTGGGCTCAGTAAGCCCAGCATGGATGGAAACTGTGGTGTGCCCTGGAAATGCTCAGAATCGCAGTGGCAGTTGAGAACCGCTGCCTACCCTACCCTCCAAATAAAGCCCCTTGTAGGAATTGCCACATTCCTATCTAAGAACTGAGGAAGACTCAGGCGATCAAACAAACAAGTTCTAATGCAGAACTAATGAGTTTAACCAGTTTGTCGAGATCGATACAGGAGAACCACGAAAACAGGTCTTTGCTGGTCGGAGGCTCCATGAGGACTGCCAGGGTGGTCCCGTGGATGGCGTCATGACGTCATCACGTTTCTCCCGCACTTGGGCGGTCACGTGATTAACATAGAAACATAGAAGATAGGAGCAGGAGTAGGCCATTCAGCCTTTCGAGCCTGCTCCGCCATTCAATGAGATCATGGCTGATCATCCAAATTCAGTACCCTGTCCCTGCCTTCTCCCCATATCCCTTGATCCCTTTAGCCTTAAGAAATATATCCAACTCTTTCTTGAATATATTTAATGAACTGGCCTCCACCGCCCTCTGTGGCAGAGAATTCCACAGGTTCACCACTCTCTGGGTGAAGAAATTCCTCCTCATTTCAGTCCTAAATGGCTTACCCCTTATCCTTAAACTATGACCCCTGGTTCTGGACTCCCCGGCCATCAGAAACATCCTTCCTGCATCTAGTCTGTCCAGGCCTGACAGAATTTTATAGGTTTCGATGAGATCCCCTCTCAATCTTCTAAACTCCAGTGAGTATAACCCCAATCGACACAATCTCTCCTCATACGTCATTCCTGCCATCCCAGGTATCAGCCTGGTGAATCTTCGCTGCACTCCTTCCATGGCAAGCACGTCCTTCCTCAGGTAAGGCGACCAAAACTGCACACAATACTCAAGGTGCGGTCTCACCAAGGCCCTGTACAACTGCAGCAAGACATCCTTGTTCCTGTACTCGAACCCTCTTGCTACGAAGGCCAACATACCATTTGCCATCTTAACCGCCTGCTGCACCTGCATGCTTACCTTCAGCGACTGGTGCACAAGAACACCCAGGTCTCTTTGCACTTCCCCTTCTCCCAATCTATTGCCATTCAAATAATAATCTGCCTTCCTGTTTTTGCCACCAAAGTGGGTAACCTCACATTTATCCACATTATAATGCATTTGCCATGTTTCTGCCCAATCACCCAACCTGTCCAAATCGTATTGGAGTTTCATGACATCCTCCGCACAGCCTACCCTCCCACCCAGTTTTGTGTCGTCTGCAAATTTGGAGATATCACATCCAATTCCCTCGTCCAGATCATTAATATATATTGTGAACAGCTGGGGTCCTAGGACTGATCCTTGCGGTACCCCACTAGTCACTGCCTGCCACTCGGAAAACGACCCGTTTATTCCAACTCTTTGCTTTCTGTCTGCCAACTAGTTCTCTATCCAAGTCAATACCTTGCCCCCAATCCCATGTGCCTTAATTTTGCACGCTAATCTCTTATGTGGGACCTTATCGAAAGCCTTCTGAAAGTCCAAATATACCACATCCACTGGTTCTCCCTTATCTATTTTACCAGTTACATCCTCAAAAAATTCCAGTAGATTAGTCAAGCATGATTTACCTTTTGTAAATCCATGTTGACTTTGTCCGATCCTGTCACTGCTTTCCAAGTGCTCTGCTATTACATCTTTTATAATGGACTCTAGCATTTTCCCCACTACCGATGCCAGGCTTACCGGTCTATAATTCCCCGCTTTTTCTCTACCACGGCATGACTTCATCGCGTTAACCCGCGCTTTGCCGCAGTCTTAAAGGGACCGCGCCCCGTGCATGCAAACAGTATGTACAAACACAGAAATCACTAACAGACTGGTACAAGCTTAGTGATACGCTATCAATTACTACAAAAGACTGGAAGTTGAGTGAGTAACAAACAGGCTTTTATTACCAAAGAACAGAGCATGCCTCGCGTGGTTGCCTGGTATCCAAAAGGGCAGGGGGCTGCCGAGCAGTCACCTTTATACCCGGCCATGAGGGTGGAGCCAGGGGTGGAGTCAGCTGAGGCATGCACAGACAAGTACAACAATGTGCAAGAGTGAACAACAAACAGTGAACAACAGTGAACAACAATACTAACAACAGTGGTTTACCACATTCACCCCTTGCTTAGAATTGAGTCCGGCGGGGTGAAGCGCACTAAAATTTTGTGTACTGAAGTCTATCAGGAGGCCTTGTAAGCCGTCCTGAGCGTCGCAGCAGCGGCGGTGATGGTGCAGCATCCAATGTTGAACCCGGTGTCTCGTTCAGAGGAGGTGTAGCCGGTGGCAGGCCCTGGGGCTGCTGCATGCCGTCTACAGGGGTCGGAGCGCGGGTAATGGGAGGTAGCGATGGTGGTCTCTCAGAGGCACCCGAAGGTGCGAGGTCTCGTGCGGGGACTGTGTCCTGGGGGTAGGCATGAGTAGCGGTGGGTGGCGAAGAGTGTGTTTCAGGAGCACCCGCAGGTGCGAGGTCTCGAATGGAGACTGTGTCCTCCTGCCCGTCCGGGTACACCACGTAAGCATACTGCGGGTTGGCGTGGAGGAGGCTCACCCTCTCGACCAGGGGGTCCACCTTATGGGTCCTCACATGCTTCCGCAGTAGGACGGGTCCTGGAGAAGTCAGCCATGTTGGTAGCGAAATCCCCGATGTGGACTTCCTGGGGAAGGAGAACATTCTCTTGTGAGGAGTGGCATTGGTGGCTGTACAGAGCAGCGACCGAATGGAATGGAGCGCCGCAGGGAGGACCTCCTGCCAGCGGGAGGTCGGAAGGCCCTTAGATTTTAAGTTTAAACGGACTGCCTTCCAGACCGTCGCATTCTCCCTTTCCACCTGGCCGTTCCCCCGGGGGTTGTAGCTGGTGGTCCTGCTTGTAGCAATGCCTCTCGCGAGCAGGTACTGCCGAAGTTCGTCGCTCATAAAGGATGAGCTCCTGTTGCTATGGATATAGCTAGGGAAACCGAACAAGGCGAAGAGGTCATTCAGACATTTAATGACCGTGGTACTGGTCATGTCCGAGCAAGGGATGGCAAACGGGAAACGGGAGTACTCATCAATTATATTGAGGAAGTACACATTGCGGTCAGAGGAGGGGAGGGGCCCTTTAAAATCGATGCTCAGCCGCTCGAAGGGGCGCGTGGCTTTGATCAGGCTCGCTCTGTCTGGCCTATAAAAATGCGGCTTGCACTCGGCACAGATCTGGCAGTTCCTGGTCATGGTCCTGACCTCCTCGATGGAGTAGGGCAGGTTACGGGATATGATAAAATGGAAGAACCTGGTGACCCCCGGGTGGCAGAGGTCATTGTGGAGGGTCTGTAGTCTATCAACCTGCGCGTTGGCGCACGTACCACGTGATAGGGCATCTGGGGGCTCATTGAGTTTCCCGGGCCGGTACAAGATATCGTAATTGTAGGTGGAGAGTTTGATTCTCCACCTTAAGATCTTGTCATTCTTGATTTTGCCCCGCTGCTTATTATGAAACATAAAAGCCACTGAACGCTGGTCAGTGAGCAGGGTAAATCGTTTTCCGGCCAGGTAATGCCGCCAATGTCGCACGGCTTCCACAATGGCCTGGGCCTCCTTTTCGACAGAGGAGTGTCGAATCTCCGGGCCCTGGAGGGTCCTTGAGAAAAAGGCCATGGGTCTCCCCGCCTGGTTAAGGGTTGCAGCTAGGGCAAAGTCGGATGCGTCGCTCTCCACTTGAAAAGGGAGGGACTCATCCGCAGCGTGCATTGTGGCCTTCGCAATGTCTCCTTTTATGAGAGTGAAGGCTGCACAGGCCTCTGCTGTCAGGGGGAAGGAGGCAGACTTGATGAGGGGTCGGGCTTTATCCGCATAGTTGGGCACCCACTGAGCATAGTAAGAGAAAAACCCCAGGCATCGCTTCAGTGCTTTCTGGCAGTGGGGGAGGGGGAGCTCCATAAGGGGGCGCATTCTATCGGGGTCTGGGCCGATGACTCCGTTCTCCACTACGCAGCCAAGAATAGCAAGGCGCATAGTACGAAACATACATTTGTCTTTGTTGTATGTGAGATTCAGCCGCTGGGCCGTCCGGAGGAATTTCTCTAGGTTAACGTCGTGGTCCTGCTGGTCGTGGCCGCAGATGGTGACGTTGTCTAGATATGGGAAAGTGGCCTGGAGCGCGTTCTGGTCAACCATCCGGTCCATCTCCCGTTGGAAGACAGAAACTCCGTTGGTGCCGCCGAAGGGAACTCTGAGAAAGTGATAGAGCCGACCGTCAGCTTCAAAAGCTGTGTACTGGCGGTCCTCAGCCCTGATGGGGAGCTGGTGGTATGCCGACTTCAGATCAATCGTCGAGAACACCCGGTATTGTGCTATCTGATTGACCATGTCAGATATGCGGGGGAGTGGATATGCATCCAGCTGGGTGTAGCGGTTGATCGTCTGGCTGTAGTCAATAACTAGGCGCTGTTTGCCACCAGCCTTCACCACCACCACTTGTGCTCGCCATGGGCTATTGCTGCTCTCGATAATCCCTTCCTTCAGGAGTCTCGCTACTTCGGATTTAATGAAACCCCTATCCCCGGCACTGTAACGCCTACTTTTGGTAGCGATGGGCTTACAGTCACGGGTGAGGTTAGCGATCAAGGAGGGGGGGAAGACTTTAAGGGTGGAGAGGCTGCAAATGGCGCGCGGCGGGCGATTTAAAAACTGCTGGCTGCAGACTGTGAGAGGGGGGAGGCGTCCACCGTACGCTAAAGTGACACTCTTAAGGTGGCACTGAAAATCCAACCCCAGTAGGACGGCAGCGCAGAGATGGGGCAGGACCAGAAGTTTAAAATTTTTGTATTCAGTACCCCGCACTGAAAGAGTCACCATACAGTAGCCACCGACGTCCGCTGACTGGGCTTTGGAAGCCATAGAGATGCGATGACGCGTCGGCAGGACCGGGAGAGAGTAACTGCGCACCGTGTCGGGGTGTATAAAACTCTCCGTGCTCCCGCTGTCAAAAAGGCAGGTAGTGGCTCGGCCGTTTACCGTAATGTCCATCATGGACCTGGACAGTTGATGCGGGAGAGATTGATCCAGCGTCACGGAAGCCAGCGTATGTTCAAGCGCATCGATGCAGTCGTCCGATGAGGCGGTGGTGGAGTCCGGGTCCCCCGTAACCGAAGTCGGAGGCGTCCAAGATGGCGGACAAAATGGCGGCGCCCGCGGTCCCGATCCCCACGCGGCTGGTGGAGCCCAAGATGGCGGACAAGAAGGCTGCGCCCACGGTTCGCACGCGGCGCTGCTGGCGTTAGCGGTCTTCTCTTTGCAGGCGCTAACGTAGTGACCTTTCTTCCCGCAGCCGGAGCAGGCAGCATTCTTCGCGGGGCAGCGTGCTCTAGGGTGTTTAGCTTGGCCACAAAAATAGCATTTTTGTGCCTTGGACATCGCTGCAGCAGTCGGAGGTGGCGGTCCCATTGCCCAAGATTGCGGCGTCCACGGCGCGGGGCAATTAGGGGAGAAAGTGTCCATATTTCTGTGGGCCGCGTCGAGCGAGAGCGCGAGGGACACTGCCTTTGTCAGGTCTATTTCACCCTTCTCCAGCAGCCTCTGCCGGGAGTAGTCGGACCTTAGACCCGCAACGAAAGCGTCTCGTATCAGTCCCTCCGCATGTGCCGCGGCTGATACTTCCTTGCAGTCGCAGCCGCGTCCGAGTACCCGCAGTGCCCGTAGGAAGGCCTCCACCGATTCCCCGGGCTGCTGTCTGCGAGACCTTAAAAGGTGCCTGGCATAGACCGTGTTAACCGGGCGTGCATACTGCCCTTTCAGTAGGTCGATAGCCGCCGCGTAGGTCGTCGCATCTTGGATTAAAGTAGAGACTTGGTGGCTCACCTTCGAGGCCAGGATTTTCAGTTTATTTTCATCGAGAGTCACGGTTGAGGCTTCCAGATACGCCTCAAAGCAACGCAGCCATTGTGCGAATTTAGTCGATGAACCCGCTTCTTGGGGGTCTAGGTCCAGGCATGTTGGTCTGAGGGCTCGCAGCAGTGCCTGCTGCTCAGTGTTTTGCGCCATCGGTTGATCAGCATTCGGAGCCAACATTTAACTTTGGTAATAAAATTGATGCGCTATCAATTACTACAAAAGACTGGAAGTTAAAAGAGTAACAAACAGGCTTTTATTACCAAAGAACAGAGCATGCCTCTCGTGGTTGCCTGGTATCCAAAAGGGCAGGGGGCTGCCGAGCAGTCACCTTTATACCCGGCCATGAGGGTGGAGCCAGGGGCGGAGTCAGCTGAGGCATGCACAGACAAGTACAACAATGTGCAAGAGTGAACAACAAACAGTGAACAACAGTGAACAACAATACTAACAACAGTGGTTTACCACACTTAGTTTGGAGTAAAACCTTGTTAAAGGGAATTATGTACAGTTGCTCAAATTCCCTCAGTGGCTCTGCCACATGCGCCCCCCCAGAATTCTCTTTAACGGAAAAAGTCAAACGGTGAGGGGGTCTGACAAGCCTGTCAGAACGACTCCTGTACTCCTGTACTCCCAAAGCGGAGGCTGCTGGACGGCTGGCAGTCGAGTGGGCGATTGCACTTGATCCGGTGTGACGACAATGGGTGGCCGACCTCATCTTGGCGGCTATGCTGTCTCGACGAGGCGGTCGAGATCCAAGTGTGCCGGCTTTAAACGGTTGATTGAAATGTGGTCCGGTTTACCACCGACATCGGCCTTGAAGGTTTTGTCTCCTGCCTCTAACACCCGGAAAGGACCAGTATACGGGGCCTTGAGCGGATCCCGATACGCATCGTGGCGGATGGAAACGTATTCAGCCTTTTTAAGCTCTGTGGGCACGTGCGATCACTGAAGACCGTGGCGTGATGTGGGGACCAGCGCAAAACATCTGGCCGCCTCCTGGTGACTGTTAAGCTGGCCCGATGCGGACCATGGCTCCGTCGGCATTGGTAGGAAATCCCCATGGACTCGCAGTGGCTGACCATAAACCAACTCTGCAGAGGAAGAGTGAAGGTCTTCTTTGGGAGCCGTGCGAAGGCCCAACAGAACCCACGGTAGCTTGTCCGCCCATCCAGCGTCCTGGAGGCTGGCCCTCAGTGCGGCTTTCAGCGATCTGTGAAAACATTCACAGACGCCATTCGCCTGAGGGTGGTAGGCTGTAGTGCAGTGCAATTTGATGCCGAGTCCCTGAGCCACTGCATTCCAGAGTTTGGAGGAAAACTGCGGTCCTCGATCCGAAGAATTGTCAGCGGGCACTCCAAAACGGGCGACCCAGGAAGAAATTAATGCCCTGGCCACGTCCGCCGAAGTAGTGGATGATAGGGGCACCGCTTCTGGCCATCTGGTGGTGCGGTCTACCATGGTCAGAATGTGAGAAAAGCCATGGGAAGGTGGAAGTGGTCCTACCAGGTCCACATTGACGTGGTCAAAACGCCGCTCCGGAACCGTGAAGGTGGCCAATGGGGCCTTGATGTGGCACTGTACCTTGGCCTTTTGGCAGACAACGCAGGTTTTGGCCCAGCCACGGACATCCTTATGCATGCCGTGCCAAATGAATTTAGCCGACATGAGCTTCTGCGAGGCCTTCATCCCTGGGTGCGACAACCCATGTATGGCGTTGAAAACCTTGCGGCGCCAGGCGACCGGCATGACAGGGCAAGGGTCCCGTACGGAGATGTCGCACAGCAGTGTGGTACCTGCTGAATGGAACTCGACATCGGCTAACTGGAGATTAGTGATGTTGGCTCGGTAAGCCTGAACTTCTGGGTCCGAGACTTGATCCGCCGCCATGAGGGCGTAGTCGATGCCCAGATGGACTGCATTGACAGTCGCGCGGGAGAGGCAGTCTGCCTCCAGGTTGTCCTTACCAGCCACGTGCTGGATATCCGTAGTAAATTCGTATATGTATGTCAGCTGACGCTGCTGTCGGGATGACCATGGTTCGGTGGTCTTGGCCTTGGCAAAGGTGAGTGGCTTGTGGTCCACAAAAGCGGTGAAAGGACGTCCTTCCAGCAAGAACCGAAAATGGCGGATGGCCAGAAAAAGGGCTAGCAACTCCCGGTCGAAAGTGCTTTAGGATCTTTCATTCCGTCTAAGTTGTCGGCTGAAGAATGCCAATGGCTGCCACGTCCCATTCACCCATTGCTCCTGTACGGCGCCGATTGCGTAGTCTGATGCGTCGGTGGTGAGGGCGATGGTGGCTCCTGGTAATGGGTGTGCCAGCATGGTTGCGCTGGCTAGGGCGCTTTTGGTGTCGGCGAATGCTCGGTCCATGTCAACCGACCAGTCTACCAGGTCCTTGCCAGTTCTGCCCTTGAGGCCTCATACAGGGGCTGCATGAGCAGTGCTGCCTTAGGCACGAAACGGTGATAAAAGTTTACCATGCCTAGGAATTCCTGCAGGGCCTTTATGTTCTGCGGGCGTGGAAAGGATGTCACCGCTTCTACCTTCGCTTGCAAAGGAACCGCCCCCTCTGCGGTGATGCGATGCCCCAGGAAATCGATTTGTAGCAGGCCAAACTGGCACTTAGCCGGGTTGATAATCAGGCCGTGTTGGCTGAGGCGTCGAAACAGGGAGCGTAGGTGACAGAGATGTTCCTCTTTGGCGGAGCTGGTGATCAGAATGCCATCCAGATAGATGAAGATGAAGTTGAGGTCCCGCAGCACGGAATCCATCAGGCGCTGGAAAGCCTGGGCGGCATTCTTTAAGCCAAACGGCATGCGCAGAAATTCGAAGAGGCCGAATGGGGCAATGACCGCGGTCTTCTGGACATCCTGTGGGTGCACTGGGACCTGGTGGTAGCCCTGGATGAGGTCGACTTTAGAGAAGAAGTTGCTTCCTGCCGAATGGGCAGAGAAATCTTGGATGTGGGGGATCGGGTACCGAACCGGAGTGGTGGCGTCGTTCAGGCATCGATAGTCGCCGCAAGGTCGCCATCCGCCGCCAAGCTTCGGAACGATATGAAGGGGTGAAGACCAGGGACTATTGGACCGGCGAATAATCCTTAAATGTTCCATGGTGGCGAACTCCGCCTTTGCAACCGCCAGCTTGCCAGGATCCAGGCGCCGAGCTCGCGCGTAGACCGGGGGACCATTGGTGGTGATGTGGTGTTCCACACCATGTTTCGTGGCCGTGGAGGAGAACGTGGGTCTCATCAGGTCGGGAAATTCTGCGAGCAGACGGGCGAACTCGTTGGGAGTCAGGAAAGCACAGGCGACCGCGCGTGACGTAGTGTTACTGCGGTAACAGGGGATGGAATTGAAGGTTGCCGCGTTGATCAACCGTCAGTTTTTCACGTCGACCAGGAGGCTGTTGGCGCACAGGAAATCCGCGCCCGAATGGGTTGAGAAACCTTGGCCGTAACGAACTCCCAATGAAAACGTTGCCCCCCGAAGCAAACCTCCATACGCCGTCTGCCGAACGTCCAAATCGCTCCGCCATTGGCCGCTTGTAGGGTGAGGCCGTGCTTCCCTGCCTGAACATCGAGGGGGGAAGCCGGCAATATGCTGCACTGCGCTCCGGTGTCGCACAGAAAACGATGGCCGGAGAGCGTGTCGGTAATGAAAAGCAGCTTGCCCGCATTGCCGATCGCCATGGCAGCCGTGGGGCGCCCATTAGACCCGTTCCTCATTATTCGCAGTTGTTCTTTTGGGGGGAAAGCTGCAGGGAGGACGACGCGTGGTAGAAACACAGCCCTGTTGACTGACGAGCTGTGGGGGAGGGGCGCCTCGTGGCGGCTTCTGCGGGGGATGGGCGCCTTGTGGCGGTGCAGTACTACTGCGTGACCGCGAATATTTTTTCCGCCTCTGCCGCGAGTGCCGCGCAGTCTTCTACCTCGGATCTGGCCAGGGCAGCTTGCACCTGCTCAGGCAGCTGGCTGAGGAAGAGTTCCTGAAAAAGGAAGCATTCCGGTTCGGAGCCCAGGAGTTTGAGCATTTGGCTCATCAATTCCTAAGGCTTGGAGTCCCCCAGCCCGGGCATGGCGAGCAATCGACGTGCGCGCTCTGATTTAGTGAGCCCGAATACTTGTAGCAACCGTGCCTTGATGGTATCATACTTGCCCTCCATTGGAGGGTTCCCGAGGAGGCTGATGATCCGTGAGGCGGTGGAGCTTTCGAGTGCCGAGACCACGTAGAGGTATTTAGTTTGATCTGCAACGATGCCTCTCAGAGCGAACTGGGCTTCGACCTGGATGAACCACGAGGTCGCCTGCTGCTCCCAGAACAGTAGCTTCAACGAAACGGCGTTGGCCTCCGTGTAGTGTTCTTTTCGTGAAAAACGTTCGCAAAAGACGGGGTCACCAATGTAGGAATTGCCAAATTCCTATCTAAGAACTGAAGTCAACTCAGGCGATCAAACAAACAAGTTTTAATGCAGAACTAACGAGTTTAAACAGTTTGTCGAGATCGATACAGGAGAACCACGAAAACAGGTCATTGCTGGTCGGAGGCTCCACGAGGACTGCCAGGGCGGTCACTTGGATGGCGTCATGATGTCATCACGTTTCTCCCGTGCTTGGGTGGTCACGTGATTAGCGGCATGATGTCATCGCGTTAACCCGCGTTTTGCCGCAGTCTTAAAGGGACCGCGCCCCGTGCATGCGAACAGTATGTACAAACACAGAAATCACTAACAGACTGGTACAGGTTTAGGTTGGAGTAAAACCTCGTTAAAGGGAATTATGTACAGTTGCTCAAAGTCCCTCAGTGGCTCTGCCACACTCTGATATTAGAGGGATTTCCACCAATTACGACAATTCAGAAATCTCAACGCACTGCTTATTAATTTGGGTGCCTGATCTTTCTCCCTGTGAGCTGGGCCTGTACCTGCAGTAAGCACAGGCCCATTGCAGGCATATAAATGAGACAGAATGGGGCATCCCCGACCGCCTGCCATGCTTGCTTGCTAAGCGACTGAGCGCAGGGGCTCCCCAGACCCCCCCGACAGCCAGAGGGTCAACAGGGGGTCCTGATGGCAGGTCAAAGAGACTAAGGCCAGGTAGAAGGGACTTCTCCAGATGTTTGCATGAAATCAGGACCTTCTGCCTGCAGATCCCAAATCTCAGCAGCCCAATAGGCATCTGAGCTCAAATTTCCTGCCCTTTCCTACAGTGCTAGGCCCTTCAAAGGGGTAGGCATGCACCAGGAAGAGGAACTGGGCCTTAAAGATGAGAAAAGCCCTTTCAGCCCATTTCCTTTCGTACCCCAACTCTCCCACCGCAGCATTCTGCTGCATTTTGAACACTCCTAATGGTGTCGCCTCCACTACCCATCTCGGCTAGTTCCAAACACATCAGTCTTTGAGTAAAGATCTTCATTCTGATATCTGTTTTAATTTACTTTTCAATCATTTAATTTTATGTTCTCTGGTCATACTATTTGGCTTAATTTGAAGTTATATTCTGGGATCATTTCGCTGGACCATTTAGTATTTTATATATTTAATATTTTATATATCCCTCCTCCCATTAACCACATCCTTTCCAAACTGTATAGCTTGGCCTTCGCTAATCTTTCATCATAGCTCGTCCTCTTTACACTTGCGCTCAGTCTTGCTGCTCTTCTCTGCACCCACTCCAGAGTTAATAAACATTTTTGTGGAGTGCTTAATGGAATTGAACACAATACTCCTAGTGTGCTCTGACCAGTGTATTGAGGAGCCCCAGCATAACGCCGCAGCCTAGATTTCCAATTGGCATTATTAGAACTCTGGAGCAATCTAAAGTGAATCCCATTGCCCTGTCCTCCACACCCCCTCCCTCCATAGCTCTGTATCCACCTTTGCTTTTTGAGGTCTCCACCTCAACCTTTTCATGAAAGATGCACTGGTCTCCCTGTGGCAAAGCATTCCCCGATCCAACAATCCTCTGTAGAAACAAATTTCTCCTAATGTCTCTCCTCTCTCTCAGTGATGATTCTGAATTGATGATCCCTCGCCACTGACTCCCCAACCAGAGGAAACAGTCTTCTCCTACTTATTGGAAAGCCCTTACCTGTATGTGACGTTGGTCTCTGTGGGAAGGTAGGTTTCATTTTCCAGTCTCCAGGAGCAGACCACATTCAGTGGGTATCTTACTGACAAACAGGTGACCTGAGGCTTTCCTGGTGGATCTGCAATCAGGAAACGGCAATGGATAACTGCAACACTTGAGACGCAGAGCGGCAGTGACCTGCATCTCTTCTCTGGGACCAGTAAACCAGAAACCAGTAATATAGGGGGGTCATTGTAACCTAACCCGCTGGTCGAGAAACCCATGGGATCCTGTGGAACGCCGGTTTTACACCCTGACCAATTTTGTTCTTCGCTGACTTCAATGGGGAGAAAAATTGGGCGAAGGGGTAAAGCCAGGGTTGCTCCTGATCCCGTCAGTTTCTCAACATGTTGATTTGGTTAAGATTGCCCCCTATACTGTGTATTGCCTACAATACCAAAGCTCCTTTTCTAAACCTTTGGCTACAAGGGTGAGAGATGTCAGTACTGGTACCCAGTGTCAGTGTTACATACTCCCAGGCCAGGTATAACACAGCCAGATGCAGAGTGAAGCTCCCTGTAGTTTGCTGCAATGATGTGTGACCCTAATGAACCAATGTGAATTCTTCCATATCGCCACATGTATTGAGATTGGCAGTCTATTGTCCATCTTCACTGAGCTATGGATAGTTATTTACTCCATCCCTCACTCATGGCGTATGAGGTTACCTGTTTCCAAACTCATTTTATTTACAGGAGCCAGAAGGCCAAGGCTTTCACCCCATCAGTCTGTGTTGGATTCAAACCCTGGGCTTACAGATGAAACAACAGTAATGTGGTGATGCATTTTGGGCAGGAGAAAGCCGTGGGCCCATCCAATCAGCCCAGCCAAATATTGCTGCTCTTTCTCGTGAGATACCTCATAGAGTTTAATAATTTCCCTTCAATGCCTTTATGAAACTCCTCAAACTTTCTCTTTCAGCCACTTACATAAAATCACAGAATGGTTACAGCACAGAAGGAGGCCATTCGGCCCGTCAAGCTCATGCCGGCTCTCTGTAAGAGCACTTCAGCTAGTCCCACTCCCCCGCCCTTTCCCTGTAGCCCTTCAATTTTTTTTCCTTCAGGTACTTATCCAATTCCCTTTTGAAAGCCACGATTGAATCTGCCTCCACCGCCCTTTCAGGCAGTGCATTCCAGATCCTAACCACTCGCTGCATAAAAAAGTTTTTCCTCATGTCGCCTTTGGTTCTTTTGCCAAACACCTTAAATCTGTGTCCTCTGGTTCTCGACCCTTCCAACAATGGGAACAGTTTCTCTCTATCTACTCTGTCCAGACCCCTCATGATTTTGAACACCTCTATCAAATCTCCTCTCAACCTTCTCTGCTCCAAGGAGAACAAATCCAGCTTCTCCAGTCTATCCACGTAACTGAAGTCCCTCATCCCTGGAACCATTCTTGTAAATATTGTCTGCACCCTCTCTAAGGCCTTCACATCCTTCCTAATGTACGGTGCCCAGAATTGGACACAATACTCCAGTTGAGGCCAAACCAGTGTCTAATAAAGTTTTATCATAATTTCCACGCTTTCGTACTCTATGCTTCTATTTATGAAGCCCAGGATCCCGTATGCTTTTTTAACCGCTCTCTCAACCTGCCCTGCCACCTACACTCCCACTTTGCTCCACATGTCCTTCGCTCCTTTGTTAGAGAAATCCTGTCCTAATTACCCATTTCATTTTGCTTATTGTGAATCTAAGCCCCTGGCTTTGGAGAAAAGCATACCCATCCCTGGAAATCCACAGGTCTGCGATCCTGGCAATTAGGTGGGGATTACAGCCACTGGGAATGTCCGCCAGAGTCAGGGGGGTGTCCCTACATTGCAGTCTAATGGTGGGCTTTATGGATGCACTTTGGGCGCTACCTACCCCTGGAGGCCACAGTGTGTGGCGCACTGTGCCTGGTCCTGGGGGGTGTCATTCCACTACCAGAGAGAGGAAAAGTGGGCCCCCATGTCCCCCCACCGCCCTTTATTAGGTGGCTACTTCACAATTTCAAAAATAATTCCAAGTGTTAACTCGCAACAGAAACAACATCTTGTATTTATATAGCACCTTTAACGTAGTAAAACATTCCAAGGTGCTTCACAGGAGCGATTATCAAACAAAATTTGACACCGAGCCACATAGGGAGATATTAGGGCAGATGACGAAAAGCTTGGTCAGAGAGGTAGGTTTTAAGGAGCATCTTAAAGGAGGAGAGAGATGTAGAGAAGCGGAGAGGTTTAGGGAGGGAATTCTAGGGTTTAGGGACGAGGCAGTGAAGACGCGGCTGCCAATGGTGGAGCGATTGAAATAGGGGATGCTCAAGAGGCCAGAATTAGAGGAGCACAAATATCTCAGAGGGTTTTGGGGCTGGAGGAGATTAGAGATAGGGAGGGGTGAGGCCATGGAGGGACCCAAAAACAAGGCTGAGAATTTAACATTTTTAATTGTAATATTATAGACATAAAGTGACTTCCTTGTGCAGTAAATCTTGCTTCACTCCATAGGAGCGCAAGCTGGGAAAGTGGGTGTGGAGGCTCGCGCACTCTATCCGCGTACCACACGATTTTCGATCCATTAAAATTAGCGTCCGGAAAATCAAGTGAGCCTTGTATGGAGCCTTGGTCAGACTCCAGCTGGAGTACTGGGTTTAGTTCTGGGCACCACACCTCAGGAACATGGTTTATAAGGACATTAGAAATAAGGGCAGGAGTAGGCCATACGGCCCCTCGAGCCTGCTCTGCCATTCAATAAGATCATGGCTGATCTTTGACCTCATCTCCACTTTCCTCCACTATCCCCATATCCCTTGATTCACCTAGGGGGCGATTTTCCTGCAGGTGTGGGGAATTGTCGGGTTCCCCGAATGTCGGGGTTCCCACACGAATCTAAATGGGTCTGCCAGATTGATGCAATTTTCCCTCAATTGGCCAATTCATTTCCAGTGTGTGGGAACCCTTGCTAATTGACTATTTCCAGTCAGAAAGTCGCACAGTATGATGTCATCATTCGTGGTGCTTTTAAGGTCCACAGCAAGCATTGCTTCCTCTGCAGGCTTCCAAACGAACCATACAGGATGGCAGAGGAGCCTGCAGCAGCTGTGGCCAGTGCCAGACCCCGAGCTGCCTCCAAATTCGACGAGGCTTCACTGCAGGCATTATTGGATTAGGGCCCACAGGGAGGTCCTCTTCCCTAGGTCAGGGAGGAAGAGGCCTCCCACTGAGACCAAGGCTGCATGGATGCAGGTGTCAGCAGATGTCAACTCGCTGGGAGTCACCAGAAGAACCTGGATACAGTGTCAGAAACGATTCCATGACCTTCACCGTACAGGAAAAGTAAGTATGAAGTTTCCATCACCCTCAAACTGATCCCCATTAACTTTCCCCACCAGCACTCAGCTTTAGCACTCTCTTCCTCCACATCCCACTTCACAGTCACATCCATGCACCCTTACCCATTCCCTCTCTCTCTGTGCTCACATTCACATAACTATTCCACCATGCAGCCCTCACACGCCCTCTCACTCTGATGCTTTGAACACAACTGACAACACACAGGGAGGGCCCTTGGTCTTGCAGCCTCACACCATCTTTGCCTCCCTCTAAGTACCTATGCTATGCAATCTCTACACTCACTCCTTCATTCTCACTCAAACTCCACTTGTCTCCCTCATTGCAGGAAAAGAGAGCTCACAACAACAGAGAGCGAGCCAGGACTGGAGGAGGCCCACCCTCAATAGCCCACCTGACCCCCTGGGAGGAAGGAGTGCTGGAAATTGTCGGGGCTGATGTGGCTGCGGAAGTTGGGGAAGGAGAGATAGGGGCAGTCCCGCAAGCTGGTGACAGAATAGTTTTCCATCTCTCTCATTGACATAGTATGAGTCGCTGTTATGATTCTGAAGCTACATCATTTGGACTTATGAACATCTGCAAAATCCCATGTGCATATAACATAAGAACATAAGAACATAAGAAATAGGAGCAGGAGTAGGCCAATTGGCCCCTCGAGCCTGCTCCACCATTCAATAAGATCATGGCTGATCTGATCCTAACCTCAAATCTTCTATCACTCTGCATCCACCCGAACCCATGTGATCTCCCGGGAGAGGCGAAAAACCAGATAAAGACCCAATGGCCAATTTGGGAGAAAAAAATCTGGGAAATTCCTCTCCGACCCATCTAGGCGATCGAAATTCTTCCAGGAGATCACTCTGTCCCTATATTTTCTACAGTACTTACCTTCTGTAAAGGCGATCTCCACCCCAGACAGGAACAGGAATAAAACCATCTCCTGAAATCTAACACAGAATTAGAACACAGTAGGAGCAGAACAAGGCTACACGGCCCCTGGGCCCACTCCACTACCCACAGGGCCATGACCATTCCGAACCTAGTCTCATGTCCAATTTCCTGCCCGCTCCCCGTAACCCTTAATTCCCTTTACTTCTAGGAAACTATCTATTTCTGTTTTAAATTTATTTAATGATGTAGCTTCCACAGCTTTCTGGGGCAGCAAATTCCACAAACCTACCACCCTCTGAGTGAAGAAGTTTCTCCTCATCTCAGTTTTGAATGAGCAGCCCCTTATTTTAAGATTATGCCCCCTAGTTCTAGTTTCACCCATCATTGGGAACATCCTCACCGCATCCACCCGATCAAGCCCCTTCACAATCTTATATGTTTCAATAAGATCGCCTCTCATTCTTCTGAACTCCAATGAGTAGAGTCCCAATCTACTCAACTTCTCCTCATATGACCACCCCCTCATCCCCGGGATTAACCGAGTGAACCTTCTTTGTACTGACTCGAGAGCAAGTATGTCTTTTAAGTATGGACACCAAAACTGTATGCAGTATTCCAGGTGCGGTCTCACCAATACCTTGTACAACTGCAGCAATACCTCCCTGTTTTTATATTCCATCCCCCTAGCAATAAAAGCCAACATTCCATTGGCCTTCTTAATCACTTGCTGCACCTGCATACTAACTTTTTGAGTTTCGTGCACCAGGATCCCCAGATCCCTTTGTACTACAGTACTTTCCAGTTTCTTGCCATTAAGATAATAACTTGCTCTATGATTTTTCCTGCCAAAGTGCATAACCTCACACTTTCCAGTATTGTATTCCATCTGCCAAATCTCTGCCCACTTACTTAGCCTGTCTATGTCCCTTTGCAGGTTTTTTATGTCCTCCTCACTCACTACCTTCTGTCCCATCTTTGTATCATCTGCAAACTTTGATATGTTACACTCGGTCCCCTCCTCCAAATCGTTAATATAGATTGTAAAGAGTTGGGGACCCAGCACTGACCCCTGCGGAACACCACTAGTTACTGGTTGCCAATCTGAGAACGAACCATTTATCCCAACTCTCTGCTTTCTGTTAGAGAGCCAATCCTCCACCCACGCCAGAATATTACCCCCAATCCCGTGATTTTTTATCTTGAGCAATAATCTTTTGTGTGGCACCTTGTCAAATGCCTTTTGGAAGTCTAAATACACTACGTCCACTGGTTCCCCTTTATCCACCCTGTATGTTACTTCCTCAAAAAACTCAAGCAAATTTGTCAAACATGACTTCCCCTTCATGAAACCATGCTGAGTTTGTCCTATTAAATTATGTTTATCCAAATGTCCCGTTACTGTCTCCTTAATAATGGACTCTAACATTTTACCAACCACAGATGTTAGGCTAACAGGTCTATAGTTTCCAGCCTTCTGCCTACCACCCTTTTTAAATAAGGGTGTTACATTAGCAGTTTTCCAATCTGCCGGGACCTTTGCTGAGTCCAGTGAGTTTTGGAAAATTATTACCAATGCATCCACAATCCCTACCGCTACTTCCCTCAAGGCCCTAGGATGCAAGCCATCAGGTCCAGGGGATTTATCTGCCTTGAGTCCCATTATATTACCAAGTACCACTTCCTTAGTGATTTTAATCGTATTTAGTTCCTCCCCCCCTAGAGCCCCCTGTTTGTCCAGTGTTGGGATATTCTTAGTGTCCTCTACTGTAAAGACTGATACAAAATAATTGTTCAGTGTTTTTGCCATCTCCATGTTTCCCACCATTAATTTCCGAGTCTCATCCTCTAAGGGACCAACATTTACTTTAGCCACCCTTTTCCTTTTTATATAACTATAGAAACTTTTACTGTCTGTTTTTATATTTTTTGCTAATTTACTTTCATAATCTATCTTCCCTTTCTTAATCAATCTTTTAGTTATTTTTTGCTGTCTTTTAAAGACTTCCCAATCTTCCATCCTCCCACTAGATTTGGCTACCTTATATGCCCTTGTTTTTAGTCGGATACTATCCTTAATTACTTTACTTAGCCACGGATGGCTATCTTTTCTTTTACACCCTTTTTTCCTCAGTGGAATATATTTTTTTTGGAAGTTGTAAAATAACTCCTTAAATGTACACCACTGGTCATGTACCGTCTTACCCTTTAATCTATTTTCCCAGTCCACTCTAATTAATTCTGCTCTCATACCTTCATAGTCTCCTTTATTCAAGCTCAGCACGCTTGTTTGAGATCCAACCTTCTCACCCTCTAATTGAATATGGAACTCAACCATGTTATGGTCACTCATTCCAAGGGGATCCTTTACTAGGACATTTTTAATTAATCCTGTCTCATTACACAGGACCAAATCTAAGGTTGCTTGCCCCCTGGTCGGTTCAGTTACATACTGCTCAAGAAACCCATCCGTAATACACTCAATGAACTCTTCCTCAAGGCTGCTCTGCCCAATTTGATTTGTCCAGTTAATATGATAATTAAAATCCCCCATAATTATAGCTGTTCCCTTATTACAAGCCTCAACTATTTCCTGATTAATACTCCGTCCAACAGAGTTGCAACTGTTCAGAGGCCTATAGACTACACCCACTAGTGTTTTTTTCCCCTTATTATTCCTTATCTCCACCCAAACTGTTTCACTATCCTGCTCCTTTGACCCAATATCATTTCTCTGTATTATAGTGATTCCTTCCTTTATTAACATAGCCACCCCACCTCCTCTCCCTTCCTGCCTGTCCTTCCTGATTGTTAAATAACCTGGTATGTTTAATTCCCAGTCATGGTCACCCTGCAGCCATGTTTCTGTAATGGCCACAAGATCATACCCATATGTCATTATTTGTGCCATTAACTCATTCATTTTGTTACGAATGCTACGTGCATTCAGATAAAGAACTTTCAAATATGTTTTGTAACACTTAGTTCCTGTTTTTTCCCTTTTTAGTACTTTACTTTTTACTCCATACCTTCTGTCCCTTCCTGACACATTCTGTTTTTTAATTCCCCCACTGCTACCTAAGTCTATGACCTTCTCTGTTGTCATTTCTATTATTTGCTCTCTAGAAACCTCCCCCCCACTAATTAGTTTAAAGCCCTCTCTACAGCCCTAGTTATATGATTCGCCAGGACTCTAGTCCCAGCACTGGCCAAGTGGAGTCCGTCCCAACAGAACAGCTCCCTCCTGTCCCAGTACTGGTGCCAGTGTCCCAAGAAGCAAAACCCATTTCTCCCACACCAGTCTTTGAGCCACGCATTTAACTCTTTAATTTTATTTATCCTAGCCAAACTCGCTCGTGGCTCAGGTAATAACCCAGAGATTATTACCCTTGAGGTTCTGTTTTTTAATTTGACCCCTAGCTGCTCATACTCCTTTAACAGAACCGTCTTCCTTGTCCTATCTACGTCGTTTGTACCAACATGGACCACGACAACTGGATCCTCCCCCTCCCACTCCAAGTTTCTTTCCAGCCCAGAAGAGATGTCCTTAACCCTGGCACCAGGCAGGCAACACAGCCTTCGGGACTCCCGCTCTTGACTGCAGAGAACCCTATCTATCCCCCTAATGATACTATCCCCTACCACTACAACATTTCTTTTTACTCCCTCCACTTGAATGGCCCCCTGTACCACGGTGCTGTGGCCAGGTTGCTCATCCTCCCTGCAGTCCCCGCTCCCGCCCTCACAGGGAGTAAGAACCTCGATCCTGCTGGACAAGAACAAGGGCTGCGTCTCCTTCAACACTACATCCTGGATCCCTGTACCTTCCTCGCTCATAGTCACACCGTCCTGTCCCTGACCACGGACTACATCTGCAGTAATTAACTTCATAGGTGTGACCATCTCCTGAAACATAGAGTCCAGGAACTTCTCCCCCTCCCTGATGTGTCGCAGTGTCTGAGGCTCGGTCTCAAGCTCCATAACATGGAACTTGAGTTCCTCTAGCAGCAAACACTTGTCGCAGATGTAATCACCGTGAGCCTCAGTGGGGTTCACCGGCTCCCACATCTCGCAACAGTAACACATCACCTGCTCCATTCTATATAATTAATTTAATTTCTTATTATTAGTTATGAAGACCCTGCCCGGATATATATGATAATATCACACCACTATTCAATAGGACTTACCAACTTAAAGGTATAAAAGAGAAGAGAAGGAAGAAAACCAACCAACCAGCTGATCACCAACCTCCTCCTTGAATACTGTCTGTGGAGCCTGTTTGGTTGACTCGTCTCGCTGCTCCGCCTCCGCAGTGCTGTCTAAGCCTGGGAGTGGGGAACAAAACAGAGCAAAAAACACACCCTCACCTCCCACTTATCCGAACTCTCCCACTTAGCAAAACTCCAACAGCACTCAATGCACAAAGCACTCTTGGCATCACATCTCTAACTCTTTCCTTTACTCCCCCACAGGACCATCCAGAGCCCCTGTCTCCACTGTGGAGGAGGAAGAGGCTGAGCAGCCAGACTCCTCAGAGGAAGCTCCAACCTCTGAGGGCGCAGCATCAGCAGAAGTAAGCGCACCCAGCACCAGCGCAGATACTCACACCTCGGGGGGACCTTCGGGACATAGAGTAGTGTTGTCACCTGGTGTTTCACAGCTCACAAGTGAGCATCAGCAGATTGTGGAGACAGGGACAGCAGTGGAGAGTCCTCGTCGGAGGGTGCAGGACTCTGCCAGCTCAGCTCAGCTGCATGTCGACCCTCTGCCTCTGGGTCATCCGCAAGAGAGGAGGTGATGGATCTCCATGCACAGATGCAGGAGTCTCTGGCAGGTTTTGTCTCCAGGGTCGCTGCGAGTGTGGAGCGAATGGAGGAGTCCATAGCGAACACGAGCAGAGCCTTAGTGGAGTCATTGGTGCATGAACGCATCACCACGGAAAGGATGGCTACCTCCATGGTAAGGCTGGCTACCGTAGAGGAGAAGATGGCTATGGTAGAGGAGAGGAGGGCTACGGCCGAGGAAAGGAGGGCTACGGCCGAGGAGTGGAGGGCTACGGCCGAGGAGAGGAGGGCTACGGCCATGGAGGAGCTTAGTCGCCAGGGTATGGAAAACATGGTGAGTGTTCAGAATAGAATGACATCTCTTGAGGAGCGATGGACATCTATTGAACACAGAAACCAGACCTTCATGGAAGTCCTTCTGATTAGGACTTCCAGTGCAGATGTGGGTCCCCATGGCCCCCCTGATGTGCAGCAAGGTGCTCTCCAACCACTTGCAGGCGCTGAGGGGAACCTGACCCATGAGAGGGAGGTTGTTGGCACACCTCAAGGAAGTGGGGGCTCCTCTCCACGCACTCACACTTCCATGCCACTGCAGAGCCCTTGGTCAGAGCCCCGCCGGAGTCCACAACCAAGTGAGGTAGGCATCTCAACCCCTGCACAGCTGCAGGAGCAGCAGACTGCTGGCGAGTCCTCACAGGTTCACCACCCCAGAGGACGCCCGCCAAAGGTGTCGAGACAGGAGCAGCAGGAAAGTCAGCAAGGGGCCTCCACATCTGCTGAAGCCACAGGGGAGCCATTACATAGGAGCAGACGTAAGAGAAAAATAAAGCACCACTAATCACAAGGGCAGTCACTTGGGTGAAAAGTTTTGTATATAGTTATTATGTCATCAGTATCTTGTTTATAAAAAATCTGATGGCAACTGCTGCAGTTGTGGCGTGTGTCATTTGGCGAATGGGGATTGGATATTGAGGCCTTAGGATTACTTGCAGTTGTCAGGATGCTGGTCAAATAGGTAGGAATGCGCAGGGTTTGGCCATTGTCCATGCTCAGGTAAGAAGCAGCGAGGCTACAGTGTTTGATGTACTAGGTTAAGCAAATCTGGACAGGATGAATGCGTTCCTTGCATCCTGGGCAGCAATGTTCTCGCGTAATGGTGCCACAGGTTGATGGGCCTCTGCAGGATGGTCGTTTTCGCCCTCCTCCTCCTCCTCCTCTTCCTCCTCCTCCTCCTCAGCATCATCTTCATCCGAGGCGGGTCTGTGAGGAGCCACTTGGTCCTGAGGAATCTGCAAGCCATGACGCTGTGCCATGTTGTGAAGTACACAGCAAACCACAACGATTCTGGAGACCCTGGCTGCTGAGTACTGTAGGGCTCCACCTGATCTATCCAGGCATCTGAAGCGCATCTTCAGCAATCCGATGGTTTGCTCGATAATGCATCTAGTGGAAATGTGGCTGGAGTTGTAGCGCTCCTCAGCTTCGTTGGTTGGTCTCCTCAACGGCGTCATTAGCCAAGTCCACAGGGGATAGCCCTTGTCTCCAAGTAGCCATCCCTGAAGTTCATCTGGCAGCCTGAATAGCGGAGGCACAGTAGACTGGCGCAGTATGAGGGAGTCATGGCAGCTGCCAGGGTACTTGGCACAAACATGCAAAATCTCCTCCTTGTGGTCACACAACAGCTGAACGTCAAGGGAGTGGAAGCCCTTGCGGTTGACAAAAACTCCTGGATTGCGATGGGGTGCCCTAAGGGCCACATGTGTGCAGTCAATGATGCCCTGCACCCTTGGAAAGTCTGCCAGATGAGCTAATCCAAGCGCTCGCGCCTTCACACTTGCGCGGTCCCTCGTGAAATGGATGTGATTGTGCGCGAGGGCAAAGAGGGCATCGGTTACCTGCGTGATGCAAGTGTGTGTGGCCACCTGGGAGATGCTGCTGATGTCTGCTGCTGATCCCTGGAAGGAGCCTGAGGCAAAAAAGTTGAGTGCGGTGGTGATTTTGATGGACACTGGTAAGGAGTGTCGACCTGGTGCTCTGGGCTCCAGGTCTTGCTGCAGCATTGCGCATATGTCAGTCACTACCTCTCGCGAAAGTCGGAGCCGGCTTTGGCACTGCTGCTCAGTCATGTTGAGGTAGCTGACCCTATGTCTGTAGACCCTGTTTGGGGGGTATCTCCTGCGCCAACGGCCTTCCATGCGCTGGCCCCTTCTGGCCTGTGCTGCCTCAGGTGGGTGAGCCGCAGCCTGTCGCTCCTGCTGCTGCTGCTGTTGCTGGTGCTGCTGTTGCTGGTGCTGCTGTTGTTGCTAGATCTGCTGCTGCCGCCTCTGCTGCTGGAGATCCCCTAATGCCAAGAAGGGTAGGAATAAAAGGCTTCTGGTAGATGCCTCCATTGAGGAAGCGCTGAGTGAGGGTGGCGAGAGGGGCTTTCCAGGAGCTCACACTGGAGAAGTGTGTGAGGCTCCAACCTTCCACAGCTGTGCCTAAGCCAGGAACAAGTTGCCCCAAGCCTGAAACAACAAGGTCCTGCAACCTACAAATGATGTTGATTAAATCTCTTCTTTCCTGATTGACCTGCAGCTGATAGTCAGCAATCCGATATTGTTCACGCCAGGTTTCATCAGCGGGGTTCCCACCAGGCGTGTTTAACGTGGGAAAAGGCTGACAATAGCAAGGGCCCCTTAAAATGGCATTATAGATGCCAATTATTGGTGATTAAGGTGCCTGAAGACCAGTCCCACCTGCTGCGGGCGGGACTGATTCGGGTCGGACAGAAACGCCTAGGTGAAAATCGGACGGGGCGGGGAATCAAGCGGGAGGGGTCCTGACCCCCTATTTTTGCGATTTTCCCCCCCACACGTCTGAAAGCCCGCCTCACAGCTCCAGGAAAATCGCCCCCTTAGTGTCCAAAAATCTATCGCTCTCTGTCTTGATTACACTCAACAACTGAGCATCCACAGCCCTCTGGGGCAGAGAATTCCAAAGATTCACAATCCTCTGAGTGAAGAAATTTCTCCTCATCTCAATCATAAATGGCTGACCCCTTATCCTGAGATTATGACCCCTAGTTGTAGACTTTCTAGCCAGGGGAAACATCCTCCCTGCATCTACCCTGTCAAGCCCTGTAAGAATTTTACATGTTTCACTGAGATCACCGCTCATTCTTCTAAACTCGAGAATATTAGCCCATTCTATTCAATCTCTCCTCATTGAATAGCCCTCTCATCCCAGGAACAGGCGCTTCACAGGAGCGATTGCCAAACAAAATTTGACACCGAGCAACATAAGGAGCTATTAGGACAGGTGACCAAAAGCTTGGTCAAAGAGGTAGGTTTCAAGGAGCGTCTTAAAGGAGAGAGAGGTTGAGAGGCTGAAAGATTTAGGAGGGAATTCCAGAGCTTAGGACCCAGGCAACTGAAGGTATGGCCACCAATGGTGGTGCAATTAAAACCAGGGTGGACATGTAGGATAGAGTGTATTAGTACGATTTAGTAAACATTTTTGTATAACTATAATATGTGAAATTGTATGTTAAAAGCCTGTATAAAATGGCAAATGGCTGAGAGAGAAGCAGGATGGGAAATTATGCCAACCTGACTGAAACCCGCTCTGTTTTCAATTACTGAAGTAATGGAATGTAATGCTAAGTTTATGGAGACTATCAGGAACGTGGTATTCAGTAATGTGATGGAAAAGAGATAAGAGAAGAGAAGAGAGAGAAATTTAAGGCACCCCTCAGTGATACCACTATAAAATGGACAGATTGTTTAGACAACATCTTGGGAAATGGTCTTTGAAAAGAGAACATCTAAAGATAAAGGACACTTTGATATGCACAAAGCGAGACCGAGTGGGATCAACAAGGTCATAAAACATGTAACAGGTGTCAGATAGCTGGTTGCAGTCACGTAGGCAAAAGGGAGGGAAAGTGTATAAAGATACAGATATTGAACACTGAAGGCAGCGCGAACCAAATAATCAGAGTTGAAGGAGCTTCAGTCAACAGAAAACAGCAAGAGGATAAAGAGACCACACCGCGGTCACTCGGAAGGAACGCCGGGGTTTGAACGAACAGACTGTGACTGAGACAGATGAGGTCCTAAAAGCAGAGTATAGGGAGTTAGGAGATAAATTAAAAAACAGGACCTCAAAGGTGGTAATCTCAGTATTGCTACCAGTGCCACGTGCTAGTCAGAGTAGAAATAGAAGGATACTTCAGATGAATACGTGGCTAGAGGAATGGTGCCAGGGGGAGGGATTCAAGTTCCTGGGACATTGGAACTGGTTCTGGGGGAGGTGGGACCAGTTCAAACCGGACGGTTTGCACCTGGGCAGGGCTGGAACCAATGTCCTAGGGGGAGTGTTGCTAGTGCTGTGGGGGAGGGTTTAAACTAAAATGGCAGGGGGTTGGGAACCTGAGCAGGGAGACAGAGGAAAGGGAAACAAGGATAAAAGCAAAAGATAGGAAGGAAGGAGAAAAACAAAAGTGGCAGTCAGAGAAATCAACGGTTTAAATCAAACATGGCCACAGTAAATAATAATTCTAATAGGTCTAAGAGCATTAAAAAAAACAAATCTGAAGGCTTTGTGTCTTAATGCAAGGAGCATTTGTAATAAGGTGGATGAATTGGCTGCGCAAATAGAAGTAAACAAATACGATTTGGTTGGGATTACGGAAACGTGGCTCAAGGAAGGCCAGGACTGGGAACTCAACATCCAGGGGTATTCGATATTCAGGAAAGATAGGCAAAAAGGAAAGGGAGGTGGGGTAGCATTACTGGTTAAAGAAGGGATTAACACAATTGTAATGAAGGGTATTAGCTCTGATGAGGTGGAATCTGTATGGGTAGAATTGAGAAATACTAAGGGGAAAAAAACGTTAGTGGGAGTGGTATATAGACCTCCAAACAGTAAGGCGGAGGTTGGGGATGGCATTAAAAGAGAAATTAAAGAAGCGTGCAATAAGGGCACAGCAGTCATCATGGGTGACTTTAATCTACATATAGATTGGGCCAACCAAATGATTAACAATACTGTGGAAGAGGAATTCCTGGAGTGTTTACGGGATGGTTTCCTGGACCAATATGTCGAGGAACCAACCAGAGATCAGGCCATCTTAGACTGGGTATTATGTAACGAGAAAGGATAAATTAGCAATCTTGTTGTACGAGGCCCCTTGGGTCGGAGCGATCATAATATGATCGAATTCTTCATTAAGATGGAGAATGAAGTAGTTGACTCGGAGACTAGGGTCCTCAATTTAAATAAAGGAAACTATGATGGTCTGAGGAGCGAGTTGGGTAGGATTGATTGGGGAATGGCACTCAAAGGGTTGACGGTGGATAGGCAATGGCAAACATTCAAAGACCGAATGGATGAACTACAGAATTTGTTCATCCCAGTTTGGCATAAAAATAAAATGAAAAAGGTGACCCAACCGTGACTAACAAGGGAAATTAGGGATAGCATAAGGTCCAAGGAGAGGGCATATAAATTGGCCAGAAAAAGCAATAATCCTGAGGATTGGGAGCAGTTTAGGATTCAACAAAGGAGGACAAAGGGATTAATTAAAAAAGGGAAAATAGAATATTGTGGCGTTGCCACATTGGGGAAACACTGTGTGTATGCAGATAAACCTGTATAATCCCCTTTTAACTGCTGTATTCCCCTCCCCCCGCAAGACAGTTGCAAGCTGAGAGGAATAAGGCATGTTCAGACTTGCCTGCTGCTGAGAGAAGGAAAACCAATCAGGTTCCAGCAGGTGACCAATCCGTGAGTCATCACAGGTTCGCGGGCTTTACGAATTCAGTACTGTATTGTGAGAGTTGGAGTAAAGACCTATTTTTTGTAGCTCGCTGTGTTGCCTATTTCTTTACGCGGGAGACTGTAGTCTCCCACATTGGTGACCCCGAATGTCGGCGGCCGAAGCCCCCGACTCACGTAGCCCTACAGAGGCCAGCAACGACCCGACGGCAGCCAGCAGCAGCTCGATGTCGGCCGGCGCCGCGTCCTTGAAGCTCCCCACCTTCTGGGAACACCAAGCACCAGCTTGGTTCGCGCACACGGAGGCCCAATTCACCCTTCGCAGGGTTCAAGACGATGAAGAAAGGTACCTCCACGTAGTCTCAGCACTAGCAAGCTCCACCGCCGCCAAAGTTCTCGACCTGCTGGGGAACCCACCACAGACCGGCAAATACTCAATCATTAAGGGTCACTTGCTGCAGGCTTACAGCCTGTCCAGGGAGGAGAGGGCCCGTAGGCTTCTTTCACTACCAGGCCTCGGCGACTCTACCCCGACCCAGTTGATGAGCCGGATGCTTGCGCTCCTGGGCTCTGAACCGCAGTGCTTCATGTTTCGGGCCCTTTTCCTCAGCCTGCTTCCTCAGCAGGTACAGACTGCCCTCGCGGGGTCCCCGATCACGGACTGCGTACAACTGGCAGCCGCCGCGGACAAAGTCTTCGCCAGCACCCAACTCGGCTGTGCAGCCGCGAGGCTCGCCGACACCACCGAGCGCACGCCACCACGCCAGGCCGCAGAACTATGTTACTACCACGCGCGTTTCGGCCACAAGGCCCAACGCTGCAGAGCACCCTGCTCTTCCGATCAAACCAAGATGGCCGCCCGGCCCAACGCGCCAGCCCCGCGCCACCGTCTAGGCCCGCTCGACCACACCCCCGCCGCCACGATGGCCATCGGCACTGCAGGTAAACTGCTGTACATAACCGACTCCCTTTCAGGGCGCAGATTCCTTTGCGACACCGGAGCCCAATGCAGCACAATTCCTGCCTCCCAGCGTGACATCCAGGCAGGCTGCAGCGGCCCACCCCTCGTGGCGGCAAATGGCGCAGCCATCGCTACTTTTGGAAGGCGACGGGCCGAGGTTTGTTTCAACGGCCAGCAATTTACGTGGGATTTTGTGACGGCCTCGGTGGCACATCCCTTGCTGGGCGCCGATTTTCTTTGCGCCCACGGACTCCTGGTTGATGTCCGCGACAGGCGCCTGATTGACGCAGCAACTTTCGCTTCACTGGCCTGCCAGCAGAGCAACAGCCCGGCCATCGTCGGGTCCTGCTCTGCCCCGGCGGATGACGACTACGCCCGCCTACTCACAGATTTCCCGAGGCTCACACAACCGACCTTCTCAGCCGCGGCAGCCAAGCATGGTGTCGAGGACCACATCGCCACTACGGGACCACCAGTATTTGCCCGAGCCAGATGCCTGGACCCAGCCAAGATGGCGGTGGCCAAGGAATAATTCGCCACGATGGAGAAACTGGGCATCATCCGCCTCTCGAACAGCCCCTGGTCGTCCCCCCTCCACATTGTGCCCAAGCCGGGCGGTGGCTGGCGCCCTTGCGGTGACTACAGACGGCTCAACGATGCCACCACGCCAGATAGATACCCCATTCCGCACACCCAAGACTTCTCGGCACACCTAGCAGGAAAGTCCGTCTTTTCCAAGGTCGACCTGATTCGCGGCTACCATCAGGTCCCCGTCCACCACGCAGACGTCCAGAAGACGGCGGTCATCACCCCCTTCGGACTGTTCGAGTTCCTACGCATGCCCTTCGGGCTCAAGAACGCCACACAGGCCTTCCAACGGCTCATGGATTCCGTCCTACGGGACCTGAGCTTCCTGTTCGTCTATCTGGACGATATCCTCGTGGCCAGCACCAGCAAGGCCGAGCACATCGCGCATTTGCGCTCTCTTTTCCAGCGCCTCAGCCAACACGGGCTAATCGTCAACCCGGCCAAATGCCAGTTCGGAGCAGCCCAAATTGACTTTCTCGGCCACAGAATCTCGCCAAGGGGAGCCATTCCCCTACCTTCCAAGGTGCAGGCGGTGGCGGACTTTCCCCAGCCCACCTCGGTCAAGGCGCTGCAGGAATTTTTGGGGATGGTCAATTTCTATCACCGTTTCGTGCCCAAGGCCGCCTCACTCATGCGCCCCCTCTACGAAGCCACCAGGGGCAAAACGGGCAAAGAGCAACTCACCTGGTCCAGCGAGATGGCGACAGCCTTCCACCAGACCAAAAGTGCCTTGGCCAACGCCACACTACTGGCCCACCCCATCCCGGGCGCCAAGACCGCCCTCACCATGGACGCCTCAGATTACGCCATCGGCGCTGTCCAGCAACAGTGGGTCGAAGGCGCGTGGCAGCCACTGGCATTTTTCAGCCAACAGCTGCGCAAGAACAAGCAGGCCTACAGCACGTTCGACAGAGAACTCCTGGCCCTGTTCCTGGCAATCCGGCACTTCCGTTTCCTCCTGGAAGGCCGGCCGTTCACCGCATTCGTGGACCACAAGCCGCTCACTTTCGCCATGGCCAAAGTAACCGAACCCTGGTCCGCACGCCAACAGCGCCAACTCAACTTCATCTCGGAGTTCACCACGGACATCCGCCACGTCGCCGGCAATAACAATTTGGTGCCCGACTGCCTCTTAAGACCCTCGCTCCACGCAGTGCACCTGGGCGTCGACTACGCCAGCATGGCGAGAGACCAGGCCGCCGACGCGTAGATCCAGGCCCTCAGGACGTCAGCCACCAGCCTCACTCTGGCCGACATCCACTTCCACGCAGCCGGCACAACCCTCCTGTGCAATGTCTCAGTCCCCTCGCCTAGGCTGGTCGGCCCATCCGCCTGGCACAAGCGAGTTTTCGACATCATCCACGGCCTCTCACATCCAGGGATGCGTGCGTCTCAGAAACTCATGTCCGCCAAGTTCGTCTGGCCTGGACTCCACAAGGATGTGAGAGACTAGACCAACACATGCGTGGCGTGTCAGCACGCTAAGGTCCAGCAGCACACCAAGGCGCCATTGGAGTGTTTCCCGGTGCCCTAGAGGCGTTTCGACCACGTCCACGTCGATCTGGTAGGCCCCTTGCCACCGTCGCATGGTTTCACACACCTGCTCACGATCGTCGACCGCACCACCAGATGGCCCGAGGCGGTTCCCCTCGCCTCCACCACCATGACCGACGTCGCGCGAGCATTCGTCTCGACATGGGTGGCCCGGTTCGGCGTGCCGACCGACATATCCTCGGACAGAGGCCCCCAGTTCACCTCCCACTTGTGGAATGCCATCACCACCGGCCTCGGCACCAAGTTGCACAGGACAACAGCCTACCAGCTGCAGGCCAACGGGCTCTGCGAGCGCTTTCATCATTCCTTGAAAGCCTCCCTCCGCGCCAGCCTGGCCGACACCAGCTGGATCGACAAACTACCCTGGGTCCTCCTGGGATTGCGCACCGCGCCCAAAGAGGACCTCCGCGCCTCCGCGGCCGAGATGGTCTACGGCCAACCGCTCAGAGTACCAGGCGACTTCCTCCCCCTGACAACGGAGCCGTGGTCGGCCGCCAGACAGCTTTCCCTGCACCAGGACGCGGCCCAGCAATTCCGTCCAGTGCCCACTTCGCAACACGGCCCGCAGCCGTCCTACGTGCCTCGGGACTTACAACATGCGGAGTTCATCTTCGTGCGCTGGGACGCGCACAGAGGCCCGCTGCAGGCACCATACGCCGGCCCCTTCTCAGTATTGGAGACGGGGGACAAAGCTTTTCTTATCGACGTCGGCGGGAAGCCAGACCTTATTTCAGTAGACCACCTTAAACCGGCGCACCTGGACCTCAGCTTCCCGTTTCGTCCGGCTCTTCCCCCATGGCGGGCCAGACCTCCCGCGTTGGCGGCGGCCCCACAAGAGGACCAAGACATGCCAGAACCTTACTTCCCGGCCGCCGCCCCACCTTCGCCGGCAGCCCGTCCAGCCAGCCCACCGGCAGTCCAGCCACCAGACCAGCCGATGAACCAACCGGCCGACCTCCCAGACAGCCCTCCTCTCACACCAGATGGCTACTACAGCCGCTACGGCCGTTTGGTCAAACCTCCGCAGAGGCTGACTTTTACAGTTAACGAGGATTCTGGGGGGGCGTATGTGGCATTGCCACATTGGGGAAACACTGTGTGTATGTAGATAAACCTGTATAATCCCCTTTTAACTGCTGTATTCCCCTCCCCCCGCAAGACAGTTGCAAGCTGAGAGGAATAAGGCATGTTCAGACTTGCCTGCTGCTGAGAGAAGGAAAACCAATCAGGTTCCAGCAGGTGACCAATCCGTGAGTCATCACAGGTTCGCGGGCTTTACGAATTCAGTACTGTATTGTGAGAGTTGGAGTAAAGACCTATTTCTTGTAGCTCGCTGTGTTGCCTATTTCTTTACGCGGGAGACTGTAGTCTCCCACAATATGAGAGTAAGCTTGCAGAGAACATAAAAACTGACTGTAAAAGCTTTTATAGATATGTGAAGAGAAAAAGATTGGTGAAGTCAAGCGTAGGTCCCTTGCAGTCAGAATTGGGGGAATTTATAATGGGGAACAAAGAAATGGCCGACCAACTAAATACATATTTTGGTTCTGTCTTCACAAAGGGGGACACAAATAATCTCCCAGAGATGCCGGGGAACATAGGGGCCTAGAAATTGGGTTGTGGGCTCGCCAGGGCTGTAGCGCCAGAAATTTTGCGCCAGCGTTAATGCGGCAGCGCCCGACAAAAATTCAGTTGCGCCGGCCCCAGACGGCGGCGGGCACTAAAGGAGGGTTTTAGCACCTGAAAACGGGCGTTGAATTGGGTTTCCCAGCGCTAATACCCCGCTGCAGCACCCGATGTGGTGCGGCAGGCTGGGGAACTGCAGGCCTCCTCCTTCTGTTAAGGAGGAGCTGCCTGCAGCCGACAACTGTCCAGCGGATTCCCCCGACATCTGAGCCCGGCACCTCGGGGAAGTGCCGGGCTCGCAGCACACACTCATCAGGGCCGTGGGGGGGGTGATGCAGGAGTCCGGGAAGGGAGGTGCGGGCAGGCGGCCGCCGGGAACGCGGCCGGCCGCCGCTCCACCTTTATGCGCCGGCGCAAAGGCGTGTAAGAACACTTTTCACATTCGTTAGTTGCGCCTGCCACGGGCGAGGCGGGCGCAACTGAATTTGTGCTTGGGGCCGGGTTACCACGGCAACCGGGACGCTGCGCACACCGATGACGTCATCGGTGCCGGCGCAGCGCTACCGGCTAACGCCGATGGTAAGGCCCAAGTCAATTTGCAAAACGGCTATAAGTCCGGCGCAAGGCCCTCTAGCACCACTAATTGGGCGCTAAGCCCACTCAATTTCTAGGCCAGGGTCTGATGAGAGGGTGGAACTGAAAGAAATCAGTATTTGTAGGGAAATGGTGTTAGGAAAATTGATGGGACTGAAGGCCGATAAATCCCCAGGGCCTGATAACCTACATCCCAGGGTACTTAAGGAAGTGGCCCTAGAAATAGTTGATGCATTGCTGGTCATCTTCCAGAACTCGATAGACTCTGGAACGGTACCCATGGATTGGCAGGTAGCTAATGTTACCCCACTATTCAAAAAAGGTGGTAGAGAAAAGGCGGGGAATTATAGACCGGTAAGCTTGACACCGGTAGTGGGGAAAATGCTAGAGTCCATTATAAAAGATGTAATAGCAGAGCACTTGGAAAGCAGTGACAAAAGGTAAATCAAGCTTGACTAATCTACTGGAATTTTTTGAGGATGTAACTGGTAAAATAGATAAGGGAGAACCAGTGGATGTGGTGTATTTGGACTTTCAGAAGGCTTTCGATAAGGTCCCGCATAAGAGATTAGCATGCAAAATTAAGGCACGTGGGATTGGGGGCAAGGTATTGACTTGGATAGAGAACTGGTTGGCGGACAGAAAGCAAAGAGTTGGAATAAACGGGTCGTTTTCCGAGTGGCAGGCAGTGACTAGTGGGGTACCGCAAGGATCGGTCCTAGGACCCCAGCTGTTCACAATATATATTAATGATCTGGACGAGGGAATTGGATGTAATATCTCCAAATTTGCAGACGACACAAAGCTGGGGGCGAGGGTATGCTGTGAGGAGGATGTCGTGAAACTCCAGCACGATTTGGACACGTTGGGTGATTGGGCAGAAACATGGCAAATGCACTATAATGTGGATAAATGTGAGGTTATCCACTTTGGTGGCAATAACAGGAAGGCAGATTATTATTTGAATGGTAATAGATTGGGAGAAGGGCACGGTGGCATAGTGGTTAGCACTGTTGCCTCACAGCGCCAGTGACCCGGGTTCAAATCCGGCCTCGGGTGACTATCTGTGTGGAGTTTGCACATTTTCCCCGTGTTTGCGTGGGTTTTCTCCAGGTGCTCTGGTTTCCTCCCACAGTCCAAAGATGTGCGGGTTAGGTTGATTGGCTACGATAAATTGACCCTTAGTGTCAGGGGGATTAAATACATGGGGTTACGGGGATAGGGTGGGATATGTGTTGGTGTAGGGGTTACGGGGAATTGGGTGGGATATGTGTCGGTGCCGGCTCGATGGGCCGAAATGGCCTCTATCTGCACTGTGGGGTTTCTGTGATTCTGTGAAGGGGAAGTGCAAAGAGACCTGGGTGTTCTTGTACACCAGTCGCTGAAGGTAAGCATGCAGGTGCAGCAGGCGGTTAAGAAGGCAAATGGTATGTTGGCCTTCGTAGCAAGAGGGTTCGAGTACAAGAACAAGGATGTCTTGCTGCAGTTGTACAGGGCCTTGGTGAGACCACACCTTGAGTATTGTGTGCAGTTTTGGTCGCCTTACCTGAGGAAGGACGTTCTTGCCATGGAGGGAGTGCAGCGAAGATTCACCAGGCTGATACATGGGATGGCAGGAATGACGTATGAGGAGAGATTGTGTCGATTGGGCTTATACTTACTGGAGTTTAGAAGATTGAGAGGGGATCTCAACGAAACCTATAAAATTCTGTCAGGCCTGGACAGACTAGATGCAGGAAGGATGTTTCTGATAGCCGGGGAGTCCAGAACCAGGGGTCATAGTCTAAGGATAAGGGGTAAGCCATTTAGGACTGAAATGAGGAGGAATTTCTTCACCCAGAGAGTGGTGAACCTGTGGAATTCCCTGCCACAGAGGGCGGTGGAGGCCAGTTCATTAAGTATATTCAAGAAAGAGTTGGATATATTTCTTAAGGCTAAAGGGATATGGGGAGAAGGCAGGGACCGGGTACTGAATTTGGATGATCAGCCATGATCTCATTGAATGGCGGAGCAGGCTCGAAGAGCCGAATGGCCTACTCCTGCTCCTATCTTCTATGTATCTATGTATCTATGACTATCTCCTTGTTAAGTATTACTTCTTTGTACTGGATGTTTAATGCTTAATAAACCTGTTTTACTGATACACAATATACCTGGACCCAGAGTGGTTTGTGTAGTCACCGACAAATTATTATAGGAGCTTTTGAAAGTTAACGATTGGCGCCCAACGTGGGACTGTGACTATTAACTGAAACCAGGTCTATTGTGCATAAAGCAGGCATTTGGATTTTCGCTGGGATTTTCCTCTGATCGACGAGGATCCTCGTGGAATGTTAGGTTTTCTAACAGATAGTGTCTCTTTAACGTAGAGCAGAATGTCGAGTGAGAATTTTCTTGTAGACTATATAGCGAAGTTAATGAAGATGTGCGATGAGGCACAGTTACAGATGTTAGTAGAATGTAAAACAAAGGATGTGAAGGTACTTTTCGAGGATGTTGTGGCATTCATTGAAAGACAAGTTAAGGAAAAGAAATGGAAGCCGGATAGGGCAGCGCAGCTAATGGCCTATGCTGCAGTGTATTGTGTAGAACAAGATAAAGAAACCTTCCTAGAGATGGAAGATGAACAGGGTAAATTAGAAAAAGACAAACTACGGCTTATAGAAGAGAATCTATCATTACAGGGTGAAAAGTCAAAATTAGAATGGCTTATAGAAGAGAATCTGATGTTACAGGGTGAGAAATTAAACTGGGAAAAAGAAGCTGTAGAATTAAACAATAAACAAGAAGTCCTTCAAGGACAAATCGGTGCTGCAACAGCAATAATACAACAGCAGAGTATTAATGCAGTTCATGCCAGCGCTGTAATACAGAATCTTGAGGAGGCTAAAAGCCAAATCGTCTTCTTAACAAAAGATAATGACCATCTGACCAGCCAACTAAATGATTCACAAGGGGCCCTGAGAGAGGCTCTTCAGCGCCCCCACAGGGAGTTAGACCACAAGCAATGCCAGAATACTATACAATAGTTAGAAAACCAGTTGGGTAAACAACGGGCTGTTGTAGCAGCAGTCACGGGAGTAGACCATCCCAAGAGTTATGATAAACAATGCGAGGGGTTAAGCGAGGAGCTATATTCTCCCTTGATATTTCCTTCCCGTGAGGTCCCCGTCTCATATGCCACCATCGAATTGGCTGAAAGACCACCAGCCTATGCTAATAAAAATATCATCGAAACCTCAGTGGACGAACTTGCGCCCGTTAGAGCTCCGGTTAATGTCCTGACTCGTACCAAAGTGATTCCTAATGCACCACCAGCACTAGCAGCTGACGGTGTTCAGGGACAAGCAGCACAGCCAGTGGCACCTCCAGGGATACTGTGGGCAGGTACTTATGAAAGGTCCCAGCCCCTAAACTATGCAGAACTACAGGCATGTGTCCAACAATTCGGACCAGTTAACCCACAACCATGCCCTATAGAGCTAAGGCAACATATAGTGGCATTCCGGAATTACCATCCTAATTTTGAGGACAATGACATGAAGAATGTTGTACTGTCTGCCCTGACTCCCGACATACGGACTAGTCTCCCCTTCTTGGCTTTTAATGTGGGGAACACCCTGAATATCTTAATCACATATATAAAAACAGCTTTAGGCTTGGATACTATTGATTTGGTCCAGAAATTAAACCAAACCCAACAAGGGCCTCATGAGACCCCTACTGCTTTCGGAGATCGGTTGTACACTATTTATGAAATGACACAAGCACGCCCCAATGCTGATGCATTGAATGGGAAGGATGAAGCGGCATTTAAGAAAATATATTTAAAGAATATTCAGACCTCACTGCGAGCAGCTTTAGGGCACACAGTCAGCCACAACTTGCAATGGACAGCCCTTTTAAGCGACGTTACTTCTGCATGGGCTTATGCTAAAACTCCGGTCCAGGCATCAACAACAGAAATGCCAGTAAGTGTAGTTGAGGGACCCCAGGCTTCTCTAGTATCAAACCCCCGTAGACAATCGTTCATGTGTTACAACTGCGGCAAGATGGGACACTTTGCGAAAGATTGCCGAAGTCCTAGATAAACAGGCTCGGGAGATGGGAGGAATAACAATAATTACCCGCGATATGGTTCATCCTGTTCACCTCATCCAGTGGATAGCAGGTTGGACGCTATGGACTCACGTATAGTGAGAATGTCATGTATGATACAGACACTTACAGGAACCCAGATGTCGGGGAGTCCTGTTGCCTCAACTATGAGTTCAAATCCGACTCCCACTATGAGCTCATTATTCCCGCCGCCACCACTGCAACAACCCAATGGCCCACAATGACGGGATCCGGCCCCACCGACCTGGTCTGAAGTGGGGTTCAGATGAGAAGGCCATGGTCGACCAGTTGTCTCAGCTTTGCTGCCTGGGGGCCGACAGCAGACTATGCTAATAGACACTGGGTCATCTGTTACATAGAAACATAGAAGATAGGTGCAGGAGTAGGCCATTCGGCCCCTTGAGCCAGTTCTGCCATTTAATGAGATCATGGCTGATCATCCAAATTCAGTACCCTGTCCCTGCTTTCTCCCCATATCCCTTTAGCCTTAAGAAATATATCTAACTCCTTCTTGAAGATATTTAATGAATTGGCCTCAACTGCCTTCTGTGGTAGTGAATTCCACAGGTTCACCACTCTCTGGGTGAAGAAATTCCTCCTCATCTCAGTCCTAAATGGCTTACCCCTTATCCTTAAACTGTGACTTCTGGTTCTGGACTCCCCCACCATCGGGAACATCCTTCCTGCATCTAGTCTGTCTAGTCCTGTTAGAATTTTATAAGTTTCAATGAGATCCCCTCTCATTCTTCTAAACTCTAGCGAATATAAGCCTAATCGACCCAATCTCTCTTCATACGTCATTCCTGCTATCCCAGGTATCAGCCTGGTGAATCTTCGCTGCACACCCTCCATGGCAAGAACATCCTTCCTCAGATAAGGTGACCAAAACTGCACACAATACTCAAGGTGTGGTCTCACCAAGGCCCTGTACAACTACAGCAAGACATCCTTGCTCCTGTACTCGAATCCTCTCACTATGAAGGCCAACATACCATTTGCCTTCATACAATCTTGCATTCCCCAGACCCGGAACGCCAACTGAATATAGGCAAAAGTCACCAGGGCACAAGCACCCGTATATCCAGGGAAAGAGCTTAATATTTCTCTCGAGGAATTCCCCATAAAAACTATTGATCCATTGTACATGTGTATGACAAACAGAATAAGGATACTTGGGAATGATACCCTAAGGGGAATGACAGCCATTATAGATTACAATCAGAATTGTTTATGGGTTGAGTCTAAACTGGGAGATGTAGTGCAAACCTTAGACGCTCACTCGGTGTTTGCTATAAAGAAGCCTGAGCAGATAGCACTACTGACACATTCTCTGTCTGCTGTTAAATCCTTAGTGACCAAACATGCAGCAGCCTTTGCTAAATCTAAACACGACTGTGGGAAGATGGAAAGGGAGACGCGAGTTAATGGGCCACCCCATCGCGCATGTAAACAATATCCGATTCTCCGAGAAAGTATTCCGTATTTGTGAACAGTCATTGCCTCATTGGAAGAACAGGGAGTACTGCGCAAAGGTTTATTTACTACCAATTCCCCTGCATGGCCAGTTAGGAAGCCAGAGGAAACTTGAAGGCTTACTATTGATTACCGTGCCTTAAATAAAGTTTCCCCACATCAATGCCCGACTGTTAGTCAAGCCCCTTCGCTACTGACATCCATACCCCCCAAGGCCACTGTTTTCTCCACCTTAGACATAGTGAATGGTTTTTGGAGTATTCTAGTTGCTCAGGAGGACCAGTACAAATTTGCTTTCACGTTTGAAGGGCAGGGCTACACATTTACTTGTCTACCACAAGGGTTTCATAACTCACCATCGATCTTTCATCAGTATATGGTACGAGCAGTTAAAGACTTTTCTAAACCTTCAGCCCTTCTACAGTATGTTGACAATCTACTTTTGGCTACTGAAACAATGGAAGAACACCTAGAATTCCTTGATGAGCTGATAAGACTAGTACAAAAGGCAGGGCTGAAAATAAATCCAAAAAAGGTTCAGCTGGCAAAAAATGAGGTTACCTTTCTGGGAGTAAAAATTTCAGCGACTGGCCTTAGTCCAGACCACAAGAAGATAGAGACTATTCAGCAACTCCCATTACCAGTTTCAAAGACTGCATTGCGATCCTTTTTAGGTTTGGTCGGATACCAGCGAAATTTTATTCCGACTTTGCAGACTTGGCTAAACCTTTGTATGATCTTTTAAAGGGAGATACGGAAGAGATACAACCCATATGGGGAGACCACCATACTGCTGCGGTTAGTGCTTTGAAACAAGCCACGATACAGGAAACTGCTCTCATCTCCCCGGATCACGATCAGCCCTTTCACCTTGAAGTAGGCTCCACCCCTACCAGCCTAACTGCCGTTTTGAGTCAGAAATAGGCAATCAGCGAGACACTACGCCCTATCGCGTATGCCTCACGTATACTACAAGGGGTGGAAAGTACATTCTCAGCGTGTGAACGCCATCTGTTGGCCACATTTTGGGCAGTCAATCATTTCACCTACATTATCGGACTGCAGAAGGTCATTTTGCATTCACCACACATGCCCCTTAATCTGCTGTTAGAACCAAGTGAGACCAAGGTATCCTCTCAGCGAATAAGTAAATGGACACTCGAATTGTTACAGCATGACCTGGACATTACGCCTAAACAGACCGCGCTGTTACCCCTTATGCTCGCCTATGAGGGAAGCCCACACCAGTGTTCATTACCAGTGCTAGATATGGAACCAAATCCAGTAAAGGCTAATGCCATACCTGGAGCTCGAAATGTGTACATTGTTGGGTCATCATACTATGTAGACAGCCATCCTAGAACTGGATGTGCCCTTATTGGTATCGACACTCCCGATTGGTCAGAGGGATTTCAATTTCCCGTCCACTCCTCACAACAGGCAGAACTGATTGCTATAATTCTAGCCGTACATTACACGACTATGGATGAAACAAATATCTGGTCCGACAGCAGTTACGTTTGTAACACAGTTATGGCTCTTCCCCTCTATAATACAAATGAGTTTTGCTCATCAGATGGTAAATCTTTATTATATTCTGGTCTCCTCCATAAGCTATGGAAAGTGCTCCAGGAACAAGTCGCCCCTTTTCACGTGGGTAAGGTAGCAGCCCATCAGAAAGATTCATCCCCTCATTCCCGAGGTAACCAAATGGCCGATCGCTTTGCTAAGGAGGCGGTCGAGAACGGAAAGTTACTACCTTGGTGGGTGATGAATGATACTCAGGCACCTGTAGTGGGGACGGTGACTAAGATTAAAACCATTGATCTTTTGGCCCTACAGGATTCATATGCTCCTTATGCACAGGTAATAGCCTGTAATCAACAGGGATGCCCGCTACCAACACCCACCCTATGGGCAGACTCCACTGTAATGCAACAAGGTGTAGATAAAAACCCTCCCCTACTAATGATCAGGAATAAAGGGGGAGACCTAGTAGTTTGTATTCCTCCTCAGTTAAAGGAAGACATTCTAGCTCTCTTTCATTCTCACCCGATGGTGGGACATTACTCAGCGGCCTCTACACTACAAAAGTTATTATCTGTTTGCTGGTGGCCTGGAATGGAACAGTATGTGGAACAATATGTTACTCGCTGCCTGCCATGCCTACAGACAAACCCCCCTTCATGTTCAAATCGCGATTTACTTAGGTCACAGCCCCCTCCCGAGGGACCGTGGACACACTTACAGATTGATTTTATTGGTCCACTAACAAAATCCAAGGGAAACTATGAGTACGCACTTGTAATAATCGATCAGTTCACTAAATGGATAGAGGCTTTTCCCACAAGAAATAACACAGCACGCACCGCAGCTTGAATTCTCCTGAGTGAGGTGTTCTGTAGGTGGGGATTGCCATTACAAGTGGATAGCGATCAGGGTCCACACTTTACGGGGGCAGTTTTCACAACTCTGCAAGAAATGTTACAGATAAAACATAAATTGCACATTGCGCACCATCCACAATCATCAAGGATTGTGGAGAGGGGAAATCGAACTTTAAAGACAACGTTGCAGAAGTTGTGTACAGAACACCCCACTCAGTGGACTGACATGTTGCCTTTATGTCTAATGGCAATACGCTCTACCCCACACGGGACTACGAGGGTAAGTCCATATGAGGCTATGACTGGGAGACAAATGCGGATACCAGGACATGTAACATGGGGAAATAACACACCATTGAAACTACAACCATGTAGCCAAAAATGGTTACAAACCTTGATAGATCATATGGACGAAGTGAACAAGCTGGTGGCCATTAACATAGGCAAATTGCGTGAACAAATCAAGCAATATTATGATGAGGGTAAAACCATTTGAGTATGATGTTGGAGACTGAGTAATGTTACAAAATTTCTCACCAAAAAAACACCCATTCGAGATAAAATGGACGGGCCCTCATACCATAGTAGGTACATTAAATCCAACTGTGTATCTACTTAATTTCCCATATGGTCCGAAGGGAGAACCTAAACTGAAATGGTTCCATATCAATCAGATGAAAACCATTAAGAATTAAGATGTTACATTTTGGTTTAGCCATACGTTAAAGATGTGGCTCTGTATGCTGATACTGATAATTGGATGTGCAGTGAGCTCTCCGGAGGTAACAAAAACTTTGACATTACCATTAACATCTGTACACTGGACGAAGGAGGCGAATACGCCCTACTCCCCATCTATGGAACGGAACCTCGAATTGTTGGCGGACATAAACAATCAAAGAACTATAACGGATCATCCGAGATGTATGAGGGGATGTTCCAGTTTGGATCAGAAATAGTACAAAAGATAACATAACAACACCATACGTAACGGTTTGTGTTACATTACAAGAAATGGTGCATAATTGGGAAATAAAAGAAGGATATGGTTTGTGTATCAGGTGCGGGATAAGGAACAGGAAGGCCCAAATGTGTGTAACTTCCTGAAGAAAAAGAATGGAATCTGGGAACAGGTACAAGAATGTAGGGTACTCAAAATTCCCACATTCCCCAGAGTTATTAATAAAGGGACCCTGAAGGACGAAGTTATAAGGGAACCCTAAACAAAATGGCTTCTGGACCTCGTGGCAGAAGCCTGCAAGATTGAAGAAGAGCAGGGCCCTGCAAAAATGGCAGGTAAGATGACATGCCTGGGTCTGTGAGGAACTTGTTACTTCTGAAGCCAGACATTAGGTAATGCAGAATACGCATTCTTCATTTTGAAACCAATCAACTCAAGAAAGACTTAATCTTCAACCCATCAAACCTTTTGCATAAATAATCGGTTACAGTTCGAAGTAGCCACCAAGCCAGGAAAACGCCGATTAACATTATGAATAACAAACACCGAGACATTAAGGAACATTTAACAACTGGGCAACCACCCAAAAAGCCTCTCGAGTCAGGGATCGGCCTGAGGGCAAAGGTTCCCAGCCAGCAGCCGCAGGCTGCGAGGGACCAAAGGAACAGGACCGAGCAGCCACACCGAAGGGAGTAGTGTGCTGCAGCCCGAACAGGGATTAGCCTGGCCGCCCGGAGACGGGCGGCGGATGTACATAGTTTCTGTAATGTAATTTTAGTTATTGTTAAGTTTGGGTGTTAGTTTAAGTTTATACGAGGTGATTATTGTTGTTTTAAGAGTGCGTGTATTGAGTCGAGGTTGCAAGACTCGACTGTGCTTCACCCAAGCCAGAGAATCTTCTCGGGACCTGGCTATATGCTCTTATGTTTCTTTACAGAAGGGATTTCGAGAGGAGGAAGGTTCTGCTCCTGCTCGCCCTGGTAGGGGTGAGCATCAGTGACCGAGGAGACGTGGAGAACTCCCACATCTTTGGGTGTTCAGGAGAGAGAGCACCGATTGTGACTGCTGGGGGCGGCGAATGGGGTGTGGAGGAGCTCGCTATCTACTTCCACGAGGGAAGGTGGCCAGGTTGGCTGGGGTCCAATTCGACCCAGTACTCCAGCCAGACCGGGTTCACGTACGGGGAGGCCTCCCTCCTGTGCCCCAGGGTACAGGTCGTTGCTACAAGGGTCAGTGTCACCGTAGGGAAATGTGTATGTTTAACATGCAAGGGACAGATTCCTTTGGATAGGTGGTGGTGGCTCAGAAAACTGAGCAAGGATATAGGGAACCCTGCAGTCGATTGGGAACAACTGGGGAACAATACCCATTGGACGGTTACAGGGACCCGAGGGGGATTGAGTGTGTGCTGGGACAAGTGGTGGGAACCGGATATGGGGATTTATGTCTGTACGTAGGGGTCAGTGATGGTCTGGCCCGCAGGCATATCCATCATTTTCCGCCGGCAATGGCAAGATGCCGGGGAGAGGATGGAGTGGGATTCCAGCCTGCATATGTGTGCGGTCCCACACTCCCCAATCCCAGTCAATGCCACTGAACTTGTGACCCGTCCCTGAAAGCCACTGCCCACGACTCAGGCAGCAAGGACACACAAAGAGGGGTGCCCTGCCACCACCAAGGGACCAGGGAATGGGCTGGTACTAGTGCCGACGGAACAGGTGCTATACCAGGGGGTACACTACGCGGTAGCTTCTGTGATCCTAAACCTTACCGAGGTACACTTAACTGAGTGGTGCCCCAAAGAGACAGAACAGCTATACCAGGCCCTGTTGAAAGAAATGTTTAGGAAATTCTACGAGTTTGATTTTGCCAATGTAGACAAGACAGGACTGTACACTACACAGACTGAGTATTTTGGTAATGCAGGGAGACAAAGAAGGGGAGCCTGGAATTATGTTTTCACAGCGTTTAACACAGGATCCTCTGTCATCAACAGCCTGGCTGACATAGAATTGCAGAAACAGATAAACGGTTTGAAAACACAATTGCGAAAAATCTTAATGGATGAAAATACAGTAGTGGGCTCAGAGTTACACGAGGACCAGGCTATGACAGTCCATTTAAAAGAGATCATTGCTGAGCTGGAGAGACATGCCAAGACTGTAAATGCCCTTATAAGAGAGGACAGAAATGCTTCAGATCAGGCTGCACAGAACGAGGTGTGCGTACTGTACGGGTCATGGTTGCTAGGCGAGGGCCGCAGTAAAAGTAACCTGTAGGACTTAAAACAGGGTTTAGTCCCCTCCTGGATCAGCAACAAGCACCTCGCAGCCCTCCATCCATTCAAGAATGCATTGAGCCCGTGTCAACTCCGGCTAGCTCCTGAGGCCTACCCTGTCCGAGTAGATTGTGGATGCTCTAACCACGCTATCATGGGGATAGTAGTGAGGATGCCGGTCATGGGCGGGACAGCCCGACCCGCACCGGTATACAGGGTAGAGAACATTGGAGTCATTCAAGGGGGTGCACACATCCGTTTCACAGCGGTCCCACCTTATGTCATATAGTGGGAGTATGCTATGACAGGTACTGGCCTCTCAGGGTGCCGGAGCCAGGGAGCACACAGAATACTGTGTCCCCAGCACTTGAACGCCTATTCAAAACCATAGAGCGGGTTCAGAGCTGCTGGCGCAAAACCTATAAACTGTACCATGGAGGTAATGGCACAAATCCATGTTCCCCCACAGGTAGCATATATAGGAGGTGGGACATATTGTGTCACCACAGGTGCACCCCACTATCAGCATGGACAGCATAGTTGGTGTCCGGTAAGTGACAGCAGTTTCTGTAGTGTCCGTGTGTTGATAGAGACACTGAAGACAGGAGTTGGTTCATAGGTGTTTACTAAGCGAAGTCTGGGGGGGGTTCTAACGGATATACACAATATACAGGCTTATATAGCCCGAGTGGCCATTACCGGCATTACAGCACACCTGGGGCTCTTAAAGGCACATACACTACAATTCCTCCCCTTTTAGCTAACCAGTACATCATATTTTAAGTAAGTATTAATTACATGTTATAAGAAAAATAATATACACATTGCTTTAGTTAATTAATTATAAGTCAGTCTCTCAGGAGGCTTCCTGACTCGGTCCGAATAACGCCTCGGTGGTGTAGTAGTTTCTGGTGGTGTAGTAGGTTCTTCTGGCAAGGCTGATTCGGCTTGATTGCCAGTGTCGGGTTCATCGGGTTCCAGTATCACCGGATCGGAGGTAGATATGGGTATCTCTACTTCATCGTTAGACGTATAGAGTTGTGGTGTAGGTTGTCCCTTTTTGGATGACTCTATGATTTGGTCAGCATGGCGCCTTATTATGCTTTCTCCGATGTCCACGGTATACATCAGTGGTCCTAGTCGTGTGCAGATAGTTCCAGGCTGCCATTTCTCGGTACGGTAGTCCTGGGCCAAAACTTGTTGACCTATCTGGAAGGTTCTAGTTGGCCTTTCATTCATGCCTTGAAACTGCCGGTTCTCTACGTCCCTTCTGATGTTGGGCTTGACCAAATCCAGCCGGCATCTTAGGTTTCTATTGAAGAACATCATGGCGGGAGTTTGGTTGGTAACCATATGTGTTGCATTCCTGTATGCGAATAAGAAGTTATCCACCTTGTGTTGAAGTTTTTTGTCTTCATTACCCATGGCCTTTATGGCCTTCTTGAAGGTCTGGACAAACCTTTCAGCCAATCCATTGGTGGCGGGATGGTATGGGGCGGATGTGTAGTGCTTAACCCCATTGTTTTTTAAGAACTTCCTGAATTCTTCGGACACAAATTGCGGTCCATTATCAGAACAGATCTGTTCCGGCAGCCTATTCCTGGCAAATATGGTCCTTAATACTGTGATGGTTTTTTCCGTGGTGGTGGAGGACATCTTTATTACCTCCAGCCACTTGGAGTGTGCATCAACCGCGATTAAGAACATTGAGTCCATAAATGGACCAGCAAAGTCGATGTGTACCCTTTGCCAGGGAGATGAGGGCCACTCCCATGGATGTAGAGGGGCTTGTGGTGGAGCGTTTTAGACCTTCTGGCATCCTAGGCAGCTCTTGGTCATTTCTTCGATGTCTCCATCGATACCTGGCCACCATAGCCCTGGCTAGGTTCTTCATTTTCACTCCACCCAGATGCCCCTCGTGAAGCTCCTTTAGCACTTTATCCTGGAGTTTGGGTGGAATCACCACTCTTGATCCACACATCAAGGTTCCTCAGCACACTGACAGCTGTTCTCTTCTTTGCGAGAATGCTGGCAACAGTGGTTCGCCATGTGCTGGCCATCCCTTCACTGTTAAATCGTAGACCCGTGAGAGAGTCGGGTCATTTCTCGTCTCCCTTTCAATGGCAGAATTTGTTACTGGTAGACATTCCACTATGGTAGAGTGGAACATCTCCACTGGGTCTACTGTAGGTGCCTCTTCTACCGTTGGCAACGGTAGGCGCGATAAACTGTCAGCATTCCCATGCTGTTTTGATCCTTTGTATTCTATGTTGTATTGGTGTGGCCCTAGAAAAAGGGACCACCTCTGTATCCTTTGCGCTGTCATGATGGGAACACCCTTTTTAGGGTTGAATATGGAGATGAGGGGTTGATGGTCAGTCAACAAGGTAAATTTTTGTCCGTGTAAGTGATGGTTGAATTTCTTCACTCCCCATACCAGGCTGAGTGCTTCCCTGTCGATTTGGGCATAGTTACGCTCAGCTGAGTTTAATGAGCGTGACGCAAAAGCTATCGGCCGTTCCGAGCCATCAGGGAATTTATGCGATAACACTGCTCCTATGCCGTAAAGGGATGCATCGCACGCCAGTCTGATTGGCAGTGATGGGTTGTAATGAGCCAAAACTTCTTCGGATGTGATTAAGTCTTTGCATTTATGGAAGGCACGTTTACAGTCTTCGTTCCATTTCCAAATCACTCCTGTTTGTAGCAGTTCATTAAGAGAGTGTAGAAGAGTTGATAAGTTCGGTAAAAATTTATGATAGTAATTTATTAATCCCAGGAACGACCTTAATTGTGAAACATTTTCAGGTGCTGGGGCTTTTATGACCGCTTCAATTTTTTCAGGTGACTTATGCAACCCTTCCTTATTAATTATGTGGCCACAATATGATACTTGATTTTGGAAAAATTCGCACTTGGGGCGATTTGCTCGTAGGCCCCGTTTTCTCAGCCTAGTGAGCACCTGCTCCAAATTGGCAAGGTGCTCGTTGTCGTTTTCTCCTGCTACAAGGATGTCGTCTAGGTAGCATTGAGTACCCGGAATCCCTTGGAGGACTTGTTCCATAGCTCTTTGCCAGATAGCTGGAGCGGATGCTACACCGAAAACCAGTCGATTGTACTGGTATAGACCTTTGTCTGTATTTATCGTGAGATATTTTTTAGGGGCCTCTTCAACCTCCATCTGTAGATATGCCTGTGCCAAGTCAATTTTGGTGAAACGTTTCCCTCTGGATAGTGAGGCGAAAATATCTTCTATCCTCGGAAGAGGATACTGTACTGTGTGAAGGACTGGGTTTACAGTCACCTTGAAGTCTCCACAGATGCGAATTTTTCTCTGTTCTTCAGATTTATCATTATTCAATGCTTTCTTCATGACTGGAACGATGGGTGCTGCCCACTCGCTCCAATCTATTTTGGATAATACGCCTGCCTTTTCCAAATTCTCCAGCTCTGCCTCGACTGCTGGACGAATTGTGTATGGCACCGGTCTTGCCTTAAAAAACTTGGGAATTGCTGCATCTTCCACTTTTATTGAGGTGGTGATGCCTTTCAAGGTTCCTAGTTTCTCTTGAAACACTTCTTTGGCGTTGGCCAAGTTGTCTTTTAATCGTTCAGGTATGATGTCATCATCGTTTTTTTCCTTACTGGTCACCGTCAGTGCCTGAATGGAGTGCCAGTCTAAACGTATCTTTCTGATCCATTCACGTCCCAACAACGGTGGACCACCATCTTGTAGAATGTATAAATACAACTTTTGTATTTCTTTGCCGTTGTATACAACAGGCACCCTTATTTTTCCTTTGGGGTATACTTTCTGCCCCGTATATGTTTTTAAGATAATGGATGTGTCTTTTAAAGGTATATTTGGAAATAACCTCTCGTAATCCCATCGATTTATTACAGTTAGAGCTGATCCTGTATCTAGTTCCATTTTAACTGGGGACCCTGCTATCGTGAGGGTAACCCAAATGGTTTGGTAATCATCTTTGGCAAGTACATTATGTAATTTGAGACAGCTTAGTCTCTTGTTTTCGGAGTCGCTATCGCTCTTCTGGTCTTCGGAGCTACTGTCCGTCATCATTTGTACCTTTCTGTACTTTTCTTTATTGCTTTTTTTTTTCTGTCTGTGGATTTATTTTGTCCAGATCGGCATACCTGTGCAATGTGTCCAATCTTTCCGCATTGCCTGCATGCTTTGTCCTTGAACCAGCAGTCCCTCTGGTTATGGGTGGATCTGCCGCAGCGATAACATCTTTCGAAACCCTGTGTCATTTCATGGGTGCCGAAGTCCTGTCTTTTGTTGTATCTCTGCAGCTCCTCTTGCTGCTGCTTCATATGATACAGCCCTACTGAAAGCCTTGTCTAGTGTTAAATCTTTTTCAGGAAGCAGCCTTTTTTGTGTTCCTTCACTTAAGAGACCGCAGACTAATTTGTCTCGAAGATAATCTGCTAGTCCTGCCCCGAATTGGCAGTACTTTGATAGCTTTCTTAATTCGGTGAGGTAATCAGCGTTACTTTCATTCTTGTGTTGATTTCTCTTGAAGAATTTGAATCATTCCGCTATCAGCAGCGGTGTTGGGTTTATGTGCTCCTGCAGGGTATCAACAATTTCTTTAAAATTCTTGTCCTTTGGTTTGGCTGGAGTGATTAAATTTCGTAACAGCCCGTATGCCTTTGCGCCCATTAGGTTCAGCAGTAATGAAGCTTTTTTTTCATCTTCTATTCCATTTGCAGTGCAATATACCTCTACTCTTTCCACATATGTGGTCCAATTCTCTATTTTGCTATCAAAAGCATCAATATTTCCAGACTTAGGCATCTTAGTAAAGATATGGCGCTTCCCGCGCTTTCCCGCCGCTGCTGCCGATGACAACGCTGCTTCCCGTGGTTTCCGTTCTTTTTTTTCTTTTTTATTTACAGTTGGAGACTCGTTCCCGCCGAACTTTCTCTCCAGGTCTGAACGCCGACCTGCTTGCAGCGCCGGCCGTCTCCTGAGTGCTCCCTCCCAGTCCGTTATTGCTTGCCTCCAATTTCGCTGCCTGTCTCAGCTGTAGAGCCAGCCGCTGGAGCCCCAGCCTGATGCCCAGGAAGGATTAGCACAGTACCTGCCACCAGCTTGGCCAGCTGGTGAAACCACAGCTTCCCTCACTTTCTTGAGTCTTCTGGGCACCCGAGGAATCGATGTCCTTGAGGTGCTGCCGAATTGCAGGTAAGTCCGTTTCCACTTCGTCGCCACTGTAGTGTCCGTGTGTTGATAGAGACACTGAAGACAGGAGTTGGTTCATAGGTGTTTACTAAGCAAAGTCTGGGGGGGGTTCTAATGGATATACACAATATACAGGCTTATATAGCCCGAGTGGCCATTACCGGCACTACAGCACACCTGGGGCTCTTAAAGGCACATACACTACAGTTTCTGCCTTAAACCCGAGGCAGAAGTTCAAGTGGCCCAGGAACTAATTGTCCCCATTCCTGAACCCTCCACTGTTCACCTCACTGTAAAAGAGAATTTTACCAATCTGCAAAAATATGTAGCACATTTCGGCTATGAAATCCCCCCTCTACCAAAACATCTGACCAAGATACTAAAAGCAGTAATCGTCTCACAGAAACATTTCTACACTCTGGAGCAGAAGACAGTAGAGATAGGGGCCAAGATACTGGACATTGTAGTTCCACCCTGGTGGGACATTTTTGAAAATATAGAGGTCCCTTCATGGGTTAGAATGGCTTCCCACACCCTCGTGGTTTGCCAGCTGGGAATAGTATTGTACCTAGTGTGCACTCAGTGCAAGGGAAAAGGCCAAATACTAGAATTCCGAAACCAAAGGACGTGGAAAGAGCAGTATGTTAAGGAGGAGGGAGATACACCTGTTTGTATCTTTTATTTTGTATTTCTGAATAAAGATTGTTTTTTTTTGTGTTTTTGTTATTTTTTTTAATAAAGGTTTTGACGCGTTATTTTTAATAAAAATGTGTATGTACCAAGTGGTGCAGGGGTGTGGGACCCCCTCCATGCTTGGATGTATGTAACTAATTGTATTTTTTGCCTATGTATGCTTATGTGCACTACATTTTCGAAGAATGGGAAATGCGTGTATCATGGGATTATAGATAGGTAATTACGGGGAAGATTGGCTGTGGAGGGTCGGAATTTTGCTCACCTTCGTCGGTATGATACTTAAAGCGAGCTTAGTATCAACAGGGGGGAGTGTAGGGTTCTCAAAATTCCCACATTCCCCAGAGTTATTAATAAAGGGACCCTGAAGGACGAAGTTATAAGGGAACCCTAAACAAAATGGCTTCTGGACCTCGTGGCAGAAGCCTGCAAGATTGAAGAAGAGCAGGGCCCTGCAAAAACGGCAGGTCAGATGACATGCCTGGGTCTGTGAGGAACTTGTTATTTCTGAAGCCAGACATTAGGTAATGCAGAATACGCATTCTTCATTTTGAAACCAATCAACTCAGGAAAGACTGAATCTTCAACCCATCAAACCTTTTGCATAAATAATCGGTTACAGTTCGAAGTAGCCACCAAGCCAGGAAAACGCTGATTAACATTATGAATAACAAACACCGAGACATTAAGGAACATTTAACAACTGGGCAACCACCCAAAAAGCAGTTAAAGTGAACGACTATAATCACTTTAACGAGCCCGCCAAAATTAGACAAAGAACTAACCTGATTTGGTGCACAGATAACGAACCTTCGAAATAGTATAATTGTAGGCCCACCGGTAACCCAAAAATAAACGGGACTCGAGACAGGACTCGAAACACACAGGACACACGGGGCAGCAATCGAGCAGGCGAGACGAGGTGAACGGCAAGGCCGATAAGCAGAGAAGGGCAGCGTAGAGAAGCGTTGGGGATGAGCGGGCACACACCCTGGTCAGGGAATAAGCTGACGTTCGAAGCAGGGGTAGAAGAAGTAGCCGACGACCGCGAGCACCACGGTAACAAAAAGGGCCGGGTAAACTATACCTTCGGATCATTACCACTGCACAGGTAATGATCTAGGCCACCGCGACCAAGCCAACACCGAAACCCAACTGCAACAAAACTTCGACGACCAGGCCACCACCAGAAGAACAAAACCCAAAGTTTCCATTTTGCAACGTAAAGTACCCAACAAAGACTTTGCTCCCTATCTCTAACAGAGGAAAAGAGGGTACTTCACTCAGACAACTCCACCGCCACGCCCTGGGACCATGTGACGACGGCAGGCCCCAAAGGACACCAAGAGCGAACCCCAAAACCGCGACCGGCCCAATCGACAGGATTCGACCTGTCCAGAAACCCTTATTAGTGAGCATGATCCCTGGCCCCTCACAGCACAATTAGTTAGATATTGGGGGTGGGACAAGGGTAAGGGGATTAATACTGTGATTTTTCCCTCGATGTGCCGTGTGTTCCCCATTCCTAATTAAGTGTACTCTTGCAAGCCTGTAACTATTCCAGTAATTTCCAGTGTTGTAATTTTATTGTGCCTTTTAATAAAAATACAGTTTTCTTGCACCAAACCAGTTGTCTACTCCAATTCTGTATCGCTGCCTGTACCTAAGTTTGGTGTCTAGAACCCAGGGGTGTGGGAGCGATTCGAACTGCTCGGGAACCCAGTCAGAGGCGAGCTGACTGCACACACGCCACCCCTTACAAGAATCAAATCAGGGACCAGTAGCTTCGGAAAGTAAGGGATATATACAATTATGCTGGCCTCGGTGGTGGAAGAAACATACCGGCCAGTATTCTTGTATTGGGTCAAATATTATCATGGGCTTTAAAAATCAGGATGATGATTGTTGGCCTCCTATTCCCGAATATGATGTAAAGATTACCTCAGCAGGATATGAGATTCCCAGAGACGACATAGAGATCACCGCGGCAGAACATAAACCCTTTATGATAACCTTTAAACATTTGGGAAATTATAGGGATTTTGGGAATAAAGATAACAGCATAATAGAATTCGAAAATGCGATAACTGGATGTGTAAGGGAAGATGGATATGTCTATAGTGTTAAGCTCTCACCCTATGAGAAAGCAAGTCATTCAGAACCACGAGAGGGTGTACCCGAGGAACAATGTCCTCAACTAACACCGGGGCCTGGGAACGGTCTTGTAATTATACCCATCTATAAAGCAGTGTATCATCAAGTAATACCGGAAGTGGCCCCTGTTATCCTAAATTTAACAGAACTAATACTACCAAAGTGGTGCCCTGACAAAACAGCACAACTAACTCAGAGAATGCAGCAGGTTTTTAATCAGTACTGGGAAAAGGCGACCTTATCTATAAGCATAGAGAAAACAGAAGGGACCTTTTGTCATGAGTTTAGTACCACTAAAGAGAGCAGCCAGGGAAAGAGTAGACAGAAAAGAGGATTGATAAACGATGGACTCACAGGTTTCAACACAGTAACAACGGTAATTAACTCAATGGACTCCACAGATTTACAAAAACAATTACAGACGGTAAAGGAAAAGTTGAAGGAGATATTTAGTAGGGAAAACAACATCGTAAGCGAGGAGCTAAGGGAGGATCAGGAAATGACCATACACCTGCGGGACATCATACATGAAATAGAGGATCATGCCAAAAGAATTAATGATCTGATTAGAGAAAACAGAAATGCCTCTGATCAAGCAGCCCATAATGACGTACGCATTATGTACGGGAATTGGCTGATTGAACAAACTAGGGAAAACCTTCAGACCATCAATCAGGGACGTCTCTGAACAAACTAGGGAAAACCTTCAGACCATTAATCAGGGACGTCTCCCCACTTGGGTCTCTAATAAACACTTATCAGGGCTATCCAGTTATTATGGTGATGCAGAACTATGTAAGATCAGGAGTTTGATTAGGATCTACCCTGTCAAACACGAATGCCACGAGGTAGGGAGCCAAAGGTTGATGGGACTAATACTACAAATTCCTAGTCTAATGAATCGAACTAGGCCCAACCCCTTATTTAGGATAGAAAATATAGGAATAGTACGAGGGAATACTATTACCCGATTTCTCACGGCACCACAATGGTTAGTACAATTAGAAAAACTAACATGGATTGAACCAAACCTCCAGGGATGCAATACAAATGAGGATGCCTTTGTCTGTCCATACAGTTTATACGAACATTCAAAGGATACCTGTGGATATGGTTGGAATGAAGAAAGATTAAACTGTGCCGTAGAAATGACAGGCCCCTCAGATGTAAGAACTAGAACAGCCTGCGTACGAGAAGGGAGGTATTGTTTTACCACTTTAGAAAACTCCTATAGTCATGGAACACTTGAATGTTCAATAACCCCAGGGACCTACCCCTACAAAGACTACGGTAATAGGAGGAAGAATTCTCCTTGTAATAGCCCCACATGGCCAAAAAGTACTACAAGTAGAAGATAATTTAAAATTAAATCTAGAAGATTGTGTCACAAAATTCGGATATGACATCCCTGAGGTACCTGAAGCATTAACCGAGCTAATAAGTTATGTGAGCACCTCTCAACGCCATTATTATATGTTGGTGCAAGGAAATAAAGACATAGCCGAGGAAATTCCAGACATCGAGATTCAGACCCACTGGTAGGATATAGGAACAAATATGGAAATTTCTCCTTGGATTAGAATAATTTCCCATGTACTGGTCATAGCCTAACTCATATTACTAATATGATTACTACTATACACCTGCTACCTGAAACACCTGGGGGGAGAAATTCGGTTGATAGCGCCACCGATTAACGCCTAAAGAGGCCGAGAAGTGGGGCGCTAGCCAATTTCCATATTGAGCATGCATTTAGCGCCGGCGCTAAATCTTAGCGCCCGCTCATGGGCGCAGGCTGATTATGACGTCATTTGAGTGTGCAACACCTTTTGGGTGCCCCAGACCGGAAATTCAGTGGCGCCCCCCTCCGTAGCGCCTGGCGCTAATAGTGACAGCTTACCTGGGCCTTACCAAGTCGCACTCGGGCTGGAGGAGCGTTATTTAAAGGGGACTGGTGTGGTTAAAAAGCGGCAGCCATTTTTGGATCACAACTTCCTCGAGGGCTACAAAGAGTTGCTGAGCTGCACACTGAGAGCCATTTGACCATTGAGCCAGCGCAGGCAGACGACCTTCAGCCTTCTGACCATCACCTTGCTGTTGGTGAGCCTTGACAACAGGGAACCTTCCTGTGGGCACTTATTATGGGGGCTGCATTGGAGGGGAACGTCCTGCTGCTGAATCATCTGGAAAGGGCACTGAGATGCAGGGAGAGGGGGGCGGGCATGGCCAGACGGAGGAGGGCCAACAGACGTCACCACAGCAGACCTTACGCTGGCAGGGTTATCCGGCAGCAGTTTTTCTACATGAACATGCCGGAGGAGCAGTGTGTCAGAAGGCTGCGATTTAGAAAGGAGGTGGTGACTGAGCTGTGCCAGCTGCTTCAGCCAGATCTGCAGCCTCAGATAAGAAGCAGGACATCTCTGTCGGCGGCTGAGAAGATGCCTGCTGGCCTGAACTTCTACGCGAGCGGCTCTTCTCAGGCTGCGTGTCAGAGGCTGATCAGAAGTAGCTTCTAGACCCCTCTCACGGAATGCTTGCTGCCATTCCAAGAACAGGAATGGAACCGGTCTGATACCCTCAAGCCTGTGAAGGGCAAGATGCATGTAAATAGCAGGCATGGCCATTGTAAATGAAGAAAGTGTTTCATTACACAAAATGTGGTTCCTTCAAACATGAGAAAGCTATGGCAACAGAAAGCAAAACTAATACACTGACACATAACTGGCTCTCACACCCGGGAGACTGTCCAAAACATAAATCACATTCCGACCATCTTCCTTGGCCTTGATTCTACTGCGCCAACCAAAGCATCCAATGCCCCATCAGTGAGGCGTTCCGAACTCTGCCTCACCGTTTCCATGTCTTGCTAGGCTGGTGCACCACAGGTAGGCTCCCACCGCTTTGAAGGCCTACAAGGCAGTGAGTGTGTCTGGTGATGCCAATTGACCTGCCCCTTTAAGAGCTGGCCGGCGCCACTGTGTCTCAGGGAAAGTGATTATTGACAGCACCCTCGCTGCGCCCCGCCGCCGCGAAATTGGGTTGCGCCGCTGGGTTAGCGCCTTAAGAGTAGCGTGCAGCACCTGATTTAGCACCACAATCACCTTTGGGGACGCTGCAACCCAATATCACGTTAGGTGGCGCTAAATTGCACCTGGCGCTAAACTTTGCACATCGTCAGGACTAGCGCCCCAAACGCGGCTATACCGAATTTCTGGGCCCTGATGTCTAATACCCAATCATGTTTAAATATGATCACAACCCAAATTACCTTAGAGCTACACAAACAAAATGCCTCGCCCTCAAGATAAGGATTTGTAGGATAGTGTAGGAACCTCTGTTCCTTACCAAAAGATGGCGTTCAACTCAGGAAGTCAAAACAATAAACTTTAATGAGTAAACGAAGCAAGTTAACAACTACAGGATGAACTGGAAACGTGTCTGGTCTGCTTGGAAACCTTTCACCAACTGCCTGGAACTGCTAGAAGGTTCCGAGCTATGACCCTCTCTCCAACAGTCTGGAACTGCGAGAGGGTTCCGAGCTCTGACGTCATGACGTCATCACGCAGAGTACAGGAATGAAGCCTGAGTGCAGTAACAGATACATTTAAAGGTACATCGTCAGACTATATAACGGATCTGTAAAAAGGAATTATATACAATGTCCATAGCCCAATGGTGGCTCCGCCACATGCGCCCCCCCGAATTGCTTTTATCGGTGAAGGTAAGATGAGAAGGAGGTCTGATGAGCCTGTCCGAATGACTACGGTACTCTGGCAGCTGGAATGAAGAGGTAGAAGACGAAACAGCCGTAGTTTGAGGCTGGGATGACGTTGCCGAAGAAGAAGACGATCGCAGGCGACTCGGTGCGATGGACCCTGGTGTCTTGGTGGTCGACTGTGGTTGTGGGACACCGGCAGTCGAAGGAGGACGACCGCGACGAGGCGGCTGGGCAGTGACAACTGGTGCGCTGAGGTCAAAATGAGCAGGTTTCAGCTGGTCTACAGAGATGTGGTCACTTTTACCGCCGATGTCGACTATGAAGGTCTTATCGCCCGAGGGGATGACACGAAAAGGACCTGTGTATGATGGCTTGAGAGGGTCTTCGTGTGCATTCTGCCAGATGAACACGTATCCCGTGTTCTTGAGGTCCCCTGGAATGTGGGAACGTTGCCGGTCATGATGTGAAGTAGGAACCGGGATGAAGTTCTTGGCCGCTTCCTGATGGCTGATGAGTTGCTGAGCTGGAGACCAAGGCTCAGTTTGAGGAGAAAGAAAATCACCTGGAACCCTGAGCGGTTGCCCAAAAACTAGCTCCGCCGAGGAAGATTGCAGGTTATCGTTTGGCGCCATGCGAAGACCTAGTAGCACCCAAGGAAGATTGTCTATCCACCCCGGCCTGGTAAGACTGGCACGTAGTGCTGCTTTAAGAGACCTGTGAAACCTTTCACATAGAAACATAGAAGATAGTAGCAGGAGTAGGCCATTCAGCCCTTCGAGCCTGCTCCGCCATTCAATGAGATCATGGCTGATCATCCAAATTCAGTACCCTGTCCCTGCCTTCTCCCCATATCCCTTGATCCCTTTAGCCTTAAGAAATATATCTAACTCCTTCTTCAATATATTTAATGAACTGGCCTCCACCGCCCTCTGTGGCAGAGAATTCCACAGGTTCACCACTCTCTGGGTGAAGAAATTCCTCCTCATTTCAGTCCTAAATGGCTTACCCCTTATCCTTAGACTATGACCCCTGGTTCTGGACTCCCCGGCCATCAGAAACATCCTTCCAGCATCTAGTCTGTCCAGGCCTGACAGAATTTTATAGGTTTCGATGAGATCCCCTCTCAATCTTCTAAACTCCAGTGAGTATAAGCCCAATCGACACAATCTCTCCTCATACGTCATTCCTGCCATCCCAGGCATCAGCCTGGTGAATCTTCGCTGCACTCCTTCCATGGCAAGAACTTCCTTCCTCAGGTAAGGCGACCAAAACTGCACACAGTACTTAAGGTGCGGTCTCACCAAGGCCCTGTACAACTGCAGCAAGACATCCTTGTTCCTTTACTCAAACCCTCTTGCTACGAAGGCCAACATAACATTTGCTTTTTTAACCGCCTGCTGCACCTGCATGCTTACCTTCAGCGACTGGTGCACAAGAACACCCAGGTCTCTTTGCACTTCCCCTTCTCCCAATCTATTGCCATTCAAATAATAATCTGCCTTCCTGTTTTTGCCACCAAAGTGGATAATCTCACATTTATCCACATTATAGTGCATTTGCTATGTTTCTGCCCAATCACCCAACCTGTCCAAATCGTACTGGAGTTTCACGACATCCTCCTCACAGCTTACCCTCCCACCCAGCTTTGTGCCATCATCAAATTTGGAGATATTACATCCAATTCCCTCGTCCAGATCATTAATATATATTGTGAACAGCTGGGGTCCTAGGACCGATCCTTGCGGTACCCCACTAGTCACTGCCTGCCACTCGGAAAATGACCCGTTTATTCCAACTCTTTGCTTTCTGTCCGCCAACCAGTTCTCTATCCAAGTCAATACCTTGCCCCCAAACCCATGTGCCTTAATTTTGCATGCTAATCTCTTATGTGGGACCTTATCGAAAACCTTCTGAAAGTCCAAATACACCATATCCACTGGTTCTCCCTTATCTATTTTACCAGTTACATCCTCAAAAAATTCCAGTAGATTAGTCAAGCATGATTTACCTTTTGTAAATCCATGTTGACTTTGTCCAATCCTGTCACTGCTTTCCAAGTGCTCTGCTGTTACATCTTTTATAATAGACTCTAGCATTTTCCCCACTACCGATGTCAGGCTTACCGGTCCATAATTCCCTGCTTTTTCTCTACCACCTTTTTTAAATAGTGGGGTAACATTAGCTACCCTCCAATCCATGGGTACTGTTCCAGAGTCTATCAAGTTCTGGAAGATGACCAGCAATGCATCTACTCTTTCCAGGGCCACTTCCTTAAGTACCCTGGAATGTAGATTATCAGGCCCTGGGAATTTATCGGCCTTCAGTCCCATCAATTTTCCTAACACCATTTCCCTACAAATACTGATTTCTTTCAGTTCCACCCTTTCATCAGACCTTATGTTCCCCGGCATCTCTGGGAGGTTATTTGTGTCCTCCTTTGTGAAGACAGAACCAAAGTATGAATTTAGTTGGTCTGCCATTTCTTTGTTTCCCATTATAAATTCCCCTGATTCGGACTTCAAGGGACCTACGCTTGACTTCACCAATCTTTTTCTCTTCACATATCTATAAAATCTTTTACAGTCAGTTTTTATGTTTCCTGCTAGCTTACTCTCATATTCTATTTTCCCTTTCTTTATTAATCCCTTTGTCCTCCTTTGTTGAATCCTAAACTGCACCCAATCCTCAGTATTATTGCTTTTACTGGCCAATTTATATGTCGTCTCCTTGGATCTTATGCTATCCCTAATTTCCTTTGTTAGCCACGGTTGAGTCACCTTTTTTGTTTTATTTCTATGCCAAACTGGGATGAACAAATTCTGTAGCTCATCCATTCAGTCTTTGAATGTTTGCCATTGCCTATCCACCGTCAACCCTTTGAGTGCCATTCCCCAATCAATCCTACGCCAACTCGCTCCTCAGACCATCGTAGTTTCCTTTATTTAAATTGAGGACCCTAGTCTCTGAGTCAACTACTTCATTCTCCATCTTAATGAAGAATTCGATCATATTATGATCGCTCTGACCCAAGGGGCCTCGTACAACAAGATTGCTAATTAATCCTTTCTCGTTACATAATACCCAGTCTAAGATGGCCTGATCTCTGGTTGGTTCCTCGACATATTGGTCCAGGAAACCATCCCGTAAACACTCCAGGAAATCCTCCTCCACAGTATTGTTACTAATTTGGTGGCACTGGGAGTAATCCAGAGATTACAACCTTTGTGATCCTGCTCTTTAATCTGCTACCTAGCTCCCTAAATTCTTGCTGCAGGACCTCATCCCTCTTCCTACCCATGTCATTGGTCCCAATGTGAACCACGACCTCTGACTGTTCACCCTCCCCCTTCAGAATGCCCTGCAGCCGTTCAGTGACATCCTTGACCCTGGCACCAGGGAGGCAACAAATCATCCTGGAGTCACGTCTACGGCCACAGGAACACCTATCTGTTCCCCTTACGATGGAATCCCCTACCACTATTGCTCTCCCACTCTTTTTCCTCCCTTCCTGAGCAGCAGAAGCACCCATGGTGCCAGGAAGTTGGCTGCTGCTGCCTTCCTCTGGTAAGTCATCCCCCTCATTATCCAAATCGGTATATCTGTTTGAGGGGGGGATGGCCACAGGGGTCCCCTGCACTACCTGCCTGCCTCTACTGCTCTGCCTGATGGTCACCCATTTCCCTTCTGCCTGTGCAGCCTTTACCTGCGGTGTGACCAACTCACTAAATGTGGTATCCACGACCCTCTTAGCATCGTGAATGCTCCAAAGCCCATCCATCCACAGCTCCAGCGCCGCAATGCGGTCTGCTAGTAGCTGCAGCTGGATGCATTTCTGCCACACATGGCCGTCAGGGACACTGGCAGTGTCCCTGAATTCCCACATAGAGCAAGAGGAGCATAACACAGGGCTGGGCTGTCCTGACATGACTTACACTTTAATTAATTTAAATTAAATCAATACCACCAATTCAATAATATACTCAAGGGTGCTTGCCTGCCAGCAGTCCCCGCTACACCACAGAGATCCTAGAAACTATAAACCACAGAATTTAAGTTTTGTAAAGAAGGCCGTTCGCCTGTGGATGGTAGGCGGTGGTACGATAAAGTTTGGCACCGAAACTTTGAGCAACGGTGTTCCAAAGCTCAGAGGTGAACTGAGGTCCTCGGTCTGAAGAGATGTCAGCCGGTACCCCAAAACGTGCCACCCATGACAAGGTGAAAGCCCTGGAGATGTCCGCTGCCGTGGTTGCAACCAAAGGAATCGCCTCTGGCCATCTAGTAGTGCGGTCAATTTTGGTGAGAAGATGAGTGTGCCCGTGAGAAGGAGGAAGAGGGCCAACGAGGTCCACGTGTACATGGTCGAAGCGGCGCTCCGGGACCGGAAAAGTGGAGAGTGGGGCTTTAACGTGGCGTTGTATTTTGGCTTTCTGGCAGGTCACGCAGGAATTTGTCCAGTCATGGATGTCGAGATGCATGCCCTTCCAAATGAATTTCTTCGCCATTAACCGCTGAGACACTCTCATGCCGGGATGTGACAACCCGTGGATAGTGTCGAAGATTCTTTTGCGCCTTTCGGCCGGGACGATTGGGCGTGGAAAACCCATGGAAACGTCACACAGGAGTGTGGTCCCTGCGGACTGGAAAGGCACGTCAGCCACTTGCAAACTGGAAGGTGTGGTGCGGTACGCCTGCACATCGGGATCCGCCCTCTGGTCTTCCGCCAATCTGACATAGTCAACACCAAGATGTACTGCGTAGAGCTGAGCGCGGGAGAGGCAATCTGCCACCATGTTACCCTTCCCGGAGACATGCTGGATGTCGGTGGTGAACTCCGAGATATATGTGAGGTGGCGTTGCTGGCGCGCCGACCATGGTTCTGTTTTCTTAGCCATCGCGAAGGTCAGCGGCTTGTGATCAACAAAAGCCATAAATTGTCGTCCTTCCAGAAGGAAGCGGAAATGGCGGATGGCCAGGAAGAGTGCCAACAGTTCTCTGTCGAAGGTGCTATACTTCTGTTCATTCTTCCTCAGCTGTCGGCTGAAGAAAGCCAGCGGTTGCCAAGTCCCATTGACCCACTGTTCTTGAACCGCCCCGATGGCGTAGTCGGCGGCGTCTGTAGTGAGGGTGATGGTTGCGCCTGGGAGGGGGTGAGCCAACATGGTTGCTGCAGCCAGGGCATTTTTGGTATCAACAAAGGCTTGGTTCATGTGAGGTGTCCACTCTATCTGATCTTTGCCTGCTCTGCCTCTGATGGCCTCGTACAATGGTTGCATCAACAAGGCTGCCTTGGGAACGAATCTGTGATAAAAGTTGACCATTCCCAAGAATCCCTGGAGGGACTTCACGGTCTTCGGCAGGGGAAAAGATGTGACGGCCTCCACCTTGGAGGCTAGAGGGACTGCACCATCTGTGGTGATTCTGTGGCCCAGGAAGTCGATAGTGCACAGACCAAACTGGCACTTGGCCGGGTTGATGATTAGGCCATGCTGACTAAGGCGAGAGAACAGGGCACGCAGGTGCACGATGTGCTCAGTGTGGCTGCTACTGGCGATGAGGATGTCGTCTAAGTAGACGAAGATGAATGTTAGGTCTCGAAAGACGGAATCCATAAGCTGTTGGAAAGCCTCGGTTGCATTTTTTAGCCCAAACGGCATACGGAGAAACTCAAAAAGCCCGAAGGGTGTGATGACGGCGGTTTTTGGGACATCTTGAGGATTAACCGGCACTTGATGATAGCCACGTACGAGGTCTACTTTAGAGAAAATGCAACTCCCCGCCAGGTGGGCCGAAAAGTCCTGTATATGAGGGATTGGATATCTGTCCGGGGTAGTAGCCCCGTTCAGGCGCCTGTAGTCGCCACATGGTCGCCATCCACTGCCTGGCTTAGGGACTATGTGCAGGGGTGAGGACCAAGGACTATTGGACCGTCGGATTATGCCTAGGCGTTCCATTGTGTGAAACTCTGCCTTGGCTGCCGCAAGTTTGACGGGTTCCAACCTACGTGCTCTTGTGTAAATGGGGGGCCCTGTTGTAGTAATATGATGCGTCACACCTGTCTTGCTACTGATGCAGAGAAGGTAGGCCTGGTGAGCTCGGGGAAATCTTTGAGGAGAAGAGAGAAATCATTGGCGGCGGGTTCTGCAAAAACCACAGACCAATGCGCTGCAGTGCTTCGGTGGCAGGGTACCGAATGAAAAGTTGAGGCATTGATGAGCCGGCAGTGTCGAACGTCAACTAAGAAACCATTAGCGCAGAGGAAATCTGCCCCCAGGATGGCCTGCGAAACCCTTGCAGTGATGAACTCCCATCTAAAACGCTGGCCGCCGCAACTTAATTGGACCCAACGCTTTCCGAACGTGCGGATGGCTGCGCCGTTAGCTGCCTCGAGGGAGGGACCCTGGCCGCCGGGCTGCAGGTCGAGATTCGACGCCGGCAGGATACTGCACTGGGAGCCAGTGTCGCAGAGGAAGCGGCGTCTTGAAAGGGAGTCAGTGATGTACAGGAGTTTTCCTGCAGATCCCACAGCCATCATGATCCCTGTGTGTGCAGCAGGGTTAGAATGGTGTCTTGAACCCCGGCGACTTGAAAAAGGATTTTTTCTTTCTTGGAAGGAACTGCAGGGTGGATGGCAATTCCTGGCTTTCGCGCCAAAATGAGAATGGTAAGTGCACCAACCCGTAGGAAGAGGAAACTGGTTCGCCCTCGTGGTGACGCAACATGGCTGCAGCTCGGGGTAAATTGGGTCAGTGTCGGCGGGGGGTTCCGGACTGCCTCGGCGTTTTGTGGCTGCGCAGGACTGTTGGGCAACCGAAAAGATGCTATCCGCCTCCGCGGCGAGTTCGGCACAATCCGTGATTGCGGAGTTGGCCAAGACGGTCTGCACGGGCTCCAGTAGCTGGCAGAGAAAGAGCTCACAGAATAAAAAACACTGGGATTCCGAGCCGAGCAACGTGAGCATCTGGCTCATGAGCTCTGAGGGTTTCGAGTCCCCGAGACTGGGCATGGCGATTAGGCGTCGGGTACGTTCAGATTTGGACAGACCGAAAATTTGGAGAAGGCGTGTTTTTAATGCTTCATACTTGCCGTCGGTAGGCGGACTTTCGAGGAGGCTGACGACTCGCGAGGCCATGGCACTGTCAAGGGCGGAGACCACGTAGTAATGGGCCAGAAATTCGTGAACGTGGCTTGCCGCGCGTGCAAGGTCCCGATTTGCACTTACCCGACGCGCCTGCCGATCACCTCCAGGGACGCCTGGAATTCGTGTTTCAAAAAGAAGAATCCCGGGCAGCGTATGACGTCACGCCGCCCAGGAGTGCAGCCAGCGCGAAGCCTGTAGCGCGCTGTGCAACTGAGACACGCCCCTTGAGGTCTCAGTTTCACAGGACAAGCCCCCAATGTTTCTGCCAAGCTGCTAAGCATTTTTACAAGCAAAGCAGCAGTTTAAATAGGTTTTTGGAAGTTTTTTGAAGATTTTGTTAACTTTTATAAACTTTTAAAAATGTTTACATTATTTTGAAGAATCTGAAGTAGTTTTAAACAGAATTAAAGCAATTTAAAGACTTTTAAAAGCCCTAAAAGAATTTTTTTAATTCCATTTATTTATTTAGCAATGTCGTCGTCATACGTGTCTTCACACTGTTCCCTTTGGGGAACTGTATGAAGTGGTGGAAGGATTTATGGCCATGATTAACGCTCATTCCGTGACCGTAACCATCTTTGAACCAGCCATTAGGGCGGTTAGTCCTATGGCGGGAGGGTTTTACGGGCTCCCACAAGCTATACAAGGAGGGGGGGCCACCCACACCCACGGACGCAAATATCCCACTGGATGTCAACCCAGAATTTAGAGCCGGAGCTCCGACTCCACTTGCCGGGACTGTCTGGAGCGGGGTTCGAAACCCTACCCTGATCTGGCCCAGCGGCGGGGATCCTACCGCTATGCCAAAGGCCCAATCCGATTAGCAACGTGAAATGGCTGGAATGAGCACAATTCACGGCATTAAAAGAACTCACAATTGAACTGATGATGACCTCAGCAATCTCCTCAAGGAGGTGGAGGCGCAGCGCCTGCTCATCCTTGGTAATGAGAAGTCAAAGGCGCCGCAAAAAGGGCAGATGATAGCTTGGTCTTTCAAGTGGCAGCATAGGGCTCCAGTCACGGGGAGGGAAAAGGCGCAGGAAACGTATGGGTGTCACCTTTTGTGCGGAGTGGGCCTTTTGCGTAGCAGTAAGCATCCCCGCCGCTGGGCCAGAAGGAGTAGGGTTTCGAACCCCACTCCAGACAGTCCCGGCAAGTGGAGTCGGAGCTCCAACTATAAATTCTGGGTGGACATCCAGCGGGATACTTGCGTCCGTGGGTGTGGGTGGCCCCCCCCCCCAGATGGGTTGTGGGAGCCCGTAAAACCCTCACACCATAGGACTAACCACCCTAATGGCTGGTTCAAAGATGGTTACGGTCACGGAATGAGCGTTAATCACGGCCATAAATCCTTCCACCACTTCATACAGTTCCCGAAAGGGAACAGTGTGAGGATACGTACGACGATGACCTCTCGCGCAATGCACCTCCTTGGACCCTCAGTCACAGATGCGAGGGGGCAAATCGTGCAATTGTTAAATTTTTCATTTTATTGACATGTAAAATGTTGGCCCAGTAATTCCCTTCCAAACGCGCGAGTACGGTCGGGGTACTTACGCGTCTGGCCGGAGGAAATGCCGGTTTTCAGCATGCACAGCGCATGCGGGGAAAACCGGCATTTCCTGTCCTCTGAACGAAGGGGTTCAGAGGCAGAACGTGTGCGACTGCACAGGCAGCGCGTGCGCAGTAAAGTTCGCCGCTTTCATTCATGCTTTCAGTGAGGTCAAGTCCTTACAACTTACACATGAAAAAAGCATGGGTACAGTTGCTCCAGAGGCTGCGGAGGAAGATATTTCTTATCGTGGAGCTTCTGAAAGTATGTATGTCTGTATATATTCCTTTGCGTGTTATGTATATATTCCTTTACTTATGTGTATGAATGTATTATTTAATTATGACTTTCAGAGAAAGTAACTTATTGGAAAATCATAATTAAAAACATACATTCATACACATAAGTAAAGGAATATAAAACATACATACATATACGTAAAGGAATATATGCGGACATACATACATAATTACTTATTACTGATGAAAAGTTTCTTTCTTAAAAGTGCTGGAAATGTTACATTTCTCATTTTAGAACACTCATTTTCACATTCCATTCACACAGCCACAATTGCTCGTTCTGAAAACCCGTTTAAAAAAAAAAATTTAAACTTTAAAACTTACTTAAAATTTCTTAAAATAACTTCCCTCCCTTTCCCAAACAAAAATATTGCCTTTCAGAAGCTCCACGATAAAATATATCTTCCTCCGCAGCCTTGGAACAACTTTACACCTGCTTTTTTCAAGTGTAACTTGTAAGGACTTACCCTCACTGAATCCATGAATGAAATCTACGAAGTTCACTGCGCAAGCGCTGCCTGTGCAGTCTCATGCGCTGTGCTTATGAACCCCTTCGTTCCGAGGTCTGGAAATGCCGGCGTTCCCCGCATGCGCTGTGCATGCTGAACGCCGGCATTTCCAACGGCCAGATGCGTGAGTACCCCGACCGTACTCACGCATTTGGCCACGAATTTCTGGCCCAATAATGGGTCGAATCCACTGTAATTCCCCGGATCTGGAATTGAGCTTCTGCCTGGCAAAACCACGCGGCTGGCTGCTGCTCCCAAAAGCGTGGTAGTTTGATCGTGACGACGTTCATGTCCATGTTGTTTTTTCAACGAATTCATTCAAAGAAAAACGGGGTCACCAATGTAGGAACTTCTGTTCCTTACCAAAAGATGGAGTTCGACTCACGAAGTCAAAACAATAAACTTTAATGAGCAAACGAAGCAAGTTAACAACTACAGGATGAACTGGAAACGTGTTTGGTCTGCTTGGAAACCTTTCTCTAACTGCCTGGAACTGCTAGAAGGTTCCGAGCTATGACCCTCTCTCCAACTGTCTGGAACTGCTAGAGGGTTCTGAGCTCTGACGTCATGACGTCATCACGCAGAGCACAGGAATGAAGCCTGAGTGCAGTAGCAGATACATTTAAAGGTACATCGTCAGGCTATATAACAGAGCTGTAAAAAGGAATTATATACATTGGCCTAGAAATTCAGTCGCGTTTGCGCCCACTTATTGGCTATAAAGTGGTTTGCGCCGGAAGTTTTTTAGCGCCCGAAATTCAGTTGGTCCCTAACATCGGCGTTAGCCGGTAGCGCTGCGCCGGCACCGATGACGTCATCGGTGTGCGCAGCGCCCCGGTTCCAATGGTAATCCGTCCCGATGGCCAAATTCAGTTGCGGCCGCCTCGCCCGTCGCGGCCGCAAACAGCGTTTGCAAAACGGTGCCTTACAGCTCCGAGAGGCCGGCGCATAAAGGTGGAGGGGCGGCCGGCCGCTTTCCCGGTGGCCGCCTGGCCGCACCTCCCTACCCGGACTCCTGCACCACCCCCCCGCGGCATTGGTGTGTGACTCCCGCGAGCCCGGCACTTCTCCGTGGTGCCGGGCTCATTTGCCGGGGGAATCCAGCGGCGATCTCACGACTACAGGCAGCTCCTCCTCAAGAGAAGGAGGAGGCCTGCAGTACCCCAGCCTGCCGCACCGCATCGGGTGCCGCAGCGGCAGCTGGACGCCTGAAACTGACATTCTTCGCCCCAAACGAGGCGGCCAAACCCTGCAATAGCGCCCGCCGCCGTCTTGGGGCGGCGCAACTGAATTTCAGGCGGGCGCTACGGGAATCCGGGCGAGCGCAAAATTTCGGGCACTAAAGACCTGGCGCGGCGATACCGAATTTCTAGGCCAATGTCCATAGCCCAATGGTGGCTCCGCCACCATAGGGTATATTTGTATGATTTAGTAAATATTTTTGTATAACTATAATTTGTGAAATTGTATGTTAAAAGCCTGTATAAAATGGCAAATGGCTGAGAGAGAAGCGGGATGGGAAATTATGCCAACCTGACTGAAACCCGCTCTGTTTTCAATTACTGAAGTAATGGAATGTAATGCTAAGTTTATGGAGACTATCAGGAACGTGGTATTCAGTAATGTGATGGAAAAGAGATAAGAGAAGAGAAGAGAGAGAAATTTAAGGCACCCCTGAGTGATACCACTATAAAATGGACAGATTGTTTAGACAACATCTTAGGAAATGGTCTTGAAAAGAGAACACCTAAAGATAAAGGACACTTTGATATGCACAAAGCGAGACCGAGTGGGATCAACAAGGTCATAAAACATGTAACAGGTGTCAGATAGCTGGTTGCAGTCGCGTAGGCAAAAGGGAGGGAAAGTGTATAAAGATACAGATATTGAACACTGAAGGCAGCGCGAACCAAGTAATCAGAGTTGAAGGAGCTTCAGTCGACAGAACACAGCAAGAGGATAAAGAGACCACACCTCGGTCACTCGGAAGGAATGCTGGGGTTTGAACAAACAAGACTGTGACTATCTCCTTGTTAAGTATTACTTCTTTGTACTGGATGTTTAATGCTTAATAAACCTGTTTTACTGATACACGATATACCTGTACACAGAGTGGTTTGTGTAGTCACGGACTGTTTTACTGATGCACAATATACCTGGACCCAGAGTGGTTTGTGTAGTCACGGACTGTTTTACTGATACACAATATACCTGTAGCCAAAGTGGTTTGTGTAGTCACGGACAAAGTATTATAAGAGCTTTTGGAAGCTACAGACAAGAGGTCAGAATTGGATAGACAGACAGAGAGCCTGGGAAAGTGGTGTAAATGATCATTTTCGAGCTCAGGTAAATAATGCCAAAAGAACCAGAGGGGCGATGAGGAGAATTCTTTTTACACAGCGAGGGTACAAGGGCCTAGAAATTCGGTGGGCTGCGCCACCAGTTAGCGCCTAAAGAGGGCACTCAGTGGCTTTAGCACCACTGGCTACGCCTCCCGCGATATTTAGCGGGGCGCTAATGTCAGCGTTGGCCTGTAGCGCTGCACCGCCACCGATGACATCATCGGTGTGCGCAGCGCCCCGCTACCACCCCGATCGCGATATTTGGTAGCGCCCGCCTCTGTAACGCCGTTCGCAAATCACACTTGGTTCACGGGGCCTACCTGTGGTGGTAGTGGCGCAAATTAAGGTGGAGGTGCGGGGCGGTAATTTTTTTCTGTGGCCGCCTGCCAGCACCTCCGTCCCCGGCCTCCTGAACCCCCCCCCCCCCCCCGCCCGGGCAGTGCCGGCTGTGTCCCGAGAGCCTGGCACTTCTCCTCGGTGCCAGACTCTTTTGCTGGCACTCGCGATCGGTCATCGTGCTGGTGTAGGCCCCTCCCCCTTAAGAAGGGGAGGAAAGCCTGCAGTACCGCAGCACGCCGTGCCGCAGCGTGTGGCGCAGCGCCACGTTGCGCTGCGATATTCAGTTTCAGCGCCCCAAGAGGGACGCGGGGCGTCTCGAGCAGCTCCCCGCGTCCCTCTTGGGGTGCTCAAGCTGAATTTCCGGCGGGTGCAACGGCTCCGATCGCAGCGGTAATTCAGGCGCCCAGGCGAGCTTGGCGCCCCGTTTGGGGCTCCACCGAATTTCTAGGCCAAGGTGTTCAGAAAAGATAGGGATGGAAAAAAGGGAGGTGGAGTGGCAGTACTGATTAAGGAAGACATTGTAGTGTTGGAAAGGGAGGATGTTCTTGAGGGGACAAGGACAGAATCCATTTGGTTAGAGTTGAGGAGCAAAAAGGGTATGATCACGCTATTGGGAATATTCTATAGGCCTCCAAATAATGAGAGGGAGGTAGAGGAGCAAATCTGCAGGGAAATCGCAGAGATATGCAAGAGCTATAGAGTGGTGATATTGGAGGACTTTAATTACCCAAATATCGATTGGGATAATGCTAGGGTAAAGGGGAAGGAGGGGGAGGAATTTCTGAAATGTGTTCAGGAGAATTTCCTTGGCCAATATGTTCATGGCCCAACTAGGAAGGAGGCATTGCTGGATCTGGCACTGGGAAATGAGGTGGGCCAGGTCGACCAAGTGTCTGTGGGAGAACACTTGGGTACGAGTGATCATCGTATCATAAGATTTAGATTAGCAATGGAGAGGAGCAAGGAACAATCTGGAATGGAACTTCTAAACTGGAATAGGGCTAACTTCAATGGGATGCAAAAGGATCTAGCCAGGGTAAAATGGAACCAAAGACTGACAGGAAAAACTGTAATGGAACAATGGGTGATTTTTAAGGAGGAGATGTTCCAAGTACAGGCTAGGTACAGTCCCACAAGAGGGAAGGGTAAGGGAACCAAAGCAAAGGCTCCTTGGATGACGAGGGAGATAGAGAAGATGATGAAACAAAAAAGAGGGTGTATGATGCATGTCAGGTGAATTCTCCAAGGGAGAACCAGACCAAATACAATAAGTTGAGAGGGCATGTGAAGATGAAAATAAGATTGGCAAAGAGAGAATATGAGAGTAGAATGGCAGTTAAAATAAAAGGGAACCCAAAAATCTTCTAACAGCATGTAAACTGTGGGTAGTAAGAGGCAGGGTGGGGCCGATTAGAGTTAAAGAAGGTGATATATGCTTAGAGGCGCAGGGCAAGGCTATAATACTCAATGAGTACTTGTATCGGTGTTTACTAAGAAGGCGGATGCTGACAAAATATTGGTAAAAGTGGAAAAGGTAGAAGCAATGGAAGGGGTGAAAATTGATAGACAGGATGTGCTAGAAAAGCTGAGTGTGCTTAGAGTGGATAAGTCACCTGGTCCAGATGGCTTGCATCCCAGGTTGCTAAGGGAATTGGGGGAGGAGATAGCGGAAGGGCTTGCCATTATTTTCCAATCTTTCCTAGATGCGGGGCAGGTGCCTGAGGATTGGAAAGTGGCAAATGTGACACCATTGTTAAAGGAAAGGGTGTAAGGACAATCCTAGTAACTATAGGCCGGTCAGCTAATATCAGTGGTGGGTACAGTTTTAGAAACAATAATCAAGGAAAAGATTAACGGGCCATTGGAGAAGTTTAAGCTAATTAAGGAGAGTCAACATGGATTTGTTAAACACAGATCGTGTTTGAATAATCTAACAGAGAGGATTGATGATGGGAATGCAATGGATGTTGTCTCCATGGATTTTCGGAAGGTGTTTGACAAGGTATCACATAGAAGGCTGGTTAACAAAATTGAGGCTCATGGAATAGGTGGGTCAGTGGCTAAGGATAAGGAATTGGCTTAAGGACAGAAAACAGCAAGTTGTGGTCAATGGCTGTTTTTCAAACTGGAAGATGGTAGACAGTGGTGTTCCCCAAGGGTCAGTGCTGGGGCCACTGCTCTTTTTGATATATATAAATGACCTGGATATTGGAATACAGAGTAGAATTTCTAAGTTTGCCGATGACACCAAACTTGGGGGTGTGGCAAACAGTGAGGATGATACCAATCGACTGCAACAGGACATAGAAAGGCTCGCAGAATGGGCAGATAAGTGGCAGATGGAATTTAATACAGAGAAGTGTGAGGTGATGCATTTTGGCAGAAGGAACAGGAAGAGGCAATATACACTTAATGGCACAGTTTTAAAGAGTGTGCAGGGACAGAGGGACCTGGGAATTAATGTGCATTTGTCCCTGAATGTGGCAGGACATATTGAGAGACTGGTTAACAAAGCATATGGGATCTTGGGCTTCATAAATAGAGGCATTGAGTACAAAAGTAGAGAAGTTATGCTGAACCTTTATAAAGTGCTGGTTAGGCTACAACTGGAGTATTGCGTCCAGTTCTGGTCACCATACTTTAGGAAGGATGTGAAGGCCCTTGAGAGGGTGCAGAGGAGATTTGCCAGAATGGTTCCGGAGATGAGGGATCTTAGCTACAAGGACAGGTTGGAGAAGCTGGATTTGTTTTCATTAGAGCAAAGGAGGTTGAAGGGTGATTTGATAGAGGTGTACAAGATTATGACGTGTTTGGATAGGCTAGATGGGGAAAGGCTGTTCCCACTAGCTGATGTTACAAGGACTAGGGGACACAGATTTAAGGTTTTGAGCAAGAGATACAGGGGGGGATGTGAGGAAAACTTTTTTACGCAGCGAGTGGTGAGGACCTAGAACTCGCTGCCGATGGAAGTGGTGGAAACGGAGACACTCAGGCTTAGAAATTCAGTTAAGGCCCGCCAGCAGGCTAATGCCCAAAAGTTAGTGCTGCGCGCGGAGCCATTTGCGCCCGCCGGAAATTCAGTTTCCGCGCCCCAACTCGAAGGCGGCCGCTATTCAAGGGTTTCGGCGCCCCCGCTTGGTGCGCTGAAACTGAATATCGGCGCGCTAGGTGCCGCAGCGCCACCCGCTGCGGAGCGGCAGGCTGCGGTACTGCAGGCCTCCTCCTTCTCTTAAGGGGGAGGTGCCTGCAACAGCGAGATCGCCGCTGGATTGTGCCGGCAAATGAGCCCGGCACCACGGAGAAGTGCCGGGCTCGCGGAAGGCAGCCGGCAATGCCGCGGGGGGGGGTTGGAGGAGGCCGGGGAAGGAGGTGCGGGCAGGCGGCCGCCGAAAAAGCGGCCGGCCGCACCTCCACCTTAAAGCGCCCCAGTAGCGCAGCAGTACGGCCCCGTTTTTCCAGCGCTGTTTGCGGCCGCTGCAGAAGAGGCGGCCGCAACTAAATATGGGGTTTGGGCCGGAAGCGGGGCGGAACCGGGGCACTGCGCACATCGGTGTCGGCGCAGCGCTACCGGCTACCGCCGCCATTACCGCAGCGCTGAATATCAGCGCACCCTCTTACACTGGCGCAGAAACCCTATTTGGGCGGTAACTGGGCGCAAAGCCCACTGAATTTCTCGGCCTCAATGTTTTCAAGGAGAGACTGGATAGACACTTGAGGGAAATAAACTTGCAGGGCTACTGGGATAGAGCGGGAGAATGGGACTGACTGGATTGCTCTACAGAGAGCCTGCATGGACTCGATGGGCCGAATGGCCTCCTTCTCTGCCGTTATGACTCTATGACGCTATGTTATGACCGCTGTGTCTTACTGCACAGAAGGAGGCTATTCGGCCTGTCGTACCTGTGCTGGTCTGGAATGCGCTGCCTAAAAGGATAGTAGAAACAGATTCAATTATAACTTTCAAAAGGGAATTGGATAAATACTTGAAGAGGAAAAAAATGCAGGGCTCTGGGGAAAGAGCAGAGGAGTGGAACTAATTGGATTGTTCTTTCAAAGAGTCGGCACAGGCACGATGGGCCAAATGGCCTCTTTCTGTGCTGTAACATTCTGCGATTCTATGATTTTATGACGCTATGACATGAGTGCGTTAACTAATTGCACCAGATGCTGAAATAAAGTGTGTAGGCCCAGATGTTAATGGGGGGGGGGGCAGGGATGGTGTGCGCAGTGGGTGGCCCACCCAGAAACAACGGAGATTCCAACAATTTTGTCGGACTCACGCCTGAACGCAGCCAGATCTACTACCTGGTCGGCGGGTAGGAGCAGGAGTCTGAGCAGCAGGAGGCCCAAGGTGAGGGGGGTGAGGGAGGGTGAAGCCCAGGCAAGGAAGGCTGAAGATTTCCTTGTGGGGCCCAGAGGAGCACTCCTGGCCCACAAAGAAACCTAAGAAAAAACTTTCAAAGATTTACTTTGCGGGGCCTCTTCTGGCCCCTAATCCCCCTCCCGGCAGGTCTGGCCTGGGATGGAGAAGCTGCCACTGCTCCCCGATTCAGGCCTCCAAATAAAATTGCAGTCGGGTCCCGATGTCATCATCAGGCCCTGATCTTCATATTTAAAGCAGGATCCCACTTCCTTCCTGAGGATGCCCCGCTTGTCTGCTCAAAAGAGCGAGGTAATTCCTCCCCAAATGCGTGAGTACGGAAGGGGTACTCACGCGTCTGGCCGGAGGAAATGCCGGTTTTCAGCATGCACAGCGCATGCGCTGAAAACCGGCATTTCCTCTCCTCTAACCCAAGAGGTGAAGAGGCTAGCACGTGCGCTGTAGGGGGCAGCGCTTGCGTCTTGGATTTCCTCTGTTTTGGGGGATTTGCGCATGTCTAAAGGCCTCCGGTCTTTACGCTTGTAAAAAGCACACGTAAGTATTTATTTTTACAGGTAAGTGGTGTTTTAGTGTAATTTAGAAAAAAAATTTCCACAGGTTTATTATTTTAAAGAATCTACAATAAGGTAAGTTTAGTTTTAGACACCTTTTATTAAAAATTTATTTTTTTCAAAAAAAAAATTATTGTTTAAATTTTTTTTTTTACTTATTTATACTTAATTTAATGATTGGGATGTTTTTTAAATTTTTATTTAAAGTTTAAATAGTGTTTTGGGCCCCCGTAGTTTTCATGAGTTTGACAGTTCTTACTCTCAAACTCACGAATGAACCTCCCCCTCCCCTGATTGGTTGTACAGTGCTCACCTGATCCCAGCCGGCACATCGCACTAACTACGCCGCTGGATCAGGTAAGCACTGCGCGCTGACATCTGAACCGGGCCTGTGACAGGAAATGCAAGCAGGCCCGGGCTTCAGGTGTCAGCACGCAGGGTGAGTGCAGATCGGGGGCTTGCACGCGCGGCAAGCCCCCGACACCAAGTTCTGGGCCATTATCGGGAAACAGCGGAAAGGCAGCAGGATCAGAGGGGGCAAGTGACTGGCCTCATTTTAACTGTCCCCCACCCCCCACCTGGTTTCTACCAGTGGTGGGGATTTAAAATCAGGCCCAAAGTGTCTGGTAGTAGAAACAGGAAGATATGCTACTGAAAACCTGATGACTACAAACCAGTGAAACGTCCTTTCTATTCTAGCAAAGGAACCATACAAACTGCAAGGCTGATGGCACATTCCAGCGCTTGCAAGACACAAAATGTCTCTACATTCACAGTAATTATTTTGCATTAGACTGTTGGGCTGGGGAAGTTGAGCATTGTTTCTTAACTGGTACTGATTTATAACACCGGATGGAAGGGGGAGATTTGGGGATCAGGAGTTGAGGTTGAAGATCAGCCATGATCTTATTGAATGGCGGAGCAGGCTCGAGGGGCCATATGGCTCCTATTTCTTATGTTCTTACGTTCTTACGTTCTTATTTCATCTGTGTGTTGTGCGTGATGTGATCACAAACATGTCCTTACCTAAGAAAGGATATACTTGCCACAGTTGCCACAGAGGGAGTGTAGCGAAAGTTCACCAGACTGATTCCTGGGAAGGCAGGACTTCCGTATGAGGAGAGATTGGGTCAACTAGGCCTGTATTCACTAGAGTTTAGAAGAATGAGAGGGGTTCTCATTGAAACTTATAAAATTCTGACAGGGCTAGACAGACTGGACGCAGGGGGGTTGTTTCCCCTGGCTGGGGGGGTCTAGAACCAGGGGTCACAGTCTCAGGATACGGGGTAGGACATTTAGGAGAAATTTCTTCACTCAGAGGGTGGTGAACCTGTGGAATTCTCTATCACAGAAGGCTGTGGAGGCCAAGTCACTGAATATATTTAAGAAGGAGATAGATAGTGTGGTGTATGTAACCTGTTCCACCTTAAGAGAACTTAAGCCTGGTCCACCTTAAGAAAGGTACTACTTTCTATGGCTGCTGTATACGTAATACCGGTGGTGACCACACCGGTATATAAGCACAGTGTAATAATATTGTATTCAGTATAGTCCGACCTCCAACCAGTAAAGACCTGTTGAATTTACTCTTGTGGTCTGTGTAGTAATTCTCACTATAACACACAGACTTAACACTGGCGGCGAGTCCGATTCTTACCCTGCTGCAGTAATTTCCACGGCGACTTCGTCCACAGACAGGACGTCGAAGAGAGGTTTCCACCCTCATCACCTACGGGAAGACACGTCGAGCGGCAGGCATCGAGCAACCGGAGTGCAGAAGACATCCTGACCTCGAAGCCTCCATCAGCGACTGTCAGCTTCTTCTACTGCCTCGTGGTGGGTAAGCCGGGCAGCGACGCGACAGAAAGTCAACCGCGTTGGCTGTACAGACGGGGCTGGGAAGACAGAGGAATAAGGGCGGTGAGGTCGATCGCGACCAGAGATAAGGGCCGGGCCGCTTTCGAGCGAGAGGCGCAGCGCGGGACATCGATCGCGACTGGAGATAAGGGCCGCATTCGGGCTAAAGGCGCAGCATCTGGGGAAACTGAAGGCGCGAGAGCCGCGGTGAAGCGGAGACAGCGTCGGGGAACGGGTGAAGACCGCCAAGCGCAGGAAAACCGCCATTTTGTGGGCGGAGGACGACGGCAAGAGCGGGAAGCCGCCATCTTAGATAACATTAAAAATCCGATAAATTGCTACGATGCCTAAACATGGGAACATTAATGCCTTCGACAGTGATATAGAAGACTGGGCTATGTATGTAGAACGCATACAAAACTATTGTAAGGCAAATAAAATTCCTGAGACAGATAAAGCACTAACATTACTAAACTTAATGGGTGCGAAGACATACGGGCAATTGAAACACCTGTTATCACCAGATGAACCGGCGGATAAGACGTTCGAACAGATTGTTACTGTCCTAAAAAATCATCTTAGCCCCACGCCGCTGATGCTAGCGGAACGATTTAAATTTTACGATAGAAGACAGCTGCAAAATGAAAGCAATGCTGAATATTTGATGGAATTACGTAAGCTAGCAAAATATTGTCAGTTTGGAACGGGACTGACAGAGGCACTTCGAGATAGATTTGTGTGTGGTTTATTTAAACAGGATACACAAAGGCGACTGCTCAAGGAGAATGAGCTGTCTCTCGAGAAGGCGGTCACTATGGCAGCAGCACACGAGGCCGCAGCGAGAGGCACGGCAGTAATGCAGCTACGGCCACCGGAACTCGGTAAAAACAAATTGGGTTTGAGTTCTGTCAAATGTTATCGTTGTGGAAAGACAACGCACGATCAGAACCAGTGTTGGTTTAAAAACCAAGAATGCAGAACGTGTGGCAGGCTTGGCCACATAGCTAAAGTATGCCGGTCAGGAAAGAAGACCAGCAATAAAAAGTCACCGCAAGGAAAATATGCAAAGGTACACAAGGTGACAAAGAACAGTTTGACTGAACAGAAGTCAGATTCAGACGCTAGCAGTAATGAACTGGATAGCTTAAGAAAACACAACGTTGGTAAGGATACAGACCTCCAGACAATTTGGGTCACTCTTAAGATAGCAGGAGTCCAAGTAAAAATGGAATTGGACACTGGATCGGCATTGACGGTCATGAATAAGAAAGATTACAGAAGGTTATTCCAACATATTCCCTTACAGGATACGGAGATTATATTGAAAACGTACACGGGGCAAAGAGTGTACCCCATCGGAAAAATAGAGGTAGAAGTGGTCCACAAGGGCGAAGGAAGCCAAGTAATGGACTTATATGTGCTACCTGAAGGAGGTCCACCACTACTAGGACGGGAGTGGATTAGGAAAATGAATATGGACTGGCACTCCTTGAAAGCACTAACGGTAGATTCTGGGGAAACAGCTGTCAAACCTAAACGATTGACGGAAGTTGACCCTGTTGAGTTATTTCATTCGACCATTATCGAGTGTTTACCTGTCACCAACGCAAGTATTGAAAGAGAAACCAGGAACGACCCGACACTGTCCAGAGTCTACGAGGTGACAGTGAAAGGATGGCCAACACGGGGTGATCCTCTGTTACCGGCATTCTCGGCAAGGCGAGACCAGCTGTCCGTCTGCCATGGTACTTTGATGTACGGGACAAGAGTGATTATTCCTCCCAAATTAAGGGAAAGAGTTTTAAAAGAACTACATGAAGGTCATCTGGGGGGAGTTAAAATGAAAAGTCTTGCTAGGGCTTATGTATGGTGGCCGGGTATTGACCAACAGATTGAGGAGTTAACGAAAAGCTGCGCTGGGTGTCAAAAAGTGCAAAATGCACCTCCGATAGCACCGCTACACCCATGGGAATGGCCTTCAGCCCCATGGCAACGCGTACACATTGACTTTGCTGGTCCATTCATGGACTCCATGTTCCTAATCGCGGTGGACGCACATTCCAAATGGCCAGAAGTCATCAAGATGAATACCACTACTTCAGAAAAGACAATTGCGGTGTTAAGAACAATATTCGCAAGGAACGGATTGCCAGAACAGATCTGTTCGGACAACGGATCACAGTTTGTGTCGGAAGAATTACAACAATTCTTAAAGAAGAATGGAGTTAAACATTATACCTCTGCCCCATATCATCCGGCGACAAACGGGTTGGCTGAAAGATTTGTCCAGACATTCAAAAAGGCTATTAAGGCCATGAATGATGATCAGATTCCGCTGCAACACAAGGTCGATAAGTTCCTGATGTCATATAGAAACGCCGATCATGCCGTGACTAACCAAAGTCCTGCCATGATGTTTTATAACAGGAGGTTGTGGTCCAAGTTGGACTTGTTAAAACCAAATGTGCGGAGGGAAGTGGAAAACAAACAGTTTCGGCATATCAACAGCAAGACCACTCGAACTTTCGACGTAGGACAACCAGTGATGGCAAGGGGCTATGGAAACGACAAATGGCAGTCCGGAACAATCCGGGCCAGACAAGGACCTCTGATGTACACTGTAGATATTGGTCATAATGTGATAAGGCGTCATGCGGATCAACTGGTAGAGTCGAGAGCAAGGGTCGAACCCATGGTTGTGACCGAGACAGCTGTGGAAGACGTTCATGAACCTGAAGCATCTACCTCGGCCGAGAATGTATTTGATGATGATGACACCCAATACATTGGCAACCAACTAGAGGAGGCACCTCAACAACAAGAATCAGAGACCACTGAAAGGCGTTATCCAAGCCGAGTCAGAAAGCCTCCTGAGAGACTGAACCTTTGAACTGTTATACCTGAAGTTATATATGTATATATGTTATGTTTATTTGGGGATATGACTGTTAAGCTAAAAAGGGAGGATTGTGGTGTATGTAACCTGTTCCACCTTAAGAGAACTTAAGCCTGGTCCACCTTAAGAAAGGTACTACTTTCTTTGGCTGCTGTATACGTAATACCAGTGGTGACCACACCGGTATATAAGCACAGTGTAATAATATTGTATTCAGTATAGTCCGACCTCCAACCAGTAAAGACCTGTTGAATTTACTCTTGTGGTCTGTGTAGTAATTCTCACTATAACACACAGACTTAACAGATAGATTTCTAGAAACATAAGGCATCAAGGGGTATGGGGAGAGAGCGGGAATATGGTATTGAGAGAGAGGATCAGCGATGATCATATTGAATGGCGGAGCAGGCTCGAAGGGCTGAATGGCCGACTCCTGCTCCTATTTTTCTATGTTTCTATATTTCTAAACAGATTTAGTTTCATGAACAGAGAGAGAAGTCCAATACTCAGGCTCTTGGCTGAATGTGAGATCAATATAAATGGACACAGAATCTCTTGAGATTAATAGAATGTGCAGATTCTGTACTGTCGCCAAGAATCTCAACAGCTGTTTAGTTGTGGTACGTGAGGAGCAGGGGAAGGAGAGAGCGGAGGGCTGAGAGGAGACCAAAAACAAAGCATGAAACAGCAGAGAGAAAGAAACACCACCATAAGGAAATGTAAGGCAGAAACGGAGACAAAGGTATCTTATCTATCGAATTTTCTGCCCCCTCCCCAAAGGTTTGATTCTCGCTGGGGTGCGGGTGAGCCACACCAAAGTTCTGGTGCCTCTCCCAAGTGGCCAAGCTTCATGTTTGATGCATGGGTAGTACCGTGGTATTGGCAGGCTATTCCATTATGGTAGAATGGCACAGTTCTTACCCAATATCTGGGGTTAAATTATGAGGACAGGTTGCATGGACTAAGCTTGAGTTTAGAAGATTAAGGGTAATCTAATTGAGGTGTTTATAATATTAAAAGGAGTCAATAGGGTAGATATGGAGAAACTAAATCCTCTGGTGGGGGAATCAAGAACAAGGGGGCATAATCTTAAAATTATATCTGGGCCGTTCAGGGGTGATGTCAGGAAGCACTTCTTCACACAAAGGGCAATGGAAACTTGGAACTCTCTCCCCCAAAAGGCTGTGGATGCTGAGGACAATTGAAAATGTCAAAACTGAAATTGGTAGATTTTTGTTAGGAAAGGGTATTAAGGGGTATGGAACCAAGGCGGGTAAATGGATTTGAGGCGCAGATCAGCCGTGATCTAAATGAATCGCAGAGCAGGCTCAGGGGGCTGAATGGCCTCCTCCTGTTCCTAATGTTCTTAATGTTCCTTGTTTCGAACCACACACAAGCATGGTTTACCAATCTCTAACCCAGAGGCACTAAAACCAATCATTGGACCTCAATTGCTGCTGTTAGTGAACTCTGTATAACCTGGGGAGCTGCATTAGGGTTAGAGACAATGGGCTAGATTTTCAGTATAGACAGTTTTGGGGCGCTAACCTTAGCGCCCGCCCGAAGTTAGCGCCCGCCCCAAAGTAGCGCCCCGTTGCCGGAAATTCAGTGGTTTCGCCCTAAGAGATTGGTGGAGCGCTAAAAGAGGCGTTCCACTCCTATCTTTAGGCGCTAAGCCGGCGGTCCAGAGGGATAGCGCCCAGGCGGGGCGCAGCGCGGGTGCGGTCATTTTTGGACTGACAGCAGACCCCGTGGCGCCGACCAGCTTTTAAAGGGGGAAGGGACGAATTGGTCTGCTGCCACGCCCTGCACACTGCAGCCTTGCAAAGAGGCCTCAACACTGCTGCTCAGCCCCAGGGAGTCATGGCAACGCCAGAGAAGGCCCGTCAGCGTGCCCTGCGCTTCTCAGAGGGTGATCTGGACATAATGGTCACAGCTCTGGAGGTGAGGCGCAAGATCTTGTTCCCAGAGAGTGGGAGGAATCCAACCCACCACGACTACACCAAAGCCTGGAAGCAGATCGCCCAGAGGGTGACGTTCACCGGCGATGCCCCCAGGACCCACAAACAATGTCGTAAAAAATACAACGATCTGACCAGGATTGTGAAGGTGAGTAGCCTTTCCAGTCTCCTCCTCATTCTTGCATGTACACCTGACATGATGGGCAAAGGGAGCTGAAAGTCCTATTGGCCAGCCCTCAGCCAGCAGCATTGGGGCAGTCATGAGCATCACATGGCCATTCGGCACTCTACACTTTGTCCAAGCTATTCCACCATGGGAGGCAGTGCACACTACATCAGGGCTTCACTCTGTCCACGCTATTCCACCATGGGAGGCAGTGCACACTGCATCAGGGCTTCACTCTGTCCACGCTATTCCACCATGGGAGGCAGTGCACACTACATCAGGGCTTCACTCTGTCCACGCTATTCCACCATGGGAGGCAGTGCACACTACATCAGGGCTTCACTCTGTCCACGCTATTCCACCATGGGAGGCAGTGCACACTACATCAGGGCTTCACTCTGTCCAAGCTATTCCACCATGGGAGGCAGTGCACACTACATCAGGGCTTCACTGCGCACTTACAGCCCGTCCTTTCTCTTGCAGGCTAAAGTAGCATTTAATCGCCAGGCGCGTGCCAGGGGTGGCCGCGCCAAGCTGCAGAAGCTCACTCGGCTGGAGGAGCGCGTGTGTGTGCTCATGGGAGCCCGTGTGATTGTCCCCACAGCGTGCGGAGTATCCGACCCTCCACTGCCCGGCAATGGTAAGGACTTCGCCTTTTGGCCCTCTCGCGTCGCACTGGCCCATCCGAGCTACCTCCTTTGCCACTGTCCCACCAATGCGCTGAATGCCACCAGTCCTAACTCCCTCGCTGACGCCGTCTCCTCACTCTGAAGCTACTCTTGTGCATTCCTGCTTTCAGCTGGTGACGACCAGGACCCTGAAGCTGCCAGTGACAGCACCTCTGACCAGGAGGAGGAGGAGGAGCAAGCCGGACCTTCGGGGGAACAGTCACGTCCCGCAGGAGAGGAGGAAATGCTTGACACTTCCTCACTGGACGAGTGCCTGGAGGAACTGTCGCAGGGCAATGCAGCTTCTGGGACCAGTGGCGTCCAGCCACCCAGGAGCTGTGCGCGTGGCCCGCGGCCTTCCCCCCAAAGGGGGGAAGGATCAGAGGGGAGTGCTGCTGATCGGCACACTCGCCGCCACCAACGCGGCAAGGGTCCCCTAGTTCGGCCCCCTCCTCCCCAGCGGGAGAGTCGCAACTCCAGTCCGGACACCTTCACCTCGGAGGAGGTGCGGAAGCTGGATAAGATGGCCGAGGATTCGGACCGGCACCACACGGAGCTCATGAGCGTGGTGGGGCGCATGCCTGAGGCCATCGAGTCGCTGGCGACCAGTGTGCGCGAGTTCGGGGCAGCAACTGCCGCGAGTGGCCGCATGCTGACTGATGCCGTCAAGACCCTGGCGGCTGTGATGCGCGCGCACACCAGGACCACAGGGGCACTCACTGCTGCCACACGCGCTGTCTCAGGCAGGCATCGCCAGGGCAGCCGCCGCGCTGGACCATCCCAGCAAGCCGCCCCTCGGCTGATTGTTGCGGATCCTGCAGTGCGGGCCCGGCCGAGTGCCACCGCGCCACAGCACCAGCCAGCGCATCCCAGACGCCAGCTGGCCCACATTGCGCCATCCGTCGCCGCCATTCCCCCACTGGGGCGTCAAGGGCAAGCGGCTGCAGCTGATGGTGGCCAGGCTCAGGTGCGCCACTCAGCAGACGGCCCCTCGAGGCCCAAACGCCGTGTAGGCCGCCCCCCAGCGGCATCTGGCGGAAGGGCGTCTGAGCCTCAGGCGCCTTCCCCCAGCCTCGCAGCAGCCACTGGGCAGAGCTTGCGAAGGAGCAGCAGGCCGGGCAGGGGAGGCAAAAGGCTGGGCAAGGTCTCGCCCTCGCGGGCCACTCAGTAGAGGGTGTGGGCAGCTTTCCTTTTATATGGCGGTGGCCATCTTTATTTTGCCCATGGTTGTGTTGTTGGAGGGCTTATTTTTTGCGTTAGGCCGACGTTGAGGCCCGGTTTGAAGAAAGGTGGAGTGACTCCTCCCCAGTTTGTGGGAGTGAGTCGTTTGTTGGGCTTTTTGTGGGGCCCGTTTATTGTTTTTGGGGATTCATGTGGGAAGGGCTTTTCATTTTTGTGTAATAAAAAATTATCTTTATTCATGCAGTCTCCATGGTTGTTCTTCTTAGTGTTTGTTGGCTTCGCCGGCTGAGGGGTTGCGGAGCGGCTGCATTCATCTTCCCTCATGGCCCCTGGCCATTCCCTGACAGGGGGCTTAGAAGTACCGTGTAATAAGGTGGCGTCGTGCGGCCCTTGGCCCTGGTCGCTCCCTCCTGGGAACGTACTCCTGCTCCTCCTCCTCCTCCTCCTCATGCTCCTCCTGCTCCTCCTCCTGAGGTGCTGGTCCAACGTCAGGTGGCAGTGCCTGAGTCCTGCGGATAGCCAGGTTGTGTAGCATGCAGCAAACCACCACAAATTGGGAGACCCGGTCCGGCGAATACTGGAGAGCTCCTCCGGAGCGATCAAGGCAGCGGAACCGCTGCTTGAGGACCCCAATAGTTAGCTCGATGATGTTGCGGGTGGTTTGATGGCTCTCGTTGTAGGCCTCTTCAGCAGCGGTCCTGGGCGCGCGGAGCGGGGTCATGAGCCAGGTGCACAAAGGATAGCCTTTGTCCCCGAGTAGCCATCCTCTTGGGGGAGGCTGTGCCTGGAACATGTCATGCACAGTACTCTGCCGCAGGATAAAGGCATCGTGGCTGCTGCCTGGGAAGCTGGCATTGACTGCCATGATGCGCTGCTTGTTGTCACAGACCAGCTGCACATTCAGAGAATGGTAGCCCTTCCTGTTGCGATACTGCTCGCCATGCTCCAGAGGGGCCCGCAAAGCCACATGCGTACAGTCAATGGCGCCCTGCACCAAGGGGAATTCCCCGAGTCTGGAAAATCCCAATGCGCGCTGCTGCTGGCTCTCCAGTGCCGTGGGGAAGGAGATGAATTGGCTTCTCCTTCTGAACAGTGCTTCGGTCACCTGGCGGATGCAGCGATGCGCGCCGTACTGGGAGATGTTTGCTATGTCCCCAGCAGCGTATTGGAAGGAGCCGGTGGCATAGAAGTTCAATGCCACCGTCACCTTCACTTCCACCGACAGAGACGTCCTGCACCTGAGCTTTGGCTGCAGATCTCGGCGAAGCAGGTGGCAGATCTCTGCAATCACCTCCTTTCGGAATCGGAGCCTTTTAACACATCGCGCGGCACTCATGTTTAGGTAGGAGCGCTGCTGGCGGTATAGCCTGACTGGGTAAGGCCTACGTGGCCGACGCCTGTAGCCCCCTCTGCCTCTAGCCAGGGCTGCCCCTCTCACAATGCGTCTGTGAGCCCTACGGACATGGAGCTGCAGCTCCGCGTTGGCACCCCATGCAACCCCCATCAAATCCTGGCAAACACTCTAATTTCCAAAAGGCCACTTGCAGCGCTCTGGCCTGAGTCCAAAAATACCTGGCTCTTGCTGCTTGAAACCAGTTAGCTATCCTCCTTGTTGTGTCTCCAGAAATGCGTTGCACAAGAGTGTTTTCTGAAAAAAGGCTGGCCTTTATACTGGAGAGTACGTCCCCTTTAATTTGCGCCCCCCGGGGCCCACGTTGGTTGTGTTGCGTTCCTTTTTCCAAATGCTCCGGCCGCCAGCTGCACAATGGGGTGGTCCGACTGAAGTTTGGAATCGGGGCGCACAAAGGGCGTTGCACGAGGATGTGACGTCATTTTCTGCGCGCGCATCCGGGCGGGCGCTAAACTTTGCGCCGGCGCTAACGGGCAACTTAATTTGGGGCGGGGCGCAAACTGCACTGCGCCCGGGCGCTACACGCATAGCGCCCGAAAATCACTTCTCTTAAGGCGCTAACTGCTGGCGCAAGCGACTGAAAATCTAGCCCAATGTATTGTGTTTGTTAATCTCAGAGACGCTCAGATTTCATTAGCACAAACTCCATGTCCGCCGCGGAGCCTGAATATTGGACTTTCCCGGGAACTCCTTCCTTAGGAGGCGATTTCCTCTGTGCAGTCTGTTAATGAAACTGAAAATCTATTTATAAAGGACAAGTTTATGATTGCTCTACATTCTGGTCCAGCAAGATTTAGTTACACCTCAATTTTGAACCTTCAGGCCAAAATGGAAGCTAGCAAGATGAGACTAAATGGTAAATTACAAAACTGAGAATCTTACCTCACAAATGAATAGAAAGATAGATAAATTGATAGATAAATAGACAGACAGGTGATGGGGGTCGTAGATGTTTTGGAAGGAGCAAATAGCCTGCCATCAGGTGTACTTTTTTTTGTGATCTTGGATTTAGAAAATACACCCATACAAGTAAAAATCCATGGGGTTTGCTCTGCCACACTTTACTGGGTGTCAATTGTGCACACACAAGAAAATATATGGCAAAATAGATCCAGAATAGTCGGGAACACAGGGAGAGCATGTGATAAGCAGATAAACGGGGCGAAATTTGGTTACGCCGCGTTTGGGGCGGTAACCAAATTAGCGCTGGATATTTAGCACCCAGGGCGAGGTGTAAATCATGTAATTCGGTGGGGGGGGGTGTAAATCAGGGTGTGTAAATCAGGGTGTGTAAATCGGGGGGTGTAAATCAGGGTGTGTAAATCGGAGGGGTGTAAATAGGAGGGGTGTAAATCAGGGTGTGTAAATCGGAGGGGTGTAAAGCAGAGGGGTGTAATTCAGGGTGTGTAAATCGGGGGTGTAAATCAAGGTGTGTAAATCAGGGTGTGTAAATCAGGGGTGTAAATCAGGGTGTGTAAATCAGGGTGTGTAAATCAGGGGGGTGCAAATTGGAGGGGTGTAAATCAGGGTGTGTAAATCAGAGGGGTGTAAATCGGAGGGGTGTAAATCGGAGGGGTGTAAATCAGGGTGTGTAAATCAGAGGGGTGTAAATCAGGGTGTGTAAATCAGGGTGTGTAAATTGGGGGTGTAAATCAGGGTGTGTAAATCGGAGGGGTGTAAATGGGGGGGTGTAAATTGGGGGGTGTAAATCGGAGGGGTGTAAATCGGAGGGGTGTAAATCAGGGTGTGTAAACCAGGGTGTGTAAATCGGGGGGTGTAAATCAGGGTGTGTCAATCGGGGTGTGTAAATCGGGCTGTGTAAATTGGGGTGTGTTAATCGGGGTGTGTAAATCAGGGTGTGTAAATCAAAGGGGTGTAAATCAGGGTGTGTAAATCGGGGGGTGTAAATCAGGGTGTGTAAATCGGGATGTGTAAACCAGGGTGTGTAAATCGGAGGGATGTAAATCAAGGTGTGTAAATCAGGGTGTGTAAATCGGGGTGTGTAAATCGGAGGGTTGTAAATCAAGGTGTGTAAATCAGGGTGTGTAAATAGAAGGGGTGTAAATCAGGGTGTGTAAATCAGAGTGTGTAAATCTGGGTGTGTAAATCGGAGGGGTGTAAATCAGAGTGTATAAGTCGGGGTGTGTAAATCGGGGGGTGTAAATCAGGGCCTGTAAATCAGAGGGGTGTAAATCTGGGTGTGTAAATCGGAGGGTGTAAATCAGGGTGTGTAAATCAGGGTGTGTAAATCAGGGTGTGTAAATCGGGCTGTGTAAATTGGGGTGTGTTAATCGGGGTGTGTAAATCAGGGTGTGTAAATCAGGGTGTGTAAACCAGGGTGTGTAAATCGGAGGGATGTAAATCAGGGTGTGTAAATCAGAGTGTGTAAATCTGGGTGTGTAAATCGGAGGGGTGTAAATCAGAGTGTGTAAATTGGGGTGTGTAAATCGGGGGGTGTAAATCAGGGCCTGTAAATCAGAGGGGTGTAAATCTGGGTGTGTAAATCGGAGGGTGTAAATCAGGGTGTGCAAATCGGAGGGATTTAAATCTAGGTGTCTAAATCAGAGGGGTGTAAATCAGAGGGGTGTAAATCGGGGTGTGTAAATCGGAGGGGTGTAAATCAGGGAGTGCAAATTGGAGGAGTGTTAATCTGGGTGTGTAAATCGGAGGGATGTAAATCTGGGTGTGTAAATCGGAGGGGTGTAAATCAGAGTTTGTAAATCGGAGGGGTGTAAATCAGGGTGTGTAAATCAGAGGGTGTAAATCAGGGTGTATAAATCGGAGGTGTGTAAATCAGGGTGTGTAAATCGGGGTGTGGAAATTGGAGGGGTGTAAATCAGGGTGTGTAAATCGGAGGGGTGTAAATCAGGGTGTGTAAATTGGGGGGTGTAAATCAGAGGGGTGTAAATCAGGGTGTGTAAATCGGAGTGGTGTAAATCAGGGTGTGTAAATCAGGTTGTGTAAATTGGAGTGGTGTAAATCAGGGTGTGTAAATCAGAGGGGTGTAAATCTGGCTGTGTAAATCGGAGGGGTGTAAATCTGGGTGTGTAAATCGGAGGGGTGTAAATCCGGGTGTGTAAATCAGAGGGGTGTAAACCAGGGTGTGTAAATCAGAGGGGTGTAAATCAGGTTGTGTAAATCAGAGGGGTGTAAATCAGGTTGTGTAAATCGAGGTGTGTAAATCAGAGGGGTGTAAATCTGGGTGTGTAAATCAGAGGGGTGTAAAACAGGGTGTGTAAATCGAGGTGTGTAAATCAGATGGGTGTAACTCTGGGTGTGTAAATTATAGGGGTGTAAATCGGAGGTGTTTATATCAGGGTGTGAAAATCGGAGGGTTGTAAATCAGGGTGTGAAAATCGGAGGGGTGTAAATCTGGGTGTGTAAATCGGGGGGTGTAAATCAGAGGGGTGTAAATCTAGGTGTATAAATCGGGGGGTGTAAATCCGGAGGTGTAATTCAGGGTGTGTAAATTGGAGGGGTGTAAATCAGGGGGTGTAAATCAGAGAGGTGTAAATCAGGGTGTGTAAATCGGGGGTTGTAAATCAGGGTGTGTAAATCAGAGGGGTGTAAACCTGGGTGTGTAAATCAGAGGTGTGTAACCCAGGGTGTGTAAATTGGAGGGGTGTAAATCTGGGTGTGTAAATCGGAGGTGTGTAAATCAGGGTGTGTAAATCGGGGGATGTAAATCAGGGTGTGTAAATCGGAGGGGTGTAAAACTGGGTGTGTAAATCGGGGGGGTGTAAATCTGGGTGTGTAAATCGGGGTGTATAAATCTGGGTGTGTAAATCAGGGTGTGTAAATCTGGGTGTGTAAATCGGAGGGATTTAAATCTAGGTATGTAAATCAGAGGGGTATAAATCAGGGGGGTGTAAATCGGAGTGTGTAAATCGGAGGGGTGTAAATCAGGGTGTGTAAATCGGGGGGGTGTAAATCAGGGTGTGCAAATCGGAGGGGTGTATATCTGGGTGTGTAAATTGGAGGGATGTAAATCTGGGTGTGTAAATTGGAGGGGTGTAAATCAGGGTGTGTAAATCGGAGGGATGTAAATCTGGATGTGTAAATCGGAGGGGTGTAAATCAGGGTGTGTAAATCGAGGTGTGTAAATCAGAAGGGTGTAAATCAGGGTGTGTAAATTGGGGTGTGTAAATCTGTGTGTGTAAATCGGAGGGATTTAAATCTAGGTGTGTAAATCAGAGGGGTGTAAATCAGAGGGGTGTAAATCGGGGTGTGTAAATCAGAGGGGTGTAAATCAGGGTGTGCAAATCGGAGGGATATAAATCTAGGTGTGTAAATCAGAGGGGTGTAAATCAGAGGGGTGTAAATCGGGGTGTGTAAATCGGAGGGGTGTAAATCAGGGAGTGCAAATTGGAGGAATGTAAATCTGGGTGTGTAAATCGGAGGGATGTAAATCTGGGTGTGTAAATCGGAGGGGTGTAAATCAGAGTGTGTAAATCGGAGGGGTGTAAATCAGGGTGTGTAAATCAGAGGGGTGTAAATCAGGCTGTGTAAATCAGTGTGTGTAAATCAGAGGGGTGTAAATCAGGGTGTGAAAATCAGAGAGGTGTAAATCAGGGTGTGTAAATCAGGGGGTGTAAATTGGAGAGGTATAAATCAGGGTGTGTAAATTGGAGGGGTGTAAATTTGGGTGCGTAAATCTGGGTGTGTAAACCGGAGGTGTGTAAGTCAGGGTGTGTAAATCGGAGGGATGTAAATCAGGGTGTGTAAATCGGAGGGGTGTAAACCAGGGTGTGTAAATCGGGGGATGTAAATCAGGGTGTGTAAATCAGAGGTGTGTAAACCAGGGTGTGTAAATCGGAGGGGTGTAAATCTGGGTGTGTAAATCGGAGATGTGTAAATCAGGGTGTGTAAATCAGAGGGGTGTAAACCTGGGTGTATAAATCAGAGGTGTGTAAACCAGAGTTTGTAAATCGGAGGGCTGTAAATCTGGGTGTGTAAATCGGAGGTGTGTAAATCAGGATGTGTAAATCGGGGCGTGTAAATCAGGGTGTGTAAATCAGAGGGGTGTAAATCTGGGTCTGTAAATCGGGGTGTGTAAATCTGGGTGTGTAAATCAGGGTGTGTAAATCTGGGTGTGTAAATCAGAGGGATTTAAATCTAGGCGTGTAAATCAGAGGGGTGTAAATCAGAGGGGTGTAAATTTGGGTGTGTAAATCGGAGGGGTGTAAATCAGGGTGTGTAAATCGGAGGAGTGTAAATCAGGGTGTGTAAATCTGGGTGTGTAAATCGGGGTGTGTAAATCGGAGGAGTGTAAATCAGGGTGTGTAAATCTGGGTGTGTAAATCGGTGTGTGTAAACCTGGGTGTGTAAATCTGGGTGTGTAAACCGGGGTGTGTAAATCGGAGGGGTGTAAATAAGGGTGTGTAAATTGGGGGGTGTAAATCAGGGTGTGTAAATCGGAAGGGTGTAAATTTGGGTGTGTAAATCGGAGGGGTGTAAATCAGGGTGTGTAAATCGGAGGGTTGTAAATCAGGGTGTGTAAATCGGGGTGTGTAAATCAGAGGGGTGTAAATCGGGGGGGTGTAAATCAGGGTGTGTAAATCGGAGTGGTGTAAATCGGAGGGGTGTAAATCAGGGTGTGTAAATCGGAGGGGTGTAAATCGGGGGGTGTAAATCAGGGTGTGTAAATCGGGGGGTGTAAATCAGGGTGTGTAAATCGGAGTGGTGTAAATTGGAGGGGTGTAAATCAGGGTGTGTAAATCGGAGGGGTGTAAATCGGGGGGTGTAAATCAGGGTGTGTAAATCAGATGGGTGTAAATCAGGGTGTGTAAATTGGAAGGGTGTAAATCGGGGAGGTGTAAATCAGGGTGTGTAAATCGGATGGGTGTAAATCGGAGGAGTGTAAATCAGGGTGTGTAAATCGGATGGGTTAAATCAGGGTGTGTAAATCAGAGGGGTGTAAATCAGGCTGTGTAAATCAGTGTGTGTAAATCAGAGGGGTGTAAATCAGGGTGTGAAAATCAGAGAGGTGTAAATCAGGGTGTGTAAATCAGGGGGTGTAAATTGGAGAGGTATAAATCAGGGTGTGTAAATTGGAGGGGTGTAAATTTGGGTGCGTAAATCTGGGTGTGTAAACCGGAGGTGTGTAAGTCAGGGTGTGTAAATCGGAGGGATGTAAATCAGGGTGTGTAAATCGGAGGGGTGTAAACCAGGGTGTGTAAATCGGGGGATGTAAATCAGGGTGTGTAAATCAGAGGTGTGTAAACCAGGGTGTGTAAATCGGAGGGGTGTAAATCTGGGTGTGTAAATCGGAGATGTGTAAATCAGGGTGTGTAAATCAGAGGGGTGTAAACCTGGGTGTATAAATCAGAGGTGTGTAAACCAGAGTTTGTAAATCGGAGGGCTGTAAATCTGGGTGTGTAAATCGGAGGTGTGTAAATCAGGATGTGTAAATCGGGGCGTGTAAATCAGGGTGTGTAAATCAGAGGGGTGTAAATCTGGGTCTGTAAATCGGGGTGTGTAAATCTGGGTGTGTAAATCAGGGTGTGTAAATCTGGGTGTGTAAATCAGAGGGATTTAAATCTAGGCGTGTAAATCAGAGGGGTGTAAATCAGAGGGGTGTAAATTTGGGTGTGTAAATCGGAGGGGTGTAAATCAGGGTGTGTAAATCGGAGGAGTGTAAATCAGGGTGTGTAAATCTGGGTGTGTAAATCGGGGTGTGTAAATCGGAGGAGTGTAAATCAGGGTGTGTAAATCTGGGTGTGTAAATCGGTGTGTGTAAACCTGGGTGTGTAAATCTGGGTGTGTAAACCGGGGTGTGTAAATCGGAGGGGTGTAAATAAGGGTGTGTAAATTGGGGGGTGTAAATCAGGGTGTGTAAATCGGAAGGGTGTAAATTTGGGTGTGTAAATCGGAGGGGTGTAAATCAGGGTGTGTAAATCGGAGGGTTGTAAATCAGGGTGTGTAAATCGGGGTGTGTAAATCAGAGGGGTGTAAATCGGGGGGGTGTAAATCAGGGTGTGTAAATCGGAGTGGTGTAAATCGGAGGGGTGTAAATCAGGGTGTGTAAATCGGAGGGGTGTAAATCGGGGGGTGTAAATCAGGGTGTGTAAATCGGGGGGTGTAAATCAGGGTGTGTAAATCGGAGTGGTGTAAATTGGAGGGGTGTAAATCAGGGTGTGTAAATCGGAGGGGTGTAAATCGGGGGGTGTAAATCAGGGTGTGTAAATCAGATGGGTGTAAATCAGGGTGTGTAAATTGGAAGGGTGTAAATCGGGGAGGTGTAAATCAGGGTGTGTAAATCGGATGGGTGTAAATCGGAGGAGTGTAAATCAGGGTGTGTAAATCGGATGGGTTAAATCAGGGTGTGTAAATCGGGGGGTGTAAATCAGGCTGTGTAACTCGGATGGGTATAAATCAGGGTGTGTAAATCGGGGGGTGTAAATCAGGGTGTGTAAATCAGGGTGTGTAAATCGGGGGTGTAAATCAGGGTGTGTAAATCAGGGTGTGAAAATCAGGGGTGTAAATCAGGGTGTGTAAATCAGGGTGTGTAAATTAGGGGTGTAAATCAGGGTGTGTAAATCGGAGGGGTGTAAATCAGGGTGTGTAAATCAGATGGGTGTAAATCAGGGTGTGTAAATTGGAGGGGTGTAAATCAGGGGGGCGTGTAAATCAGGGTGTGTAAATTGGGGGGGGTGGGGGAAGCGGTAAAGTGAACCTTCAGCCCCACTGTTGCCGGAAGTCCTGAGACTTTCACTCTCTGAGTAACTCTGCCCACTAATGCCATGGAATGACAGTGTGGTGCAGCATTGCATCTTCTTTAAACCTACATCCTAACACCAAGGAGACTTTGCTGTAAGCGTTGCCTGACTCCTGCTGGTGGCAGCTGTACTGCCCCTCCCGGGATAGGTTGACGCTGAAAAGGGTGAGGGTTGATCCAGTCAGTTCCATGTCTCTGGCCTCGATGATTTTTGAGCTATTCAGCCTCCATTCAGCCGTTCCATTCCCCATGTTGTTGCAGCTGAGCGTGATGCTCCTCCCAATCTGACCATACTGTGTGATAACACCTGAAACACAAGCAGAAAACACTGTAGGTTTGATGTGACTCAGCAATTTGTGTTTCTTTTTGTGGAAGCACTTATCCCAGGCTCTCCTGCTGGCTACATGCATTGCATCATATGATACTGGGCTATAGAGACCAGGAAGATCCCATGTTCAGTCATTGGGCTGTACTGAATTAGTTGAGGCCACCTTGGGGACACTACAATTATCCTCAATGTCCCCAAGCAAGGGCTATAAAAGATTAGCCAGTGTTCCCACTCCTAATCATGATATACTGGCCTCTCTGGGAGATTGCCAGTGTGGTGATGTTGGATAAGAGCAGATTCACGACTGGCTCTGATGCATTCCACAGTCGAATAGCCTACCAAGATTCAGCATCTAGGCTCAGACATGGAAAATTCATGTGAAACTTAGCTCAATAGCTGCCAGTGCCTTTGGGTACATTGGAGGAGAGTAGAGGAAAAAAATTGAAACTGACCGCTTTAGTTTGGTCTATGTTTCTTGCTGTGTTTTAAAGTATTGCCATTAATAAGTTGTAGAAAATTCTTGTTCCAAATGTCTATGACATCTGTTTCCCCCTGTGCCTTTTATGGAGACATAACATGAATTACACAGACCCTGCAAGTGGTGGACTTTTACTTCATGTTTCCTCTGCACAGTCTGGAACTGCTTCTTCCCAGTTACCGAGTTAATCAAAACCTGCAGATAACCAATAAAACCGATAGATGGCAGGTAACAATCCCAGACCATTCTTAAAACAATGTTATCAAAGTACTGGCTGGTCCAATTCGATGTAGAAAACAGAACAAGTGTTAAAATGATTGGACTGTTTTCTCTGAAGCCATCATACTGATGATTAAGTGATTTAAACAATCTATAATTTCATTCTAATTCCAAATATGCTTCATACGAAAGGTCTCCCAGCAAACATTCCACTGGAAGGAGGGTCGTTAACCGAAGGACTTAGATTTACGATAATTAGCAAAAGACCCAGAGGCGAGATGAGAATTTGTTTTACGCAGCGAGCTGTAATGATCTGGAGTTGCACTGCCTGAAAGGATGCTGGAAGCAGTATAAATACTTCAAACAGAAAATTTGCAGGGCTCTGGGGAAAGAGCAGGGGGAGCGGGACGAATTGGATCGCTCTGTTAAAGAGCCAGCACAGGCACGATGGGCCAAATGTCCTTCTGTGCTGTAAGATTCTATGAGTCCTGGTCAGGGGTCACAAGTAAACAATAAGTGGAACGGTCACTACCTGGAACTGTTCAGAACAGTATAACCTCGATGTGGGACTGGGTAAACAAGGACCTTCCATCCCGGGCTTTCTTATCTGGTGCATCTCACCCCCTCCCTAAACAGTCGGACTGAACCAGTGACCAAAGCAAAGAACTGCCTGACCTTGGCCTCCAGAGTTGTCTGTCATGGCGAAGCATGGTTGCAGCCTGGGGGCCTACCTGGGCTCGTATTCTACCCAATTGGCTAGACCTGAGTTGCTGGTGTTGAAACTGGCCAGCCCCGAAATCCTGGTAGGCAACAGGTCCAGTACGGGAGAGCCTGTTGCTGGGGAGATACGTGGGGTGGGGTTCATGACATCACGCATGGGTCCACCTGACCTCCGCGACAGGTTGAAAGAGCCTGGCAGGGAGCTGCCTGGTCTCTGGCCCAGAGGTTTGGCGGTTTAGTGGTTTGGCGGCTCTCCAGGTCTCTCCGCAGGCCTCCAGTTTAAATGTTATTGGAGATGACGGAAGGACCAGGTGATGCGTGCCATTTGTGAGGCAACAGCGGACTTGCCAGGGTCTCGCTGCGATTGCACAACATGTTTGTAAATGAAGATTCAGTTAAAAAACAATTCACAGAGATGGTAGCTCTTTAAATATTAATTATGTAAAGTGGTTTACAGAAATAAACAACAGCTTGTGTTTATATAGCACCTTTAACGTAGTAAAACGCCCCAAGCTGCTTCACATGAGTGTTATCAGACACTGGCCCGTAATTTCCCATCGGACGCTTCCTGTGTGCGGAGGCATCCTATCAGAAAAAAATCCACGCACTTACCTGAGGGCTCCCGAGGTCCGGACACTTCCGATGCTGGGCCTCTCCACAGTTGAAATGCGCAGGGCCCACGTATCACAGGGGCGCAGGCGATTCGCAAGCGTCCCTGGGATCATGTGGGCTGGCCAACCAATAGGAGAAGGGAATCTCCCTTCATACTTTTAACAGATAGACCTGTCAAATATATGAATGGAGATCACCCCAAAAACACAGTAAAACATTAAATAATTTTTTTTAAAAACATCACATTTTTAAAATGAGTTAAAATTACAATAAATTAAATATTTTAAACAAAAATGTTATTCTTTTAAAAAATAATTAAAGTTTTTTATGGGGCTAAAAATAAACTTACCTTTTTAAAAAGTATTTTTAAATTATAAATGAGTGAAAACATTTTTTTTTACTTTTTTCAACTTTTATGCTGGTAAAAGCAAGCCTTACACCTGCTTTTACCAGGTGTAAGATTTCTAAGGATTTTCAGCAGGCGGAGGTTCTCCAGAAAGTGGAACTCTCCCCCCGCAGAGGCCCTTCTCCATGGCAGGCGTCCGATCTGTCAAAAGCATTCTTGACAGATCGGAAATGCCGGTTTCAGCACATGCGCTTCGCATGCCTGAAAACAGCATTTCCGATGTCCCTAAGGGTGTGTAGACAGCGCGTACACACCCGTAGGCATCGGAAAATACGGGTCATTAATTGACTAAAGATGGAGATATTACAATAATCTATGCTGACACTCCAGTACATTACTGAGGGAGTGCTGCACTGTTGCAGGAGCCGTCTTTTGAGTGCGACGTTAAAACAAGGCCCCGTCTGCCCTCTCAGGTGGACGTAAAAGATAATGGCACTATTCGAAGAAGAACAGGGGAGTTTTCCCCAGTGTCCTGGCCAATATTTATCACTCAATGAACATCACTAAAAACTCTAAAATCTGGTCATTGCTGTTTGTGGGATCTTGCTGAGCGCAACTAGGCTGCCGCGTATCCTACATTACAATGGTAACTACACTTAAAAAAAGTGCTTTGGAACATCCTGAGGTTGTGAAAGGCGCTATAGAAATGCAAGTCTTTCATTCTTTTTATCAGAACAGGTGACCCGAAGCTTGGTCAAAGTGGTAGGTTTTAAGCAGCATCTGAACAGCCTGAGCCCCAATGGACAAGAAAACCAACCAACCCAAAACATGGCGGGCGCAGCGTTCAATGATGGCGGGGTGTACAACGGGTGATATTGGACCAGCAACCCCTTGTACACCCCGCCCAACTTTCCTTTGCAGGGGGTTTTGGTGTGTGGCGGATGCCCAGTCAGCTCTGCCCCTGACTGTCTCTGAACGGTTCGAATCGCTCCACACCCCCTGGGTTCTAGACACTGGACTTAGGTACAGGCGGCGATACAGAAAATCGAGTAGACAAGTGGTTCGGTGCAAGAAAACCAAATTTTATTAAAAGCCTGAACAAAACACAATACTACTGAGAATTACTGGTATAGTTACAGGCATAAACAGTTAATACACTTATATGGGAATGGGGAACACACGGCACAACGAGGGAAACAAATACATTAAAAATCCCCTTATCCTTATCCCTAACTAGATTAAGCTGTGAGGGGCCAGGAATTCATGCTCACCAATTCAAAACCTGTTGCTTTAGATGGTGGGGTTTGAGGTTTGCTCTTTCTGTCCTTTGGGGTATCCCGTCACCACGTGGTCACAGGGCGCGGCGCTGAAGTTGTTTGTGCAAAGACACCCTCCCTTTTTCTCCGTTAACGTCTTCGTCGAGTACTTCATCATGATGGGCCTTCTCCTCCTTCGGGTGGTCGCCGACGGTATTGCTGTGGTCGGGGGTCGGTTGGCGGTCTTTACCGCCTAATGATTTTCCTATCCATGCTTCGAACACCAGCTTATTCTTCCACTGGGCTATTACTTTCCATGTGATAAATGCCAGCTTATAACTAGGCCATTTGTCTTGATTTTGCTACCCATTCTTCGAACACCAGCATATTCTTAAATTGGGGGTTTACTGTCCATGCATGTAACGCCAACTTATTCGCCAAACACCAGCTTATAACTAGGTGTTTGTTCCCCAACGCGTCTTTCGCTGCTCTTCTCTGCTCTTATCGGTTTACCGTATTCTTCATCTCGTCTCGCCTCGTCTCATCTGCCAGTTTGTGGCCTGTGTGTCCTGTGTGGTTTCGAACTCGGGTCTCGTTCTCCTCCTGCATTTCATTCCCCTCCCGCATTGGGCCCTCGGTGTAGTAATGGGCGTCCTTGGTGTTGAGTGGCACGGGAAGCGAGAAGAGAGCCCGCCACGAGGCCAGGGCATGAGAACGAGAGGCAGGAGGCCCAGAACCAAATGATAAGAGGTCAGAGCAAGAGAGAGAGATCACTACCAATGGGCCTACAATTATATCCCATTCTTCATTCCTTATCTGCGCGCCAAATCAGGTCAGTCCTTTGTCTAACTTTTGGCGGGCTCGTTTAAACTGATTACAGCCATTTACTTTAACGACTGCTGAAATGGTTGTCTCTGTGTTTTAATGGTTGCGATGTCCTGGCTGTTGGTTATGTATGAAACTTAATCGGGTTTCCTGACTCGATGGCTTGTGTGAGCTGTTACCGATTAAATATGCAGAAACCTGATGGCCTTGATTGAGGCCCATTCTAACCTGATCAGTTTCAAGGCAAATGGAATGCATATTCTGTGTTTGCTTTAACTGTCTGCCTCCACAAAGTCAATTCACAGATTTATGCATTTTAATTTTCATTTCAGGTTTGAAAAAGGTGCCTGCCTGTTTGCAGAGCCTTGCTTTTAAAATCCTGCACTTTTGGTCACGAGGTTGCAGAAGCCGTTTTGGGTACCCTGGCCTAGAAATTCACTATGGACCCGCCAGCTGGCTAGCGCCCAAAAGTTAGCGCTGGGCGCGGAGCCAGTTGCGACCGTCAGATATTCAGTTTTTGCGCCCCAAGTCGGAACCGGGCGCTATTCCAGGGTGTGCCCGCCCCCGCTTGGGGCGCTGAAACTGAATTTCAATGCTCTAGGCACCGCTGCGCCACCCGCTGCGGAGCGGCAGGCTGCGGTACTGCAGGCCTCCTCCTTCTCTTAAGGGGGAGGTGCCTGCCACGGGGAGATCGCCGCTGGATTGTGCCGGCAAATGAGCCCGGCACCACGGAGAAGTGCCGGGTTCGCGGAAAGCAGCCGGCAATGCTGCGGGGGGGGTGGTGGAGGAGGCCGGGGAAGGAGGTGCGGGCAGGCGGCTGCCGAAAAAGCGGCCGGCCGCACCTCCACCTTAAAGCGCCCCACTAAGGCTACAGTATGGCCCCGTTTTCTGGTCGCTGTTTGCGGCCGCTGCGGAAGAGGCGGCCGCAACTAAATATGGGGATCGGGCCGGTTTCGGGGCGGAACCGGGGCACTGCGCACACCGATGACGTCATCGGTGCCGGCGCAGCGCTAACGGCTACCGCCGCCATTACCGCTGCGCTGAATATCAGCGCAAACTCCTTTTTGCCGCAAAAGCCCTCTTTAGGCGGTAACTGGCCGCAAAGCTGCCGGCGCCTTAATGAATTTCTAGGCCCCTGTCTTTTCATAATTTGTCCATACAGGGTCGCTTTATCCATAACTTTGGGGAATGTGGGAATTTTGAGAACCCTTCACTCCCCCCCTGTTGATACTAAACTTGCTTTAAGTATCATCCTGATAAGGTGAGCAAAATTTCCGACCCTCCAGAGTCAATCTTCCCCGGCAATTATCTATCTAAGATACCCACGACACATGCATTTCCCATTCTGTAAAATGTAGTGTGTATAAGCATACATAGAATAATTACAGTCATTTACACACATCCAAGCATGGAGGGGGTCCAACACCCCTGCACCACTTGGTACACATCATCTTTATTACAAACAACACATTGAAAATCTTTATTAAAAACCAACAAAAGGACAGGAACAAACAATCTTTAATGATACAAACAACAAATTCAAACATGTGTATCTCCCTCCACCTTAACAATGTTCCTTCCAGGTCCTTTGGTTTCGGAACTTGAGTATTTGACCTTTTCCCTTGCACTGAGTGCACACTAGGTACAATACTATCCCCAACTGGCAAACCACGAGAATGTGGGAAGCCAGTCTGATCCACGAAGGGACCTCTATTATTGAAAATATCCCACCAGGGTGGAACTACAATGGCCAATATCTTAGCACCTATCTCTACTGTTTTCTGCTCCAGAGTGTAAAAATATATCTGTGAAACTATAACTGCTTTGAGTATTTTGGTAAGGTGTTCTCGGAGAGGGAGAAATTCGTAGCCAAACTGCGCTACATACCTTTGCAGATTGGTAAAATTCTCCTTTACAGTGAGGTGAACAGTGGAGGGTTTAGGAATGGGGACAATTCATTCCTGGGCCACTTAAACTTCTGCCTCGGGTTTAAAGCAGAAACTGCTGTCACTAACCGGACACCAGCTATGCTATCCATGCTGGTAGTGGGGAGCTCCTGTGGTGACACAATATGTCCCACCTCCTATATATGCTACCTGCGGGGGAACATGGCCTGGTGCCTTTGCCTCCATGGTACCATTTATAGGTTTCACGCCAGCAGCTCTGAACCTGCACTGTGGTTTTGAATAGGCATTCAAGTGATGGGGACACAGGATTATGTGTGCTCCCTGGCTCTGGCACCCCGAGAGGTCAGTACCTGTCATAGTGTGCTCCCACTTTATGACATAAGGTGGGACAGCTGTAAAATGAATGTGTACACCCCCTTGAATGACTCCAATGTTCTCAACCCTGTATACCGGCGCGGGTCAGGCTGTCCTACCCATGACCGGCATCCTAACTACTATACCCATGATGGTGTGGTTGGACCGTCCACAATCCACTGGGACCGGGTAGGCTTCCGAAGCTAGCCGGAGTTGGCATGGGCTTAATGCATTCTCAAACAGATGGAGGGCTGTGAGGTGCTTGTTGCTGATCCTGGAGGGGACTAAACCCTGTTTTAAATCCTCCAGATTACTGCGGCCCTCACCCAGCAACCACACCCCGTACAGCACGCACATCTTGTTCTGTGCAGCCTGGTCAGAAGCATTTCTGTCGTCCCTTATGAGGGCATTCACGGTCTTTGCTTGCTTCTCCAGCTCGGCTATAATTTCTTTTAAATGGACCGTCATGGCCTGGTCCTCATGTAACTCCGAGCCCACTACTTTGTTCTCATCCATTAGGATTTTCTTTAACTGAGCTTTTAAAACCGTTTATCTGGGTCTGTAATTCTATGTCATCTAAACTGTTGATGACAGAGGACCCAGTGTTAAACGCAGTAAAAGCATAATTCCATGCTCCCCTTCTTTGCCTCCCTGCATTACCCAAAAACTCATGGTCTGTGGTGTACAGTTCAGTTTTATTGACATTGGCGAAATCGAACTCGTAAAATTTTCTGAACATGTCCTTTAATAGGGCCTGGTATAGCTGTTCTGTCTCTCTGGGGCACCACTCCGGTAAGTGTACCTCGGTGAGATTTAAAATCACGGAGGCTACCACGTAGTGTACCCCCTGGTACAGCACCTGATCCGTAGGCAGTAGTACCAACCCATTCCCTGGTCCCTTGGTGGTGGCAAGGCACCCTTCCTTGTGTGTACTCACTGCCTGCGTCATGGGCAGGAGCTTTCGGGGGCGGGTCACAAGTTCAGTGGCATTGACTGGGATTGGGGAGTATGGGACCACGCATGCCTTCAGGCTGGTATCCCACTTCATCCCCTCCCCGGCGTCTTGCCACTGCCGGTGGAAAATGATGGATATGTCTGTGGGGCAGACCTTCTCTGACCCCCCACATACAGACATAAATCCCTTGATCCAGTTCCCGCCACTTGTCCCAACACACACTTATTCCCCCGTGAGCCCCTGTAATCGTCTGGTGGGTATTGTTCCCCAACCGTTCCCACTTGACTGCAGGGTTTCTCATATCTTTGCTCAGCTTTCTGAGCCACCACCACCTATCCAAAGGAATGTGTCCCTTGCACGTTAAACATACACATTTCCCTACGGTGACACTAACCCTTGTGGTAACGACCTGTACCTTGGGCACAGGAGGGAGGCCACCCCGTACGTGAACCCGGTCTGGCTGGAGTACTGAGACGTATTGGACCCCAGCCACCCTGGCCACCTTCCCTCGTGGACGTAGATGGCGGTCTCCTCCACGTCCCGCTCGCCACTTCCATCGGTTACTATAGGTGCTCTTTCTCCTGAACACCCATAGATGTGGGATTCCTCCACGTCACCTCGCTTTCCAATGCTCATTCCTATCAGGGCGAGTAGGATTACGCCCCCCTTCATCCTGAAAGTCTTTCTGCAAAAGATACAAGAACATATAGCCAGGTCCCGAGGAGATTCTCTGGCTTGGGTGAAGCATAGTCGGGTCTCGCGACCTCGACTCAAATACACACACTCTTAGCAGGTTACTACTTATTTAAAACTACCCATCACCTTATTTAACTTAGGCTAAACACCCAAACTTAAAAATACCTAAACTTAAAGTTACCTAAACTTACATTACCTAAACTATATACATCCGCTGCCCGTCTCCGGGCAGCCAGCCTAATCCCTGTTTGGGCTGTGGCACACCGCTCCCTTCGGCGTGGCCGCACTGTCCTGCACTTTCGGTCCCTTGCAGCCGGTGTCTGCTGGTTGGGGACCTCTGTCTTTGGACTTACCCCTGACTCGGGAGGGTGCCGCTTTAAAATGGGGAGCCGGTGACCATGGCTTCCTTGGCTGGGGCGTCCATGGGGACCTTCTAGGGACTTCGGCGGGTGGGGTTTTCTTGGCTGGTGGGCCTTTAACCCGAACCGCTGTCCCCTCCGGTGCGGTCTGTGGGCTTAACACTGCCGCTGGCCGGGGATCTTCTTCCTCAGGCTTTACCCCTCCCGAACCTGGGCTAGGGGCAGGTAACACTTCGCAGCCTGTTGCTGCAGGCTGAGAGTCTCCGCCCCCAGGTCGCAAACCTGGGTCCGGGGTGGGGGGGGGGTCTTCGCCCTCGGGTCCCTCCTCCTCTAAACCTGGGTCGGGGCGGGGTTTTCGCCCTTGGGTCCCTCCTCCTCCTCTAGATCCCAGAAGTGTCCCAATCGGTGGGCGGGATGGCCCCTCCCCTTAAACAAGCCACAGCGCCTGCCTGTGCAGTCTATGAACTTGTTCCCGCTGCAGGCTGAGGATCTCTATCCTCAGACCTTACCCCAACCGACTGCTTTCTCGTCTCGGGTTTAAACAGTTTACACTGATTAATATGGAACCATTTGGTGCGCCGAGGCATCTTAATGGCGTATACCATGGAGCTTGCCTTGTCTACAATGCTGTAGGGCCCCATGTATAGCGGTTCCAAACTTCCTACCCGAGCATAGTTCTTCACCATGACCTGATCTCCTACCTCGCACTCGTGGTGTTTTCGGGGTTCGAGCAGCAATCAGTTGCTCCGATGCTGCTTTCCCATGTTCCCAGCCACCTGCCCGTGGACCTGCTTGAGGTGCTCGAAGAGGTTTCGGGCGAACCTGTCCCGGTGAGCACTGGGGCTAGTACATGGATGGGGGTCCGCATAACCCTGCCAGTCATCAGCTCGAGCGGGGAGTACCCCGTGCTTCGACTGGCTGGCCCGGATCCCCATGAGGACCAGCGGTAGGACCTCTGCCCATTTTTGAGGAGAGTCCACCGTCTCCTTCCTTAACCTTTCTTTTAAGGTCCTATTCATTCTCTCCACAATCCCCGGTGACTGCGGGTTGTGGGCAACGTGCCACTTCCACTCGATGCCTAGTAGCATAAGGGTATTCTGCATTACCTGCCTAGTAAAGTGACTCCCTTGGTCGAACTCCACATACTGTGGTAGCCCCCAATCGCAAGAACACTTCCCGGACCAGGATCCTGGCCATACCCAGAGCTGTGGCCGTTCTGCAGGGGAAGGCTTCTGCCCATTTGGTGAACACATCCACCAGGACTAGGCAGTACTTATAGTCTCCCTGGGCGGTGGGTAGGGGCCCGATGTAGTCGACCTGTATCGACTGCCATGGTCCTTCTACCCTCCTGATGTGTCACATGGGTACCTTCCTTTTATGGGGGTCAGGGTTATTGGCAGCACACACCAGACAGCCGGCGCAGAACTCGCGGACATCTTCCCTGAGTCCTGGCCACCATCCCGCCTGTTCCACCTGCTGCCAGGTGGTCTCAGGCCCGGGATGCCCCGCTCTTGGACCCACATGGGCCAGTTGAAGGAATTCCCTCCGGTGCTGTTGCGGCACAACCCACTGTTCCCCCCCGAAAAGCATGCCTTCTTTTACGGAGAGGGCTGCTGCGCCGTAAGGGCCCTCTACCCCTTTTCCCTCAATCACTGCATTGAGGATGGCTTTGAGGACGGGGTCTTGGGCTTGGACCATCTTAAGGTCCGGGGCTAAAGCTACCCCTGCACTCCCTTGTGTCCCATCCCTATCTCTGACTGCTGCCATGGGTCTGGACCCATATGGGTCCCAGAAAGTGCCTGTGTGGGCACCCTCCTTGGCCAGCACGCCAGCCTGCTGGTTACCCTGACTACGGGGTTCTGTGGAGGAATGGGCCTTCACCTTCTAAATGAAGACCTCCCCTTCCTCCCCCACTGCCGCTAGGATTTTCTCCAGTAGGGGTTTTACTGTGAGGGGTCTCCCATCGGCGGAGGTGTATCGGTGGCGGGACCAGATGGCCAGGTACTCCGTACACGAATTGCACGTAAACATGCTGTCCGAGCAATTCGTGTGTGGGGTGGGGAAGATTTCGGGGTGCTTAACTACGTACACTACCGCGGACAGTTCAGCCTGCTGGGCGCTCATGGTGCTTAATCGCCAGGGCAATGTTTGCCGCTGGGTCATAAACTCCACACCCCGTGAGTTGCTCACCAGCAGATACCGTGCTGGAGCCGTCTACATAGATCTCGCAGCCCATGGGATGTATCTCGGCCCGTAAACCTATGTTCACTTCCCAAACCCCTTCTATGGAACACCAGTGGGCTGTTCCAGGATATACCATGTTGGCTGCGAGCTTTGGCTCGCAGAGACCCTTCACTTTAAGATCCATCTGTGAGAGCAGGGTCCATCGGGCAATGGGGGCACTGCTCACTGTTCCATCCTTGATCCTCCCATCCAGAAGCATCTGGGTGGGTGTGTGATGGGTGAGGAGGGTGATGGGAGGTGCCTGTGAAGATCAGCGATCTTTTCACAGCCCAATGTGTGGCCAGGAGGTGCCGCTCACAGCTGGAGTCGCTCCTCTCCACCTCCGTGAGCATCCTGGAGGAGTAAAGCACCGGCCTTAGCCTGCCGTGCCGCTCTTGGAGCAGCATAGCACTCAGGCTATCCCCGCTGGCTGCTACCTCCAGGAAGAACTCTTTCCCTTGTGATCAACCACCCCCTAGACCGAAGGGTGTGTTGATGCAGGAACAGGAGAACACAAGCACAGTCACAAGATTGGTCTATGAAAACCAGCAATTAGCTGTGTTTTATTTTAGCCAACGGGAAAAAGGTTCACGTCTGGCACATTCCAAAATCATAAGACGTTCACATAGAATAAATCAATTTTCTTGCCTTGGCTTTACCCTCAGGTATTGGCCTTGTCTTGGCTTTACACTCAGGTATCGGCCCACAACAGCAATCTTGGCTCTATCCTGGCTTTCTCCTCAGTAACTGGCCCACAACAGTACAACAGCAATCTACTCAGGCACTGGCCTTCTCAGGCCCGAGCTTCAAGGAGTTCTGGCGCTGCTTTGGTCCCCGCAGGGACTGGCCCTGCTTTGGTCCCCTCAGGGACTGGCCTGGTCCTCTCTCAGGACCCCTTTCTCTGGCCACTCCTGGGCTCTGGCCCTGAAGGGATGCACTAGTTGGCCTTTTAAACTAGTGAGTTAATGGGCAGATTTACCTCAGGTGTGTTGGAGGTAGGTGTGGCCTTCCTGAATTGGATTGAGAGGGGGACCTTGTCTCCATCCGATGGCCACATACCATCCATCCACCAGTAAACCGCCCCCATAGCTCCCACCCCCCATCTATGGCCCCTGGAGCTGGTGCGGCCTGCAGATCCTCCTTGAGCCTAACAAATGCTGCCTGGCAACCCTCATCCCAAACCCACTCCACTCCCTTGTGTAGGAGTTGGAGCAGAGGGGCTGCTGTGGCTGCATAGTCTTCAATGATGTCTCTGCAGTACCCGGTTAACCCTAAAAATGACCTCACACCCATAACTGTGCTGGGGACGGGTAACTCCTGTACCGCCTCCCTCCTAGCCTTATCTATGGCCCTTTCCCCAGCACGTATGGTCAAGCCCAGGAATTTCACCTCCTGCCGGACGATCTGCGCTTTCTTTGGGTTTACTTTAAAACCCTCCTGCCTGAGCAGCTTCTGTAGTTCAGACAGTAGTGGGCCATGCTCCTCTCTCGAATCAGTGAACAGGAGCAGGTCATCCACGTACTGCACCAACTGTCTGGGCTGACTGAAACCCTTTAAACTGTTCACCATGCACTGATGGAAGATGCTGGGGCTGTTTTGGAAGCCCTGAGGCAAACAGTTCCATGTGTACTGTTGCCCTTTAAACGTAAAGGCAAACTTGTACTGATCCTCCTACCTTAAAGGGGTGGACCAAAACCCGTTGGAAATATCCAGCACCGTGAACATGGTCGCGGATGCTGGGATACTTCCTATCAGGTCGGCAACTGCTGCTACCGTAGGTGCACAGGCTGGGATGTTGCTGTTGAGCACCCGATAGTCCACCGTGGCCCTCCAGGAATTGTTCGGCTTTCTAACCGGCCACAGTGGAGAGTTTACGTGGGTGGCTATCGGTCTCAGGACTCCCTGCTGCACTAAGGAGGACATGGCTGCTTCCATGTCTGGCTCCGCTTCCCTGGGGAAGTTATACTGTTTCTGTGATCGGGCCATGGGGTTCCCGTCTATGCTGACCTCAAACCCGTTGACCCTCCCGCAGTTGTGTTTGTGCATGGCAAATGTGGCTAGGTGGACGCGCACAAATGCCTGGAATTCTTTCGGGGTGTTACTGACCATGAGCTCGAGGTTATAACCCTCTTTGGGCTTCATGGTGCACAGGGTCCTCTTCTCTTCCCTTCTTTCCCTGGGATGACCACAACCTCGCCGTCCTTCCCTGTACTTGCCCCCCATAGGCAATGATTCCTTAAATCTACCAGGATCCCGTGGCCTACAATAAAGTCGGCTCCCAGGACCCCTCTTCCACCTTCCACTTCCCATCTCATCAGGACACAGGTCCACTTGGAGCGGAGTGGTCCTAACCGAATGGTGAGCGGGATGGAAAACGAGCTGGCCTGTTCTTTGCCTGTGAATCCTGACAGACTGTATGGGACCCTGTTAGATAGAGGCGAGGTGGTGGGGTTATCTGAATGGACCACGGTGCATGATGCCCCCGTGTCCAACAGGTAGGTCCCCTTCACCTTTTCTACCTCCATCTCCACGAGGGGCCTCTTCCATTCGTCGTACCGAAGGGAACACAGGTAAACAGGCTACGCTGGCTCTAGTCATGGCTGCGGGTTGGATGGGGCTGATGGGGTCAGAGCACCGGTAGCGGCTGCTACTCTCCCGTGGCCAGTCAATGAGGACCTCATAGTGTCCAAAAATGACTCGACCGCGGCGGGAGGGATTCCTGCCTCTGCCTTTTGGGCTGGGGCTGTGGAATTCTTTCCTTTGTTATCTTTCCAAGGGTTTTTACACTCCTTCCTCCAGTGGCCATCCTTCCCGCACCCGTAACAATTCATCTTACTGCTAGAAGGGTTATTCCCTTCCTGATGCCACTCCTTCCTACCCTGCCCGGGTTTTACCTCATGCACCTTCCCCTTAGGTGGGTGTGCATCGATCCCCTACCGTTCTTATAGGCTAGGGTTAACTGTCTGATCACCGTAAGTTCGGTGGTCAGGGGATTCTTGGGGTCGAACCAGACTTCCGCCTTGGCCCGGACCTGTGGCAAGCTGTTTGCCACCAGGCAACGGAGCCAATGGGCCAGCTGACCCTGGTTCAGGAATGCCCGATTAGGTGCCCCAGGACAGGCGCTCCTATAAACCGGCCATAACCTGTCCGCGCAGGCCTGCGGGGATTCCCCTGTGAGCTGGACCGTCTTCTCCACACAGGAGAAAGGACTTCCCTCATTCATCCCCATGGCCTCCAGAACTTCATCCCTGAGCTCCTCATACCCGCACTGCCCCTTCTTACATTCGTCAGAGAGGGATTGGAGGAGCCTACTCTCCAGGGAGAATAGCAGCATCTTGGCCTGCTCAGCACCATCGCAGTCGTTGACGCTGGCTGCCTGCTCTACTTCCCTGAAGTGGATCGAGGGGACCCCTTTTTCGGAGAGCTTTGGGATATGGCTCACCATAGCCCTAAGCTGTTGGGTGCTATAGGGTAATATGAACTGGTTTTGGAGGGGTTCCTCGTCGTCGCCATTGACGGGTGGGCCGAACCTCCGATGCCGGGCTGGGCACATCGGTCCCGGCTCCGGCCTCCCTGGCGGGGGCTGTTCCACCTCCGCTCCCACACCTGACTCCGCCCCCCCTTGCTGCCAGACCTCGCCAAAACCTGGCGTTACGGGTGGCGGTCGTGAGACCTCCTGTTCCTCAACCGGGTCGTCCCTGGGCACTACCAGTGATGTTTGAACCGTTCTCCCCTCGTTCCCTATAAAATCCGCCTGTCCTGCCTTCGGGCTTATGAGGCACACCATGCCTTTTGCCTTCCACAGGGCCAGGCTCAGATTTTCTATCTGTTCCTTGCAGGGGCCATGATCTGCATCTTCAAACCCCTGTTCGCTCGCTAACTTGTAAGCTGCCTTTACCTCTTTTACTTTCTCCTCCTGTTCTCTAACTTGTCTTGCTAGGCGGGTGTTCTTTTCCCGCCACCTCAACTCCTTACTCTTGGCTTCGGTGACTTGGCACTGTAGGTATTCCAACTTGGCCTTATATTCTCCCATTAAATGTACCCTTTCCTGATTCAGGGCCTGCAATGCTACCAGTAACTTCTCCCCTGCTAGAGCCTTGTCCTGGACCTCCAGGGCTGACTCCTTTATCTCAGCTGCCTGTGCTGCAACGAGCCTGTCCAGAAGCTGGACCTGCTTTTTCAAACACATCAGCCAGACTTCCTTCTCTGGGGATTTCTTGTGCTCCCTCCCTTCTGTCCACTTAGCTGCGGCATCTACCGGACGCCCAGCCCTTAACAGAGTGGTGATCCACTTCTTTGTGATATTCACCTTGCTAAACACATAATCAGAAATCCTTTCCTCCATCATGGTATGCTCATCTGAACCATTGTCTACTGAATCGCACCCCTGTTGCCGGAGTCCTGCTGCAGTCGCCATTTCTGTAGGGGGTTTTGGAGTGTGTGCCCAGTCAGCTCTGCCCCTGACTGTCTCTGAGCAGTTCGAATTGCTCCACAGCCCCTGGGTTCTAGACACCAGACTTAGTACAGGCGGCGATACAGAAAATCGAGTAAACAAGTAGTTTGGTGCAAGAAAACCACATTTTATTAAAAGGCTGAATAAAACACAATGCTACTGAGAATTACAGGTATAGTTACAGGTATAAACAGTTAATACAGTTATATGGGAATGGGGAACAACAGCACATCGAGTGAAACACATACATTAAAAATCCCCTTATCCTTATCCCACCCCCTATACCTAACTAGATTAAGCGATGAGGGGCCAGGAATTCATGCTCACCAATTCAAAACCTGTTGCTCTGGATGATGGGGTTTTTGATCCGCTCTTTCTGTCCTTTGGGGTATCTCACCGCCAAGTGGTCACAGGGCGCGGCGCTGAAGTTGTTTGTGCAAAGGCACCCTCCCTTTTTCTCCGTTAACGTCTTCGTCGAGTACTTCATCGCGATGGGCCTTCTTCTCCTTCGGGCGGTTGCCGACGGTATTGCTGTGGTCGGGGGTCGGTTGGCGGTCTTCACCGTCTAATGATTTTCCTATTCATGCTTCGAACACCAGCTTATTCTTCCACTGGGCTATTACTGTCCATGTGGCAAACGCCAGCTTATAACTAGGCCGTTTGTCTTGATTTTGCTACCCATTCTTCGAACACCAGCATATTCTTAAATTGGGGTTTTACTGCCCATGCATGTAATGCCAACTTATTCACCAAACGCCAGCTTATAACTAGGCGTTTGTTCCTCAACGCATCTTTCCCTGCCCTTCTCTGCTCTTATCGGTTTACCATATTCTTCGTCTCATCTCATCTCGTCTGCCCGTTTGTGGCCTGTGTGTCCTGTGTGGTTTCGAACTCGGGTCTCGTTCTCTTCCCACGTTGGACCCTCGGTGTAGTAATGGGCGTTCTTGGTGTTGAGCGGCGCGGGGAGCGAGAAGAGAGCCTGCCACGAGGCCAGGGCACGAGAATGAGAGGCAGGAGGCCAAAAACCAAACAATAAGAGGCCAGAGCAAGAGAGAGAGATCATTACCAATGGGCCTACAATTATACCCCATTCTTCATTCCTTATCTGTGCGCCAAATCAGGTCAGTCCTTTGTCTAACTTTTGGCGGGTTCGTTTAAACTGATTACAGCCATTTATTTTAATGACTCCTGAAATGGTTTTCTCTGTGTTTTAATGGTTTCGATGTCCTGGCTGTTGGTTATGTATGAAACTTAATCGGGTTTCCTGACTCGATGGCTTCTGTGAGCTGTTACCGATTAAATATGCAGAAACCTGATGGCCTTGATTGAGGCCCATTCTAACCTGATCTGTTTCAAGGTGAATGGAATGCATATTCTGTGTTTTCTTTAACTGTCTGGCTCCACAAAGTCTATTCACAGATTTATGCATTTTAAGTTTCGTTTCAGGTTTGAAAAGGGTGCCTGCCTTTTTGCAGAGCCTTGCTTTTAAAATCCTGTACTTCTGGTCACGAGGTTGCAGAAGCCATTTTGGGTACCCTGTCTTTTCATAACTTGTCCATACAGGGTCCCTTTATCCATAACTTTGGGGAATGCGGGAATTTTGAGAACCCTACACCTTTCTGTAGACTTCAATGGAGGGGAAAATCAGGCCGTGTGTATAACAGGCGACTGATCCACTACCGCCTGTTCCACACCCCCGCTGACATTGAAAGTTCCGCCCAGTTTCTACAACATAGCAAGAGTGGAAATGCCATGAAGCATTTGACATTTTTGTCACCTACTTTGTAAGTTCGGTTAGAGGCTTTTCGCAAGTATCACGGTTCAACTCACCTCCCACGATGGTTTGTCCCTCTGTTGTGCCATTGGTATTTAGCAGCACCATCACAGCACCAAGGATTACGGGCAGCTTCACGTACATCTTGGACACCTGTGAACTGAAATGCAACCATCAGACTAAAGGGGAGGCAGGCATAGATTTACATCGACAAGATGGGAAGAACATAAGACCATAAGAATTAGGAGCAGGAGTAGGCCATATGGCCCCTCGAGCCTGCTCCACCATTCAGTAAGATCATGGCTGATCATCGACCTCAACTCCACTTTCCCGCCCGATCTCCATATACCTTGATTCCCCTAGAGTCCAATAATCTATCAATCTCAGCCTTGAATATACTCAAAGACTCAGCATTCCAGCTCTCTGGGGCAGAGAATTCCAAAGATTCACAACCCTCTGAGTGAAGAAATTCCTCCTCATCTTGGTCTTAAATGGCCTACCCCTTATCCTGAGTCTATGCCCCCTAGTTCTAGACACTCCAGCCAGATAAACAACCTTTCACCATCTTGTAGGGGTTGCAAAATTTCCCCTATTTTCCCTGAAGATTTGAAAATATTGGTCCACATCGTGGACGAAGAATTGGGTGATGGGACTTGTCTACAATGTTTTAAAAATGTGCCAGAACCACAAAAGACTGTTCGGAGATGGAAAGAACGTGGACAACACGGGAGTCGTGGAGCTCTGTGGAAAATATTCACACATCCGAAAACAGTACTTTATCAATAATATCGTTCCCTGGAGTGTGGGCAATCACAAAAGGTTTTAAAATGGCCACAGAAAGCATTGGCCAAGAACCGTGGGGTTTGGAAAGCCTGTACAGCTTGTAATGTCTGTGTGAAAGACCTGTCAATCAAAACAGGGAGGTTCCCCTTTCTCTTCAGAGGCATGGTTTGTTTATTGACTTAAGCAATTGCCCACTTGAGAATTGACCGCAAGACAATCGATTTGAAACTGCTATGTTGACACAGCCATTCAGAACTACTCAGACACACAATGAGAGACTAAAACCCTGGAATGCAGGGACTTTTGAAAGGCAACCGTTTTAAGAATTGAATGGGTTTAAATCACCTAGCATTCTGGACAATAGGGCTGTTGCATTCTCTTTTGTTTTAGCCCAGGTGAACTCCGGATGTGGGCGGGAACATTTTGGCCCCACAGTGCAGTCACTAACCCAGTCCAACCACTTTGAGTTAGCCAATCACAGCTTTTCTCTTGTGAATTGGAACTTTCTGGGCGCGAATTTCCCAGACAGGCAAACAGCAGAGGGGGGAGGGGGCTCACAAGGTATATAAGATAGCTGCTGAGAAGCTATCGCTCTTTACTTCCTGGGACCACAGGTGAGCTTCTCTCTCTCTCTCTCTCTCTCTCTCTCACTTCGCTGGACCACAGGTGAGCAGAGTTTCTGACTCCTCAGCAAAGCAACCTAGTAAGGAGTTGGGGGGTGGTGAATTAAGCGGATATTGCTAAGATTGTTTAATCAACATTGTAGCCACTTACCGTTCGTTTTTACCGTCTGCATTCCCCCATTTAAGCAATTTAACTGTAATTACTGTGCTCGTATGGTATGGTTTAATATTTGATTATAGTTTCTTTAGTTTAATAAAAGTTTGACTTTCTCACATCAAAACCGCCTGTTCGTTTTAATATGTCATTAATTATAAGTCCTCTTGTCAGAACTGGAAGGTGGGGTAGCGATTCGAAACCGCTGTTTGAAAATTGGTTTATTGGAAATTGGCCAGAGTGCAGGCAAAACTGCCTGACCAGGTAAATTACCTTAAATCAGTTAAAAGAAGCCCCACCGCCTTACAATCTACCCTGTCAATCCCCCTCAGAATCTTGTATGTTTCAATGAGATCACCTCTCATTCTTCTAAACTCCAGAGAGTATAGACCCATTCTACACAATCTCTCATCATAGGACAGCCCTCTCATCCCAGGAATCAGTCTAGTGAACCTTCGTTGCACCGCCTCCAAGGCAAGTATATCCTTCCTTAGATAAGGAGACCAAAACTGTGCACAGTTCTCCAGTTGTGGTCTCACCAAGGCCCTGTACAATTGTAGCAAGACTTCCTTACTCTTATACTCCAATCCCCTTGCAATAAAGGCCAACATGCCATTTGCCTTCCTTATTGCTTGCTGTACCTGCATGCTAGCTTTCTGTGTTTCTTGAATGAGGACACCCAAATCTCTCTGAACACCAACATTTAAAAGTTACTCGCCATTTAAAAAATATTCTGTTTTTCTATTCTTCCTACCAAAATGAATAACCTCACATTTCCCTACATTATACTCCATCTGTCATCTTACTGCCCACTCACTTAGTCTATCTATATCCCTTTACAGACTCTTTGGGCTGGATTTTCTCAATGGAGACGAGTTGGAGGCGGGACAGCTGCTTGCCGGGTTTCAGTCCTGCCTCAGTCATCTTCTGGCCAACCAGCGGGATTTTCCCCGATTGACCTTATTAAGCCCGCCCAGTGGGCTCAGCAGGCCAATTAGGGGGAAGTTACTGACAGAGCACGTCAACGTCAGATGTGCTATCTGTCAAGACTTTTTGAAAGAAGAAATGTCAGCGTTTGACAGCTCTGTGAAGCTGTCAAACACTGACATTCTCTGTAGTTTGATGAGACCTTTTGTTCAGGACTCATCAAACCTTTCAACTTTGTAGATTTCAGATGACTGTTGGTTCGGAGAATCCAACAGCCAGTCTGTGAAATCAACAAAGAAGATGTCGGGTCTCCCGATCCAGGGTGGATGAAGGCTGTAGGCAGAAACCAAAGTAAGTGAACATTTTTTAACACTTAACACTCACCTTCCATACTTACAACTCCACACTTGCACCCATCACTCACCTCTACATCTTACTTTCAGGTCCCACAGACCTCCGCAGACCTCCGACGCAACTCCTCCAACTCGGTGGGGTTCTCTGAGGTCAGGAAGCCTTCACCTAAAATGGTAAAATTGGAATAATCCTTTTTTCTGCCTGTTAACTACCTGTTAACAGGCAGATAAAAGGATTTAAAGCCTTTCCCGCCTCGAGGAGACGGAACCCGAAGCAGCACATCTTCCCGCCTCCTGGCAAAAGGGCATGAGGCGGGATGGGGGCGGGTTTGCCATCCGCCCCCACTTTCTGCTACTTTACCGGCAGTCCCGCCTCCATACCCGCCTGCTCGGGGCTGACAAAATCCAGCCCTTTGTGTTCTCCTCACAGCTTACTGTCCCACTTAGCTTTGTAACATCAGAAAACTTGGATACATTACACTCGGTCCCTTCATCTAAGTCATTAATATAGATTGTAAATAGCTGAGGCCCCAACGCTGATCCATGCGGCACCCCACTAGTTACAGCTTGCCGACCAGAAAATTACCCATTTATCCCTACTCTCTTATGAAGAAAGGTTGAGCAGGTTGGGCCTATACTCAGAAGAATGAGAGGGGATCTTATTGAAATATATAAGATTCTGAAGGGGCTTGACAGGGTAGATGCAGAGAGGATGCTTCCCCTCGTGGGGGAATCTAGAACTAGGGGGCATAATTTCAGAATAAGGGGGCACCCATTTAAATCGGAAATTAGGAGGAATTTATTTTCTCAGAGGGTCATGAATCTTTGGAATTCTCTTCCCCAGAGAGCTGTGGAGGCTGGGCCATTGAATATATTTAAGGTGGAGGTAGACAGATTTTTGAAAGGTAAGGGAGTCAAGGGTTATGGGGAGTGGGCAGGGAAGTGGAGTTGAGGCCAAGATCAGATCAGCCATGATCTTATTGAATAGCGGAGCAGGCTCGAGGGGCCAAATGACCGACTCCTGCTCCTACGTCTTTTGTTCTTATGTTCTTATGTTCCCTGTTTTCTGTCTGTTAACCAGTCCTCTATCCATGATATTATATTACCCCCAACCCCATGAGCCCTTATCTTGTGTAATAAACCTTTATGTGGCACCTTATCGAATGCCTTTTTGAAATCCAAATATACTACATCCACTGGTTCCCCTTTATCTACCCTGCTAGTTACATCCTCAAAATACTCTAATAAATTTGTCAAACACAATTTCCCTTTCATTAAACCATGTTGACTCTGCCTAATCATGTTATGATTTTCTAAGTGCCCTGATACCACTTCCTTAACAATGGATTCCAGCATTTTCCTGATGGCTGATGTCAGGCTAACTGGCCTGTAGTTCTCTGTATTCTCTCTCCCTCCTTTCTTGAATAGCGGTGTTACATCTGCTGAGACTGTTCTAGAATCTATGGAACTTTAGAAGATCAAAGCCAATCCACTATCCCTACAGCCACCTCTTTTAAAACCCATGGGGATGTAGGCCGTCAGGTCCAGGGGATTTGTCGGCTTTTAGTCCCATTAGTTTCTCTAGTACTTTTTCTCTACTTATATTAAATATGTTAAGTTCCTCACCCTAATTAGAACCTTGCTTCCTCACCATTTTTGGTATGCTTTTTGTGTCTTCTACTGTGAAGACAGATACAAAATATGTGTTTAATGTTTCTGCCATTTCATTAGTCCCCACAATAATTTCTCCTGTCTCAGCCTCTAAGGGACCAATGTTTACTTTTGTTACTCTCTTCCTTTTTACACACTAGTAGAAGCTCTTACAATCTGTTTTTATATTTCTTGCTAGTTTTCTCTCATATTCTATGTTTTCCCATTTTATCAATTTTTTGGTCATCCTTTGCTGGTTTCTGAAACTCTCCCAATCCTCAGGTTTACTACTATTCTTCGCAACATTATAAGCTTCTTCTTTCAATCTAATGCTATCCTTAACTTCTTTAATTAGCCACGAATGGATCACTTTTCCCATGGCGTTTTTGTTTCTCAATGGAATGTATTTTTGTTGAGAATTATGAAATATTTCTTTAAATGCTAGCCACTGCTTATCTACCGCCATACCTTTTAAGAACATAAGAACATAAGAAATAGGAGCAGGAGTAGGCCATATGGCCCTTCGGGCCTGCTCCGCCATTCAATAGGATCATTGCTGATCTGAACCTAGACTCACGTCCACTTCCCTGCCCTCTCCCCGTAACCCCTAATTCCCTTATCTGCTAGGAAAATGTCTATCTCCATTTTAAATTTATTTAATGTTGCAGCTTCCACAGCTCTCTGGGGTAGCAAATTCCATAGATTTACTACCCTCTGAGTGAAGAAGTTTCTCCTCATCTCAGTTTTGAAAGGGCAGCCCCTTATTCTAAGATTATGCCCCCTAGTTCTAATCTCACCCATCAGTGGAAACATCCTCACCGCATCCACCCGATCAAGTCCCCTCACAATCTTATATGTTTCGATAAGATCGCCTCTCATTCTCCTGAACTCCAATGAGTAGAGTCCCAACCTACTCAACCTTTCCTCATACGTCAACCCCCTCATCTCTGGAATCAACCGAGTGAACCTTCTCTGAACCGCCTCAAGAGCAAGTATATCTTTTCTTAAATACGGAAACCAAAACTGCACGCAGTGTTCCAGGTGTGGCCTCACCAATACCCTGTATAACTGCAGCAAGACTTCCCTGTTTTTATACTCCATCCCCCTTGCAATAAAAGCCAAGATTCCATTGGCCTTCCTGGTCACCTGCTGCACCTGCATACTAACTTTTTCTGTTTCATGCACCAGGACCCCCAGATCCCTTTGTACTGTAGCACTTTGCAGTTTCTCTCCATTTAGATAATAGCTTGCTCTTTGATTTTTTCTGCCAAAGTGCATAACCTCACACTTTCCAACATTATATTGCATCTGCCAAATCTCTGCCCACTCACTTAGCCTGTCTATGTCCTTTTGCAGGATTTTTATGTCCTCCTCACTCACTGCTTTCCCTCCCATCTTTGTATCGTCAGCAAACTTGGATATGTTGCACTCGGTCCCTTCCTCCAAATCGTTAATATAGATTGTAAAGAGTTGGGGTCCCAGCACTGACCCCTGCGGAACACCACTAGTTACTGATTGCCAGCCCGAGAATGAACCATTTATCCCAACTCTTTGTTTTCTGTTAGATAGCCAATCTTCCACCCATGCCAGTATATTACCCCCAATCCCGTGATTTTTTATCTTGATCAGTAATCTTTTGTGTGGAACCTTGTCAAATGACTTTTGGAAGTCCAAATACACTACATTCACTGGTTCCCCTTTATCCACCCTGTATGTTACATCCTCAAAGAATTCGAGCAAATTTGTCAAACATGACTTCCCCTTCGGAAAACCATGCTGACTCTGCCCTATTAAATTATGTTTATCCAAATGCTCTGTTACTGTATCCTTAATAATGGCCTCCAACATTTTGCCAGCCACAGATGTTAGGCTAACTGGTCTATAGTTTCCAGCTTTTTGTCTACTTCCCTTCTTAAATAAGGGTGTTACATTAGCAGTTTTCCAATCAGCCGGGACCTTTCCTGAGTCCAGGGAGTTCTGGAAAATGATCACCAATGCATCCATAATCCCTACCGCCACTTCTCTCAAGACCCTAGGATGCAGGCCATCAGGTCCAGGGGATTTATCCGCCTTAAGTCCCATTATTTTACTGAGTACCATCTCCTTAGTGATTTTAATCGTGTTTAGCTCCTCCCCCCCTCCATTGCCCCCTGTTTGTCCAGTGTTGGAATATTTTTAGTGTCCTCTACTGTAAAGACCGATACAAAATATTTGTTCAGCGTCTTTGCCATCTCCATGTTCCCCACCACTAGTTTCCCAGTCCCATCCTCTAAGGGACCAATGTTCACTTTAGCCACCCTTTTTCTTTTTATATAGCTGTAGAAACTCTTGCTATCTGTTTTTATATTTTTTGCTAGTTTACTTTCATAATCTATCTTCCCTTTCTTAATTAATCCTTTAGTTATTGTTTGCTGGCTTTTAAATGCTTCCCAATCTTCTATCCTCCCACTAGAATTGGCTAATTTATATGCCCTTGTTTTCAGTCGAATACTATCCTTTATTACTTTACTAAGCCACGGATGGCTGCATTTTCTTTTACTCGCCTTTTTCCTCAGTGGAATACATTTATCTTGAAAGATGTGAAATATCTCCTTGAATGTAAACCACTGCTCTTGTATCGTCTTACACTTTAATCTGTTTTCCCAGTCCACTTTAGTCAATTCTACTCTCATACCTTCATAGTCTCCTTTATTTAAGCTTAGTACGCTGGTTTGAGATCCAACTCTCTCACCCTCAAACTGAATTTGGAATTCAACCATATTATGGTCACTCATTCCAAGGGGATCCTTTACTAGGACATTTTTTATTAATCCTGTCTCATTACACATGACCAGATCTAAGATTGCCTGCCCCCTGGTTGGCTCAGTTACATACTGCTCAAGGAACCCGTCCTGAATACACTCTATGAACTCTTCCTCAATGCTGCCATGCCCAATTTGATTAGTCCAGTCAATATGAAAGTTAAAATCCCGCATGATTACAGCTGTTCCCTTATTACAAGCCCCAACTATTTCCTGATTTATACTCCGACCAACAGAGTTGCAACTGTTAGGAGGCCTATAGACTACGCCCACTAGTGACTTTTTCCCCTTACTATACCTTATCTCCACCCAAACTGTTTCACTATCCTGATCCTTTGACCCAATATCATTTCTGACTATTGCAGTGATTCCATCCTTGATTAACATAGCAACCCCACCTCCCTTTCCTTCCTGTCTGTCCTTCCTAATTGCCAAATACCCTTGTATGTTTAGTTCCCATTCATGATTATCTTGCAGCCATATTTCTGTAATGGCCACCAGATCATACCCATGTGTAGTTATTTGCACCGTCAACTCGTCAATTTTGTTATGAATGCTGCGTGCATTCAGATAAAGAACTTTCAAATATGTTTTCTGACAATTTATTCCTGCTTTTACCCCTTTTACTACTTTACCTTTATCATTATATACATTCTGTCCCTTCCTGACACGCTCTGGTTTTTAATTCCCCCACTGCTACCTTGCTCTATTGCCTTCTCCGCTGTCATTTTTATTTTTCGCTCTCTTAAAACCTCCCCCCCACTAATTAGTTTAAAGCCCTCTCTACAGCCCTAGTTATTCGATTCACCAGGATTCTAGTCCCAGCACTGGCCAAGTGAAGTCCGTCCCAACGGAACAGCTCTCGCCTGTCCCAGTACTGATGCCAGTGTCCCAGGAAGCAAAACCCATTTCTCCCACACCAGTTTTTGAGCCACGCATTTAACTCTCTAATTTTATTTACCCTAGCCAAATTTGCACGTGGCTCAGGTAGTAATCCAGAGATTATTACCCTTGTGGTTCTGCTTTTTAATTTGGCCCCTAGCTGCTCAAACTCCCTCAGCAGAACCTCCTTCCTTGTCCTATCTATGTTGTTGGTACCAACATGGACCACGACAACTGGATCCTCCCCCTCCCACTCCAAGTTTCTCTCCAGCCCAGAGGAGATGTCCTTAACCCTGGCACTGGGCAGGCAACACAGCCTTCGGGACTCTCGCTCTTGGCTGCAAAGAACTCTATCTATCCCCCTAACAATACTATCCCCTAACACTACAACATTTCTGTTAACTCCCCCCACTTGAATGGCCCCCTGCTCCATGGTGCTGTGGCCAGGTTGCTCATCCTCCCCGCAGTCCCTGTTCCCATCCTCACAGGGAGTAAGAGCCTCAAACCTGTTGGACAAGAGCAAGGGCTGCGGCTCCTCCAACACTACCTCCTGGATCCCCGTACCTGCCTCACTTCTAGTCATACCATCCTGACCCTGGCCACGGACTACATCTGAATTAATTAATCTAATTGGTGTGACTACCTCCTGATACACAGAGTCCAGGTAACTCTCCCCCTCCCTGAAGTGTCTCAGTGTTTGAAGCTCGGACTCCAGCTCTTCAACACGGAGCTGGAATTCCTCGAGCAGCCAACACTTACTGCAAATGTGATCACCATGAGCATCAATGGTGTCCACCAGCTCCCACATATTGCAGCAGCAACACATCACCTGATCTCCCAATCTATGTAATTAATTAAATTTATTAATATTATTTTTAAATACCCTCTGCCCCGATTCTAGATGATGAATATCGCACCTTAGAAACTATAAACCACAGAGTTTAAGCTTAAAAAGAGAGAAATACTTACCAACCAATCACTTACCCGCTTTCTGGTGACGTCACACTTGGATTACTTTTTACCTCTCTCCTTCCCTCTGACTTCGGAGACTGGAGATTGGTACACCTTACCTGGGTCTCTGAAGCCTTTTTAAGCTTCCCGCTCGCACCTCCCGCCGACACCCACGGTCTGAGGCCTTACCTGGGTCTCTGAAGCCTTTTTAAGCTTCCCGCTTGCGCCTCCCGCCGACACCCGTGGTCTGAGGCCTTACCTGGGTCTCTGAAGCCTTTTTAAGCTTCCCGCTCTATTTTTCTAACCTACCTTTGTAGGATTCGCAAAATTGGATTTCATATTAATAAGGATCAATGGGCAGAAGAGGCCATGATTTTAAAGACTGTTTTAAAAGAAGCCCAGAAAAAGGGGCATACAACATGGCCACTGTATCATGTGACCAGCTTATTGGGACACTTTAAAATGGTTCCTGCACAACCTCAGACAACTATGTGGATTGAACCCATAGCAAGTTCTGGAAGCTGTTTCTGAGAGAACAAAGCCAGACCCACAGGCATGCATATGGATTAGATGCAGATCCACTCAAGATCTGGCTGGAGACAGAGGCCATCTAAATGTTGACCCAGATGAAAGAGACAATAACTTATTCATGAGGACAACACCAAGGGCTCGGTAACAGGATTAGCACAAAATTAAAAAACAATGAAAGCCATTTCAAACCAGAGATGGGCCTGTTACCAGCCGCTTAAAATGATTTAAAATATAATAACTGCCCCGCTGTGCTCAAAGCCCACCAAAAGTTAAAACAAAGACTCACCTGATTTTGCGGGGGGAAGTGAAGCCTCGGGAAGAAAGGTATAACTGAAGAGACTTTTCAGCAGTTGAAACAAGCAGAAGCACCGGGTTGGAAGCGACACTCGAGGCAAGCTGAACAAGCAGCTTGGAGGACACGGCAGTGGGACATGACGCGACAGGGGCAACGACCCCAGGGACAGCTTGGATGAGTTGAGACACAGGACCAGGATGCAGCACCTCGGAACGCAACTTGAGGAGGAAGACATAGCTTGGGAGAAGATGTTGGAGGAAGCTTGAATCAACAAGCTCGGACAGTCACAAAGAGAGCGGAGAAAAAGGACAGTTTAAAATCGGACAGTCGTTGCAGCCCCAGCAGCCTCGTTTTCAAAACCTTGCACTTCCTAGTGGGATTGGTGAGCATGTTTCTGGCCCTTCACAATCAGATATAGTTAGGTTTAATAAGGGGGTGGATTTAAGGGTACAATTAACATGAGTTGTTGTCCCTCGATGTTCCATGTGTTTCTTTATTTCATGATGATCTTTGTAGAGTATAAGATGCCTATATTTGCCTTAGTTAGTATAATGTCGTTATGATTTGTTTGTATTTGTTTTTCCCTCCCATGTACCGTACTCTTGTCTTTGTTGCATTTGATTTGATATTTTTCCATTTGCAATAAAATTTCATTTTTATTCATCAAACTTGGTCTACAAGAGTCTTCTCTGCATTGCAGTTCCTGCACCTAAGTCCAGATTATAGAATCTAAGGGGTGAGTGGGTCGAACCACTCAAAGTTTTACTGTGCAAGAGAGAGAGGCCTCTAGAGAGAGAAACCTCAGGGAAACCTCTCGAGGAAAACCTCTTACAGAAAATGGCGAGCCAGCCAGGAGTCTGGCAGCAGGATTGCAATGTAGTAGATCCAAGTTTGAATGGTCGAAATGCAATGGATGAGAGGATAGCGGATTATGTTTTTGGGAAGGTAAACTTTACAAAACAGTGGATATCCGACCTATTAAGAGATAGGCGCCTGCTAGACGCAGCCATCAAGTGGACAGAAAGCAAAGAGCACAAAAGATCTGTAGAAAAGGCGGTCTGGCTGATGTGCTACAAGAAGCAAGTCCAGCTTTTGGACCAAGTCATTGTAGCACAGACGGCCCAGATCAAAGGGTTATTAGCAGAAGTAGAGGAAAAGGTTGCGGGAGGAAAGAAACTGATTGAATCGCTTAACGCGCTGAATCAGGAACGCCAATCCGTAACTCACCGCCATGAGACCAGGATAGATTACTTGGAGTGTCAGGTCGTTGAGGCCAAGGCCAGTGAAGGTAGAATGAGAGACAGGTGTTTCCACCTAGCTAAGCAGGTAGAGGCACAGGAGGAAAGTATTCTGGGGGCTAGGGCAGCATACAAGATGGCCATGGAGGATAGGTCTGAGAACACCAACCATAGCGCTTGCCACAAGGAGCTAAAGGACCTGAGAACGGCCCTAGCGAAGGCAAACGGCTTGGTGTGTCTCATAAACCCACCAGCGAGCCAGCTACTGTTAGCCAAGGAATCCAAAAGACCGATTCCGCAAGAGGCAGTTGGGGTACCAACCCCCGAGCCCTCGGCACCTCCCGCCTATACTGAGTCTTGGACTCCGGGGAAGGAAACGGTGAAGTTAGACAAAGTGGTTCCTGAGGTAGAGCAACACCAGGTAGTAGAGTCGGGGCCGGCGCCGATGTGTCCCACGCGACACCAGAGGCTCGGTCCGAACGAAGAGGATGGCGCGGATGGACCCCTTGTGAATCAGATCATAATGCCCCATAGCGCACGACAGCTAAGGGAAATGATCAGTAGCATCCCAAAACTCTCCGAGTCAGGAGATCCCTCAGTGCATTTTCGGGACGTGGAGCAAACCACAGCCGTTAACGACTGCGACGGGGCCGAACTGTCCAAAATGCTGCTGTTCTCCCTGGACAGCTCACTCCTCCAGTGTCTCCCTGACGAGAGCAAGAGAGGGCGAAAAACGTACGAGGAAATACGGGATGAGATCCTGGAGATTATAGGGGAGGGTGACGGAACTCCGTTCCTCTGATTGGAAAGGACGGTACAGCTCGAGGGAGAACCCCCACGGGTTTTCGCCGGAAGGTTGTGGCCAGTGTACCGGCGCAGCTGCCCGGGCGGGCCGGACCGGAACGGGCTAAATGTTGACCAAAGGGCTCATTGGCTCCGGTGCCTGGTCGCCAATTGCTTGCCACAGGTGAGGGAGCAGGCCAAAACATGGTTTGACCCCACTAACCCCCGCTCCACAGAGAAACTAGTACTTGATCAGCTCACGATAGGTTACAGGAACAACAAGAGTAGGGATGTGCCTTCCTCAAAGGGAAAGGTGCATGAGGCGAGGCCTGCAGCTCCTGCTAAAAAGGAATGGCATCAGGAGGGGAATCGCCCTCCCCAAGCCAAGAGCAGTTGTTACGGGTGTGGGAAGGAAGGTCACTGGCGCTGGGACTGTAAAAATCCCTGGAAGGATTTAAAGGGAAAAGCTCCCTCAGCCCCAGCCCAAACGCCCATCCGGGAGAAAGGAGCCGATGTGTCAATCCATCCCGCTGCAATCGAGTCAGTTTTAGAGGCAATGCGGTCACTAATGACCTCGCAGGGGAAGGTGGCAGTCGCTAACGGCCCTGTTGCTCCCCCAGCCCCAACCGATGTGCCCAATTGACTAGAGCCAGCGCAGCCTGTCGACCTGTGTCCCCTAGAAAGACATGCACAGGAAGAGATCTCCTGTAAAATGGAGGAATACCTGCGGTGCCAGGTTGCGGAGGCTAAGTTAGTTGAGCAGGTTTTAAGGGAGGAGAACGCCAGATTAACAGCGAGGGCTGGCAGTTTAGAGGGTCGGCTAAGGGTTTATAAAATGGTTCATGACCAGTGTAAACTGTTTAAGCCAGGTGCAAAAGAACCAGCAGGGAAAGCCAGGTCTGAGAGTAAAAGCAATAAGCCTGAGGCAAGTAAAGAGCCACAGACCACACAAGCTGGCGTTGCAGCCTGCTTGAGGGGAGGAGCCATCCCGCCCACCTGGGAGGCTTCCCCAATGGCCTGGGACTCGGACGAGGAGGGACCCGAACAGCAAGGTCCCGCCCTCGACACGATTCTGGAGGAGGAGGAGTCGGAGGACGGAGGTTCCGCCCTCGACTCAAGCGTGGGGGAGGTAGAAATTGGGGGCAGAGATCCCCCACCTGTAAGGACAGGTGGGGAGGAGCCATCTGCCACAGACCCAATTCCCGAAGGGGCGGAGCCTGAGGGGAGGGAGCCGAAGCCCACAGTCGTGGAAGAGCCACGGGCTGTGAGAGCCAAAGTCCCACCCAAAGGTACACTCGCCAAGGGAGCCTGCCCAAATCCCAAAGGGGCGGAGCCTGAGGGAAGGGAGCCAAAGCCTACTGTCGTGGAAGAGCCACGGGCTGCGAGAGCTGAGGTCCCACCCAAAGGCCCACTCGCTAAGGGAGCCACGCCCAAAGTACCTTCTCGCAGGTCAGCCCGAACGTCTCAGCCTGTAAAGTCTTGGCCCGAGTCACCCACTCCCAGTAGACACCGACTTCAGAAATCATTAAGAAAGCACAGTCCCCGTTTAACAGCAAAAGGCTGCAGGGAACCAGAGATACAGGTCACTGCAGCCCCGCCACAGGGAGCGGTGAGCTGCAGTCCAGAGCCACAGGTCACTGCAGCCCCGCCACAGGGAGCGGTGAGCTGCAGTCCAATCAGGGATTAGGCAAGCCGCCCGGGGATGGGCGGCGCTGTACATAAGTTTAGTTTAAGTTTTAAGGTGATTCGTTGTTTGTACACTGTAAAAAGGTCAAACATTCGCAAAAGTATGAGAATAGAGGGGAATGGAGGGAGCATTATATGCGGGTAGAAGAAGAGACACCCGTTTAGATTTTGCTGCTCTGTATAAAGTTAAAGTTTCCCTCCCTCCTCTGTATTATTTTTTTGATGTGTATTCATGTGTTTTTGGATTTTCGTATGTATTTCATTTTATTATTGAAGTTTATTAGACGTGATTATTATTATTTGATAATGTGTATGTACTAGGTGATGTAGGGGTATAAGGCCCCCCTCCATGCCTGGAAGTAAGTTGTAAGATTTTTTAACTCCAAGGTATTGCCATCTATAGATGCTTAATGTACACTAGATTTTTCTGAAATGGGAAATGCATGTGTCGTGGGGTCATGGATAGGTAAACACTGGGGATGGTTAGATTGTGGAAGGACAGAAAATTTTGCTCACCCGGAATTATGATACTCCAAGCAAGTTACAGTATCAGCAGGGGGGAGTGTAGGATTCGCAAAATTGGATTTCATATTAATAAGGATCAACGGGCAGAAGAGGCCATGATTTTAAAGACTGTTTTAAAAGAAGCCCAGAAAAAGGGGCATACAAAATGGCCGCTGTATCATGTGACCAGCTTATTGGGACACTTTAAAATGGTTCCTGCACAACCTCAGACAACTATGTGGATTGAACCCATAGCAAGTTCTGGAAGCTGTTTCTGAGAGAACAAAGCCAGACCCACAGGCATGCATATGGATTAGATGCAGATCCACTCAAGATCTGGCTGCCCCAGAGGATCCTTTACTATGAGATTGCTAATTAACCCTGTCTCATTACACAGTACAAGATCTAAAATAGCCTGTTCCTGATTGGTTCCATGACATATTGTTCTAGGAAATTGTCCTGGCTGCATTCCATGAACTCGACCTCCAGACTACCTTTGCCAATTTGATTTGTCCAACCTATATGAAGATTGAAGTCCACCACACTGCAAGCCACACATCTAATCAAAGCGTTGTGACAACATCATAAGCAGAAATAGAGCACTATGGCAGTCATCTGAATCCCAAGATTCACTTATTGTGGAGGGAGTGGGTGGCACAGGGTGTCAGTGCAAAGGGACTGCTTGTAAGGATCCTATGGAAAATGAGTTGAATGGTCTCAATCAAGCTCCCGGTAAACACAAGCCAACAGCACAAACTGCCCTTAATTTGATAACAAGTTACCAATCTCAAACGGAAAGGATGCCGGGTGGCTGGTATGGGAAATATTAGACTGTTGCTTTAGGGGTGCTCTGCTCAGATTGGAGCTGAGACACATTGCTGGAGAGAGTGGCCAAGTCTCACTCTGCGTCTAACTGTATTATACCTGGCCTTGAAATACTTGATTCTGGCACTGAATGGCCAAATTAGATTCAATTTCCTAGCAAGCATATCCCTCACCTTGACAAGCATAAAACTGCTCGTAATCTGAGAAGCTGGTGGTTATTCTTGATAGCAAACGTTTGTACAACTGATTGGCCAGTAACTTCTAATAACTGATGAGATTTGTTTTCCTTATTTAAGTTGTGACTCAGCACGCACACTTGATTCGCCTTTTCATGGAAGTTAATGGTGGCTTGCATGAGATTAATCTCTAGTGTTATATAAACAGCCATAAATCACTTCCTTGTGAAGTGGAGTCCTGTTTGTGATTCCATTACACATCCAAATCTCAATCTGTATTGTGCAGTGTGGTGTATGTGCCTTTAAGAGCCCCAGATGTGCTGTAATGCCGGTAATTGCCACTCGGGCTATATAAGCCTGTATATTGTGTACAGGTAGACTATCCTTTATCTGAAAACCTCGGGACCAGCCGAGTTTCGGATAAAGGAGAATTTCGGGTTTCGGAAGGTGGGTCGGCGGGGGTCCGCGCGGGGGTCGGCGGGGGGGTCGGCGGGGGGTCGTGCGCACGACTTACGCTGACGCTCAGCGTAAGTCAGTCGGGGTCGGCGGGGGTCGGGGCCGGCGGGGTCCGCGGGGGGGTCGGCGGTTGTCGGGGCTGGCGTGGTCGGCGGTTGTCGGGGTCGGCGGGGTCCACGGGGGGGTCGGCGGGGGGGATCGGCGGTTGTCGGAGCTGGCGGGGTCCGCGGGGGGGTCGGCGGTTGTTGGGGCTGGCGGGGTCGGCGGTTGTCGGGGCCGGCGGGGGGGTCGGCGGTTGTCGGGGCTGGCGGGGTCGGCGGTTGTCGGGGCCGGCGGGGTCCGCGGGGGGGTCGGCGGTTGTCGGGGCTGGCGGGGTCGGCGGTTGTCGGGGCCGGCGGGGTCCGCGGGGGGGTCGGCGGTTGTCGGGGCTGGCGGGGTCGGCGGTTGTCGGGGCCGGCGGGGTCCACGGGGGGGTCGGCGGTTGTCGGGGCTGGCGGGGTCGGCGGTTGTCGGGGCCGGCGGGGTCCGCGGGGGGGTCGGCGGTTGTCGGGGCTGGCGGGGTCGGCGGTTGTCGGGGCCGGCGGGGTCCACGGGGGGGTCGGCGGTTGTCGGGGCTGGCGGGGTCGGCGGTTGTCGGGGCCGGTGGGGTCCGCGGGGGGGTCGGCGGTTGTCGGGGCTGGCGGGGTCGGCGGTTGTCGGGGCCGGCGGGGTCTGCGGGGGGGTCAGCGGGGGGTCGTGCGCACGACTTACCCTTTATCCGAACTTCCGAAACCGGAACCCTCTAAAAACCGAAGGATTTTTCGTTCGTACGCACGCCTTACGCTGAACGAAAAAACCTTCGGTTTTTAGAGGGTTTCGGTTTTCGGATGTCCGGATAAAGGGTAGTCTACCTGTATATCCGTTAGAACCCCCCCCCGAGACTTTGCTTAGTAAATACCTATGAACCAACTCCTGTCTTCAGTGGCTTTATCAACACACGGACACTACAGTGGCAATGAAGTGGAAACGGACTTACCTGCAATTCAGCAGCACCTCAAGGACATCGATTCCTCGGGCGTCCAGAAGACTCAAGGAAGTGAGAGAAGCTGTGGTTTCACCAGCTGGCCAAGCTGGTGGCAGGCACTGCGCTAATCCTTCCTGGGCATCAGGCTGTGGCTCTACAGCTGAGACAGGCAGCGAAATCGGAGGCAAGCAATAACGGACTGGGAGGGAGCACTCGGGAGACGGCCGGCGCGGCAAGCAGGTCAGCGTTCAGACCTCCGGCGGGAACGAGTCTCCAACAGTAAATTTAAAAAAAAAAGAACGGAAACCGCAGTAAACAGCGTTGTTATCGGCAGCAGCGGCGGGAAAGCACGGGAAGCGCCATATCTTTGCTACAGAAAAGAAAAAAAAAAGCATGGGAAGCGCCATATCTTTTCTGAAATGCCTAAGTCTGGTAATATTAATGCTTTTGATAGCGAAATAGAGGATTGGACCACATACGTGGAAAGAGTAGAGGTATATTGCACTGCAAATGGAATAGAAGATGAAAAAAAGCTTCAGTACTTCTGAACTTAATGGGCGCAAAGACATACGGGCTGTTACGAAACTTAATCACTCCAGCCAAACCAAAGGACAAGAATTTTAAAGAAATTGTTGATACCCTGCAGGAGCAATTAAACCCAACACCGCTGCTGATAGCGGAACGATTCAAGTTCTTCAAGAGAAATCAACACAAGAATGAAAGTAACGCTGATTACCTAACCGAATTAAGAAAGCTATCAAAGTACAGGTAGACTATCCTTTATGCGAAAACCTCGGGACCAGCCGTGTTTCAGTTTTCGGAAAATTTCGGATTTCGGAAGGTATTTTATAAGACTGGGAAATTTGTCGGGGGTGGGTCGGCGGGGGTCCGCGGGGGGGTCGGGGTCGGCAGGGGTCGGCGGGGGTCGGGGTCGGCGGGGGTCCGCGGGGGGGTCGGCGGGGGTCGGGGTCGGCGGGGGTCCGCGGGGGGGTCGGCGGGGGTCGGGGTCAGCGGGGGGGTCGGCGGGGGGCCGTGTGCATGACTTACGCTGACCCTCTGCTCAGCGTAAGTCGGCGGGGGTCGGGGTCGGCGGGGGTCCGTGGGGGGGTCGGCGGGGGTCGGGGTCGGCGGGGGTCCACAGGGGGGTCGGCGGGGGGTCCGCGGGGGGGTCCGCGGGGGGTCGGGGTCGGCGGGGGTCCGCAGGGGGTCGTGCGCACGACTTACGCTGACCCTCTACTCAGCGTAAGTCGGCGGGGGTCGGGGTCGGCGGGGGTCCGCGGGGGGGTCGGCGGGGGTCGGGGTCGGCGGGGTTCCGCGGGGGGGTCGGCGGGGGGTCCGCGGGGGGGTCCGCAGTGTGTCGGGGTCGGCGGGGGTCCGCGGGGTGGTCGGCGGGGGTCGGGGTCAGCGGGGGTCCGCGGGGGGTCGTGCGCACGACTTACGCTGACCCTCTACTCAGCGTAAGTCGGCGGGGGTCGGGGTCGGCGGGGGTCCGCGGGGGGGTCGGCGGGGGTCGGGGTCGGCGGGGTTCCGCGGGGGGGTCGGCGGGGGGTCCGCGGGGGGGTCCGCAGTGTGTCGGGGTCGGCGGGGGTCCGCGGGGTGGTCGACGGGGGTCGGGGTCAGCGGGGGTCCGCGGGGGGTCGTGCGCACGACTTACGCTGACCCTCTGCTCAGCGTAAGTCGGCGGGGGTCGGGGTCGGCGGGGGTCCGCGGGGGGGTCGGCGGGGGTCGGGGTCGGCGGGGGTCCGCGGGGGCGTCGGTGGGGGTCGGGGTCGGCGGGGGTCCGCGGGGTGGTCGGCGGGGGTCGGGTTCGGCGGGGGGGTCGGCGGGGGTCCGCTGGGGGGTCCGCGGGGGGTCATGCGTATGACTTACGCTGACCCTCTGCTCAGCGTAAGTCGTGCACCACTCTGGTCATGTCGTGCGCACAACTTACGCTGAACGAAAAAACCTTCGGTTTTTAGAGGGTTTCCGTTTTCGGAAGTTCGGATAAAAGGTAGTCTACCTGTACTGCCAATTCGGGGCAGGACTATTAGATTATCTTCGAGACAAATTCGTTTGCGGTCTCTTAAGTGAAGGAACACAAAAAAGACTGCTTTCTGAAAAAGATTTTACATTGGACAAAGCTTTCAGTATGGCTGTATCATATGAAGCAGCAGAAAAAGGAGCTGCAGAGATACAACAAAAGACACAGGACTTCGGCACCCATGAAATGACATAGGGTTTCGAAAGATGTTATCGCTGCGGCACATCCACCCATAACCAGAGGGACTGCTGGTTCCAGGACAAAGCATGCAGGCAATGCGGAAAGATTGGACACATTGCACAGGTATGCCGATCTGGACAAAATAAATCCACTAACAGAAAAAAAAAAATTAATGAAGAAAAGTACAGGAAGGTACAAATGATGACGGACAGTAGCTCCGAAGACCAGAAGAGCGATAGCGACTTCGAAAACAAGAGACTAAGCTGTCTCAAATTACATAATGTACTTGCCAAAGATGATTACCAAACCATTTGGGTTACCCTCACAATAGTAGGGTCCCCAGTTAAAATGGAGCTAGATACAGGATCAGCTCTAACCGTAATAAATCGACGGGATTACGAGAGGCTATTTTCGCATATACCTCTAAAAGACACATCCATTATCTTAAAAACATATACGGGGCAGAAAGTATACCCCAAAGGAAAAATAAGGGTGCCTGTTGTATACAACGGCAAAGAAATACAAAAGTTGTATTTATACATTCTACAAGATGGTGGTCCACCGTTGTTGGGACGTGAATGGATCAGGAAGATACATTTAGACTGGCACTCCATTCAGGCACTGACGGTGACGAGTAAGGAAAAAAACAATGATGACATCATACCTGAACGATTAAATGACATCTTGGCCAACGCCAAAGAAGTGTTTCAAGAGAAACTGGGAACCTTGAAAGGCATCACCGCCTCAATAAAAGTGGAAGATGCAGCAATTCCCAAATTTTTTAAGGCAAGACCGGTGCCATACGCAATACGTCCAGCAGTCGAGGCAGAGCTGGAGAATTTGGAAAAAGCAGGCGTATTATCCAAAATAGATTGGAGCGAATGGGCAACACCCATCATTCCAGTCATGAAAAAAGCATTGAATAAAAATAAATCTGAAGAACAGAGAAAAATTCGCATCTGTGGTGACTTCAAGGTGACTGTAAACCCGGTCCTTCACACAGTACAGTATCCTCTTCCGAGGATAGAAGATATTTTCGCCTCACTATCCGGAGGGAAACGTTTCACCAAAATTGACTTGGCACAGGCATATCTACAGATGGATGTTGAGGAGGCCTCTAAAAAGTATCTCATGATAAACACACACAAAGGCCTGTACCAGTACAATCGACTGGTTTTTGGAGGAGCATCAGCTCCAGCTATCTGGCAAAGAGCTATGGAGCAAGTCCTGCAAGGGATTCCGGGGACTCAATGCTACCTAGACGACATCCTTGTAACAGGAGAAAATTACAACGAGCACCTTGCCAATTTGGAGCAGGTGCTCACTAGGCTGAAAGAACGGGGCCTACAAGCGAATCGCCCCAAGTGCGAATTTTTCCAAAATCAGATATCATATTGTGGCCACATAATTAATAATGAAGGGTTGCATAAGTCACCTGAAAAAATTGAAGCGGTTATAAAAGCCCCAGCAACTGAAAATGTTTCACAATTAAGGTCGTTCCTGGGATTAATAAATTACTATCATAAATTTTTACCGAACTTATCAACTCTTCTACACCCTCTTAATGAACTTCTACAAACAGGAGTGATTTGGAAATGGAACGAAGACTGTAAACGTGCCTTCCATAAATGCAAAGACATAATCACATCCGAAGAAGTTTTGGCTCATTACAACCCATCACTGCCAATCAGACTGGCGTGCGATGCATCCCCTTACGGCATAGGAGCAGTATTATCCCATAAATTCCCTGATGGCTCAGAACGGCCAATAGCTTTTGCGTCACGCTCATTAAACTCAGCTGAGCGTAACTATGCCCAAATCGACAGGGAAGCACTCAGCCTGGTATGGGGAGTGAAGAAATTCAACCATTACCTACACGGACAAAAATTTACCTTGTTGACTGACCATCAAACCCTCATCTCCATATTCAACCCTAAGAAAGGTGTTCCCATTATGACAGCGCAAAGGCTACAGAGGTGGTCCCTTTTTCTAGGGCCACACCAATACAACATAGAATACAAAGGGTCAAAACAGCATGGGAATGCTGACGGTTTATCGCGCCTACCGTTGCCAACGGTAGAAGAGGCACCTACAGTAGACCCAGTAGAGATGTTCCACTCTACCATAGTGGAATGTCTACCAGTGACAAATTCTGCCATTGAAAGGGAGATGAGAAATGACCCGACTCTCTCACGGGTCTATGATTTAACAGTGAAGGGATGGCCAGCACATGGCGAACCACTGTTGCCAGCATTCTCGCAAAGAAGAGAACAGCTGTCAGTGTGCCGAGGAATCTTGATGTGTGGATCCAGAGTGGTGATTCCACCCAAACTCCAGGATAAAGTGCTAAAGGAGCTTCACGAGGGGCATCTGGGTGGAGTGAAAATGAAGAACCTAGCTAGGGCGTTTGTATGGTGGCCAGGTATCGATGGAGGCATCGAAGAAATGACCAAGAGCTGCCTAGGATGCCAGAAGGTCCAAAACGCCCCACTACAAGCCCCTCTACATCCATGGGAGTGGCCCTCATCTCCCTGGCAAAGGGTGCACATCGACTTTGCTGGTCCATTTATGGACTCAATGTTCTTAATCACGGTTGATGCACACTCCAAGTGGCCGGAGGTAATAAAGATGTCCTCCACCACCACGGAAAAAACCATCACAGTATTAAGGGCCATATTTGCCAGGAATGGGCTGCCGGAACAGATATGTTCTGATAATGGACCGCAATTTGTGTCCGAAGAATTCAGAAAGTTCTTAAAAAACAATGGGGTTAAGCACTACACGTCCGCCCCATACCATCCCGCCACCAATGGATTGGCTGAAAGGTTTGTCCAGACCTTCAAGAAGGCCATAAAGGCCATGGGTAATGAAGACATAAAACTTCAGCACAAGGTGGATAACTTCTTATTCGCATACAGGAATGCAACACATATGGTTACCAACCAAACTCCCGCCATGATGTTCTTCAATAGAAACCTAAGATGCCGGCTGGATTTGGTCAAGCCCAACATCAGAAGGGACATGGAGAACCGGCAGTTTCAAGGCATGAATGAAAGGCCAACTAGAACCTTCCAGATAGGTCAACAAGTTTTGGCCCGGGACTACCGTACCGAGAAATGGCAGCCTGGAACTATCTGCACACGACTAGGACCACTGATGTATACCGTGGACATCGGAGAAAGCATAATAAGGTGCCATGCTGACCAAATCATAAAGTCATCCGAAAAGGGGCAACCTACACCACAACTCTATACATCTAACGATGAAGTAGAGATACCCATATCTACCTCCGATCCGGTGATACTGGAACCCGATGAACCCGACACTGGCATTCAAGCCGAATCAGCCTTGCCAGAAGAACCTACTACACCACCAGAAACTACTACACCCCCGAGGCGTTATCCGGACCGAGTCAGGAAGCCTCCTGAGAGACTAACTTATAATTAAATAACTACAGCAATGTATATTATTTTGCTTATAACATGTAATTAATAGTTACTTAAAATATGATGTACTGGTTAGCTAAAAGGGGAGGAATTGTGGTACAGGTAGACTACCCTTTATCCAGACTTCCGAAAACCGAAACCCTCTAAAAACCGAAGGTTTTTTCGTTCAGCGTAAGTCGTGCGTACGACTTACGCTGAACGAAAAACCTTCGGCTTTTAGAGGGTTCCGGTTGCGGAAGTTCGGATAAAGGGTAAATCGTGCGCATGACCCCCCGCCGATCCCCCCGCCGACCCCGCCAGCTCCGACAACCGCCGACCCTGCCAGCCCCGACAACCGCCGACCCCGCCAGCCCCGACAACCGCCGACCCCCCCGCGGACCCCGCCGGCCCCGACAACCGCCGACCCCCCCGCGGACCCCGCCAGCCCCGACAACCACCGACCCCCCCACGGACCCCGCCGGCCCCGACAACCGCCGACCCCGCCAGCCCCGACAACCGCCGACCCCCCCGCGGACCCCGCCAGCCCCGACAACCACCGACCCCCCCGCGGACCCCCGCCGACCCACCTTCCGAAATCCGAAATTCTCCTTTATCCGAAACTCGGCTGGTCCCGAGGTTTTCGGATAAAGGATAGTCTACCTGTATATGTGCCTTTAAGAGCCCCAGGTGTGCTGTAATGCCGGTAATTGCCACTCGGGCTATATAAGCCTGTATATTGTGTATATCCGTTAGAAACCCCCCCAGACTTTGCTTAGTAAATACCTATGAACCAACTCCTGTCTTCAGTGTCTTTATCAACACACGGACACTACATGCAGAGATTCCATTAGACATCCAAATATCGATCTGTATTGTGAAGAGATTCCATTAGACATCCAAATCACACTATAACTATTACATTGAAATACATTGAATATACAGCACAGAATTGAGCCATTTGGCCCAATTAGTCTCTGCTGGTACTCCACATGAGTCTCGAGAGCAAATGCAGAGAATCCATTACACATCCAAATCATAATCTGTAACATGCATTCAATCCATTTCACATTCACATCACAGCATTGCAGTAAGTGCAGAAAGTTCATTACACATCCAAAGCTTAATTTCAACTGATCCATACTTTCTAAAAGGAGATTACCATTCATGTTACCAGGAGGGAGAAATAACTCCTTCAAATCTGCATGTTGCCTATAAAGCAGAATTGTATATAGATGTTTTTAAAGACTAACTGATGTGGCTACATCCACTGTTTTACTAGTACATTAACGTGCATTGAATCTCCTCAACTCTTCATCAGACTCAACTCTTTATCATTGCAATACTACACAGCAAATTAATTGCAAAAAAAAACTTTCGGAATCAAAATACTTACTCCTTCAGGAAAGTTACTGGGAAAAGAAAAGTTTGCCCTGATACTCTCCTCAATAGTATCTATGGTAAACCGTTGAGTTCACTACTCAGAGATTATGCTCAATTAAGTCAATCTTCCTCAGTAAATACTGACAAATTCCTGAATACTGATGAGATTTATTTTCCTTATTTAAGTTGCAACTCAGCACGCACACTTGATTCGCCTTTGCGTGGAAGTTAATGGTGGCTTGCATGAGAGTAATCTCTGGTTTTATATAAACAGCCAAAAATCACTTCCTTGTGAAGTGGAGCCCTGTTTGTGTTTTGTACACTGAGGAAATCCTGTCAACAACAAGCCCATTTTGGTAGTTCGATTGAGCGTCTTAAAGAAGCCTTTACACCTTGAGATGAACTTCTAGACCGGCCAAATCACTTGATCTTGCTGGATGTCACACAGATGTTGAAATTAAGCAAAAAGTCTTTATCAACTAGATAAACGCCAAGTGTGGACCACATCACGCCAAGACCAAACCATTGTTAAGGCCGATCAACTCCAATCGCATGTGTTATTACTGCAATGGGAATTGATCATGTAATTGTCCCATGTAAGGTATAGCTACTCAAGCAAGCTCATCTGAAGCCTATAACTTACTTTGATTGAAATCAATAGATTCATTTAAATGGAATAATTTTAAAAGGGGCACAGGAACAGAGAGACCTGGGGGCTTACATACACAAATCTTTGAAGTTGGCAAGACAAGTTGATAAGGCTGTTAAAAAGCATATGGGATCCTTGGCTTCATGAATAGAGGCATAGGGCAGGATTTTCATTGGGCCGTGGAGGTGGGATTGGAAGCGTGTGGTGGTTAAAATTGCGAAATCGGGGGGCACGAACCCATCCCACCCCCAAACCGCCTCCATGCCAGTTTCAAAGGAGGCGGATACCCGACCTGTGCTGGGAGCCGCCTCCCCGAGGTGGGAAGGGGATTAGTGCCAATTAGCTGCCTGTTAACAGGTAGTTAACAGGCAGTTTTTAGCCTAATCCCTATTTTTATCCCTGAAGTGTGGAATTCCCGATGGCTCCAAACCATGCCAAGTTAGCAAGGTGGACCGTCGGGCTGAAGGGCTTGGAAGGTTTGAGATGTCTGGTGTTCAGGTGAGTCATGTGTGCATGAGTGCAGAGGTAAGTGTGTTTGGTGTCTGTAAAGTGTTTAAAGAAGTTTTACTTACCTTTACTTAACTTTACAGCCTTCCTTCCTTCAGGTCTCGGGATTCCCTCATCTCACCGGCACAGAAAGCAGAATGGCCGCGAGCTGTCAAAAGTTGCAGCATTCAGCTTTCTGTTCTGGAGAGATCTCTAAATCAGCCTGAGAGGAAGGAATTAACTTAGTGTACAGATTGTCAGTGTTTGACAGCTTCAAAGAGCTGTCAAACGCTGATATTTCATCTGTCAAAAGCTCTTGACAGATGAAATGTCAATCTGTGACGTCACCTGCTGCCGGGTGGCCCTTAATTGGCCTGCTGACCTCACTGGGCAGGCTCAACAAGGTCAATTAAGTGAAAATCGTGTGTGTTGGCCACAATTCGATGGAGGCGGGGCTACAACCCCAAAAGTTGTAGTCCCGCCTCCTACATGCCTCCAGTATCAAAATCCAGCCCTTAGAGTACAAAAGCAAGGAAGCTATGATAAACCTTTATAAATCATTGGTTAAGCCTCAGCTAGAATACTGTGCCCAATTCTGGGCACCACACTTTAGGAAGGATGTCAAGACCTAGGAGAGAGTGCAGAGGAGATTTACCAGAATGATACCAGGGATGAGGGGCTGCAGTTATGTGGAGAGATGGGAGAAGTTGGGATTGTTCTCTTTGGAGGTGAGAAAATTAATGGAGATTTGATAGAGGAGTTTTGATAAACTAGATGGGGAGAAACTGTTTCCATTGGCAGGAGGGTTGGTAACCAGAGGGCACAGATTAAAGATAATAGGCAAAAAATCCAGGGAGCAAATGAGGAAAAATTATGTTATGATCTGGACTGCCTGAAAAGGCACTCAACATCGAGTTCAACAATTTCAGAAAATAACATCTGCCCCTATTTTTTCAGATGGCAGCTGTTGATGATTCTGCCATTGCCATTTACACCTCATCTAGACTCATCTTTTGTTTCTTTACTTGTCCCATTACCATCTCCTATTGCCTTGCACCATCATCCCTTTTGTCATGTAATCTCTCCTGCCTTCCACCCTATCACAGACCTTCCCTTTAGTTCTTCTCTCCCCTCCTCCCGCCCTTTCCCTGCCTCTGTACTTGCTTAAAATCTGTTACATCTCTAACTTTTCCCTGTTCTGACTAAGGGGCATCGACCTGAAACATTTAACTCTGTTTTTCTCTCCACAGATGCTGAGTATCTCCAGCAATTTCTGTTATTATTTCAGATTTCCAGCATCTGCAGTATTTTGCTTTTGTTTTGCCTGAAAAGGTGGTGGATGCAGATTCAATAGTCATTTTGAAAAGGGAATTGGATAGATATCTGATTCTATGATTTCTATATCGATGGCAGTCTACATTTTTTCATGGTTGGCCTCATTTCTCACTTGTCATTTGCCTTCAAGTCGGACATCTTCTTGCAGGTATGATTCCAGTTCTCCAGATACTTGACTTAACGTTCACAGCAGGGGCAATGGCCTCCCATGCTTGCTTGATCCTGTTGTTATCTTAGATTGCTCCTCTGCACCATACAGAGCAGCACACCTTCTCCTTCCAACATCAATTAAGTCCTTCAGATCTTTGTCTGTAAGTTGAGATTATCCCTCCACTTCGAACAGGAGCTGCTCGCCTCATAGCTGGACTGGCCTACAGTGTGCTATTTAGCCCCCTCCTTTCAAGGCTGAAAAGTCATAGGAACAGGAGGAGGCTATTCAGCCCCTCGAGCCTGTTCCGCCATTCAATTAGATGAATGTACCTTAACTCCATCTACCCGCCTTGGTTTTGTAACCCTTAATACTCTTATCTAACAAAAATCTATCAATCTCAGTTTTGAAAGTTTCGATTGACGCCCAGCCTCAACAGCTTTTTGGGGGAGTGAGTTACAGATTTCCACGACCCTTTATGTGTAGAAATGCTTCCTGACATCACCCCTGAATGACCTAGCTCTAATTTTACAGTCATGCACCTTTGTTCTGGACTCCCACCAGAGGAAGTAGTTTCTCTCTATCTACCATGTCAACTCCTTTAATCAACCTCAGTTAGATCCCCCCTTAATCTTATGTACTCAAGCGAATACAGGTCTCGTCTATACAACCTGTCCTCATTATTTAATCCTTTTAGCTCAGGTATCATTCTGGTGAATCTGCACTACATCTTGTCCAAGGCCAATATATCTTTCCTAAGGTACGGTGCCCAGAACTGAACACAGTGCTCTAAATAGGGTCTAACCAGAGCTTTATATAACTGTAACATAACTTTCTCCTCTTTGTATTCCAGCTCTTGAGATAAAGGCCAACATTCCATTAGCCTTTTTATTATTTTTTGACCCTGTCCACGAGCTTTTAGTGATTTCTGTGCTTGGACCCCTAAATCTCTCGGCTCATCCACAGATCCTAGTTTCTCATCATTTAGAAAATACTCTGGGCTAGAAATTCAGTAGGCTTTGCGCCCAGTTTTCGCCCAAAGAGGGCTTTTGCGCCACTTGCTGAGCTTTCGCCGATATTCAGCGCTGCGGTAATGGCGGCGTTAGCCAGTAGCGCTGCGCCGCCACCGATGACGTCATCGGTGTGCGCAGTGCCCTGCTACCGCCCCGCTACCGGCCCGACCGCCATATTTAGTTGCGGCCGCCTCTTCCGCAGCGGCCGCAAACAGCGATCAGAAAACGGGGCCGTCCTGTAGCCTTAGTGGGGCGCTTTAAGGTGGAGGTGCGGCCGGCCGCTTTTTCGGCGGCCGCCTGCCCACACCTCCTTCCCCGGCCTCCTCCACGCCCCACCTCCCGCAGCATTGCCGGCTGCTTTCCGTGAACTCGGCACTTCTCCGTGGTGCCGGGCTCATTTGCCGGCACTATCCAGTGGCGATCTCCCCGTTGCAGGCACCTCCCCCTTAAGAGAAGGAGGAGGCCTGCAGTACCGCAGCCTGCCGCTCCGCAACGGGTGTCGCAGCGGCGCCTAGAGCGCTGAAATTCAGTTTCAGCGCCCCAAGCGGGGGTGGGCACACCCTGGAATAGCGCCCGGTTCCGACTTGGGGCGCAAAAACTGAATATCTGACGGGCGCAACTGGCTCCGCGCTCAGCGCTAACTTTTGGGCGCACGCCAGCTGGCGGGCCCAAAGTGAATTTCTAGGCCTCTGATCTATCTTTCTTAGGTTGAAAGTGGATGACCTTATACTTTCCCACGTTAAAATCCATCTGCCACTCAATCTATCAACATTCCTTTTGCAACTTTCTGCTCCCATCTGCACTAGTTACTGTGCCACCTAATTTGGTGTCGTCCAAGTTTTTCCCAATCTTTCTTCATAACTCAGTTTTCATGCTGGGCACTGCCCCGGGTTGGCCTGTCTCCATTTTGCCTCAACAGTGTAATGAAGAAATATCTCAGATTAGATGACTGACACTTGGTCCTTCAAGAATTATCTTACAAAATGGATATCATTCCAGTAAAACAAAAACAGAAATGCTGGAAACACTCAGCGGGTCAGGCAGTATCTGTGGAGAGAGAAATTTGGGGAATTTTAACGTAACTCGCCTACAAGTCTTTGAGATCTCTGTGCTCCTCCAATTCTGGCCTCTTGTGCATCCCAGATTTTAATCGCTCCACCATTGGCAGCTGTCCCTAAACCGCTCTGCCTCTCTCACTTCCTTTAAGACACTCCTTAAAAATGATTTCTTTGTACAAGCTGTTATTCACATAAGAACATAAGATGTAGGAGCAGGAGTCAGTCATTTGGCCCCTCGAGCCTGCTCCGCCATTCAATAATATCATGGCTGATCTGATCTTGGCCTCAACTCCACTTCCATGCCCGCTCCCCATAACCCTCGACTCCCTTATCGTTCAAAAATCTGTCTATCTCCACCTTAAATATATTCAACGACTCAGCCTCCACAGCTCTCTGAGGAAGAGAATTCCAAAGATTCACGACTCTCTGAGAGAAGAAATTCCTACTCATTTACAAAGGTTTCCCCTTATTCTGGAACTATGCCCCCTAGTTCTAGATTCTCCCATGAGGGGAAACATCCTCTCCGCATTTACCCTGTCAAGCCCCTTCAGAATCTTATATGTTTCAATAAGGTCCCCTTTCATTCTTCTAAACTCCAATGAGTATCGGCCCAACTTGCTCAAACTTTCTTCATAATATAACCCCTTAATCTCTGGAATCAGCCTTGTAAACCTTCTCTGAACTGCCTCCAATGCAAGTATATCCTTCCTTAAATAAGGAGACCAAGGGGGAAAAATTGGGTTGCTTTGCACCTCCCGTTAGTGCCCTAAGAGGGTGCTAACAGGGCGCAAAGCAACTAGCGCCCAGGCGTGGCACCGCCCATGCATCCCGCGAAATTCAGCGGGAGGTTAGCAGTGGCACTAATCAGTAGCGCCCCGTGGCGCTGCACCACCAGCGATGACATCATCACCGTGCGCAGCGCCCCGCTCGTGCCCCAGCCGCGATCTTCGGGAGCGCCCCCTGACTTACCGCCGGATGCTGTGTCCGATGTGTAAGAATTCGCAATAATTTACAGTTCTGAAGATCAATTATTTTTGATTAAAGAATCCCTGGGCGTTGTGCTTTTAAATTTCCAGGGATAAAAATGGCTGTCGCACCACATGGCCGAAGACAAAGGGCTTGGAAAGCAGCTTTCTGTGTCTGGAAGTAGGTTCAATGGAGCTGCAAATAAAAGGGGTGTCCCCACCCCCCCCTGCAGCAGGACAATCGATGCCTGTACCACAGGACAATGCTTTGTTTACAAAGCAATTGAATGCTATTAGCATTTGTTTGTATATTGAGTGGATACATCTAAACTGCAGAAGAGACTTTTGTACCTTGAATGGGAAACGTTTAACAATTGAATGGGTCTAAATCACCTAGCATTCTGGACAATAGAGCAGTTGTATTTCCCCTTTGTTTCAGCCCAGGGAGCTCCGGAAGACACATTAATCCGGTCCAACCACTCTGGGTTAGCCAATCACAGCTTTCTCTTGTGTATTGGACCCTTTGGGCGGGGAATTTTGCACACAGCCCTTGCAAGGCAGAACGGCAGGGGCCTCACCAGGTATAAAGATAGATGCTGAGAAGCTATCTCTCTCTCTCTTACTTCGCTGGACCACAGGTGAGCAGAGTGTTCTGACTCCTCAACAAGGCAACCTAGCAGGAGTTAAGGGGTGGTGATTTAAGGGTATTGCTAAGATTGTTTAAATAACATTGTAGCCATTGTATCCCTCGTTTTCACCGTCTGCAACCCCCTGTTATATAGTTTTACTGTAATTACTGTGTTCGTGTGGTACTCTTTTGATTGTAGTTTATTTAGGTAATAAAACTTGATTTTTTTCTCTCATCCAAACCACTTGTTCCGTTTTAATATCATTAATTATAAGTTCCTCCACTCAGAACTAAAGGAGGGGTAGCAATTCGGAACTGCTGTTTTAAAATTGGTTTTATTGGAATTGGTCTGAGTGCAGGCAAAGGCTACAAGACCAGGAAAAATTACTTTAAACTAGTTTAAAGAAGCCCCCAACCCTTACAATGGCGAGCCAGGTAGGAGTGGAGGCAGTTTTTGATTTAATAGGTGGTCTGGATCTGGAGAAAGCATCAGCTCTTGTTTCTCTCGTTGTTTTCAGTATGTGGGTAGCCCTGCGGACGTTAGCAGCAGCGTGTAGGCTGACCTATCGGGGTATAGGTGGCTGGGTTAGGAAGGGTGTGAAGAGAGAGCAGGAGGAAAGGTTTAGGGAAGCAAAGGCAGCTTATAAGCTGGCCTGCGCCCTAAGGTTTGAGGAAGCAGATCATGGCCCCTGTAGGGCAGAGGTAGAAAGCCTTAACATGGCTTTAAATGCATCAAAGGGGATGATTTGTCTGATCAGCCCGAAGGCAGGTCAGCTGGACTTTACTGGCAGCCCAAGTAGAACCATCCCACAGGCAGCACCCAGAACGGTGCTGGATTGGGAATTAGAGACCCCAAGACCGCAGCCCACAGCTCCGGGTCTTGAGGAGCTCTGGCAGCGAGGAGGGGTGGACAGTGGGGTGGTAGAAGAACACCAGCAGGCCCCGCTAGGCAGGCGGGGACTAGGACCAGTGTACCCCCTCCAACAACAGAGGTACGGTCCGCCCGTGAGGAGTGAGCCTGAGAATAGGAATCCTCAGCCCACAGCAAGTTCGAGTTCACAGGCAAGCACTGTGGCTTGTGTGGGGGGAGGAGCCATTCATGTTCAGAGTAAGCTGTTTAAGCAGGGGAACAGGGAAGCAGAGTTCTGGGACCCCTGTAGAGCAGGTCCAGTAGCAGAAATCCAGGACAAGGGAGGCACACAGGGGATAGTTTTGGCCCCAGAAAAAAGGCAGGTCCAAAATTCCCCAGTTAAAGCCACCTGGGTGAGGGAACATGAGTTTGCTGTCCATGCAAGTTCAAGTTCACCGCCTGTAAAGACAGGCACTGTGGCCTGTTTAAAGGGACCAGCTTCCCAGCCAGCCTCTAGAATGGTTCCCCCCATGATGTGGGGCCCTGGGGGGGCAGGGATAGCAATTCCTCTTGCAGGGGAGCTGGTGACAGGTTTTGGACATGTGGGAGAAGGTTCCCAGCCAGCAGCAATCTGCGACAGTGCCAGAGATTAGCCTGGCCGTCCGGAGACGGGCGGCATCTGTATTATAGCTTTGGTGTGAATATAGCTTGCTTTAAGGTGTATTTTAAGTTTTGTTGATATAACTAGTTTTAAGTTTAAGTTTAAAGAGTTTGGCCTAGAAATTCATTACAGCCACTTTTGGGGCGGTAAAGTCGGGCGGCCGCTAAAGTTTGCGCCCGGTGCAAATTCGAGGCCACTTCTCCGATATTCATTAGCTTCGCCCTAAGAGTTTGCTCGAGCGCTAAAACTGGCGATGCACGCCTCTCTTTAGGCGCTAAGCCGGAGGTGCTGAGCGAGAGTGCCGAGGCCGGGCGCAGCGCAGGTGCAGCCATTTCTTGATTGACAGCAGTCACCCTGGCGCTGGCCAGCTCTTAAGGGGGAAGGGTCGACTTGGTCTGCTGCCACGCCCTGGATAGTGGAGCCCTGCAGCTAGGCCTGAACACTGCTGCTGGACCCAAATAGCGCCTGAAACCATGGAGAAGGCCCGTGAACGAGCGCAGCGCTTCTCAGAGCTTGATCTGAGGGTGCTGGTTGGTGCTGTGGAGAAGAGACGCCATATTTTGTTTCCGGACAATGGCAGGAAGTCGCCGGCCCGCGTCTACCGGAGAGCCTGGAGGCATGTCGCCACCAAGGTGTCATCCAACAGCGAGGTCCCCAGGAGCGGTGTCCAATGCCGCAAAAAGCTAAATGACCTCGCCAGGATTGTCAGGGTGAGTACCCTTTCCAGTGTCCTCCTCATCCTTGCATGTGCACCTCACATTATGGGCAAAGGGACCTGAAAGCCCTAATGGCCAGCCCTCATGCAGCAGCTATGGGACACTCATGAACATCAATTGCACATTGTGCACTTAACACACTGGCCAGGCTATTCGACCATGGGAGGCAGTGCACACAAGATCAGGGCTACACACTGGCCAGGCTATTCGACCATGGGAGGCAGTGCACACAAGATCAGGGCTACACACTGGCCAGGCTATTCGACCATGGGAGGCAGTGCACACAAGATCAGGGTTACACACTGTACTGAGAGGCCGTCCTTTCTCTTGCAGGCCAAGCTGGCCAATAATAAGAGGAGCCGGACTGCGACCGGGGGAGGCGGACCCCAGATCCAGCCGCTCACCGAGCTGCAACATCGCGTGGAGCGCATCATGGGTGCCCGGGTGATTGGCCCCGTTGCATCTGGAGATGCCGACCCTGTTCTGGGCACCAATGGTAAGGACATCACCTTTTGGACCTCTCTCGTCCCACTTGCGCATCAGATCTACATCCTTTGCCACTGTCCGACCAATGCGCTGAATGCCACCACTCATGCATCCCTCGCTGACGCCCTCTCCTCACTCTAAAGCTACTCTTGTGCCTTCCTGCTTTCAGATGGTGAGGAGGAGGTCCCTGAAGTTGCCAGTGACAGCCCCTCAGAAGAGGAGGAGGAGGAGGAGCAAGAGGAAGGCGGCCCATCAGGGGAACCCTCAGCCGCGGCAACCCATGCCAATGTAGGGGACACGTCTTCCCTGGAGGGGAGCGTGGGGGAAGTGTCGGAGGGGAGGGGAGCTCCTGGGACCAGCGGCCTGCAGAAACGCGGGAGGGGGGTGGAAGCTCAGCGGCCTTCACCCCAGAGGGGGGAAGGGTCAGAGGGGAGTCCAATTGCTGGGCCCAGTGGCGTCCAGCAACACAGGAAGGGTCGGCCAGCTCGGCGGCCTTCTCCCCAGAGGGAGAGGCCGGCCTCCAGTCCGGAGACGGCCAACGCCGAGGAGATGCGCCGCCTCGAGGACTTGTCCGCGGACTCGGAGCGCTGGCACACGGAGCTCATGGGGGTAGTGGCACGGTTGCCTGAGGCCATCGAGTCCCTGTCTCGGAGTGTGACCGAGTTCGGGGCCTCACAGGCCACCAGTCGGGCGGAATTCGGGGCAGCTCAGGCAGCGAGTGGCCAGGTGATCAGTGGTGCCGTGCAGTCACTGGGTGCTCTGATGCGGTCACTGAACAGGTCAACACGGGCACTCACTGCTGCCACACTCGCTGTGTCAGCCAGGCATCACCAGGGCACCCGGCGCGCTGCAGCAGCACAGCGGTCTGTCCCTCGGCAGATTGGTGCGCATGCTGCAGTGCTGGCCTGGCCGAGTGCCAGTGTCTCAGGCGACCAGCGAGCGCCTGCCATCCGCCAGCTTGCCCCCATTCCTCCAGCCGCCACTGCCACTCCCCCAGTGGAGCTGCCAGGAGCTGCTGCAGCGACTGATGCTGGCCAGCCACAGCGGCAGCATTCACCAGCCGGCCCCTCGACGGCCAGACCTCGTCTAGGCCGACCCCCAAGGGCATCTGCCGTCACGACATGTGCCCCTCAGGAGCCTGCCCCCAGCCTTGCAGCAGCCAATGGCCTCACTTTGAGGAGGAGCAGCAGGGTGTGCAGGGGCCGCCAAAGTTTGCAGAAGGCATCGCCCTCGCGGGCCACTAAGTAGAGGGTGTGTCCAAATGTTGTGTTTTCTGGAATGTGTGTTTTGTGAAGGCTGAGGATGAAGGCCATTTTTGTTTACATCTTTTGTTAATGCTCCCCAGGTTGTGGGAGTGAGTCATGTGTGTGAGTGTTTTTTGGGGGTTTCGTCTGTTTTTGGTTTTCATATGGGAAGGGCCCTGAGTTTGTACAATAAACCATTTTATTTATTCACATTGTCCATGTTTGATCTTTGAAGTGTTTGTTGCCTTAACCGGCTGACGGCTTGCGGAGCGGCTGCAATCATGTTCTTTCATTGGCACAAGCCATTCCCTGACAGGGGGCCTAGAAGTGATGGTCAATAAGCCGCCGACGGGCAGCCCTTGGACCTTCTGCCTCCTTCCTGGGCTGGTACTCCTCGTCCTCCTCCTCCTCCTGCTCCTCCTCCTGAGGTGGTGGTCCAACGTGAGGTGGCAATGCCTGAGTCCTGCGGATAGCCAGGTTGTGCAGCATGCAGCAAACGATGACGAATTGGGAGACTCGCTCCTGCGAATACTGGAGGGCTCCCCCGGAGCGATCCAGACAGCGGAACCGTTGCTTGAGGACGCCGATTGTTTGTTCTATGATGTTCCTAGTCGCTTGATGGCTCTCGTTGTATGCCTCTTCAGCAGGGGTCGTGGGCGCGCGGAGCGGGGTCATGAGCCAGGTACAGAAAGGATAGCCTTTGTCCCCAATAAGCCATCCTCTTGGGTGAGGCTGTGCCTGGAACATGTCAGCCACAGTTGTCTGTCGCAGGATAAAGGCATCGTGGCTGCTGCCTGGAAAGCGGGCATTGACAGCTAGGATGCGCTGCCTGTGGTCACACACCAGCTGTACGTTGAGGGAATGGTAGCCCTTCCGGTTGCGGTAATCCTCGGCATGCTCCAGAGGTGCCCGCAAAGCCACATGCGTGCAGTCAATGGCGCCCTGCACCATGGGCAAGCCCGCTATTCTTGCAAATCCCACTGCACGCTGCTGCTGCTTCTCCAGGGTCATGGGGAAGGAGATGAATTGACGTCTCCTTCTGAAAAGGGCATTGGTCACCTGGCGGATGCAGCAATGCACGGCGAACTGGGAGATGTTAGCGATGTCCCCAGCAGCGGATTGGAAGGAGCCGGTGGCATAGAAGTTGAGAGCCACCGTCACCTTCACTGCCACCGACAGAGACGTCCTGCGCATCAGCTGTGGATGCAGATCTCTGTGCAGCAGCTGGCAGATGTCTGCAACCACCTCCCTTCTGAATCGCAGCCTCCTAACACACTGCGTGGCAGACATGGTCAGATAGGAGGACTGCTGGCGGTATACCCTGGGTGGGTAAGGCCTCACTTGGCGACGCCTGTTGCCCCCTCTGCGTCTAGCCAGGGCTGCCACTCTCTCACGGCATCTGTAAGCCCTTCCGGCATAAGGCTGAAACTCAGCGTTGGCACCCAATGCAGCCCCCATTATATGCTGGCAAACACTGAGATCTCAATGAAGGCAAAGATAATTGCTAAGCTCTGGCCTGAGCCAAAAATACCTGTCCTAGTGTTGGGCCAAAGCAGTAAGCTCTCCTCCTTGGTCTCTCTCCAAAAAACCGTTGCACAAGAGTGAATGCTGCAAAATGGCTGGCCTTTATAGTGCAGGGTAAGTGCCATTTAATTTGCGCTCCCCGCGGCCCGCCTCGGCTGTGTACCGTTCCACTTCACAGTCGTTAGGGCCGCCCGGCGCACAATGGGGCGGCGCGAGTGAAGTTCCGGTTCCGGGCGCACAAAGGGCGTTGCACAACGAAATGACGTCATGATCTGCGCGCGCAGCAGGGCGCGCACTAAGACTTTGCGCCGGCGCTAAATGTCTACTGAAGTTGGGGCGAGGCGCAGATCGTGCTGCGCCCGGGCGCTAAACGCCTAGCGCTCGAGATCTACTCCTCCTAAGGCGCTAATGGCTGTTTTGGTCCGAGGTCGAGGGACCCGACCATGTCTCCGCCTAAGGCAGCAGGTCAGTGAGACCCAGCTGCACGTCCTTTTAAGTTTTTGCAGGAGATTGGAAAATGAAGCAGCCATGTTCGCCCAGCCTGAGCTGGGCATCGAATGAAGATACGGATACGGAATGTTGGGAATCACCTCGCCACTGGACGAATCCAGGAGACCCCGCAGCGATCTTCAGGAAAAACCGGACAGGGTCCGGAGGAACTTGCCTACTCCTCCTACGGGGAGGAGATGGCCCCAGCTGGGTGGGGCACGGCCCCCAACCCAGCACCATCCTGACCGAAGTTCACTTGCGGGAGACCTCACTGTTGAGGAGTCACGATGGGGAAGCGCGGGCGCCTGGTCATAGGGACGCGTTCCCCGGGGATGGGTGGTGATGGCCCGGGAAAGATCGTATAGAGGAGGGGGAGACCCAAGAGTCACGTGGGTGCGTTCGGGGAAGGGAGGAACTCACCCGGGGGCCCACGGGCAAAGTGAGGGTAAGTGTGGCTGGGAAGGATGAGTGGGTGGCCGGATCAGTGTGGGGCCAGGGAGAGCCGCCACACAGGCACCCATCATTTTCTACAGCCAGTCGAGGGTAGACGGGAGGGGGAAAGACTGGGAGTCATGAGATCCCATACGCCCCGGTCTCGGTCTGTGCCAAGGTAATTTTAAACGTGAGGGGTACCCCGCCTCCACAAAGGGACAAGGGAACGGTTCGGGGCTGGTGGAGCAGGCTGGTCGGTAAATCCATTCTGCCTGTTTTAAAGTTTAAGATGATCAAAGGGGGGGTGGAAGGTACTTTTACTGCCCGAGTGGGAGGAGCAATACCCACTCGAATTTCGCGACCCACGATCGGCACGTGATGATCGGGGTTCATTTAAGCATGTTGTTTAATGATTTTTTGTATTTTGTGTTGCAGCCCCAAGTTGAGCAGAGGCGTAGGATCCTCTCCGTGCTTGGGACCAGTTTGTGACAACTCCAAGTTGAGCAGAGGCGTAGGATCCTCTCCGTGCTTGGGATCATTTTGATTACATTGTGTAACTAAGGTTGCAACATTTTGTAGTAACTTATGATGTAAAAAAGTGATTGTAAATTTGGTTTACACTGCATAATTTTACAAGCGTGTAGGGGTATGAGACCCCTTATTGAAAACTGAAGTATCTGTAAGATGCCTACCGTACCATGGTTTTTTTCCTGAATTTAAGGGGAATAGACGGGACGGGGATCAGTGGCAGATAGCTATTAGGTAAATACAGGGGATGGTTGTTTGTGAGGGGTCAGAAATTATTGCTCATTTCTTCAAGAGGATACTACAAGCAAGTTGGAAGTATCCAAGGGCGGACTGTAAGAATTCGCAATAATTTACAGTTCTGAAGATCAATTATTTTTGATTAAAGAATCCCTGGGCGTTGTGCTTTTAAATTTCCAGGGATAAAAATGGCTGTCGCACCACATGGCCGAAGACAAAGGGCTTGGAAGCAGCTTTCTGTGTCCGGAAGTAAGGTTCAATGGAGCTGCAAATAAAAGGGGTGTCCCCACCCCCCCCTGCAGCAGGACAATCGATGCCTGTACCACAGGACAATGCTTTGTTTACAAAGCAATTGAATGCTATTAGCATTTGTTTGTATATCGTGTGGATACATCTAAACTGCAGAAGAGACTTTTGTACCTTGAATGGGAAACGTTTAACAATTGAATGGGTCTAAATCACCTAGCATTCTGGACAATAGAGCAGTTGTATTTCCCCTTTGTTTCAGCCCAGGAAGCTCCGGAAGACACATTAATCCGGTCCAACCACTCTGAGTTAGCCAATCACAGCTTTCTCTTGTGTATTGGACCCTTTGGGCGGGGAATTTTGCACACAGCCCTTGCAAGGCAGAACGGCAGGGGCCTCACCAGGTATAAAGATAGATGCTGAGAAGCTATCTCTCTCTCTCTTACTTCGCTGGACCACAGGTGAGCAGAGTGTTCTGACTCCTCAACAAGGCAACCTAGCAGGAGTTAAGGGGTGGTGATTTAAGGGTATTGCTAAGATTGTTTAAATAACATTGTAGCCATTGTATCCCTCGTTTTCGCCGTCTGCAACCCCCTGTTATATAGTTTTATTGTAATTACTGTGTTCGTGTGGTATTCTTTTGGTTGTAGTTTATTTAGGTAATATAACTTGATTTTTTTCTCTCATCCAAACCACTTGTTCCATTTTAATATCATTAATTATAAGTTCCTCCACTCAGAACTAAAGGAGGGGTAGCGATTCGGAACCGCTGTTTTAAAATTGGTTTTATTGGAATTGGTCTGAGTGCAGGCAAAGGCTGCAAGACCAGGAAAAATTACTTTAAACCAGTTTAAAGAAGCCCCCAACCCTTACAGATGGGGTTAGGGGGGCCTACCTGCGGCCAGGGAGGCATAATTTAAAGGTGAGGTGCTGGGCAGCCATTTTTGTTGCTGGTTGTCTGCCAGCACCTGCTTGCGCTCCCGTCCCCGGCCTCCTGACCAGCCCCCCCACGGAGTGCCAGCTGCACTCAATGAGCCCGTCACTTCTCTTGAGTGCCGGGCTCTTTTGCCGGCACTTGCAATCCCCGGGGGCCCAAATGGGCCCAGGTCACGCTGCGCAAGGCCCCTCCCCTTTAAGAAGGGGAGGAAGGCCTGCAGTACTGCGTCACGTAGTGCCGCGATATTGACTCGCAGCACCCCAAGATGGATGTGGGGTGCTTCCAGTAGTGCCCCGCTTCCCTCTTGAGGCGCAACCACTCAATTTCCGGTGCTGGAGTGTTAATTTTTCCGGGCCGGCGAAGTTTGGGGTGCTACTCAATTTTTAGCTCCAAAACTGTACGCAGTACTCCAGGTGTAGTCTCACCAACACCCTGTACAGTTGTAACAGGACTTCCCTACTTTTATACTCCAACCCCACCCACTTGCAATAAAGGCCAACATTCCATTTGCCTTCCTAATTACTTGCTGTACCTGCATGCTAACTTTTTGTGATTCATGTACAAGGCCCCCCAGATCCCTCTGTACCTCAGTATTATGTAATCTCTCTCCATTTAAATAATAATTTGCTTTTTTATTTTTCCTACCAAAGTGGAAATCTTCGCATTTTCCCCCATTAAACTCCATCTGCCAGATTTCTGTCTACTCACTTAGCCTATCTATACCCCTTTGGAGATTCTTTGCGAACTCCACACAATTTGCCTTCACCTGTCCTAATATCTCATTACGAGGCTCGGTGTCAAGTTTTGTTGGATAATCGCTCCTGTGAAGCGCCTAAATTTCAGGAGCTACATAAATGCAAGTTGTTGTTGTTTTACACCCCGTCCGATTTTACTCTCCATTGAAGTTAACGGTGAGCAATATTGGACGGGGTGTGAAACCACCATTCTATCCGATCCCGTGGATCTCCTGCCCGGCACGTTAAGTTAGAATTAGCCCCGACATTTCAGGTCGATGGCCTTTCATCGTAACTGGAAAATGTTAGAGATGAGCAGCTTTGAAGCAAGTACAGAGCCAGGAAAAAGGGCAAGACAAGAACAAAGGGAGGGTCTGTGATAGAGGGGCGTGCCGGAGTGTCTGCCATGGCTCAGTGTGTAACACTCTTGCCCCGGAGTCAGAAGGTTGTGGGTACAGTCCAGAGACTTGAGCACAAAATCTAGGTTGAAACTCCAGGGCAGTGCTGAGGGAGTGCAGCGCTGTCGGAGGTGCCATCTTTCGGATGAGACATTAAACCGAGGCCCCGTCTGCGCTCTCAGGTGGATGTAAAAGATCCCATGGCACTATTTCGAAGAACAGCAGGGGAGTTATCCCCGGTGTCCTGGCCAATATTAATCCCTCAACCAACATCACTAAAACAGATTATCTGGTCATTATCTCATTGCTGTTTGTGGGAGCTTGCTGTGCACAAATTGGCTGCCGCGTTTCCTACATTACAACAGTGACTACACTTCAAAAATAGTTCATTGGCTGTAAAGTGATTTGGGATGTTGTGAAAGGTGCGGTATAAATAGAAACATAGAAACATAGAGATAGGAGCAGGAGTAGGCCATTCGGCCCCTCGAGCCTGCTCCGCCATTCAATGCGATCATGGCTGATCATCCAAATTCAGTACCCTGTCCCTGCTTTCTCCCCATAACCCTTGATCCCTTTAGCCTTAAGAAATATATCCAACTCCTTCTTGAATATATTTAATGAATTGGCCTCTACTGCCTTCTGTGGTAGAGAATTCCACAGGTTCACCACTCTCTGGGTGAAGAAATTCCTCCTCATCTCTGTCCTAAATGGCTCACCCCTTATCCTTAGACTGTGACCCCTGGTTCTGGACCTCCCGACCATCGGGAACATCCTTCCTGCATCTAGTCTGTCTAGTCCTGTTAGAATTTTATAAGTTTCAATGAGATCCCCTCTCATTCTTCTAAACGCCAGCGAGTATAAGCCCAATTGACCCAATCTCTCCTCATACGTCATTCCTGCCATCCCAGGTATCAGCCTGGTGAATCTTTGCTGCACTCCTTCCATGGCAAGAACATCCTTCCTCAGATAAGGCGACCAAAACTGCACACAATACTCAAGGTGTGGTCTCACCAAGGCCCTGTACAACTGCAGCAAGACATCCTTGTTCCTGTACTCAAACCCTCTCGCTACGAAGGCCAACATACCATTTGCCTTCTTAACCACCTGCTGCACCTGCATGCTTACCTTCAGCGACTGGTGCACAAGGACGCCCAGGTCTCGTTGCACTTCCCCTTCTCCCAATCTATTGCCATTCAGATAATAATCTGCCTTCTTGTTTTTGACACCAAAGTGGATAACCTCGCATTTATCCACGTTATATTGCATCTGCCATGCTTCTGCCCAATCACGCAACCTGTCCAAATCATACTGGAGTTTCTCGGCATCCTCCTCACAGCACACATGCCCACCCAGCTTTGTGTCATCTGCAAACTTGGAGATATTACATCTAGTTCCCTCGTCCAGATCATTAATATATATATTGTGAATAGCTGGGGTCCAAGGACCGATCCCTGCGGTACCCCACTAGTCACTGCCTGCCACTTGGAAAAAGACCCATTTATTCCAACTCTTTGCTTTCTGTCTGCCAACCAGATCTCTATCCAAGTCAATACCTTGTCCCCAATCCCATGTGCCTTACCTTTACACGTTAATCTCTTATGTGGGACCTTATCGAAAGCCTTTTGAAAGTCCAAATACACCACATCCACTGGTTCTCCCTTATCTATTTTACCAGCTACATCCTCAAAAAATTCCAGTAGATTAGTCAAGCATGATTTACCTTTTGTAAATCCATGTTGACTTTGTCCGACCCTGCCACTGTTTTCCAAGTGCTCTGCTATTACATCTTTTATAATGGACTCTAGCATTTTCCCCACTACCGATGTCAGGCTTACCGGTCTGTAATTCCCCGTTTTCTCTCTACCACCTTTTTTGAACAGTGAGGTAACATTAGCTACCCTCCAATCCATGGGTACAGTTCCAGAGTCTATCGAATTTTGGGAGATGACCAGCAATGCAAGTCTTTCTTTATTAAATGACAAAAAGTGGTAATAGTACAAGACAAAATGAGGTGATAATTAGACAAGTAAATAAACAAACTATGGGTCTAGAGGAGATGTCAAGCTTGACTTTACGTTTGCCTTTCATGAATCTATGATCCAAGTCACACAAGCCAGCATGAATCATGTCTATTTGAATCAGTAATTGTTTACTGATAGAAACTGTGAACAGTTAGTCAGAGGAAAGGAATGTACACAAAGTAATCAACAGCAAGTTCCACAGTTTGCCTTTGTTGATAGAACGAATTCCTGTTTCTCAGGAGGTAAATGGGGAACAGAATTCAAAGGTTCTGCAGCAGTTACAGGAACTATTAACGCACAGCAAACATGACGAAATCCCATCTTAGTTTTTTCCGTTGTTTCATTGTGTTTATGAAAAATTGGGGATTTTAGTCCCGGCTGTTCATGTTAAAGGGACACCACCATCATAAGAAAAGTGCTTGCAAAGCTTTGTTTATGTTTTGGAAAAGAAAAAAGTGCAGTAATTCATGGATTGTTTTTATTAATTTGTATGTGGAATGTGGACAGCACTGGCAAGGCAGAATTTATCACCATCTCTGATTGCCCTGAGGGCCCTGAGTCACCCACATGGTGTGGACTGGAGTCACATGTACGCCAGGGGTAGTGGTGGCAGGTCCCCTTCCCTGAAGCAGATTAATGAACCAGCTGGGTTGTTAGGACAATCCGACAGCTTTTCATAACATTTTTCTTCTGGTCGACCAACATCCACTATAATCCGGAAAAACTCAGCAGGCCAGACAACATCCGTGGAGAGAGAAATAGAGTCAACGTTTCAGGTCGAAACCCTACGTCCTGACGAAGGGTTTTGACCTGAAATGTTGACTCTATTTCTCTCTCCATGGATGTTGCCTGGCCTGCTGAGTTTTTCCAGCATTTTCTGTTGTTATTTCGGATTTCCAGCATCCGCAGTATTTTGCTATCATCCACTATAAGCCCACTGACTCCCACAGCTACCTGGGCTACACTCCCTCCCACCCCGCTTCCTGTAAGGACTCTATTCCATTCTCCCAGTTTCTCCATCTCCACCTTATCTGCTCTGACGATGCCACCTTCCATACCAGTGCTTCCGATATGTCTTCCTTTTTCCTCAACCGAGGATTCCCCTCTACCATGGTTGACATGGCCCTCGACTGTGTCCGTTCCATTTCCCGCACTTCTGCTCTCACCGCTTCCCCTCCCTCCCAGAACCACGATAGAGTTCCTCTTGTCCTCAGCTTTCACCTGACCAGCCTCCACATTCAACGAATCGTCCTCCGCCATTTCCACCACCTCCAGCGTGATCCCATCACCAAGCACATCTTCCCCTCCCCCTCCGTTTCAGCATTCCAAAGGGACTGCTCCTTCTGAAACACCCTGGTCCACTCTTCTATCACCCCCAACACCCTTTCCCCTTCGCCCGGTACCTTCCCGTGCAAGCACAGGAGATGCAACACATGCCCTTTTACATTCTCCCTTCCCACTGTCCAGGGCCCCAAACACTCCTTCCAGGTGAAACAACGATTTACTTGTACTTCTTGAAATTTAGTATACTGTATTCGCTGCTCATATTCGCTGCTCACAATGTGGTCTCCTCTACATTGGGGAGACCAAACACAGATTGGGTTACCGCTTTGTGGAACACCTCCATTCAGTCCGTAAAGGGGACCCAGAGCTTCCAGTCGCCTGTCACTTTACTGCCTCTTATGCTGTTCCAACGAAGTTCAATGTAAGCTCGAGGAACAGCACCTCATCTTTTGATTAGGCACTTTACAGCCTGCCGGGCACAACATTGAGTTCAAAAATTTCAGATCATAACCTCTGCTCCCATTTTTTCAGATGGCAGCTGTTGATGATTCTGCCATTGCCATTTACGCCTCTAGCCCCATCTTTTGTTTCTTTACTTGTCCCATTACCATCCTCTTTTGCCTTGCACCATCATCCCTTTTGTCATTTAATCTCTCCTGCCTTCCACCCTATCACAGACCTTCCCTTTTGTTCTTTCCTCCTCCACCCACTTTCCCTGCCTCTGTGCTTGCTTAAAACCTGTTACATCTCTAACTTTTTCCAGTTCTGATGAAACATCAACACCTGAAGCGTTGGGCTGGATTTTACCAACCTCGGCAGGTCCGTGGTGGGCAGCGTGGGTGGCAGTTCCCGGCCTCACTATCGGCTCAAGCCCGCTGTCCAAAATGATTTTCCCCGATTGGGATTGTTAAGCCCGCCCTGCAACATTCCCGGCCAATTGAAAGAAGTGAATCTGATGATGTCATTTGATGTCACGTCATCAGCCGGTTTCCTTAAAGGGACCATGCGCAAATTAAATTTGACATTTGTGCTGTCAGTGTTCTACAGCATTGAGGTGCTGCAAACACTGACAAGCACTACACAGAGGTTCAGGGCTGCACCCAGGCTCTCCCATGACTCCTTCCATATATGCTTATGGAGGGAGTCACAGCACGCAGGGAGGTTCTCTTCCCTTCCCATGGGCAGAAGAGGCCTCCCCAGGAGACCAACGCAGCCTGGTTGCACATTGCACAGGAGGGCACAAGCAGGGATGTCATTAGGAGGACCAGGCTGCAGTGGCGCAAACCTTTCAATGATCTGAGTAGATTATGAAAGGTTACTGCAAAGCCACACTCAACCTCATCCTGCTGTGCCACTCATCACATCCCCATCACTTTGCCTTCCCTACCCTACTCCTGCACATCCTTACTCACACCAACTTACCTTGCACCTCCACCCATCCCTCTCTATCTACATTATCACTTCCCATCTCACTAGCCACCCCTCACACCCTCATCCTAGTCCAATCATACCAACTAACAACACACAAGGGTAGGCATTTGGGTGTTTTATGCAATTACATAGGATTACAGAGGATATACAGCATAGAAGCAGCCCATTCGGCCCAACCAGTCCATGCCGGTGTTTATGCTCACTCGAGCCTTCTCCCGTCTTTCCTCAGCTAAATTTCCACATCCTGTGCCATGTGGTAAATCCTGGATGCTTCTTGCAGCCTGGATGACCACGTGAGCAGGAAGTGTTGCCAACTGCAACAACTCGAGCTCCGGGTTTCAGAGCTTGAGCAGCATCTGGAGTCACCGCAGTGCATCCGTGAGGCTCAGAAATACTTGGAAAGCACGTTTCAAGAAGTGGTCACCCCGCAGCCTCAGAATGTGCAGGCAGAGAGGGAATGGGTGACCACCAGACAGAGAAAGAGGACCAGGCAGGTAGGGCAGGAATCTCGCTCGCTAACAGGTTCACAGCTCTGGAAACTGGTGGGGGTGATGGTTCCTCTGGGGAGAGCAGCCAGAGCCAAGGCCAAAGCACAATGGGTGGCTCAGCTGCACAGGGGGGCAGGAAGAAGAGTGGGAGAGCAATAGTGATAGGGGATTCATTAGTTGGGGAACAGATAGGCGTTTCTGTGGACGGAGACGTGACTCCAGGATGGTATGTTGCCTCCCTGGTGGCAGGGTCAAGGATGTCACTGAGCGGCAGCAGGACACTCTGAGGGGGGAGGGTGAACATAGAAACATAGAAACATAGAAGATAGGAGCAGGAGTAGGCCATTCGGCCCCTCAAGCCTGCTCCGCCATTCAATGCGATCATGGCTGATCATCCAAATTCAGTACCCGGTCCCTGCTTTCTCCCCATACCCCTTGATCCCTTTAGCCTTAGGAAATATATCGAACTCCTTCTTGAATATATTTAATGTATTGGCCTCTACTGCCTTCTGTGGTAGAGAATTCCACAGGTTCACCACTCTCTGGGTGAAGAAATTCCTCCTCATCTCTATCCTAAATGGCCTACCCCTTATCCTTAGACTGTGACCCCTGGTTCTGGACTCCCTGACCATCGGGAACATCCTTCCTGCAACTAGTCTGTCCAGTCCTGTCAGAATTTTATAAGTTTCAATGAGATCCCCAGCCAGAAGTCGTTGACCCACGTTGATCAACGACATAGGCAGAAAGAGGGAGGAGGTCCTGTAGGCAGAGTTTAGGGAGCTAGGGGAGAGATTATAAAGCAGGACCTCAAAGGTAGTAATCTCCGGATAACTCCCAGTGACACATGCTAGTGAGTACAGGAATAGAAGGATAGAACAGATGAATGCGTGGCTGGAGAGATGGTGCAGGAGGGAAGACTTTAGATTCCTGAGACATTGGGACCGTTTCTGGGGAAAGGGGGACCAGTACAAGCCGGACAGGTTACACCTCAACAGAGCCGGGACCAATATTCTCACGGGGAGTTTTGCTAGTGCTAGTTTTGCTAGTGCTGTTGGGGAGGGTTTAAACTAGTTTGGCAGTGGGATGGGCACCAGCATATAGGAGTAGAAAGGAGGAATTAGGTGCATAAAAAAGCGATTGTTTTGGATAGTACTAGAGAAGATAGTACGAGAGGCGGTAGTAGTACCATATTAGATAGGAGCAGACTAAGAAAGACAACGAAAAATTCAAAAATGGGCTTAGAATGCATGTACGCAAATGCACAAATAATGTTGCTGAACTACAAGCACAATTAGCCATGTGGCAATATGATGCTGTGGCAATAACGGAAACGTGGCTTAAAAACGGTGGGGACTGGGCACTTAATATTCAAGGGTACAAGGTGTTCAGAAAAGTTAGGGAAGGGAAAAAGGGAGGTGAGGTGGCAGTGCTGATTAAGGAAGACATTGGGCCAGAAATTCCAGGCCAGAAGCGTGAGTGCGCTCGGGGTACTCACGCTTCTGGCCGTTGGAAATGCCGGCGTTCAGCAGGAACAGCGCATGCGGGGAACGCCGGCATTTCCAGACCTCGAGCGCGTGCGACTGCACAGGCAGCGCTTGCGCAGTGAACTTCGTGGATTTCATTCATGAAATCCGTGAGGGTAAGTCCTCAGAACTTACACTGAAAAAAAGCAAGTGTAAAGTGGTTCATTGGCTGCGGAGGAAGATATATTTTATCGTGGAGCTTTTGAAATGCAATATTTTTGTTTGGGAAAGGGAGGGAAGTTATTTTAAGAAATTTTAAGTAAGTTTTAAAGTTAAAATTTTTTTTTTTTTAAAGGGTTTTCAGAACGGTAGGTAGAAGGAGCAATTGTGGCTGTGTGAATGGAATGTGAGAATGAGTTATGTATGTATGTCCACATATATTCCTTTACGTATATGTATGTATGTTTTATATTCCTTTACTATGAATGTATGTTTTTAATTATGATTTTGCAATAAGTTACTTTCTCTGAAAGTCATAATTAAATAATACATTCATACACATAAGTAAAGGAATATATACATAACACGCAAAGGAATATATACAGACATACATACTTTCAGAAGCTCCACGATAAGAAATATCTTCCTCCGCAGCCTCTGTAGCAACTGTACCCATGCTTTTTTCATGTGTAAGTTGTAATGACTGGACCTCACTGAAAGCATTAATGAAAGCGGCGAATTATACTGCGCACGCGCTGCATGTGCAGTCGCACGCGTTCTGCCTCTGAACCCCTTCGTTCAGAGGACAGGAAATGCCGGTTTTCCCCACATGCACTGTGCATGCTGAAAACCGGCATTTCATCCGGCCAGATGCATAAGTACCCCGACCGTACTAGCGCATTTGGAAGGGAATTATTGGGCCAACATTTTACATGTCAATAAAATAAAAAATTTAACACTTGCACCACTTGCCCCCTCGCACCTGCGACTGAGGGTCCAAGGAGGTGCATTGCGCAAGAGGTCATCATCGGACGTATCCTCACACTGTTCCCTTTGGGGAACTGTATGAAGTGGTGGAAGGATTTATGGCCGTGATTAACGCTCATTCCGTGACCGTAACCATCTTTGAACCAGCCATTAGGGTGGTTAGTCCTATGGCGGGAGGGTTTTACGGGCTCCCACAACCGATCTGAGGGGGGGGGGGCGGCCACCAACACCCACGGACGCAAGTATCCCGCTGGATGTCCACCCAGAATTTAAAGTTGGAGCTCCGACTCCACTTGCCGGGACTGTCTGGAGTGGGGTTCAAAACCCTACTCCTTCTGGCCCAGCGGCGGGGATGCTTACTGCTACGCAAAAGGCCCACTCCGCACAAAAGGTGACACCCATACGTTTCCTGCACCTTTTCCCTCCCCGTGACTGGAGCCCTATGCTGCCATTTCACGTTGCTAATCGGATTGGGCCTTTGTCATAGCGGTAGGATCCCTGCCGCTGGGCCAGATCAGGGTAGGGTTTCGAACCCCGCCCCAGACAGTCCCGGCAAGTGGAGTCGGTGTTAAGTATGTGTATTGTATTGAACAATTAACACAAAGACTTAAACGTATAACTCAAACAGGTCTTTACTGGTTGGAGGTAGGGACTATACGTAGGTCTTTACTTCATGCCCACAGGCGGGAACTGAGGGGAGATCAGTACCCACAGTACTATTTATACCCCTATGGCCAGGAGTGGTACTGCGTATCACTACGCCCTACAAGTAGTGCAGTCCTGTCCATAGGTTCAAAGTAGCACACATATTACATACACAACATTCCTCCCTTCCTAGCTTTACAGTCATCTCCCCATTTAACATAACATAATAACATATATACATATATAACTTCAGGTTTACATAACAGAATAACATAGATACATAGATAACTTCATGTCAAAACAGATCACAGATTCAGTCTCTGCGGAAAACAGTTCACAGATTCAATCTCTGTGGTGTAGTCGGTTCACGTTGCTGGAGTGACTCATTCAATAGTCCTTCCATGGATTTAACAGTTTGAACTTCCGAACTGAATTGGCTCCGTTCGGAGGGACCACGTGTGTGATCTGGTAGAGGTAATAATGGTTCAGATGGGTCATCTTCTGTTTCGACTTTTCCTTTTCTGCTTCTTGGAGACTCTCTGGTGATCCACTGTCAGCTGCCAGCTGCATGCGCAGTTCCTCCTTCTCTTCCTCCTTTTTCCGTAGTAGAGCCACCTTCTCCCGATGTTCCGTAGACTTTCGGTGCTCCTCCATGATTTCTGTATGGTGGGAGTCGAAGTTACAAGTTGGGCAGGACAGGACATAGTAATATTCGGTGTCGTCCTGATCTAGGCCAGCGAGAGGGTCTTCTATTTCCTCCATACCCAGCTGGGCATTAGCCAGCTTTTGTTCCAAGTCCAGACATCTTTCCTGAAGAGACTTCTTCATGCGTACCTCTTCATCCAGCTTTTTCTGGGCTTTCAGCAAATCGTTTACTAATGACCTCATTTGAGATTTTACTACTTCAACTTCTTTTGGAGATTGATTGATCGGACTATTCAATCCCTCTACCGGAGCAGCTGTTTCAGCGGTCTGTTGTTCTACGTTGACGTGAGTCAGCGTACTTTTGGCATCCAAGGGCTGCTCTGTTGCAGTCATCTCAGTCTGTGTTGCCACCTCAGCTCTTCCAATAACCTTTGAGAGCTCCGAACCCCTTTCATTTGAATATTGAAGTTCGTGTTCAAGTTTTTCCCATTTCAGAGTCCTGTCCTTCAGCATATGCAAGAGTTGGCTGACCGTTAACTCCTCTGACATCAGACGTTTTGTGTGCTCCTGCTCCATTTTCTCCATCAGCTGCTTCGGTTGTCTTTCCAGATTCTCCAACTCTATATCAAAGAACTCTTTCGTTGCATTCAACTCTTGCTCACAACGGCAAAGCATTTGTTCTAATTGCTGTTGTAGTTTGAAATGGAGTTGAGTTCGAGCCCGGTGTCCCTCAGAAATGGGCACATCAGTAGACTTGCCAGACTCAGAATCCACAGTTAAACTATGCTGTTGTTGCTCAGTGGAATTCTGTGCTGAAACTTTGTCTTTTGCACCTGAGTTGGGCTTACCATCATCCGTTCCAGAGCCTGGGCTGACTATCTTCACCGAGCTCTCACTCGTTATTGTTTGTAGGAAATGCCAGTCCATATTCATTTTCCTAATCCACTCCCATCCTAGTAGTGGAGAACCTCCTTCAGATATCACATATAAGTCCATTATTTGACTGTCTTCGCCCTTGTGGACCACTGCAACCTCTATTTTCCCGATGGGGTACACTCTTTGCCCCGTGTATGTTTTCAATATAATCCCCGTATCTTGTAGGGGAATATGTTGGAATAACTTTCCGTAATCTTTCTTATTTATGACCGTCAATGCCGATCCAGTGTCCAATTCCAGTTTTACTTGGACTCCTTCTATCTGAAGAGTGACCCAAATTGTCTGGAGGTCTGCACCCTTACCAGCGTTGAGTACTCTTAAGTTAGCCAGTTCATTACAGCTTAAGCTAGCCAGTTCATTACTGCTAGCGTCTGAATCGGACTCCTGTTCGGTCACCTTGTGTACCTTTGCGTATTTTCCTTGCGGTGACTTCTTGTTGCTGGTCTTCTTCCCTGACCTGCATACTCTAGCTATATGTCCAAGCCTACCACAAGTTCTACATTCTTGGTTTTTAAACCAACACTGGTTCTGATCATGCGTTGTCTTTCCACAACGATAACATTTGCCAGAACTCACACCCAATTTGTGTGCACTGAGCTCCGGTGACCGTAGCTGCATTACTGCCGTGCCTCTCGCTGCGGCTTCATGTGCTGCTGCCATAGTGACCGCCTTCTCAAGCGTCAGCTCATTCTCCTCGAGCAGTCGCTTTTGTGTATCCTGTTTAAATAAACCACACACAAATTTGTCTCGTAGTGCATCTGTCAGTCCCGTTCCAAACTGGCAATATTTCGCTAATTTACGCAATTCCAGCAAATATTCAGCATTGCTTTCATGCTGTAGCTGCCTTCTGTCGTAAAATTTAAATCATTCCGCTAGCATCAGCGGCGTGGGGTTTAGATGATCTTTCAGGACAGTAACAATCTCATCAAACGTCTTATCCGCCGGTTCATCTGGTGATAACAGGTGTTTCAATTGCCCGTATGTCTTCGCACCCATTAAATTTAATAATGTTAGAGCTTTATCTTGGTCACGAATTTTATTGGCCTTACAATAATTTTTTTACTCTTTCAACATATATGGCCCAATCTTCGAGGTCACTATCAAAGGTGCTAATATTCCCGTGTTTAGGCATTGTAGATTTGCAATTTCTCAGATTTTATTTTGTTTACTTGTTATCAAAGATGGCGGCTTCCCGCTCTTGCCGTCGTCCTCCGCCCACAAAATGGCGGTTTTCCCGCGCTTGGCGGTCTTCACCCGTCCCCCGACGCCATCTCCCTTCAGCCCCCGAGTGCGGCCCTTATCTTCGCCGCGATCGATAGCCCGCGCTGTGCACCGCGGCTCTCGCACCTTGAGCTTCTGCAGCCGCCGCGCCTTTCAGTCCAAGTGCGGCCCTTATCTTTGGTCCCGATCGCTGGCCCGCGCTGCGCCTCGCACTTGAAGCGGCTCCCGGCCTCTGGCTCACCCGCTCGCGCGGCTCTTGCTCGCTCCCTCCCGGGCTCTGGCTTACCCGCTCGCGCGTTTCACCGCGGCTCTTATCAGGGATTGCGATCGCCCTTATCTTCTCCAACTTCCCCAGCCCTGTCTTTGCAGCCAACGCTGCACGGCTTACCCCACCACCTAGGTTGAACAAGGAAACTGCAGAAAGACTTCTGTCAGTCGCTGGAAGCTGTCAGGATGGCTGCTGCACTCCAGTGCTCAGTCGCTGATGGAGGCTTCAGAGTCCTAAAGCCTGTCGCTTCTAGTGGGGTGGTGATGTTTGAAACCTCTCTTCAACTGCCGCAGGGTAAGAACCTGACTCATCGCCAGTGTTAAGTATGTGTATTGTATTGAACAATTAACACAAAGACTTAAACGTATAACTCAAACAGGTCTTTACTGGTTGGAGGTAGGGACTATACATAGGTCTTTACTTCATGCCCACAGGCGGGAACTGAGGGGAGATCAGTACCCACAGTACTATTTATACCCCTATGGCCAGGAGTGGTACTGCGTATCACTACGCCCTACAAGTAGTGCAGTCCTGTCCATAGGTTCAAAGTAGCACACATATTACATACACAACAGTCGGAGCTCCGGCTCTAAATTCTGGGTTGACATCCAGTGGGATATTTGCATCCGTGGGTGGCCCCCCCTCCTTGTATAGCTTGTGGGAGCCCGTAAAACCCTCCCGCCATAGGACTAACCGCCCTAATGGCTGGTTCAAAGATGGTTACGGTCACGGAATGAGCGTTAATCACGGCCATAAATCCTTCCACCACTTCATACAGTTCCCCAAAGGGAACAGTGTGAAGACACGTATGACGACGACATTGCTAAATATATAAATGGAATTTAAAAAATTCTTTTAGGGCTTTTAAAAGTCTTTAAATTGCTTTAATTCTCTTTAAAACTACTTCAGATTACTCAAAATAATGTAAACATTTTAAAACGTTTATAAAAGTTACCAAAATCTTCAAAAAACTTCCAAAAACCTATTTAAACTGCTGCTTTGCATGTAAAAAAGCAAAGCAGCTTGACAGAAACATTGGGGGCGTGTCCAGTGAAACTGAGACCTCAAGGGGCGTGTCTCACTTACACTGCACGCTCCTGGGTCCGCGCTGGCTGCGCTCCTGGGCGGCGTGACGTCATACGCTGCCCGGGATTCTTGCTTCAGTTTCTGGAAGTGCAGGCGTCCCTGGAGCTGATCGGCAGGAGCGCGGGGTAAGTGCAAATACGGGGCTTGCACGCGCTGCAAGCCCCGTTCTGGAATTTCTGGCCCATTGTAATGTTAGAAAGGGAGGATGTTCTTGAGGGGACAAGGACAGAATCCACTTGGTTAGAGTTGAGGAGCAAAAAGGTATGATCACGCTATTGGGGGTATTCTATAGGCCTCCAAATAATGAGAGGGAGGTAGAGGAGCAAATCTGCAGGGAAATCGCAGAGATATGCAAGAGCTATAGAGTGGTGATATTGGGGGATTTTAATTACCCAAATATCGATTGGGATAATGCTAGGGTAAAGGAAAAGGAGGGGCAGGAATTTCTGAAATGTGTTCAGGAGAATTTCCTTGACCAATATGTTCTTGGCCCAACTAGGAAGGAGGTATTACTGGATCTGATGCTGGGGAATGTGGTGGGCCAGGACGACCAAGTGTCTGTGGAAGAACACTTGGGTACGAGTGATCATCATATCATAAGATTTAGATTAGCAATGGAGAGGAGCAAGGAACAATCTTGAGTGAAACTTCTAAACTGGAATAGGGCTAACTTCAATCGGATGCAAAAGGATCTAGCCAGGGTAAAATGGAACCAAAGACTGACAGGAAAATCTGTAACAGAACAATGGGTGATCTTTAAGGAGGAGATGTTCCAAGTAAAGGCTAGGTACATTCCAACAAGAGGGAAGGGTAAGGGAACTAAAGCAAGGGCTCCTTGGATGACGAGGGAGATAGAGAAGATGATAAAACAAAAAAAGAGTGTATGATGCATGTCAGGTGAATTCTTCAAGGGAGAACCAGACCAAATACAATAAGTTGAGAGGGGAAGTGAAGATGAAAATATGATTGGCAAAGAGAGAATATGAGAGTAGAATGACGGTTAACATAAAAGGGAACCCAAAAATCTTCTACCGGCAGGTAAATAGTAAGCGGGTAATAAGAGGCGGGGTGGGGCTTATTAGAGACAAAGAAGGTGATATATGCTTCGAGGCACAGGGCAAGGCTAGAATACTCAATGAGTACTTTGTATTGGTGTTTACTAAGGAAGTGGATGCTGACAAAATATCGGTAGAAGTGGAAAAGGTAGAAGCAATGGAAGGGGTGAAAATTGATAGACAGGATGTACTCGAAAGGCTGGGTATGCTTAGAGTGGATAAGTCACCTGGTCCAGATGGCTTGCATCCCAGGTTGCTAAGGGAATTGGGGGAGGAGATAGCGGAAGGGCTTGCCATAATTTTAGTCTTCCCTAGATGCGGGGTAAGTGCCTGAGGATTGGAAAGTGGTAAATGTGACACCATTGTTCAAGGAAAGGGTGTAAGGACAATCCTAGTAACTATAGGTCGGTCAGTTTAACATCAGCGGTGGGTAAAGTTTTAGAAATAATAATCAAGGAAAAAATTAACGGGTACTTGGAGAGGTTTAAGATAATTAAGGCGAGCCAACATGGATTTGTAAAAGACAGATGGTGTTTGACTAATCTCATTGAATGTTTTGATGAAGTAACAGGGAGGATTGATGAAGGGAATGCAATGGATGTTGTCTACATGGATTTTAGGAAGGCGTTTGACAAAGTACCACATAGAAGGCTGGGTAACAAAATTGAGGCTCATGGAATAGGTGGGTCAGTGGCAGCTTGGATAAGGAATTGGCTTAATGACAGAAAACAGTGAATTGTGGTAAATGGCTGTTTTTCAGGCTGGAGGATGGTAGACAGTGGTGTTCCCCAAGGGTCAGTGCTGGGGCCACTGACCTGGATATTGGAATACAGAGTAGAATTTCTAAATTTGCCAATGACACCAAACTTGGGGGTGGGGCAAACAGTGAGGATGATACCAATCGACTGCAATGGGGCATTGAAAGGCTAGCAGAATGGGCAGACAAGTGGCAGATGGAATTTAATACAGAGAAGTGTGAGGTGATGTATTTTGGCAGAAGGAACAGGAAGAGGCAATATACACTTAATGGCACAATTTTAAAGAGTGTGCAGCGACAGAGGGACTTGGGAATTAATGTGCATAGGTCCCTGTAGGTGGCAGGACATATTGAGAGACTGGTTAGCAAAGCATATGGGATCTTGGGCTTCATAAATAGAGGTATTGAGTACAAAAGTAGAGAAGTTATGCTGAACCTTTATAAAGCGCTGGTTAGGCCACAACTGGAGTATTGCGTCCAGTTCTGGTCACCACACTTTAGGAAGGATGTGAAGGCCCTTGAGAGGGTGCAGAGGAGATTTACCAGAATGGTTCCAGGGATGAGGGATCTTAGCTACAAGGACAGGTTGGAGAAGCTGGATTTGTTTTCATTGGAGCAAAGGAGGGTGAGGGGTGACTTGATAGAGGTGTACAAGATTATGACGGGTTTGGATAGGCTAGATGGGAATAGGCTGTTCCCACTAGTTGATGGTACAAGGGCTAGGGGACACAGATTTAAGGTTTTGGGCAAGAGATACAGGGGGGATGTGAGGAAAAACATTTTTACGCAGCGAGTGATGATGACCTGGAATTCACTGCCGACGGAAGTGGTGGAAGCGGAGACACTCAATGTTTTCAAGGGGAGACTGGATAGACACTTGAGGGACATAAACTTGCAGGGCTACAGGGATAGAGCCGGGGAATGGGACTGACTGGATTGCTCTACAGAGGGCTGGCACAGACTCGATGGGCTGAATGGCCTACTTCTGTGCCGTTATGACTGTATGGGGGAAAAATTTGGTTGGTTTGCGCCTCCCGTTAGCACCTTAAGAATGCGCTAATGGGGCGCAAAGCAACTAGTGCCCGGGTGCGGCGATGTATGCGCTGCTCGCAAAATTGACCAGACATTTTGCAGCAGCGCTAAACACTACCGCCATGATCTCCTGCGCCTGCAGATCGTGACGTCAGTCGAGCGTGCAACGTCTCGGAAGCACCCCGGACTGGATATTGAGTGGCGCCCCCTGTCTTACTGCCTGCCACTAGCAACGACAGGTTGAGGGGAGCGTTTTGCAGTCAGGAAGGGACTGGGGGAGCGCTATTTAAAGGCGACCGCTTCCTGCCTTTTTTTTCAGTGACATTTTTGCACCACGCATTCTGAGAGAGAGAGAGACTTCTGGAGAGATTCAACGCTGTGTGAAGGAGTTTTGGGTACTGAGCAGCTCTTTGCAGGTTCATTTTGATTTCATCTTCCTTGCATCAATTTAGAAGAGACAATGGGGGCTGCACTCTGACATCTTTCCCTGGGCCTCTCCATTGTTCTTTCCAGCAGATTTGATGTACAGGTCTCTCCAGGCCGAGATTCAAGCCTGCAATGAGCAGGGTGTGGATGGAGAGCAAGATCGACCCTCCCCTTTAAGAACTGGCCAGCGCCAGTGTGTCTGTGTTCCATTGCTGACTGACATCACATGAGCTTCGCCAAGCGCTTTGAGATAGCATCTCGCACCTCGGCGTTAGCGCCTTGAAAGGTGTGTAGTGCCTGATTTACCGCTCCAATCACCTCCAGGAGCGATAGAAGCCAAGTTTACAGTCGGAGGCGATAATTAGCGGCAGGCGCTAAACTTTGCACCCGGCCGATAATTGTACCCAAAACGGGGCGATACCGAATTTCTCCCCATGACTCAATCTATCAGCATAACCATTTATTCCCTTCTCCCTCATATGCTTGTCTTCGCTCTGTTCCTCTGTTCTTCAAAAATACTTCACCCTCCCTCTCCTCAAAAAGCTCACCCTCAGTACCTCGATTCCCTCCAACTATCATCACCTCTCCAGCCTCTCTTTCCTTTCTCAGGTCTTTGAACTCATCATCACCACCCAGTCCTTTGCTCACCTCTCCTGTCACTCCCTGTTCCAATCCATTCAGTTCAGTCTCCACCCTGTTCACGGCACCGAGACCATCCTGGTCAAAATCACCAATGTAACTTCAATAATGGCACCCTATTCATCGACCTCTCCATGGCATTCAACCATTCCACCCTCCTAAACCATCTCCCCTCTTTGGGCCATCTCTGTGGCACTGCTCTTGCTTCGTTCCTTTTCTCCCTGTCTGAACATGGCCAAAACATTACCTGTAATGGCTTCTCCTTCCAAACCTGCAAAGTCACACCATGAATGTCCAAGATTCCATTCTAGGCCTCCTCCTATTCCTTGTCTACAAAATGTCCCTTGCGAAATTATCCACAGACATGCAGTCAACCTTAATTTAATTCTGATGACACTCAGTGCTACCTCTCTGCCATCACTCCCAAATCTATGACCGTGCTCTATTCTCTGTCTTCTTGAATAACTTCTGGATGAACCAGAACTTCTTCCGTCATAGCATTGGCAAGAATGAAGCCACTTCATTTGAATTACACCAAAATTTTGCAACTCAGACTCAACTCCATCTTCCACCTGGCTGCTTCCTCAGCGTAAGCCTCATGTCCTATTTGACCCGGCTCTGAAAACCCATCCAGTCTATCAACTCAACTGGTACGATAGCAAAATACTGCAGATGTTGGAAATCCAAAATAACAACAGAAAATGCTGGAAAAACTCAGCAGGTCAGGCAACATCCGTGGAGAGAAATTTGAGTTGACGTTTCGGGTTGGACCCTTCTTCAAAACTGGAAAGAAAAGAAACTAGATCGGAGGCAGGGCTGCGATCGGACAAAAGAATAAAAGAAACAAAAGAAGTAAAAGAGATTAGAAGCTAGACGGTAATAGGCTGGGATTAGGTGTAAAGTGTACTGGCAGGGCAAAAGATAGCTGCCAGGTGTGAGAGAGAAACAAAAGGAAAGGGGGGGGGGGAAAGGAGTGGAACAATTACAAGAGAAAATGAAATGGGGGCCGAGCTTATGATCTGAAATTGTTGAACTCAATATTGAGTCCGGAAGGCTGCAGACTGCCTAATCGGAAGATGAGGTGCTGTTCCTCGAGTTTACGTTGAGCTTCCGTGGAACAATACAAGAGGCCAAGGACGGTGAGGTCCGAGTGGGAATGGAGCGGTGAATTAAAATGACAGGCGACCGGAAGCTCGGGGGTCACCCTTACGGACTGAACGGAGGTGTTCCGCAAAGCGGTCACCCAATCTGCGTTTGGTCTCCCCAATGTAGAGGAGGCCGCATCGTGAGCAGCGAATACAGTACACTAGATTGCGAGAAGTACAAGTAAATCGCTGTTTCACCTGGAAGGGGTGTTTGGGGCCCTGGACAGTGGGAAGGGAGGAGGTATAGGGGCAGGTGTTACATCTCCTCCGCTTGCACGGGAAGGTGCCAGGCGAAGAGGAAGGGCTGTTTGGGGTGATAGAGGAGTGGACTAGGGTGTCTCGGAGGGAGCGGTCCCTGTGGAATGCTGAAAGGGGAGGGGAGGGGAAGATACGTTTGGTGGTGGGATCACTTTGGAGGTAGCGGAAATGCCGGAGGATGATCCGTTGAATGTGGAGGCTGGTGGGGTGAAAGGTGAGGACAAGGGGAACCCTATCGTGGTTCCGGGAGGGAGGGGCAGGGGTGAGGGCAGAAGTGCGGGAGTTAGAACTGACACGGTCGAGGGCAGTGTCAACCACAGTAGAGGGGAATCCTCGGTTGCGGAAAAAGGAAGACATGTCTGAAGCACTGGTGTGGAAGGTGGCGTCGTCGGAGCAGATACGGCGGAGGCGGAGAAACTGGGAGAATGGAATAGAGTCCTTACAGGAAGCGGGGTGGGAGGAAGTATCAACTCAACTGTTTGTTTTCACATCCACAACATTGAACATTACCTCTACTTCCCAACGAAACTCCTATGCATGCTTCAATCATCTTCGGACTCAACTTCCCCAGTGCTCTACTCACTAGTCTCCTGTACTACACCCTACATAAACTCCAACTCGTCGTCAACACCACTGTCTGCATCCTATTTCATACGTCTCCTATTTCCCCTGTCATCACCAACCTTCATTGGCCATCCCCGAACATCTCAATTTCAAGGTCCTTGTTGTCATTTACAAGACCCTCGTCAGCCTCACCCCTGCGCTGCAATGTCCTTTAGCCCGATGTTCAAGTACCTCCGTTCTTCTGATTCTGGCTTCCATTGTCCCCTTCCTCCACTCCACCTTTAGCCTTTCTGGTCCTACACTGTGGAACGGTCTCCCTAAACTTCTCCATCATGCTATTTCTCTGCCTTCCTTCAAAAGCCCCTTCTTAACTCATTTGATCATGCCTTCAGCCACCTCCCCAACCCTTCTTCAAACACTGTTCAGCATCCGATTATTTATTTATTCTGCCTTTAGGAAGTTCTATTACATTAAAGGAGTTATATCAGTATAAGTTGCTGAAAGGGACAATGGATAGTTGCATAGATACAAACAACATTACCTGTTTTTATTTATTATGTTGCTGGTGATCTTAATGTTCCTTTCAGAGACAGATTAGCAGATTATGATGATGGGGAAGCTCAGGACAGAACAATCATAAATTGACTCTGGATGGAGTGGGCGTGAGGGTTCGAATAACAATTATTTACTTGTTTTATTAATTTATGAGATGTGGATGTCACTGGCAAGGCCAGCATTTATTGCCCAGCCCTAATTGCCTTTGAGCAGGTGGTGGTGAGCCACCTTCTTGAACCGCTGCAATCCGTGTGGTGAAGGTACTCCCACAGTGCAGTTAGGGAGGGAGTTCCAGGATTTTGACCCAGTGACGATGAAGGAACAGCGATATACTTCTAAGCCAGGATGGTGCGTGACTTGGAGGGGAACTTGGAGGTGGTGGTGTTCTCGTGCGCCTGCTGCCCTTGTCCTTTTAGGTGGAAGATGTAGTGTATGTGCCTTTAAGTCAGAACTACTTTTACAGCTCCTGTATACTGTAGTACCGGCAGTGACCACACCTGTATATAAGCTTTGCGCATGCCTTTGTACCCCCAGTCTTGAGACTACCCTCCTCCAGTAAATACCTGTTTATTGTTAATTTACAGCATCCGTGTGATTATTGAATAATAACATATCCTCAGAATCACGGATCTAAAAGTGGCGACGAGTGTCGATTCGAATCTACCTGCAACATAAAAAAAAAGTCGAGGCCAGGAACACGGGCGTCGACCACGAGCAACCGCCCAGCCGTCAGGCAGAGAGTGAACATCGCAGGGGAGGCTGTGGAGAGCCGGGCTTGGTTCCCCAGCCACGACGATCAGCAAGAGACCGACGACAGGTCCAGCGCAGACCCTTCCTGAGCAGCGGCGGCTGGAGCCGACCGACGGCGGAGAGAAAGCTGAGCAGCGTCGACAGGGTAAGACAGAGGGTGAAGCATGCAGGGCACAGCCGGGGGTTGAACACTGGGCGTCGTCGAGAAAAAGAAAACAAACCAGAGAGAGAGAGGGTAAAGAAACAGCCGGGTTCAAGACTGAGCGGCGTCGAAAAAAAAAAAAGAGAACACGCAGAGCACAGCCAGGGCTCACGGGCTGAACAGGGTCCGCGTGGAGAAGAGGGAAGAGCGCAGGAGATGCCATTGAGCCGCGGAGAAGAAGGAAGAGCGCGGGAGACACCATTTTTAGAAGCCGCAGCGGAGAAGAAGGGCGAGCGCGGGAAGGAAGGAAGAGCGCGGGAGACGCCATTTTTAGAAGCCGCAGCGGAGAAGAAGGGCGAGCGCGGGAAGGAAGGAAAGCGCGGGAGACGCCATTTTGTGCCAGCGGAGAAGAAGGGGAAGCGTGGGAGACGCCATTTTTGTCAGTTAACTCACACCCAGGGATGCCGAAGAGTGGCAGTATCTCTACGTTCGACAATGAAGTCGAAGATTGGGCAACCTATGTGGAACGTATTGAGGTGTACTGCAGGGCGAATGAAGTGCCAGATGCTAATAAAGCACTGGTTTTGTTAAATTCCATGGGTGCAAACACTTATGGGTTATTGCGAAATCTAATAACCCCAGAGAAGCCGGTGAACAAGAATTTTGAAAGCATAGTAGAAATCCTACAGGACCACTTAAACCCCACACCGCTGCTGATAGCAGAACGATTTAAGTTCCATAAAAGGAACCAACACAAAGACGAAAGCAATGCTGAGTACCTAACGGAAATGCGCAAGCTATCGAAACACTGCCAGTTTGGAGCAGGACTAGCAGATACGTTAAGGGACAAGTTGTGTGTGGGCTACAAAGTGAAGGAACCCAGAAATGGCTTCTATCAGAAAAGGATCTTACGCTGGACAAAGCTTTCAGTATGGCAGTATTACACGAAGCAGCCGCAAGGGGCGCTGCAGAGATACAACGGAGACCGCAAGAATATGGCACCAATGAAATGTCCTATGGAACAGGGAAGTGTTATCGCTGCGGCAGAACAACACATGGCCAGAAAGATTGTTGGTTCAAGGACGAAGTGTGCAGACAGTGTGGGAAAGCAGGACACATAGCAAGAGTCTGCAGGTCTGGGAAGAAAACCAACAGTAAGAAATCTCCACAGGAGAAGTACAAAAAGGTACACCAGGTGATGGACAGTGGTTCAGATGAACAGAAAAGTGACACAGACTCCGGAAGCAAGGAGCTGGGTTGTCTGAAACTACATAAGGTAACCGAAATGGAAGATCACAGACTATCTGGGTAACACTCAAGATAGACGGAGTCCAAGTGAAAATGGAATTGGACACAGGATCAGCTCTAACAGTCATAAATCAATGAGACTACAAGCGGCTATTTTCACACATACCCTTGAAAGCTACTGAGATAGTCTTGAAGATGTATACGGGGCAAAAAGTCTACCCCAAAGGAAAAATAAGGGTGAAAGTGGTATATAAAGGCCAGGAAATACCTAAAATGGATATATATGTATTGCCAGATGGAGGACCGCCACTGCTAGGATGTGAATGGATCCGGAAGATACAATTAGATTGGCATTCCATACAGGCACTGAAGGTGGAGGCCAAAAAGGATGACGACGTCACACCTGGACGACTGTCAAAAATGCTAACTGACGCAAAAGAAGTGTTCCAGGAGGGACTAGGAATACTAAAAGGCATAACAGCAATGATTAAAATAGAGGAAAATGCAAGCCCAAAGTTTCTGAAGGCCAGACCAGTGCCTTATGCGATCAGACCAGCTGTTGAAGCAGAGCTGGAAGGGTTGGAACGTTCAGGAGTACTGTCCAAAGTGGACTGGTGCGAGTGGGCTACACCCATCATTCCTGTAATGAAGAGGTCGTTGAGTAATACGCCTGGGGAACCAAAGAAGGTCCACATCTGTGGGGATTTTAAGGTGACAGTGAACCCAGTCCTTCACACGGTACAATATCCGCTTCCACGAATTGAGGATATTTTCGCCTCGCTATCTGGAGGTAAACTCTTCACCAAAATTGACCTAGCCCAGGCGTACTTGCAAATGGAGGTAGAAGAAGCTTCGAAACAATACCTTACGATTAACACTCATAAAGGTCTCTATCAATACAACCGGCTGGTGTTTGGAGTAGCCTCGGCTCCGGCTATCTGGCAAAGGGCGATGGATCAAGTCCTGCAAGGGATTCCAGGGACCCAGTGTTATTTGGACGACATCTTGGTCACGGGCGAAAATGGCAGTGATCACCTCGCCAACTTGGAGAAGGTGCTCACCAGATTAAAGGAGTATGGGCTACGAGCTAATCGCCACAAGTGCGAGTTTTTCCAGAAACAGATCTCGTATTGTGGCCACGTCATCGATGAAGAGGGGTTACATAAGTCCCCTGAAAAGATTGAGGCAGTAGTCAAGGCTCCAGCACCGGAAAATGTGTCACAACTGAGGTCGTTCCTCGGGCTGGTAAACTACTACCACAAGTTCTTACCAAATTTGTCCACGGTATTACACCCACTGAACACCCTACTGCAAACAGGGGTACCATGGAAGTGGGATGACGAACGTAGACGAGCTTTCCAGAAGTGTAAAGAATTGATCACATCAAAAGAGGTGTTGGCCCATTTCAACCCAGCACTACCAATTTGTTTGGCATGTGATGCATCACCCTATGGTGTTGGAGCGGTGCTGTCGCACAAATTCCCAGACGGGTTAGAGAGGCCAGTAGCCTTTGCGTCTCGGTCACTAACCTCAGCCGAGCGCAACTACGCCCAGATTGACAGGGAGGCCCTCAGCCTAGTATGGGGAGTAAAAAAATTGAACCACTTTCTGCATGGGCAGAAGTTCACCTTGCTGACTGACCACCAACCACTTGTCTCCATCTTTAATCCTAAGAAGGGCATTCCAGTGATGACTGCACAGCGGTTGCAAAGATGGTCCCTGTTTCTAGGGGCGAATCAATATGAAATAGAATATAAAGGCACGAAACAGCATGGGAATGCTGATGGGCTATCGTGCCTGCCACTGCCTACTGTGGAGGAAGCACCAGCAGTGGACCCTATCGAGATATTTTATTCGTCAATAATTGAACAATTGCCAGTAATGAACGCGGATATAGAGAAGGAGACCCGCAATGATCCGACGCTGTCTCGGGTATATGAATTGACGGTGAGGGGATGGCCAACACATGGCGACTCACTGTTGCCAACATTCTCATCCAGAAGAGAACAGCTGTCAGTATGCCAGGGGACAGTGATGTGTGGATCCAGAGTGGTGATTCCACCCAAGTTAAGGGAGAGAGTGCTAAATGAGCTACATGAAGTCATCTGGGGGGAGTGAAAATGAAAAGCCTTGCTAGGGCTTATGTGTGGTGGCCGGGAATCGATCAACAAATCGAAGACCTAACTAAGAGCTGCTTAGGATGCCAGAAGTTCCAAAATGCACCACCACATGCCTCTGTACACCCATGGGAGTGGCCCTCCTCTCCATGGCAATGGGTGCATATTGATTTTGCTGGTCCATTCATGGACTCAATGTTCTTAATAGCAGTGGATGCTCATTCAAAGTGGCCTGAGGTGAAAAAATATCTTCAACCACTACAGAGAAAACAATTGCAGTCCTACGGACCATATTTGCCAGAAATGGGTTGCCAGAGCAGATTTGCTCTGATAATGGACCACAGTTTGTGTCCGACGAGTTTCAAAAATTTATGAGAAGGAATGGGGTAAGGCATTACACATCCGCCCCGTATCATCCAGCCACAAATGGATTGGCTGAGAGGTTCGTACAAATCTTTAAGAAGGCGATAAAGGCCATGTGCGATGATGAAATTCCACTACAGCATAAGATGGACAATTTCTTATTAGCCTACCGAAATGCAACAGATGCAGTTACCAACCAGACCCCGGCCATGATGTTCTATAACCGAAGGTTGAGATCTCGTCTGGACTTGCTCAGACCAAATGTGCGAAGAAATGTTGAGGACAAACAATTCCAGCACATCAATGAGAAGCTGACAAGGAGCTTCAATGTAGGGCAACCAGTCTTGGCCCGTGACTATCGAACAAAGAAATGGCAACCCAGAACGATATGCACAAGGCAGGGGCCATTAATGTACACAGTGGATGTCGGGGAGAACATTGTGAGACGCCACGTCGATCAGATCTTAGCGTCACAGGAACGCGTCAACCCCATGTCTCGAGTACCTGGGAATGAACCTGACATACCGGTAGCATCTACCTCAGACCCAGTAGCAGTGGAACCCGATGAACTACCCGATGAAAAGGGGTCAGAATCGCCTCTGCACCAAGAACAAGACCCTCCGGAAAGGCGCTATCCCGAAAGGGTCAGGAAGCCGCCCCAAAGACTGAATCTATAAATGGACTTTTGTTGTTTAATGTACATGTTAAAATGTTAATTGTTATTTGAATATTAGGGGTACTACTAATCTTAAAGGGGAGGAATTGTAGTGTATGTGCCTTTAAGTCAGAACTACTTTTACAGCTCCTGTATACTGTAGTACCGGCAGTGACCACACCTGTATATAAGCTTTGCGCATGCCTCTGTACCCCCAGTCTTGAGACTACCCTCCTCCAGTAAAGACCTGTTTATTGTTAATTTACAGCATCCGTGTGATTATTGAATAACAGCATATCCTCAGAATCACGGATCTAACAGAAGAGGTCACGGGTTTTGGGAGGTGCTGCCGAAGAAGCCTTGGCAAGTTGCCGCAGTGCATCTTGTAGATGGTACACACTGCAGCCACGGTACGTTGGTGGTGGAGGGAGTAAATGTTTTAGGTGGTGGATGGGGTGCCAGCCAAGCGGGCTGCTTTGTCCTGGATGGTGTCAAGCTTCTTGAGTGTTGTTGGAGCTGCACTCATCCAAGCAAGTGGAGGGTATTTCATCACACTCCTGACTTGTGCCTTGTAGATGGTGGAATGTCTTTGGGGAGTCAGGAGGTGAGACACTCGCCATAGAATACCTAGCCTCTGACCTGCTCTTGTTGCCAATGTATTTATGTGGCTGGTCCAGTTAAGTTTCTGGTCAATGGTGACCCCCAGGATGTTGATGGTGGGGGATTCAGCGATGGTAATGCTGTTGAATGTCAAGGGGCATTGTTTAGACTCTCGCTTGTTGGAGGTAGTCATTGCCTGGCACTTCTGTGGCGTGAATGTTACCTGCCACTTATCAGCCCAAGCCTGAACATCATCCGGGTCTTGTTGCACGCGGGCATGGACTGCTTCATTATCTGAGGAGTCATCAGTGAACATCCCCATTTCTGACCTTCATTTGGAGGGATTGTCATTGATGAAGCAGCTGAAGATGGTAGGGCCTAGGACACTGACCTGAGGAACTCCTGCAGTAATGTCCTGGGGTTGTGATGATTGACCTTCAACCACCACAACCATCTTCCTTTGTGCTAGGAATGATTCCAGCCAGTCGAGCATTTTCCCCCCGATTCCCACTGACTTCAGTTTTACTAGGGCTCCTTGCTGCCACACTCGGTCAAATGCTGCTTTGATGTTAACGGCAGTCGCTCTCACCTCACCTCTGGAATTCAACTCCTTTGTCCATGTTTGGACCAAGGATGGGCCGAATGGCCTGTTTCTGTGCTGTATGTTCTATGTTAATTCTATGTATGCAACTTCCTCCCCCACCTCCAACCCCCACACACCCCCCCCAAATCAGGGAATTCCCCGGTGTCCATCTTCCGTGTTTGTGGGTTCCGCCTGATTTCCCAGACCCACCAGCCCTCTCCCTCTCCCTCGGATACCAGATCGCTGACACAGACCCCAGGGAAATTCGGGGCCCCTGACTTTTGGATGCAGAAGCTTCAAGTGTCTCAAAAAGAGCAAGATAAATTGGTTGTCGTTTAAATATTTCCACTTTATTGGTTCGGAGTCCATACCGGTACATTCAGTGTAGGCCTGCAACACCAGCTGACTTATCCACCATACCGGTTTCATTTTCACACCTTATCCATTCGATAAAATAAGTGCAACACCACACAGGCTATGTCTCTGTTTCTCTTAAAGTTGAACTGCTTCTTTAACATCTTGAAAGAGGTAAAAGGGGAAAGAAAAAATGTACTAGATAATTTGAACCTTGTCGTTGGGGGCGATAACTAGCTCATTATCATTAAAATACTATTGTTGTCATCTTAAAAAGTGTCACATTGTCTGCTCGTGATGTTTGTGCATTTTTAAGATCTGAAGTAAGACATTTTGGACATCTTCATCCATTCGACCCTGCAAAAGGGACACAACAAATCAGCTCTTTTAACCAGTGATAAGAATCACCTCAATTCCTTTCATATGCCAAGTTTCAAACTTTTGAGTTACATTATAAGCTGCAAATTAGCAGAGTTATTAGTCATGGAGTTGTCTCCCTCTTAGCTCCAGGATTTCCTCTTATTCGCACACGCACAACTTCAAAACTACAGGATCTCACGCACACAAACAAAAAGTTTGGCTCACTCCCAGTAACTTCAGTGCATTACCAAGCCCGTGCCTTCTTACCATGCCTCAGTTGGCAGCACTCTCACCTCTGAGTCAGCAGGTAGTGGGTTTCAGTCCCACTCTAGAGACTTGAGCACAAAATCTAGGCTGACACTCCGCTTCAGTACTGAGGGAGTGATGCACTGTCAGAGATGCCGTCTTTTGGATGAGACGTTAAACCGAAACCCCGTCTGCTCTCTCAGGTAGAAGCAAAAGATCCTATGGCACTATTTCATAGAAGAGCAGGGGAGTTCTCCCCAGTGTCCTGGCCAATATTTATCCCTCAACCAACATCAATAAATCAGATTATCTGGCCATTATCGCATTGCTGTTTGTGGGGCCTTGCTGTGTATCAATTGGCTGCAGTGACTACGCTTCAAAAGTACTTCATTGGCTGGAAAGCACTTTGGAATATTGAGGTCAGGAAAGGTGCTATAGAAATACAAGTTCTTTCTTTTCTTCTTTTACCAGTGACAGTGCAAGTGGCTGAGATAACCCCATCTGCTGCTCTTGACTCAGTGCAAGCAAAGCCAGGCAGACCAGTGGTGAGATTGGTCTCCAGCATGTTGGGGAGCTCATCCTCTCCAGCACTGAGGGTTGCCAATCCATTTCCAGATTATGGCTGGGGCAGCACCACGTGTTGCTGGTGCTTATGCCAACGACGCAAGGGTCGCTGCAGATCCTTCGATGTTCTGTGTCGTACAACAGCTACACTCAGAGTGCCAACGCCAGCATGCACATTCTGCCGCCACTTTTTGAGGAACTCCCTGCCACTTGGAAATCTCCCTTGCATTGGGTCACCAACCCTCCTGGAGTCCCCAGGAATTAAAGCTAGACACTGCTGAAAGCAACAACCGGGAGAAAAATCATAGGAGCATTAAACAAAAATTGTGCGATCTTCTCATTCTTTTTTTTTGAACGCTTTCATTTATTCATAAAAATAGTGGCGATGGAAAAGGAGGCAGTTTGACTGGGCGGAGGGAGGTCATGTGATGTAACGTCCAGGAATATGCCCAACCAGAGTTGGCAACCCTGCCCTTGCTAGCAGCAGGTTAACTATCCAAAAATGTTAACCTGCCTTTTGTTTGTGGATGTTGACAGACCTGCTGCCTATTTCTAGCATTTTCCTTTTGTAAAATCCCCAAACTGCAGCATTCCCAGTTCTTTTACTTTCTGAGCTGCAGGATTGCTGGAGCGTCCATTAAGCCATAAGACATTCGTTGGTCTTTGGTACAATCTCTCCAACTTTTGGACACATCGCCAGAGAGGAGAGAAAATGGGATAGGGAATCTCCACCGGGCCATTGTCACTTGCCTGCTGGCAATGGGCAAAGAGCTTTCTTGGTGGTGGACCAGAAGCAGGCCATCACCTGACCTGTCAGAGAGTCAAAGCCTCAGGATGGGGCGGGGGGTGGGGGAGAATGAGCCAACAAAATAGGTGGAAATGGAGGGTGTGTGTCCTCGGTGGAGAGTACATCTCTCGAAACAGAAGAGTAACTCCTAATAAAATCAATCTTGCCATTGTAAATGTCTTTGGTGCTAATTTTCAAACAACCCATCCTCTGGATCCAACTGTGGTGAATCAACCCTGTCAGACGTGTGATCTCCACACTGAGCTCCTTACCTGAACAGCATAAAGGAGATGTGATCGGTAAATGGTCACAATGGCTCTATGGTCGCTCTCTGCTTGCTGTCAAGAACAAAAGACCCAGTTTTACTGGAGCATTTCCAAACAATGACATTTTGTGACAAATTGGCCGAGAATTTCCTCAAAGTGAGTTAAGCCATTGCTGCCCTTGTAAAAGAAAAACGCGCCCACCAGTGGCCAGTAGAGAGAGTTGCACGCAAGTTTCCTGGGTCTGTTGATTTGCTTTCCCATTGGTGCAGTCATTAGTGTAAAATGGGCCTAAGTAGCAGAACTGGAAACTCCTGTGCAGCCTTTAATAGCACAGTTCAACCTGCAATCTTCAGTAACAGACTGGGGGACATCCAGGTAGGAGAGAATCAGCGATTAGCTCTTTCACTTCATGCTCTAATAATTTCACTGTATGTCTTAGTGACATTTTTATTATATAGGTCAGGGCACTGAACCACAGAAGAAGAAAGCAGAATTTCACTGATTGGGATCCTCCAAACCCTCCTCGAGGAATTCGAAGGCAGGAAGCAGAGCCTCCTGGGTGTGGGGGCATCCCAGAAATGTAGCTCATGCCACCTGGAGGGAGGAGGCACTGGCACTGAGTGCCAACTCCTTCACCTGAAGAACAGTGCAGTAAAAGTTCAATGTCCTCAGCAGGGCTGGTAAGGTAACATATTAGACACTCTCTTGCCCACCCTCGGAATCAGAATACTCTTCACCCGCTTAAAGCAACACTTTCACAACCAACCCTTCACACTGCACTCTGCTAAATAACCCAGCTCCCTTCACAGCAATTACATGCACAACCCTAAAACCCCTCTTTCCACTTGAACACCACACCCCCCCGCCCCCCTTCCCCCCAAAAAATGCCCCCACATCTCTTACTTCACCTCTCCCATGCCACTTGGCACACACTCCACAAATGGTAGCCTTATGTCTAATTCTGGGCACACCACATTAGGAAGGATGTAAAGGTCTTGGAGAGGATGCAGAGCAAATTTACTGGAATGGTAGCCGGGATGAGGAACTTCAGTTATGTGACGAGACTGGGGAAGCTGGGTTTGATAAATTCCTTTCTTTACTAATTAGTCACTGGTGTCAGGGTGATTGGTTTATAGTGACTGAATAAATCACAGAGGATTCCCGGAACATTACCATTGTATTGGAGATTGCATTCCACAGTTCTGTCCAGCAGACAAGTGGCCCTGCTGTGAGCGAGTGGTCAATCAATGGAGCAAGCTCCCTGGGGAGATGGAGGAGGCAGAGAGTGTTGATTCATTCAAATGCAAGTTAGATAGTTTTCTTTCAGAAAATAATATTTTGGGATACAGTATATGAGTAATTTGAGATGTGACGTGTGGTGAGTGAAGCATGTTTGGGAGCAACAGGTGACTTTGGACCTGTGGTTCCCAAAGCTCTCCACCACTGGGATATCCTCACTGTAGTGTATGTACCCGTCTACCTTTAAGAGAACTATTGTATGTAACCGTTCACCTTTAAGAGAACTATTTTAGGTGTGGCACTACTTTGTTTGGCTTCTGTATACGGTAATACCGACGGTGACCACACCAGTATATAAGTGTTGTGCCAGGAGTTATTGGGCAGATTCGCCCTGACCTTCGAATAGTAAAGTCCTGTTTTAAGTTACTCTTGGAGTCTGTGTATTAATTAACTAAACAACCCACAGACTTTACAGTGGCGACGAGTCCGATCGTACCCTGCGGCAACAATAATTCCGAAGCAGTTAACGAGCGTCGAGAAGAGGCAACCGCCCTCGTCATTCTGCTGGGAGAAAACTCGAGTCTGCAGAGCTGGAAAGGAGGAAGAATTCAGAGACAAAGACTTCCATCAGCAACAGGCACTGACTGTCCCTTCTGCCACGGGGAGGAGTGAGCCCATCAGCACGAGAAGCAAGGCGGCCACGGTGACTGTGAGTAAGGGAAAAGTAAAAAGAATAACCGGAGGATAAGGGCGGTGCACTCGACCACGGTCGAGGGGGAAAGGAGCCGGACAGAAGTCGGGCCCAGAGGCGCTGAGGCTGGGGCAGCGTGGAGCAAGGAAGCCGCGGTACAGACAGGCTGGAGACGCAACGGCGTCATGAGACAGCTAGACCGTGACCGGCGAAAAAGGCCGGGCAGCGACCGAAGCCACGAAGCGCTGCGACTGGGAGCGTAGGCGCGGGAAGATATAAAAACTCAGCCGCAGCCGGGGAGGGAAGCACCGGACTGCGAGACGGCTGGGAGAGGCGTTTGGGAGCCGAGCGAGCGGGAGAGGCAGAGCCGACCAAGGGAGACTGCGCGAGAGCCAGTCCAGCGGCTGAAACTGTTCTCCGTCAACGGGGTGTACCCAGCGCCGGTAGAGCCGAGAGAGCGGGAGAGAGACCGAGCCCGAGCAAGGGGAACTGAGCGAGAGCCAGCCCAGCGGCTGAACCTGTTCTCCGTCAACGGGGTGTACCCAGCGCCGGTTGCCTTGCCGAGAAAAGGGAAAGCACTGAAGCCGACGCGCAGGCTGTGAATCTGAAAGCCAGCGGCCATCGCCTATAGGGGAAAGTGTACCCCTCCCGCTAGGGAAGAAACGCGGGAAGCCGCCATTAGGCGGGGAAGAAGACAGAAGCGGGAAACAGCCATTGAAGTGGGCGGGGAGAGAAGGTAAGCGCGGGAAACCGCCATTTTCGCGGGAAAACCGCCATCTTAGAGAGAAAAAAAAATAAGTTAAAGAGATAATTCGGGGTGTTATCAGAAAGAGAGGAAGATGCCTAAGCGTGGTAACATCAACGATTTTAATGCCGAGGTAGAAGACTGGGCCACATACGTGGAACGCATCGAGATCTATTGTGAGGCCAATAAAATAGAAGAAGATGACAAAGCTATAACCTTGCTAAACTCGATGGGCGCGAAGACATACGGGCTCTTGAAGCATCTACTATCACCAGCTAAACCGGCGGATCAGACTTTCGATGATATTGTGGCTGTTCTGAAGGATCACTTGAACCCCACACCGTTGATGTTGGCGGAACGATTCAAATTCTATGCGAGAACGCAACGGAAAGACGAAAGCAACGCAGAATACTTGGTCGAACTGCGTAGACTAGCGAAATACTGCCAGTTTGGAGGGAATCTGACAGAGGCATTGCGAGACAAGTTCGTGTGCGGGTTGGCAAAGGAAGGAACGCAAAAGCGACTACTCGAAGAGAACGACCTTACACTTGACAGGGCTGTCCTTATTGCAGCATCGCACGAAGCCGCAGCGAAGGGAACTGCGGAAATGCAGCTAAAGACAGCAGCACTAAGTGTGGATCAAATTACCTCGACAACAACAAAATGCTATCGTTGTGGGAAGACAACACACGACCAGAACCAATGCTGGTTTAAGATGCCAGGAATGTAGGAAATGTGGCAAACTGGGTCACATAGCTAAGGTATGCCGGTCAGGGAAGAAGACCAACAACCAAAGGACCAACAACCAAAGGAAGCCATCACAGGAAAAGTACAACAAGGTACACAAGGTGGCTGAGAAGAGTTCAGATGAACAGAATTCAGACTCAGACCCAAACGGCCAGGAGCTGGGTAGTCTGAGAATTCACAATGTGAGTAAGGAAGCTGACCTACAAACTATCTGGGTCATGCTAAAAATAGCTGGAATCCAAGTGAAAATGGAGTTGGACACTGGATCAGCTCTATCAGTCATAAATCGAAGGGATTACCACCGGCTATTCTCACATATACCCTTAAGAGATACCAAGTTCGTATTGCAGACATACACGGGGCATAAAGTATACCCCATGGGAAAGATAAGAGTCAAAGTGAGAGATAGGGGTAAAGAACACCCAAGAATGAACTTATACGTACTACATGAGGGAGGACCACCACTTCTAGGACGGGAGTGGATCAAGAAAATAGACATGGAATGGCACTATCTAAAAGCCATAACGAGTGAGGACTCGGTGCAGACAATCAGCTCAGATTCTGAAACGGATGACGATAAGACCAACCCAAATATGAAAGACAAGGCTGAAATGGACTTGCCGACGAAGGTTGGAAAAACGAAGGCATGCATAAAGGCTTATGCTCCAGAGAAGAACAAAGTTTCAGAGCAGAACTCCACCGAACAACGACAACCTAGTTTGACAGAAAATTCTGAGCCTCTTCAAGTTACGGACATATCCATGACGGAAGAACACTGAGCTCGGACTCAAACTTATTTCAAATTACGACAACAATTAGAACAATTGAGTTACCGTCTCGTACAAGAGATGAAAACAATGAAAAAGTTCTATGACACCGAATGGGAGAATCTGGAAAGACAACAGAAGCAGCTAGCTCAAGCAGAGAGCGACCATAGAGCCATCGTGACCAATTACCGATCACATCTCCCTTATGCTGTTCAGGAGTTAGAATATTTGCAGGAAGAAGCAAATGAAGAGGAATCTTCAGGAAGCCAGGATTTTATTCCAGTTCTTCTCTACGACTCCTTACAAGCAGAGTGTGAGAAGTTGAAGGAACAGTATGAACAGGCCCAGGCCACAATTCTGGAAGGGGTTAACTCGGCAACCTCCGAAAAGCTAGTTTCAGTGGAAGCATATGAGCAACTGAAGGTTGAACATGAGCAAGAAGTCCAAAGGCTGCAGGAAATTCTTGATGAGCTCAAGGCCAAGACAGACTCATCGGTAGAAGTTCCATCCATAGATGAGAAATTAGAGGTGAAAGACATGGCAGAACATGAAAGACAAGATGTACAAGAACTCATAAAAATATTAAAGGAAACCCAAGACAAATATGGGGCGGCAATGACCGAGATTCAACAACTTGAAGAACAGATTCAACTGGGAATCCGTTCAGTGGAAGAAAAGGGAACTGTAAGAAACACAGAGACTGTAAGCATGGCCTCTGAACATGAGCTAGAGAGCATCAAGGCGCAACTTCTCCGAGCGCTGGAAGCCAAAGTACAAGAGGAAAAGAAGGTGAAAGCATTGGAGGAAAAAGGTGGATGAAATGGAGAAGACTCTGACCCACAGTGTTCCCGTGGAAGAGTTAACGGTCAGCCAACTCCTTCATATGCTGAAGGACAAGACTCTACAATGGGAACAATCTGAACACGAGCTTCAATCTTCAAAGGGAAGGAGTTCGGAGCTCTCAAAAGTTATGGAAATAGCTGAGGTTGCAACACAGATTTTACAGGGATGCCAAAAGTATGCTGAATCACGTCAATGTGAACAGCAGAATGTTGAAACAGCTGCTCCAGTAGAAGGATTGAATAGCCTGATCAATCAATCCCCGAGGGAAGGGGAAGTATTGAAATCACAAACGAGGTCATTAGTGAAGGATTTGCAGGAAACCCAGGAAGAGCGGGATGAATATGAACGCATGAAGAAGTCTCTTCAGGAAAGATGTCTAGGGAGGGAACAACAGTCGGCTAACGTCCAGTTGGGTACGGAAGAAGTAGCAGGCCCTCTCGCTAGACTAGCTCAGGACGACACCGAATATTACCATGACCTGTTGAGTGACACGGAATATTACGATGACTTGGTCTGCCCAGCTTGTGATGAAAACTCCCAAAGTGCAGAAATCAGGATGAAGCACTTAAAGTCTAAGGAACATAGGGAGATGGTGGCGCTACAGCTGGCAGCGGATAAGGGAGCCCCGAGAGTCTCCAAGAAGCAAAAAAGAAAAAGACGAAGCAGAAGACGATAACCATCTAAATCATTATCACTTCTATCAGATCATGCACGTGGGCCCCACGAAGGGGGCCAAATCAGTTGGAAAGTAGGAAAAATTACCAAGGCAGTCCAGCTGTTTGTAAAAGTCAGCACTGCTGGTTCAGCAGGACGGAAGTTCAAGCTGTTAAGCCAAGGGAAAGACTATTGGATGAGTCATGCTAGAAATGTGAACCGGCTACACCACAGAGATGTTGTTCGGACCGAGTCAAGACCAGAGACTGAATCTGTGAACTGTTCCCACAGAGACTGAATCTGTGAACTGTTTCCCGCAGAGACTATATCTGTGAATTGTTTTACATGAAGTTGATTATATGTTATGTTTAATGGGGAATAAGTATGTTGTAAGCTAAAAAGGGAGGATTGTAGTGTATGTACCCGTCTACCTTTAAGAGAACTATTGTATGTAACCGTTCACCTTTAAGAGAACTATTTTAGGTGTGGCACTACTTTGTTTGGCTTCTGTATACGGTAATACCGATGGTGACCACACCAGTATATAAGGGTTGTGCCAGGAGTTATTGGGCAGATTCGCCCTGACCTTCGAATAATAAAGTCCTGTTTTAATTTACTCTTGGAGTCTGTGTATTAATTAACTAAACAACCCACAGACTTTACACTCACCTCATGTGATAGAGATTGATAGCGATGATTCGGCAACAAAATTTAGAGCCAGGCCATTCAGGAGTGAAATCAGGAAGCACTTCTTCACACAAAGGGTAAATTTTCATGACTGAGATCGATAGATTTCTGTTGGGTAAGAGTGTCAAGGGATAAGGGGCAACGTCGATTAAATGGGATTGAGGTGCAGATCAGCCATATCTAATTGAATGGCAGAACAGCCTTGTGGGGCCGAATGGCCTCCTCCTGTTCCTATGTTAACAACTCCATTATCGTCTCACGCAACTACCAGGATGGTAGAAGACCAGCTCGATGAACTGTGGTCTTTTCTCAGTCTAGCAATTCCGATGCCTAGGTTATCCTCCTACCAATCCCCCGCTGCGGCAGAATGTCCTACTTACAGCTAGCTGCTGCTGTAGCAACCTGATCTGCCTCTGCGTGGATTCTGCATGCTGCTGGTTGGGCTGGGAGGCTGGTTTGGGAGGGAGTGCTGCAGTGTTAGACCGCTCCGACAGACTGTTCAAAGCCTCCTTCAGTTTAAACACCTCTTTGGATAGTTCGGTTATCTACAAAAAAAAGAATTACAACAGGAAACTAGCAGCAAGAAACATTCTGGATACAATAAGAAGATACCAACATGGAGAGCAGGGACTCCATTTGGGATCTTATTGAAACATATAAGATTCTGAAGGGGCTTGACAGGGTAGATGCAGAGAGGATGTTTCCCCTCGTGGAGGAATCTAGAACTAGGGGGAATAGTTTCAGAATAAGGGGGCACCCTTTTAAATCGGAAATGAGGAGGAATTTCTTCTCTCAGAGGGTCGTGAATCTTTGGAATTCTCTTCCCCGAGAGCTGTGGAGGCTGGGTCATTGAATATATTTAAGGTGGAGATAGACAGATTTTTGAAAGGTAAGGGAGTGAAGGGTTATGGGGAGTGGCAGAGAAGTGGAGTTGAGGCCAAGATCAGATCTTATTGAATGGCAGAGCAGGCTCGAGGGGCCGAATGACCTACTCCTGCTCCTACGTCTTATGTTCTTATAAACCTGCCTTTCCCACCCCTACCCTTTGATCTCGGGAGGATGGGGTCAGAGGGCGATTGACAAACACACTTGAATGTAACTGTCCAGAAGGAAATAATTCTTAATGCACCAATCCATTGACTGATAGCTAAGCAGAAGGTAATTGAGAGCAATTTGATCAACACTAATGGTCTTGCAATTAAAATGTGCTCAGAAATTAAGTCTGTCTAGACTCCTTCTGTCTCAATTCGCCATTCATGGAGCAATGCAAGCAAACTGGCGCTGAAGTATGCACAGTTAGTTTTAGAGTATCCTGTGATTTTGTACATTCAACGAGCGAAGCAGTTGCAATGAGTTAAATGCAAAGTTAGCTGCCCGCTCTCATCCCAGAATTGTATGTGGTTAAGAGCTTTCCCCAGTTGGATACAGGTGTCCTTTGATTTTACCCTATAAATTGGCAGTTGTGTTTCGGGATGTTTGACTATTTTGCTACGGAGGCCCTGGGTATGTTTTATATTGAATTCTTACTTTTAAGTTAAATTGAATTCACAAATGATTAAAACGCCCCTCTTCTGCAGGAAGCTGGTGCTGGGGATAGGTGGGGGAAAGATGTACATTAAAGTCAGATGGGCCGGCCTGTGGAATGTGGAGTATCTTCAGATGAGACAATGGGCTGGATTTTCATTGAGGAGGTGTGTAGGAGGCGGGACTACAACTTTCGGGGTTGTAGTCCCGCCTTCATCGAGTTGTGGCCAACCCACGCGATTATCACTTGATTGACCTTGTTGAGCCCACCCAGCAGGCTCAGCAGGCCAATTAAGGGCCACCCGGCAACAGGTGACGTCACAGATTGACATTTCATCTGTCAAGAGATTTTGACAGGTGAAATATCAGCGTTTGACAGCTGTTTGAAGCTATCAAACACTGACAATCTGTACTCTAAGTTAATTCCTTCCTTTCAGGATGATTTAGAGATCTCTCCGAAACAGAAAGCTGAATGCTGCAAATTTTGACAGATCACAGTCATTCTGCTTTCTGTGCCGGTGAGATGAGGGACTCCCGAGACCTGAAGGAAGGAAGGCTGTAAAGGTAAGTAGAACTTCTTTAAACACTTTACACACACCAAACACACTTACCTCTGCACTCATGCACCCATCACTCACCTGAACACTGGACATCTCGACCCCTCCAAGCCCTTCATCCCGACGGCCTGCCTCGCTAACTTGGCACGGTTTGAAGCCATCGGGAATCCCACACTTCACCAATAAAAATAGGGATTAGGCTAAAAACTGCTTGTTAACTACCTGTTAACAGGCAGTTAATTGGCAATAATCCTCTTCCAGCCTCGGGGAGGCGGGTCCCAGCGCGGGTTGGGTACCCGCCTCCTTTGAAACTGGCATGGAGGCGGGTTGGGGGCGGGATGGGTTCGTGCCCCCCGATTTTGAGATTTTAACTCCCCACACGCCTCCAATCCCGCTTCCACGGCCCAATGAAAATCCTGCCCAAGGTGTTAAGATGACCCTGTTTATTTTGAAAGAAGCCTTGGGTTAATTGCCAGGGGTCTCCACCCAGAGGTAAGTTAGTAAGATGGTATGGATTCCACAATATTACTTTAAATTAAGCTGTGGGAATAGGACAAGGGGATATCGATTCAAACTAGTTAAAGGTAACTTTGGGACTGCTAGCAGGAGGAGGTTGTTCTTCACACCGAGTGATCAACACTTGGAATGGACTCCCGAGCAGTGGTGGAGCAAATAAATGCAGGAATCATTTAAGGAACAATTAGATGCTGCAATGCTGCACGTGGGGTAGTTTAGGGTTGTTCTGGGTGGATGCATTAAGATGGGCCGAATGACCATCCTCAGCCTGAATTATTTTGTGATCTTGTTGGCTGGAACACTGAGAGAACTCCCCTACTCTTCTTCAAATAGTGCTGTGGGATCTTTAACATCCATCTGAACAGACAGAAGGGACTTCAGTTTAACATATCATCTAAAAGACACTATCTCCAACAGTACATCACTCCCTGAGTATCAGCCTAGATCATGGGCTCAAGTCAGGAGCAAGGCTAGAACCCACAACCTTCCAACTCAGAGGTGAAAATGCTAGCACTAAGCCAAACTGGCATTTATCTCAGCTAGATTAACAATGATTATAAATACCTCGACTACAACAAGAATTGCACTTAGCTGCTTCATATAGGAAATGATCTCACAGCACTTTACAATGGAGGGTACCGCACAGGAGATGGGAAACATTAATAGATGGAGGGAATCACAGTCAATCAAAGAGTTAGGTTTTTAGGAGGCTTTTGAAGGAAGGAAGAGAGTGAGTGAGGCAAAGTGGTTTGGGGAAAGGGTCCCAAACAGCAGGTTATAGTGTAGCTCCCAGTAAGGAAACTCTGCATAGCTTTGAGATTTACTGGTATCTTTAGGTAGGAGATTAAATCAATGCGGTGGGTTCACGATTGGGTGGATTGCACATGTTCAGTGGAAGGAGTGATTTTCATTAGCTAAGAGGCCTGCATCAATCCATGTTTCATCTCGTTAAGAGATGAAACGGAAGAAAATTGGCAATTAAATTTCAGAATGTACAGCAAAAACATCTAAGAGCGATCAGACAGACACGTGAGATAATATTGATTCCACAGCACTGAAGACTTGAATGATTGTGAAATCTTTCAATACCTTCTTATCCTTTTCCTTAACAAGATCAGCGGAGTCCTCAATGTGTTTATGCAGTTCAATGACCCTCTTTGACTCCGACTTTAAGTTGTTGAGCTGTTTCTGCACTGCAGCCACCTGGTCCTCTGCAGCGTGCTTTTCGCTCTTCATAAAGAGTGCCTCCCTCTGGACCTGGAACACCTCAGTGCAGGTCTTCTCATGCTTCTTGGTCAGATCGTTTAATTTAATTATCAAAGAATTTACCTCAGCCTTCAGTGAGGTAGTGATCTTTTCGTGCTCTTCTTTTTGAATGGTTTGTCCTTTCATTGCCTTCAGCTCCTCCAGTCGCTGGGAAATCTCTTTTTCCTTCAAGGACAATTGATTCTTCAGATTGTTTACCATCCCTTTTGTATCCTGCAGGGATTGCTCAAGTGATTCCTTCATTTTCACGTGCTCATTCCGAGATATGGAACTCATCCGTTGATGTTCTACCTCATTTTGTAGCCTTGTGATTTCTCGCTGGATTGCATTGTGCTTCGCTTTTAAATCAGAGAGTTGCTTGTTAGCTTCACTGAGGGATTTACTTAACTTCTCCCTCACCTCTTCGTGCTCCTCTTTTGGGACATACGTAGACTGTACTGACCCGAGTTCCTCAACTTTCATTTCATATTCTGTTTGAAGCTCTCTGCATTTTTCCTGCAATTCTTTGTGGGCTTTTGTCAGCTCTTCCAACTGCTCCTTGTCTTCTTTGGATACTTTAGTTGCCTCCCCGCAATGGCTTCTCTTCAGTTCTTTGAGTTCATCTTCTACCTCATTGCATTTTTCTATTAGCACGGAATTCTTTTTAGAAATTTCTTCAAGTGAAATATTTAGTGACATTCTCATTTCATCGTACTCTTCCAAAGGGACACTGTGAGTCAGAGTCTTCTCCATTTCATCCACCTTTTCCTCCAATGCTTTCACCTTCTTTTCCTCTTGTACTTTGGCTTTAAGTGCTCGGAGAAGTTGCACCTTGATGCTCTCTAGCTCATGTTCAGGGGCCATTCTTACAGTCTCTGTGTTTCTTACAGTTTCCTTTTCTTCCACTGAAAGGATTCCCAGTTGAATCTGTTCTTCAAGTTGTTGAACCTCGGTCATTGCCGCCTCATATTTGTCTTGGGTTTCCTTCAATATTTTTATGAGTTCTTGGACATCTTGTCTTTCATGTTCTGCCATGTCTTTCACCTCTAATTTCTCATCTATGGATGGAACTTCTACCGATGAGTCTGTCTTGGCCTTGAGCTCATCAAGAATTTCCTGCAGCCTTTGGACTTCTTGCTCATGTTCGACCTTTAGTTGCTCATATGCTTCCACTGAAACTAGCTTTTCAGAGGTTGCCGAGTTAATCCCCTCCAGGATTGTAGCCTGGGCCTGTTCATACTGTTCCTTCAACTTCTCACACTCTGCTTGTAAGGAGTCGTAGAGAAGAACTGGAATAAAATCCTGGCTTCCTGAAGATTCCTCTTCATTTGCTCCTTTCTGCAAATATTCTAACTCCTGAAAAAAAATGCAAGGGTGATAAAGTTGAAGATCTTAAATACTGATTAGTAACTCACTCTGTAATAGGTCATACATTGTCCATGTGTTAATTATCTTGGCTTGGTATCATTTATACCACCCAGGTACGGTTGAGAATGTTGGTTTAATGCCCCAATGTACCATTGCTGCAACTACTTTGCAAGTCTATTTTCACATGACCCAAACCCACTGAGCTGCTCTTTTGCACAACTCAGATGTTCCTTCCTGCATGTTCCTATCTTCTCTCTGTCATTCCAATCTTCTTATGTTTTAATACAGGCCAACCCAACAAGCTAATAAACAACTGACAAGTCAGAATACCGCCCGCCTCAGTACAGCGCTAATCACACGTCAATGTTAATTTTCCGACCAGCATTACTAACCTGTTTAAAATAAACTTGTTAATTTTTTTTAATTCATTCTTGGGATGTGGGCATTGCTTGCCCATCCCTAGCAGTTCACTACAAGCGAGCGGCTCGCTCGGTCACATTAGATGGCAGTTAACAGACTATAGGCTGGTGCGGGACTGGAGCCACGTATAGGCCAGACCGGCTAAGGATGGTAGGTTTCTTTCCCCAAAGGACATTAGATTTATTTTATTCATTCACAGGACATGGGCGTTTCTGGCAAGGCCAGCATTTATTGCCCATCCCTAACTGCCCTGAGAAGGCGGTGGTACCACTGAGTGGCTTACTAGGCCGTTTCAGAGGAATGTATTTTAAACTGAATTCAAATTCTCAAACTGCCATGGTGGGACTTGAACTCATGTTCCCTAGATTAGTGGCCTAGGCCTCAGGATTACTGGTCCAGTTACATAACCATGACACTACTATACCCGAATGTCAGCACTGAAATTGGACAGAGAGTCTGGCCTATGGAGGCAAGAGGAGAATTTTAAAAGAAAGACTTGCATTTCTATAGCGCCTTTCACAACCACCAGATGTCTCAAAGCGTTTACCGACAATGAAATACTTTTGAAGTGTAGTCATTGTTGTAAATGTGGGAAACACGGCAGCCAATTTGCACACAGCAAGATCCCACAAACAGCAATGTGCTAATGACCAGATAATCTGTTTTTGTTATGTTGGTTGAGGGATAAATATTGCCCAGGATACCGGGGAAAACTCCCCTGCTGTTTTTCGAAATAGTGCCACGGGATCTTTTACATCCACCTGAGAGAGCAGACGGGGCCTCGGCTTAACGTCTCATCCGAAAGACAGTACCTCCGACAGTGCAGCACTCCCTCAGCACTGCACTGGAGTGTCAGCCTAGCTTTATGTGTTTGAGTCCCTGGAGTGGGACTTGAACCCACAACCTCCTGACTCAGAGGTGAGAGTGCTGCCCACTTTTTTTTTTATTACTTTATTGAACATTAAGAACATTTACAACATCGTGATCATTTCATTGTATGATACAAATCAATTCCGCCGCTCTGCACAGCCATTCTGCCACCACACTTTAACATCAAAACCTGAAGTTTAATTTGTCCTCTGTAACATATATTAATCGATTGTACTTTAAAACTTGGTTGTAAAATACTGTCCTTAAATTCCTTTCTGAATAAAACATCCAGAGAGCCGTATAATGATCTTTTAGCTTATATTTAAAATACTCTTTTAGATTGATTCTCCTCCCCTTAAAAAACAGAGCATTCCTTCTTTGCACAATCACGGATCTAGCCAAACTGAACATTAAATTAATTGCCGCTCCGCTAGACTCGGGCAGACTCTCCTGCAATCCCCATCTCAAAATTGAGTCCCACGGGATTCCCATTCTCGCTCTTCGGTCCCCACCCAGCACAAAAGCTTCACACAACTGTCGAACATAGTACTTAAAGTCATTTAACTGCGGACATAACACCAGTAAATTGGACAGAGTCTCATCCCGTGTCCCACACATTGGGCAAGTTGCCGCCTCCACTCGTCCAATCTTGCACAAGACTGTCATGGTAAAAATCTGGTTATGAGCCAATTTGAAATCCAGTTCAATCCACTCTGGGCATTTAAAATTTGCCCACACTCCGTTCCAAATCCTGTTGAAGTCCAGCTGTGGGTATATACTCTGCCAAAACTCCTGACCAGCAGGGGTCTTGAATCTCCATTCTCTGAATACCTCATAGAAATCTCGAGTATTACAGTTGTCAAATTGGACCAACTCTCCCCCTTTCTCCAGTACAAAGCTTGGAAAAGCAGGACGCATTTTACTTCCTTTGGAGATTTCCGCAGTTATTTCTTCCATCCAATCCTGTGGCATTGCCCTCACAATCTTCTCATACATGATTCCTATTGCTTTTTCCTCTACCTCCTGATCCTCCTCCCACACCATGTCCCTCATTATCGCTTCCGGCAACCAACCTGGAATTACCTCGTATAATACATCTTTCACAGATATAATCCCAGCTTTTATAAAAGCTTGATTAAATAATACCTCCCCTTCGATGTTGACCCACCTATTCAAAAATAAGGGCTGTTCTAAAAATTCCTCAGCCCCCTTGGGCATAAACTGCACACTCTTTAAAAATTGGGCCCAAGTCTCTACAACCCCCTTATAAAACCTAGGGAGAAGTTTAATCGATTTCAAAAACATATTATTGTATTCCATATACAATATCCCCTGCCCTCCTATCCCACTTCGTTTTAAAAAATGCTCAAAACAACAGGGTTGATTTTCCCGAAGCTGTTGGGAAGGAGGCGGAGCTACAACTTTTGGGTTTTAGACCCGCCTACTTCGACGTCCGGCCAATCCACGCGAATTTCCCTTGATTGACCTTGTTGAGCCCGCCCAGCGGGCTCAGCAGGCCAATTAGGGCCACCCGGCAACAGGTGACATCACAGACTGAAATTTCATCTGTCAAGTGTTCTTGACAGATGAAATATCAGCGTTTCACAGCTCAATAACAACAGAAAATGCTGGAAAAACTCAGCAGGCCAGGAAACATCCGTGGAGAGAAATTAGAATCGATGTTTCGGGTCTAACCCTTTTTCAAAACTGGAAAGGAAATGAAATAGATCGAAAGGCAGGGCTGCAAGAGAACAAAAGAAATGAAGAGACATTAAGAGGTATTCAAAACAAGACGAGATGGTGATAGGACTAGTGGAGACAAAAGATGGCTCAGATTAGGTGTTAAATGTTCTGGCAGAATGAGAGACAGCTGCCATGTGGGAGAAAGAAAAAAAAAGGAAAGGGGGGGGTGGAGGGAAAAACCAAAACAAAGGGGTGGATAAAATACATAAGTAAAAATGTAATAGGGGCCGAGGTTATGATCAGAAATTGTTGAACTCGATATTGAGTCCGGAAGGCTATAAAGTGCCTAATCGGAAGATGAGGTGCTGTTCCTTGAGTTTACGTTGAGCTTCCGTGGAACAATGCAAGAGGCCAAGGATGGTGAGGTCCGAGTGGGAATGGAGTGGTGAATTAAAATGACAGGCGACCGGAAGCTCGGGGTCACCCTTACGGACTGAACGGCACTTTACAGGCTTCCGACCCTCGCTGCCCGCTGCTGTCTTTGTTCCCCTCCACAGCACTTGGCGTGTTTTCCGCCATCTCGATCCCGTTCTCCGCTCCACCATCCTCTGCCTCTTCCTGTGCTCCTTTCTCCTTCATTTTACCGGCTGTGTCCTCCGACCGCACCGCTCCTCCAGCCGTTCCACTCTCATCTCCTGCTCCTTCTCCCATCTCCTCATCACTCATATCGCTCCCTTTTGCCACACACTCACAGCGGGTGGGGCCTTTGTGACACACCCCACAGCTCTCCGCCTTGCAGCTCCGAGCGATGTTTCCTGACTCACTGCAATTGTAACAATACAGGTCTGGACAGTTTCTTACGAGATGGTCATGTCCAAGACAATAATAGCACACCTTTACTTGGTTATCATGCAGCACACGAAAGTACTGCACTCCTGCCAGTGTCTCGAACTTCATACTGTACGGCAATGATCTCACCCCCTCTGGGAACCGCACCTTTATATACCGGGTTCCGTCTGCTACCCGTGTTCCCGGATAGTACCTCCTCTTTATTGCAGAACAGATTTTAATGTCCCACGACTCCAACTTTTTGCTTAGCACTTCATCTTCAATGTAAACTGGCAAGTTTAAAAATTAAACCACCACCTCCTCTGAATATAGCACAGTGTGGAAATTGACATTATACTTAGCATGCTGGGTAGAATAAAATGGCCAAGTAAAAGAACAAACTTGCTTAGGTTGTAGCTAAAGCAAGAAAAAGTAAATGTGTCACAACGTGTCCAGGACCAAGAGATCTTTCATAATACCCACCCACATTGAGGATGTGATAACAGCTATAATTGACTCACTAGCACAAAGGAGGCATAAGGCTATAGAATAGATAAACTAGTAATGATTGTCGCTAGACAAAGAAGCAAAACGATTGAGTAAGCCAATCATCTTGGTAACAAGATGGTCAGACATGAGTAAGTAAATCATTTTGGTAACAAGATTCAGACAGAACCTCCTGACAGAATATATGATTAACTAACCTTGTCTGGAGATATTTCTGTCCTGCTGACCTTTTGATTGTCCTTGTGCAAACTCTTAATGTGTTTAAAATGATGCAATGCCATTACACGTGATTTATGGAACGCTTGCTTGTTTGAGTATATAAATATGCTGCATTCACTGATGTTCAGTGGAGATGTTGGCCTAGCCTTTGTCCAGGCAGCTCTCCCCTTGTACAAGTAAAAATTAAACTAACAATCTGACGGTACTGCTTGTGTTTTAGAGTCTTACTCGGAGTCGAGATTTCGACAGTAAAACTTGGAGGTTCCACCGAGATCGCTTACTACCTACCGGTGAGTAAACGGACAAAAACACGATGACTCTCTAAGAACGTACCCTAACTGGCCAGTTATCAGTGGTGCTTAGTCACCAAAGGGGTTCCTCCTTGGACAAGTACAGTAGTGTAGTCTGTTTGTCTCGGCGGGAGTACTGCGATCTGTTAAGACTCATTTCAGGGTTGAGTTGGAAATTTTTGTTATCACTTCCTCTTTCAGCTTGACAGAAAAGGGAGACAGATTTCGAAAACCTGAACTCTGAAAACAGGCCGGGCAGATTGTTGAAAGGAAGGTAAGAAGAGACGTCTGTAGAGGTCCCTGTTTCTTGAAGGAAGGAAACGATTACCCTTGAAAGGAAGGGAGAGATATCCTTGAAATAGAGGAAAAGTAAAAAAAAAGGGACGCTCGTCCTTGAAAGATAGGACTTATCCTTGAAAAACAGGATTTTAAAGTAATAAGTTTTACTGTTAAGGACTCAGTCTGTAGGTGCGTACAACACAGACCGAGAATTGGCTATTTGTTTAGTTAGTGTATAAGAATTTTGATCTGTATACCCCTCTGGGTTTTTGCAATTTTTGTCATCTCTGTAATTTTTTTTAGCTTTGTATTATTGTGCTACTATTGTCTGTGAGCTCTTGGAAAAACATAACAGGGGATTCAACAGGGGAGGTTGGGTCTTAGAAATACTTAAATTGGTAAAGAGTAAAAAGTGATCAGGGGATCGCACCCAATAAAAATGGGAGCCAGAGCAAGTAAAACACCAGAAAAAGGCACACCTGCCTGTTACATGCTCCAGAATTGTGGTCAGACATCAATAGATGACTTACCCAAATGGGTAAAATGGACCAAAAAGGGAAAAACGCCATTCCCACCGGATGGTACATTTAATCTAGACCAAATAACGTGTCTCGAGGGGTGTCTCTTAGAAAGGGACCCAGGGAGAAGCAGTAGAAAGAAAGTCAAAACTGGCAATTACAACAAAATGGGGGACAAGGTAATGAATTTACCCAGGGAAATGGTTCTACCCAAGCACAGGCTCACACCCGCCCTCAAGCGAATTTTTCAGTCCACAACCAGTGGGGAGCACAAAATGCTACCCAGAATCAAAGTGGACAAAGTTTAAATTTACCCTATTCAACATGACGCCTGGGACCTGACCCGCAGATTGCCCAAAAGCAATTACCCCTAGTACGATTGCCTGCAGTTTCAACCAATATGACAAAAGAACCCACCTTAATAATAAATATGGAGGGAAAAGAAATTCCTTTTCTGGTAAATACGGGAGCCACCAACTCAGTGTTGACAAATCAATATGCAGAAGGAATTCCGTGTACAGCCAGTAGTGCCAGTTGCGTAGGATTGTCAGGAGTTACTCAGACCATGACTTGGTCAGAACCCCTCAATGTGCAAGTAGATAATTACAGGAATCTCGAGAAGTACCAGTGAATTTATTAGGAAGAGACTTATTATGCAAAATGAAGGCAACGATTGTTTGCTCTGAAAAAGGACTTGAAGTCCATGTTCCCGTAGACAGATGTGGTATGCACCCACTACAGATCAAATTGTCCCCAGTCCTATACGCATGGCAGATTTGTGAAGATGGTCTTAGCAAAACATTGTCAACTATTATAGGCTCCCTCCAATTTGTCCTTAGATCAGTGTCCGAATACCAGAAAGAATTGCATTTGGGCCATTGGCATACAGAGCCCCACTGCACAGCCTTTTATGATGAGACAGGAATGGACAAATACCACAAAAGATATTATAAGCCTGTTCTGCAACACAGATATTTGCTGAAAATTCAGAAAATTTTAATTGGTCCCGAAGGCATAACCACCGCTGTTCTTTTACCCGTGGAAGCATGGGACCTGTTAGAAGAAAAAGACAGTAAACCACATTGCACCCTAGCGGTGGCACAAGGACATGCACCAAGGGACTTGGGACCAATGGTTAAAAGAATGGGAGGACTAGGAATAGAAAAAGAGTGGCAAGTGTCTCAGGGTACCTTGGTCCAGTATGAAGAAAAGCAGGGATACGGGGTGGAATTGCAGACAAGCCTGCTGTTCGAAGGCAAATTTGAGGCAAGGGCGTTGGACATCCATAACTTCCCGCTCCTACCAGAAGTAGAGAAACTTCTGAGTCAAATCCCCAAGCAAGTATGGTCCAGCCACCCCAATGAGGTTGGAAAGATGTTAACTGCACAACCCTACAAGGTTACCCTCAATCCTGCAGTCCCACTCCCAAGATAGGCACAATATCCTCTCTCCCAAGCAGCAGAACAAGGCATTGAACCAGTAATCAAGTCCTTACTTGACCAGGGCATTATAATACCAACAAGAAGTCGGTCTGCCGGGATGCCTGCCTGCACTCGCCGCCGCTTACTATGCTGTACAACAAGCACAAACTGTGTCTCTAAATCATCATACAGTACTACATGTCCCACACTCTGTCGAGGTGCTGTTAACCAAATATGCCACTCAACACCTAACATCAGCACATACCATTAAGTACGAAGTAGAATTACTGTCCAATTCAAACTTGACCATAAAGCGATGCGCAACCCTAAATCCAGCTACGCTCCTCCCGACCATTGAGGATGGCACACCCCACTGCTGTGAGACGGTAACCCAGCTGGTCACCAAACCCCGAGTGGACTTAAGTGAAACACAGCTAGAAAATCCAGATTTAATATATTTCGTCGATGGCTCAGCCCTCCGAGATGACAAAGGTACTTCCCGCACTGGCTACGCCATCACGACGGACAATTCAACTGTGAGGCAATGTTATTACCAAACTCCTTTTCAGCACAACAAGCAGAATTATTCGCGCTCACAAGAGCATGCATCTTGGCCACAGACAAAACTGTTAATATTTATACAGATTCAAGGTATGCCTTTGGAGTTGCCCATGATTATGGACAGATCTGGAAATTTAGGGGTTACTTGACCTCCGCAGGCTCAATGATCAAGAATGCAGAACAAGTTGACAATCTTTTACGTGCTGTCCAGTGTCCACGTAAAATTGCTATTATTAAATGTCACGCACACACAGGCAATCAGGACCAAATTGCATTGGGCAATGACAGGGCTGACAGGGCTGCAAAAGGTGCTGCTTTGTCAAATACAGGTTCCCAGGTGTCAGCCTATGTTCTTAAAAACACAAAACCCGTTGATTTGCCGCCCACATTGGATGATGTATTGGCCTTTCAGTCACAGGCCAGTACTGAGGAGGTGTTAGCCTGGGCACAAGATCAATGTGATAAAACACCTAAGGGAGTGTGGGTTCACCATGACGGCCGCATGGTGGCACCAAGATCTTTGCTCCCATGGATTGCCCGCTGTGTTCATACTTTCACACATGCAGGCAAAGGGGGGATGGCAGACTATATCGCACAGACCTGGTACGCACCGGGTATTTCGGCAATTGCAAAACAAATTAGTGAAAAGTGTACTACCTGTCAGGCGATGAATCCGGGAAAAACGGAGAAGGTACAGTCTGCCTCCCACCCAAATCCAACAGGACCTTTTGTGAATTTGCAAATGGATTTTATTGAATTACCCGCATGTATGGGTTTTAAGTATGTATTAGTTATTATAGATGTGTTTTCTAAATGGGTTGAAGCTTTTCCATGTAAAAAGAATGATGCTGTTACCGTCGCTAAACATTTGTTAAAGGAAATTCTACCACGATTCGGTATACCTGTACAACTCTCGAGTGACAATGGGTCACATTTTACTGGGACAATTATGCGAGAGATGTGTAAGGCTTTGCAAATCAATCAGCATTTTCACTGCAGCTATCACCCACAGTCAGCTGGGCTGGTGGAGCGATATAATGGAATGTTGAAAAATAAGTTAGCTAAGCTATGTGATGAGACTGGACTCAAATGGATCGAACTGTTACCCCTAGCATTGATGGTAATGCGGTCAGCAACAAACAGAACAACAGGATTATCACCACATGAAATCATCATGGGACGTCCCCAACGATTGCCTTTTTCCGCACCGTTTACTGCTAAACAAATGGACCTTCACAAAATGGAAGAAAATATGCTAAACTATTGCATTGCTCTAACAAAATGTATTTCTAGTTTCCATTCGCACGTAAAAGAAGCCCAAGTTGACCCTGCCGAAGGAAGATGCCATAGCTTGGAGCCCGGCGAGTTCGTCTACGTAAAGGTGTTCAAGAGAAAGAGTAGCCGTCATCCAAGATTTGAGGGTCCGTCCCAGATCCTGTTAACCACCAACACTGCTGTAAAGGTGAAAGAGAGACCAACATGGATCTACGCCTCGCACTGCAAATGAGCCCCAGAACCCAAGGAAGAGGAATCGCCAACCCCATCAGTAAATGGAAATGGACATTAGGACTATGTTTCCTTGTGACACTTATAATACCTGTAATGCCTGAATTGCATGTAAACACCTTTTTGTATATGTCTTACACTTATGCTAGGGGAACTAATGCCTCCAGTTGTTGGGTATGCACACAGGTGCCCATCCGTATGAAGGGAGGAATTCCATTAAGACCTATCCCCTTTAATTCCAATAAAATGGCATATTGGCTGTTTCAACAAAATTCAGAAAAGGCAGAAGCCATTGAGTTAGAAAGGCTCCGAAGAATCCAGATCTGATTAGATTATTGTCCTAGTTAGGGCAAAAGGGGGGAATGTGGAAAGTGACATTATACTTAGCATGCTGGGTAGACTAAAATGGCCAAGTAAAAGAACAAACTTGCTTAGGTTGTAGCTAAAGCAAGAAAAAGTAAATGTGTCACAACGTATCCAGGACCAAGAGATCTTTCATAATACCCACCCACATTGAGGATGTGATAACAGCTATAATTGACTCACTAGCACAAGGGAGGCATAAGGCTATAGAATAGATAAACTAGTAATGATTGTCGCTAGACAAAGAAGCAAAACTATTGAGTAAGCTAATCATCTTGGTAACAAGATGATCAGACATGAGTAAGTAAATCATTTTGGTAACAAGATTCAGACAGAACCTCCTGACAGAATATATGATTAACTAACCTTGTCTGGAGATATTTCTGTCCTGCTGACCTTTTGATTGTCCTTGTGCAAACTCTTAATGTGTTTAAAATGATACAATACCATTACACGTGATTTATGGAACACTTGCTTGTTTGAGTATATAAATATGCTGCATTCACTGATGTTCAGTGGAGATGTTGGCCTAGCCTTTGTCCAGGCAGCGCTCCCCTTGTACAAGTAAAAATTAAACTAACAGTCTGACGGTACTGCTTGTGTTTTAGAGTCTTACTCGGAGTCGAGGTTTCGACAAGAGTCACCTCCAAGAATTTCTCACCAACTTTCAGACTGAGTAACAGTCTTTCCACCTCCTCACGGCCACTGACCGTCACCTCGAATCCCACATTCGGTTTTGGTCGGCAGGCAAAGCAGCTTCCCTCGCCACAGTCCTCATGAACCGCCTGGATAATATCCCAAGCTCGAATCTTCTTATCCTCACACTGCACCACCACCGTGTTTTCTTTACCAAACCTCCTGGTGTCCCGGCCCAAATCTTTGGGCCTTTTTTTTCCTTTCCCACCACAGTTTCTTCCCTAATTAAATTCCTCTCGGGAACATTGTCCTCTGAGAGGCCCAGCACTCCGGACCCCTCAGCAGCCATCTGGCTGTTTTTGTGGGCCAAAAAGGCCCTAAAACCTGAAAACAAAACCCCAAAACCCACCACCAACTTTTTACAAAACTCCCTCCAACTCCCAGCTGCAATCAGGCAACCAGTAACACCTGGCTCACTCCTAGCCCCTCCCACCTAGAGAGTGCTACCCACTGAGCCACAGCTGACATTTTAACCCCCATGACGGGTGGGAGAGGGGGTTAAAATTTCAAAAATCTGAAACCTGACCCAACCCGCCTCGGAGACACCCATTCTAACAGGCGGGCTGGGGGCGGGCGGGCAACTAACCTGCTCACCAGAGGCGGGTCAGTTATTTAAATATGTTAATGAGGCTGCGGGCCTCAGATTTGAGCAGCCATTTAGATTGAACGGCTGCGGCCAATGTATCCCAGGGCTCCGGTAACCCGGCAACTGGAGGGAGGTGAGAAAGGCCGGATCCAGCAGGTCAGTGCCTTTCCAGCACTGCTTGTGGGCCAGGAGGAGCAGGAGTCCTTCCCCCCATCCCCCTTCCCCCCCTCCCCCGTCCCCTTCCCACCTCCCCCGCGGAACCCCCAAACGAACCTGCTTCCCATCCCCCGTGATCGGCCTCCCTCCCGCGATGCCTCCACCAGCCCCCCCATGATCACTTCAACCCCTGACCCATGGTCTCCCCCGCCTTGACCCTGCAATGTCTTCAAACCTCCTGTCGGATACAAGATTGTTTCGGGTCATTTAAATGTCAGGAATATTTGACACTTTGCCTAATGGGAAACCCAGGCTGTAAGTTAACATCAAACTACAGACTTTTGTCCACTGCTAGAAAAAAACAGAAAACAGAAAAGGTAAAGGTCGTGACTTTGGACATTGCAACAAAAAATAACAATGACAGTTTATGGGAGTCGACTCAGCTGCCCAAACTCTATAAATAGGAAAGGAATCATCAAGCAGAGGCACCGCAGATACAGGAACAAGATAAGGAAGTATCGCTTGGGTGGACACTCCTGGGCTCTCCTCCAGAACAAGGGTCTGGTTAATCTGTGCTCCCAGTTGTGAGTACTGTTTAGAGTTTATTGTTGTTCGGGAACCGATAAAGTGTTTAGTAATCTTAGTACCAGTTTCTGTATTATTTTTCTCTGCTTAAGGTTAGAACTAGTAATAGAGATATTTCCCTAAACACAGGGACAAATTAATAATAATCCTACACCCCCCATGTTAACTTCAACCCCCGACCCATGATCTCTCCCCGACCCGCAACCTCTCCCCGACCCGCGACCTCTCTCCCGACCCGCGATCTCTCCCCCAACTCGCGATCTCTCCCCCAACCCACGACCCCTCCCCTGACCCGCAACCTCTCCCCGACCCGCGATCTCTCCCCCAACTCGCGATCTCTCCCCCGACCCGCGAACCCTCCCCAGACCCGTGAACTCTCCCCCAACCCGCGACCTCTCCACCGACCCAATCTCCAATCTGATCCACAGTGTCCCCCTGCCTCCCCTTGACCTACGACCTCCCTGACCCACGACCTCCCCCGACCCACAATCTCTACCCTGACCCGCGATCTCCCTCCCGGCCTGCGATCTCCCTCTGAGTTTGGTAGAGCAAGTAGGGAGAAACTGTTTCCTCTGGCGAGTGGGTCAGTAACCAGAGGTCACAGATTTAAAATAGTTGGCAAAAGAACTAGAGGGGAAATGAGGAGAAATTTCTTCACACGGGGTTGTTAAGACCTGGAACGGACTACCTGAAATGGTGGTGGATTCAAATTCCATAGGAGCTTTCAAAAGGCAATTGGACATGTATTTAAAAAAGACTAATTTGCAGGGTTATGGGGGAAAAGCTGGGGTGTGGGAATAAATTGTGCAGCTGTTTCAAAGAGCCGGCACAGGCACGATGGGCTGAATGGCCCCCTTCTGTGCTGTAAAAGTCTATGGGGGAGAAATTTGTCTGTTTAGCGCCACATGTTAATGCCACGAGATGGTGCTAAAATGCTATTCAGAGCTCTCCCGCCAGCTGATGGCGGTTCCAGTGCCGCATGCCATATCCGTCTTGCCGGTAGAGCTGGCGCTAAACTCGATCCCCGGGGACATCGCAATCACTGAGTGAGTGTGCAACGCTCACATGATGCCCGATCACCCATCTTCATTTTGGCTGGAGAAAGCAACGACAGGTTGAGGTGGCGGCAGCAGCAGGAAGCCGGCTCCAGCGACACCATTTAAAGGGATCCTCACCAATCACTTGGGCCTGGCAGGGTTCTGAAGTTTGAGTGGCTGTGTGCGCTACTTCCTGCTACTGCAAGAGTTTTCTTCATTCCTGTTAAGGTTCTTTGGTATCAGGGAGTGTTGTGGCAAGTACAAAACTCCATAATTATTTCAGAAAAGCTCCAGCATACAACACTTGCTAAAAGTCATGGGGAACTGTACTGGCAGTGGACCTCGCCCTCTAGGATCTACGGCAGAGGCAGGGAGACAACCGGCCTTCTGGACGGGCTGTCTGTGACTGGCTCATCAGAGTCCGATTCGCATGAATGAAACCCCAGATCTCCGTGGCTCACCACATGCCCATCCTACAATCCCTGTCTCAGGTCATATCACAGCATCCTCCTGGGTGCAAAGGTGAAATGAGAGAGACCACAAAATATTCCAAACACAATCAATAACTTTATCTATAAACATATCACACATATCACATGAATCTAATAACTAATGATCCTTGTGCCTGCCATAGTTGAATAGCTATCATTGTGTGCAAGGTGTGAGACATGGGTGTGAGTATTGCCAGGTAGAGATTGTTGGTAAGTGAGTGCTGGAGGTGTGGTGCATTGAGCAGCGTGTGAAGCTTGTGGTACAGATGGTGGTATGGAACATTTGTTGAAGCCTTCACTCACCCTGACCACCCGTGTGGGGTCATTAACATAGAAACATAGAAGATCGGAGCAGGAGTAGGCCATTTGGCCCCTCGAGTCTGTTCCGCCATTTAATGAGATCATGGCTGATCATCCAAATTCAGTACCCTGTCCCTGCTTTCTCCCCGTATCGCTTGCTCCCTTTAGCCTTAAGAAATATATCTAACTCCTCCTTACTAAACTTCTTCCTGCACTGGGTATGGATCTTGGGGAGCACAGTGCTGCCCATGATGTGGTGGGCCACCTCCCTCCACATAGTCCAGCTGACTTGTGGCGAGGGCCTCCTGCCAGTTGACAGGTACAGGACTGCCCGCCTTCTCTCCACCGCTAAAACTAATGCCTCCAAAGCTTCATCGGTAAACCTCCGGGCCCTCTCCCTGGGGCGGCGATCTGCCATCAGGATTTGTAAATAAGTGCTCCTTCTCCTTCTTCTTATGGTTGTTGAAGCAGCTGCACACTCAACACTGCTGAGAATGAGGTGCTGCAGCATCAATGAACCTCCCCTTTAAACAGTGAAAAAGGCCTGTGACAATCATTACTTGCATTTAGCGCCACACGTTAACACCACGAGATGGCGCAAAAACACCATTCAGAGTCTACTGTCTTTTCCATCTTTTCAGTGTAATGCCAATGAGCTTGGGTTTTTAGATGAGAATCATGACTGCAATCATTTTAATGAGGAGTGAGGACGAATTTTGTGTGCAGCCTAGACGATTTTCAACTGGCGCTACTTAACCATTTTTAGTCAAAACACTGCCCATTTCTTGGCTATAATGATTTTATGACTTCGATTTCTGATACTTTTTTTGGTTTGTTTTAGAGCCTAAGAAATTATTGTAAGATTTGTTCTCGGGCTGTTGGTGACGAGGGCAAAAACAGATTTATTGCCTGTACCTAGTTGGCCAGAAAAGGTTGTGGTGGACCTTCTCCTGGAACTGCTGCAGTCCATGTGGTGATGGTGCTCCAAAGATAGTGTTTGGTTGGGAATTCCAGGATATTGACCCAGCGATAACTGCAATTCTGCCTTTCCAATCCAAAAATATTTGAAACTTAAGTTAAAAGTAGTTGTGAGGGCTTCAATAAAATTTTAAGAAAAAAAGAAAGAACTTGCATTTCTATAGCAAAGGAAGTCCTTTTGAAGCATAGTCACTGTTGTAATGTGGGAAACACTGCAGCCAAGTTCTGCAAAGCAAGCTCCCACAAATAGCAATGAATAAATACCAGATAATCAGTTTTCGTGATGTTGGCCAGGACACTGGGGAGAACTCCTTTGCTCTTTTTCGAATCGTGCCATTGGATCTTTTATGTCCACACGGGGTCCTAGGTTTAACTTCTCATCCAAGAGATGGCACCTGTGACAGTGCAGCACCTCCTCAGCACTGCACTGGGAGGGCTACCCGAATGGCAATTGTTAAATTTAAATCAGGCTCTCAATTGAAATGTGGGACCCTAATTTAAATATGTTAATGAAGTGTCCCGCCACCCCACGACGCCACACTTGCATGCCTCGAAACCAGCCTGACGTAAGAAAACTACTAGGCAATTGGTCTAAGCGTTAAACAAAGCTTTAATCAACTGTTTTACAACATGGAGGTCTAGTTGTGTCCTTCACTGGTTCCTGTTAAGAATGTCCTGTGCAAGCTGGGCCCGTGCCCAAGTATTTATACTCTCCCTGGACAGCCACACCCGAAGGCCGCTCAGTATTATTTCATAAGTCTTTCTTTCATGAATGACTGATTCATGTCACTGCCGACATGAAAATGGCGACAGGTGCATACACAGCACCTTCAGGGCGCATTCCTTTTTTATCCATTTTTAGCCCCTCCCTCAATCCTCTCCCGCCCATCATGGGGAGGGCGGGGGGGGGTTAATAGCAAGGCCCAAGTTTTGAGGGTTCATTACCTGCAGTCTTCCTTGCAGCTCCTGGTTTTCAGTAGTGAGTGACTCCACTTGACTCTGCAGTGATCCAAGCCATTCTTCGCTAGATTGATTCATACACTTTTTAGAAAATAGCTTCTCAGTCCCTGAAACAACACAATGCAAAAAAGAGTAGGCAACGTAATGAAGCACTTTATGGTTCAATCTAAACTAAAACTGAATCAAAATCAAGACCAGTGAGAGTCAGGGCCAAACTGTACCCCAGTGAGAGTCAGTGCTGGGGAACTACACCCCAGTGTGAGTCAGTGCCGGGGAACTGTACCCTAGTGAGAGTCAGTGCTGAGGAACTGTATCCCAGTGAGAGTTAGTGCTAGACGAAATGTACCAAAGTGAGAGTCAGTGCTGGGGAACTGTACCCGAGTGAGAGTCAGTGCTGAGGAACTGTACCCCAGTGAGAGTTAGTGCTAGACGAAATGTACCAAAGTGAGAGTCAGTGCTGGGGAACTGTACCCCAGTGAGAGTCAGTGCTGAGGAACTGTACCCCAGTGAGAGTTAGTGCTAGACAAAATGTACCAAAGTGAGAGTCAGTGCTGGGGAACTGTACCCCAGTGAGAGTCAGTGCCAGGATAACTGTACCCCAGTGAGAGTCAGTGCTGGGGGAACTGTACCCGAGTGAGAGTCAGTGCTGGGGAATTGTACCCTAGTGAGAGTCAGTGCTGGGGAATTGTACCCCAGTGAGAGTCAGTGCCAGGGGAAATGTACCCCAGTGAGAGTCAGTGCTGAGGAACTGTACCCCAGTGAGAGTCAGTGCTGGGGAACTGTACCCGAGTGAGAGTCAGTGACAAACTGTAACCCACTGAGAGTCAGTGCCGGGGGAACTGTACCAGAGTGAGAGTAAGTGCTGGGGAACTGTACCACAGTGAGAGTCAGTGCTGGGGAACTGTACCCGAGTGAGAGTCAGTGCTGGGGAACTGTACCCCAGTGAGAGTCAGTGACAAACTGTAACCCACTGAGAGTCAGTGCCGGGGGAACTGTACCAGAGTGAGAGTAAGTGCTGGGGAACTGTACCACAGTGAGAGTCAGTGCTGGGGAACTGTACCCGAGTGAGAGTCAGTGCTGGGGAACTGTACCCCAGTGAGAGTCAGTGACAAACTGTAACCCAGTGAGAGTCAGTGCCGGGGGAACTGTACCAGAGTGAGAGTAAGTGCTGGGGAAGTGTACCACAAAGAGAGTCAGTGTCGAACTGCACCCCAGTGAGAGTCAGTGCCAGGGGATCTGTACCCCAGAGAGAATCAGTGCCGGGGAACTGTACCATAGTGAGAGTCAGTGCTGGGGAACTGTACCACAAAGAGAGTCAGTGTCGAACTGTAACCCAGTGAGAGTCAGTGCTGGGGAACTGTACCCCAGTGAGAATCAGTGCCATGGTAACTGTACCCCAGTGAGAATCAGTGCCGGGGAACTGTACCCCAGTGAGAGTCAGTGCCAGGGGAACTGTACCCCAGTGAGAATCAGTGCGACGGAACAGCACCCCAGTGAGAGTCAGTGCCAGGGAACTGTACCCCAGTGAGAGCCAGTGCCGGGGAAGTGTAACCCATTGAGATTCAGTGCTGGGGAACTGTACCCGAGTGAGAGTCAGTGCCGGGGTAACTATACCCCAGTAAGAGTCAGTGCCAGCGGAACTTTACCACAGTGAGAGTAAGTGCTGGGGAAATGTACATCATTAAGAGTCAGTGCCAGGGGAACTGTACCCCAGTGAGAGTCAGTGCTGAGGAACTGTACCCCAGTGTGAGTCAGTGCCAGGGGAACAGTGCACCAGTGAGAGTCAGTGCAGAGGAACTGTACCCCAGTGAATGTCAGTGCGAGAAAACTGTACCCCAGTGAGAGTCAGTGCTGGGGAACTGTACCCCAGTGAAAGACAGTGCTGGGGGAACTGTACTCCAGTGAGATTCAGTGCCAGGGGAACTTTACCTTGGTGAGAGATAGTGCTGGGGAACTGTACCCCAGTGAGAGTCAGTTGCATGGGAAATGTACCCCAGAGAGAGTCAGTGCTGGGGAACTGTACCCCAGTGAGAGTCAGAGCTGGGGAACTGTATCCCAGTGAGAGTCAGTGCTGGGGAACTGTACCCCTGTGAGAGTCAGTGCTGGGAAACTGTATCCCAGAGAGACTCAGTGCTGGGTAACTGTATCCCAGCGAGAGTCAGTGCCAGGGGAACTGTACCCCAGTGAGAGTCAGTTGCATGGGAAATGTACCCCAGAGAGAGTCAGAGCCAGGGTTGCTGTACGCAAGTGAGAGTCAGTGCCGGGGAACTGTACCCCAGTGAGAGTCAGTGCCAGGGTAACTGTACCCCAGTGAGAGCCAGTGCCGGGGGAACTTTACCCCAGTGAGAGTAAGTGCTGGGGAACTGTACATCATTAAGAGTCAGTGCCAGGGGAACTGTACCCCAGTGAGAGTCAGTGCTGGGGAACTGTACCCCAGTGTGAGTCAGTGCCAGGGGAACAGTACACCAGTGAGAGTCAGTGCAGAGGAACTGTACCCCAGTGAGAGTTAGTGCCAGGGGAAATGTACCAAAGTGAGAGTCAGTACTGGGGAACTGTACCACAGTGAGAGTCAGTGCCAGGGGAACTGTACCCGAGTGAGAGTCAGTGCTGGGGAACTGTACCCCAGTGAGAGTCAGTGACGAACTGTAACCCATCGAGAGTCAGTGCCAGGGGAACTGTACCAGAGTGAGAGTAAGTGCTGCGGAAGAGTACCCCAGTGAGAGACAGTGCCAGGGGAAATGTACCCCAGTGAGAGTCAGTGCTGGGGAACTGTACCCCAGTGAGAGTCAGTGCCGGGGAACTGTACCCGAGTGAGAGTCAGTGCTGGGGAATTGTACCCCAGTGAGAGTCAGTGATGAGGAACTGTACCCCAGTGAGAGTTAGTGCTAGGGGAAATGTACCAAAGTGAGAGTCAGTGCTGGGGAACAGTACCCCAGTGAGAGTTAGTGCTACGGGAACTCTACCCCAGAGAGAGTCAGTGCTGGGGAACTGTACCCCAGTGAGAGTCAGTGCTGGGGAACTCTACCTCAGGGAGAGTCAGTGCCAGGGGAACTGTACCCCAGTGAGAATCAGTGCCGGGGAACTGTACCACAGTGAGAGTAAGTGCTGGGGAACTGTGCCCCAGTGAGAGTCAGTGCCAGGGTAACTGTACCCCAGTGAGAGTCAGTGCTGGGGAACTGTACCCCAGTGAGAGTCAGTGCTAGGGAACTGTACCACAATGAGAGTCAGTGTCGAACTGTAACCCAGTGAGAGTCAGTGCCAGGGGATCTGTACCCCAGTGAGAGTCAGTGCTGGGGAACTGTACCCCAGTGAGAATCAGTGCCATGGTAACTGTACCCCAGTGAGAGTCAGTGCCGGGGAACTGTACCCCAGTGAGAGTCAGTGCCAGGGGAACTGTACCCCAGTGAGAATCAGTGCTGCGGAACTGCACCCCAGTGAGAGTCAGTGCCGGGGAACTGTACCCCAGTGAGAGTCAGTGCCAGGGGAACTGTACCCCAGTGAGAATCAGTGCTGCGGAACTGCACCCCAGTGAGAGTCAGTGCCGGGGAAGTGTAACCCATTGAGATTCAGTGCTGGGGAACTGTACCCCAGTGAGAGCCAGTGCCGGGGGAACTATACCCCAGTAAGAGTCAGTGCCAGCGGAACTTTACCACAGTGAGAGTAAGTGCTGGGGAAATGTACATCATTAAGAGTCAGTGCCAGGGGAACTGTACCCCAGTGAGAGTCAGTGCCAGGGGAACTGTACCCCAGAGAGAGTCAGTGCCAGGGGAACTGTACCCCAGTGAGAATCAGTGCCGGGGAATTGTACCATAGTGAGAGTCAGTGCTGGGGAACTGTGCCCCAGTGAGAGTCAGTGCCAGGGTAACTGTACCCGAATGAGAGTCAGTGCTGGGGAACTGTACCCCAGTGAGAGTCAGTGCTGGGGAACTGTACCACAATGAGAGTCAGTGTCGAACTGTAACCCAGTGAGAGTCAGTGCCAGGGGAAATGTACCCCAGTGAGAGTCAGTGCTGGGGAACTGTACCCCAGTGAGAGTCAGTGCCGGGGAACTGTACCCCAGTGAGAGTCAGTGCCAGGGGAACTGTACCCCAGTGAGAATCAGTGCTGCGGAACTGCACCCCAGTGAGAGTCTGTGCCAGGGGAACTGTACCCCAGTGAGAGTCAGTGCCGGGGAAGTGTAACCCATTGAGATTCAGTATTTGGGAACCTGTACCCCAGTGAGAGTCAATGCCGGGGAACTGTACCCCAGTGAGAGTCAGTGCCAGGGGAATTGTACCCCAGTGAGAGTCAGTGCTGGGGAACTGTACCCCAGTGAGAGTCAGTGTCTGGTGAACTGTACCCCTGTGAGAGTCAGTGTCTGGGGAACTGTACCCCAGTGAGAATCAGTGCTGGCTAACTGTACCCCAATGAGCGTCAGTGCCAGGGGAAATGTGCCCCAGTGAGACTTTGTGACAGAGCAGCTGTGCCCCAGTATGGGTCTGTGCTGGGAAACTGTACGCCAGTGAGAGTCAGTGCCAGGGGAAGTCTACCCCAGTGAGAGTCAGTGCTGGGGAACTGTTCCCCAATGAGAGTCAGTGCCAGGGGAACTGTATCCCAGTGAGAGTTAGTTCCATGGGAACTGTACCCCTGTGAGGGTCAGTGCCAGGGGAACTGTACCCCAGTGAGAGTCAGTGCTGGGGAACTGTATCCCAGTGAGAGTCAGTGCTGGGTAACTGTATCCCAGTGAGAGTCAGTGCCAGGGGAACTGCAGCCCAGTGAGAGTCGGTGCCAGGGGAAATGTACCCCAGTCAGAGTCAGCGCCAGCGGAACTGTACCCCAGTGAGAGTCAGTGCCAGGGGATCTTTACCGCAGTGAGAGACAGTGCTGGGGAACTGTACCCCAGTGAGAATCAGTGCCGGGGATCTGCACCCCAGTGAGTGTCATTGCTGGGGGAATTGTACCCCAGTGATAATCGGTGCTGGGGAACTGTACCCCAGTGAGAGTCAGTTCCCGGGGAATTGTACCCCAGTGAATGTCAGTGCCAGAAGAAATGTACCCCAGTGAGAGTCAGTGCTGGGGAACTGTACCCCAGTGAAAGTCAGTGCTGGGGGAACTGTACCCCAGTGAGAGTCAGTGCTGGGTAACTGTATCCCAGTGAGAGTCAGTGCCAGAGGAGTTGCACCCCAGTGAGAGTCGGTGCCAGGGGAACTGTACCCCAGTGATAGTCAGAGCTGGGGAACTGTACCCCAGTGTGAGTCAGTTCCCGGGGAATTGTACCCCAGTGAATGTCAGTGCCAGATGAACTGTACCCCAGTGACAGTCAGTGCTGGGGAAATGTACCCCAGTGAAAGTCAGTGCTTGGGGAAATGTACCCCAGTGAGAGTCAGTGCCAGGGGAACTGTACCCCAGTGAGAGTCAGTGCTGGGGAACTGTACCCCAGTGAGAGTCAGTGCCGGTGAACTGTACCCCAGTGAGAGTCAGTGTCTGGGGAACTGTACCTCAGTGAGAGTCAGTGCCAGGGGAACTGTACCCCAGTGAATGTCAGTGCGAGAAAACTGTACCCCAGTGAGAGTCAGTGCTGGGGAACTGTACCCCAGTGAAAGACAGTGCTGGGGGAACTGTACTCCAGTGAGATTCAGTGCCAGGGGAACTTTACCCTGGTGAGAGATAGTGCTGGGGAACTGTACCCCAGTGAGAGTCAGTTGCATGGGAAATGTACCCCAGAGAGAGTCAGTGCAGGAGAACTGTACCCCAGTGAGAGTCAGAGCTGGGGAACTGTATCCCAGTGAGAGTCAGTGCTGGGTAACTGTATCCCAGTGAGAGTCAGTGCTGGGGAACTGTACCCCTGTGAGAGTCAGTGCTGGGGAACTGTATCCCAGAGAGAGTCAGTGCTGGGTAACTGTATCCCAGCGAGAGTCAGTGCCAGGGGAACTGTACCCCAGTGAGAGTCAGTTGCATGGGAAATGTACCCCAGAGAGAGTCAGAGCCAGGGTTGCTGTAACCAAGTGAGAGTCAGTGCCGGGGAACTGTACCCCAGTGAGAGTCAGTGCCAGGGTAACTGTACCCCAGTGAGAGCCAGTGCCGGGGGAACTATACCCCAGTAAGAGTCAGTGCCAGGGGAACTTTACCCCAGTGAGAGTAAGTGCTGGGGAACTGTACATCAGTAAGAGTCAGTGCCAGGGGAACTGTACCCCAGTGAGAGTAAGTGCTGGGGAACTGTACCCCAGTGAGAGACTGTGCTGGGGAACGGTACCCCAGTGAGAGTCAGTGTCAGGGGGACTGTACCCCAGTGAGGGTCAGTGCTGGGGAAATGTAACCCAGTGAGAGTCAGTGCCAGGGGAACTGTACCCCAGTGAGAGTAAGTGCTGGGGAACTGTACCCCAGTGAGAGACTGTGCTGGGGAACGGTACCCCAGTGAGAGTCAGTGTCAGGGGGAATGTACCCCAGTGAGGGTCAGTGCTGGGGAAATGTAACCCAGTGAGAGTCAGTGCCAAGGGAACTGCACCCCAGTGAGAGTCACTGCAGGGGAACTGTACACCAGTGAGAGTCAGTGTCAGTGGAACTGTACCCCAGTGAGAGTCAGTGTCAGTGGAACTGTACACCAGTGAGAGTCAGTGTCAGGGGAACTGTACCCCAGTGAGAGTCAGTGCTGGGGAACTGTACCCAAGTGAGAGTCAGTGCCGGGGAACTGTACCCCTGTGATAGTCGGTGCTGGGAAACTGTGCCCCAGTGTGAGTCCCTGCCAGGGGAACTGTACACCAGTGAATGTCACTGCGAGAAGAACTGTGCCCCAGTGAAAGTCAGTGCTGGGGGAACTGTACCCCAGTGAGAGTCAGTGCCAGGGTAACTGTACCCCAGTGAGAGCCAGTGCCGGGGGAACTATACCCCAGTAAGAGTCAGTGCCAGGGGAACTTTACCCCAGTGAGAGTAAGTGCTGGGGAACTGTACCCCAGTGTGAGTCAGTGCCAGGGGAACAGTACACCAGTGAGAGTCAGTGCAGAGGAACTGTACCCCAGTGAGAGTCAGTGCCAGGGGAAATGTACCAAAGTGAGAGTCAGTACTGGGGAACTGTACCCCAGTGAGAGTCAGTGACGAACTGTAACCCATCGAGAGTCAGTGCCAGGGGAACTGTACCAGAGTGAGAGTAAGTGCTGGGGAAGAGTACCCCAGTGAGAGACAGTGCCAGGGGAAATGTACCCCAGTGAGAGTCAGTGCTGGGGAACTGTACCCCAGTGAGAGTCAGTGCCGGGGAACTGTACCCGAGTGAGAGTCAGTGCTGGGGAATTGTACCCCAGTGAGAGTCAGTGATGAGGAACTGTACCCCAGTGAGAGTTAGTGCTAGGGGAAATGTACCAAAGTGAGAGTCAGCGCTGGGGAACAGTACCCCAGTGAGAGTTAGTGCTACGGGAACTCTACCCCAGAGAGAGTCAGTGCTGGGGAACTGTACCCCAGTGAGAGTCAGTGCTGGGGAACTCTACCTCAGGGAGTGTCAGTGCCAGGGGAACTGTACCCCAGTGAGAATCAGTGCCGGGGAACTGTACCATAGTGAGAGTCAGTGCTGGGGAACTGTGCCCCAGTGAGAGTCAGTGCCAGGGGATCTGTACCCCAGTGAGATTCAGTGCTGGGGAACTGTACCCCAGTGAGAATCAGTGCCATGGTAACTGTACCCCAGTGAGAGTCAGTGCCGGGGAACTGTACCCCAGTGAGAGTCAGTGCCAGGGGAACTGTACCCCAGTGAGAATCAGTGCTGCGGAACTGCACCCCAGTGAGAGTCAGTGCCAGGGGAACTGTACCACAGTGAGAGTCAGTGCCGGGGAAGTGTAACCCATTGAGATTCAGTGCAGGGGAACTGTACCCCAGTGAGAGTCAGTGCCGGGGAACTGTACCCCAGCGAGAGTCAGTGCCAGGGTAACTGTACCCCAGTGAGAGCCAGTGCCGGGGGAATTATACCCCAGTAAGATTCAGTGCCAGGGGAACTTTACCCCAGTGAGAGTAAGTGCTGGGTAACTGTACATCAGTAAGAGTCAGTGCCAGGGGAACTGTACCCCAGTGAGAGAAAGTGCTGGGGAACTGTACCCCAGTGAGAGACAGTGCTGGGGAACGGTACCCCAGTGAGAGTCAGTGTCAGGGGGACTGTACCCCAGTGAGAGTCAGTGCTGGGGAACTGTAACCCAGTGAGAGTTAGTGCCGGGGAACTGTACCCCAGTGAGAGTCAGTGCCAGGGGAACTGTACCCCAGTGAGAATCAGTGCTGCGGAACTGCACCCCAGTGAGAGTCAGTGCCGGGGAAGTGTAACCCATTGAGATTCAGTATTTGGGAACCTGTACCCCAGTGAGAGTCAATGCCGGGGAACTGTACCCCAGTGAGAGTCAGTGCCAGGGGAATTGTACCCCAGTGAGAGTCAGTGCTGGGGAACTGTACCCCAGTGAGAGTCAGTGTCTGGTGAACTGTACCCCTGTGAGAGTCAGTGTCTGGGGAACTGTACCCCAGTGAGAATCAGTGCTGGCTAACTGTACCCCAATGAGCGTCAGTGCCAGGGGAAATGTGCCCCAGTGAGACTTTGTGACAGAGCAGCTGTGCCCCAGTATGGGTCTGTGCTGGGAAACTGTACGCCAGTGAGAGTCAGTGCCAGGGGAAGTCTACCCCAGTGAGAGTCAGTGCTGGGGAACTGTTCCCCAATGAGAGTCAGTGCCAGGGGAACTGTATCCCAGTGAGAGTTAGTTCCATGGGAACTGTACCCCTGTGAGGGTCAGTGCCAGGGGAACTGTACCCCAGTGAGAGTCAGTGCTGGGGAACTGTATCCCAGTGAGAGTCAGTGCTGGGTAACTGTATCCCAGTGAGAGTCAGTGCCAGGGGAACTGCAGCCCAGTGAGAGTCGGTGCCAGGGGAAATGTACCCCAGTCAGAGTCAGCGCCAGCGGAACTGTACCCCAGTGAGAGTCAGTGCCAGGGGATCTTTACCGCAGTGAGAGACAGTGCTGGGGAACTGTACCCCAGTGAGAATCAGTGCCGGGGATCTGCACCCCAGTGAGTGTCATTGCTGGGGGAATTGTACCCCAGTGATAATCGGTGCTGGGGAACTGTACCCCAGTGAGAGTCAGTTCCCGGGGAATTGTACCCCAGTGAATGTCAGTGCCAGAAGAAATGTACCCCAGTGAGAGTCAGTGCTGGGGAACTGTACCCCAGTGAAAGTCAGTGCTGGGGGAACTGTACCCCAGTGAGAGTCAGTGCTGGGTAACTGTATCCCAGTGAGAGTCAGTGCCAGAGGAGTTGCACCCCAGTGAGAGTCGGTGCCAGGGGAAATGTACCCCAGTCAGAGTCAGTGCCAGGGGAACTGTGCCCCAGTGAGAGTCAGTGCCAGGGGAACTGTACCCCAGTGATAGTCAGAGCTGGGGAACTGTACCCCAGTGTGAGTCAGTTCCCGGGGAATTGTACCCCAGTGAATGTCAGTGCCAGATGAACTGTACCCCAGTGACAGTCAGTGCTGGGGAAATGTACCCCAGTGAAAGTCAGTGCTTGGGGAAATGTACCCCAGTGAGAGTCAGTGCCAGGGGAACTGTACCCCAGTGAGAGTCAGTGCTGGGGAACTGTACCCCAGTGAGAGTCAGTGCCGGTGAACTGTACCCCAGTGAGAGTCAGTGTCTGGGGAACTGTACCTCAGTGAGAGTCAGTGCCAGGGGAACTGTACCCCAGTGAATGTCAGTGCGAGAAAACTGTACCCCAGTGAGAGTCAGTGCTGGGGAACTGTACCCCAGTGAAAGACAGTGCTGGGGGAACTGTACTCCAGTGAGATTCAGTGCCAGGGGAACTTTACCCTGGTGAGAGATAGTGCTGGGGAACTGTACCCCAGTGAGAGTCAGTTGCATGGGAAATGTACCCCAGAGAGAGTCAGTGCAGGAGAACTGTACCCCAGTGAGAGTCAGAGCTGGGGAACTGTATCCCAGTGAGAGTCAGTGCTGGGTAACTGTATCCCAGTGAGAGTCAGTGCTGGGGAACTGTACCCCTGTGAGAGTCAGTGCTGGGGAACTGTATCCCAGAGAGAGTCAGTGCTGGGTAACTGTATCCCAGCGAGAGTCAGTGCCAGGGGAACTGTACCCCAGTGAGAGTCAGTTGCATGGGAAATGTACCCCAGAGAGAGTCAGAGCCAGGGTTGCTGTAACCAAGTGAGAGTCAGTGCCGGGGAACTGTACCCCAGTGAGAGTCAGTGCCAGGGTAACTGTACCCCAGTGAGAGCCAGTGCCGGGGGAACTATACCCCAGTAAGAGTCAGTGCCAGGGGAACTTTACCCCAGTGAGAGTAAGTGCTGGGGAACTGTACATCAGTAAGAGTCAGTGCCAGGGGAACTGTACCCCAGTGAGAGTAAGTGCTGGGGAACTGTACCCCAGTGAGAGACTGTGCTGGGGAACGGTACCCCAGTGAGAGTCAGTGTCAGGGGGACTGTACCCCAGTGAGGGTCAGTGCTGGGGAAATGTAACCCAGTGAGAGTCAGTGCCAGGGGAACTGTACCCCAGTGAGAGTAAGTGCTGGGGAACTGTACCCCAGTGAGAGACTGTGCTGGGGAACGGTACCCCAGTGAGAGTCAGTGTCAGGGGGACTGTACCCCAGTGAGGGTCAGTGCTGGGGAAATGTAACCCAGTGAGAGTCAGTGCCAAGGGAACTGCACCCCAGTGAGAGTCACTGCAGGGGAACTGTACACCAGTGAGAGTCAGTGTCAGGGGAACTGTACCCCAGTGAGAGTCAGTGCTGGGGAACTGTACCCAAGTGAGAGTCAGTGCCGGGGAACTGTACCCCGGTGAGTGCCATTGCTGGGGGAACTGTACCCCTGTGATAGTCGGTGCTGGGAAACTGTGCCCCAGTGTGAGTCCCTGCCAGGGGGACTGTACACCAGTGAATGTCACTGCGAGAAGAACTGTGCCCCAGTGAAAGTCAGTGCTGGGGGAACTGTACCCCAGTGAGAGTCAGTGCCAGGGTAACTGTACCCCAGTGAGAGCCAGTGCCGGGGGAACTATACCCCAGTGAGAGCCAGTGCCGGGGGAACTATACCCCAGTAAGAGTCAGTGCCAGGGTAACTGTACCCCAGTAAGAGTCAGTGCCAGGGGAACTTTACCCCAGTGAGAGTAAGTGCTGGGGAACTGTACCCCAGTGAGAGTAAGTGCTGGGGAACTGTACATCATTAAGAGTCAGTGCCAGGGGAACTGTACCACAGTGAGAGTCAGTGCTGGGGAACTGTACCCCAGTGTGAGTCAGTGCCAGGGGAACAGTACACCAGTGAGAGTCAGTGCAGAGGAACTGTACCCCAGTGAGAGTCAGTGCCAGGGGAAATGTACCAAAGTGAGAGTCAGTACTGGGGAACTGTACCCCAGTGAGAGTCAGTGACGAACTGTAACCCATCGAGAGTCAGTGCCAGGGGAACTGTACCAGAGTGAGAGTAAGTGCTGGGGAAGAGTACCCCAGTGAGAGACAGTGCCAGGGGAAATGTACCCCAGTGAGAGTCAGTGCTGGGGAACTGTACCCCAGTGAGAGTCAGTGCCGGGGAACTGTACCCGAGTGAGAGTCAGTGCTGGGGAATTGTACCCCAGTGAGAGTTAGTGCTAGGGGAAATGTACCAAAGTGAGAGTCAGCGCTGGGGAACAGTACCCCAGTGAGAGTTAGTGCTACGGGAACTCTACCCCAGAGAGAGTCAGTGCTGGGGAACTGTACCCCAGTGAGAGTCAGTGCTGGGGAACTCTACCTCAGGGAGTGTCAGTGCCAGGGGAACTGTACCCCAGTGAGAATCAGTGCCGGGGAACTGTACCATAGTGAGAGTCAGTGCTGGGGAACTGTGCCCCAGTGAGAGTCAGTGCCGGGGAAGTGTAACCCATTGAGATTCAGTATTTGGGAACCTGTACCCCAGTGAGAGTCAATGCCGGGGAACTGTACCCCAGTGAGAGTCAGTGCCAGGGGAATTGTACCCCAGTGAGAGTCAGTGCTGGGGAACTGTACCCCAGTGAGAGTCAGTGTCTGGTGAACTGTACCCCTGTGAGCGTCAGTGTCTGGGGAACTGTACCCCAGTGAGAATCAGTGCTGGCTAACTGTACCCCAATGAGCGTCAGTGCCAGGGGAAATGTGCCCCAGTGAGACTTTGTGACAGAGCAGCTGTGCCCCAGTATGGGTCTGTGCTGGGAAACTGTACGCCAGTGAGAGTCAGTGCCAGGGGAAGTCTACCCCAGTGAGAGTCAGTGCTGGGGAACTGTTCCCCAATGAGAGTCAGTGCCAGGGGAACTGTATCCCAGTGAGAGTTAGTTCCATGGGAACTGTACCCCTGTGAGGGTCAGTGCCAGGGGAACTGTACCCCAGTGAGAGTCAGTGCTGGGGAACTGTATCCCAGTGAGAGTCAGTGCTGGGTAACTGTATCCCAGTGAGAGTCAGTGCCAGGGGAACTGCAGCCCAGTGAGAGTCGGTGCCAGGGGAAATGTACCCCAGTCAGAGTCAGCGCCAGCGGAACTGTACCCCAGTGAGAGTCAGTGCCAGGGGATCTTTACCGCAGTGAGAGACAGTGCTGGGGAACTGTACCCCAGTGAGAATCAGTGCCGGGGATCTGCACCCCAGTGAGTGTCATTGCTGGGGGAATTGTACCCCAGTGATAATCGGTGCTGGGGAACTGTACCCCAGTGAGAGTCAGTTCCCGGGGAATTGTACCCCAGTGAATGTCAGTGCCAGAAGAAATGTACCCCAGTGAGAGTCAGTGTCTGGTGAACTGTACCCCTGTGAGAGTCAGTGTCTGGGGAACTGTACCCCAGTGAGAATCAGTGCTGGCTAACTGTACCCCAATGAGCGTCAGTGCCAGGGGAAATGTGCCCCAGTGAGACTTTGTGACAGAGCAGCTGTGCCCCAGTATGGGTCTGTGCTGGGAAACTGTACGCCAGTGAGAGTCAGTGCCAGGGGAAGTCTACCCCAGTGAGAGTCAGTGCTGGGGAACTGTTCCCCAATGAGAGTCAGTGCCAGGGGAACTGTATCCCAGTGAGAGTTAGTTCCATGGGAACTGTACCCCTGTGAGGGTCAGTGCCAGGGGAACTGTACCCCAGTGAGAGTCAGTGCTGGGGAACTGTATCCCAGTGAGAGTCAGTGCTGGGTAACTGTATCCCAGTGAGAGTCAGTGCCAGGGGAACTGCAGCCCAGTGAGAGTCGGTGCCAGGGGAAATGTACCCCAGTCAGAGTCAGCGCCAGCGGAACTGTACCCCAGTGAGAGTCAGTGCCAGGGGATCTTTACCGCAGTGAGAGACAGTGCTGGGGAACTGTACCCCAGTGAGAATCAGTGCCGGGGATCTGCACCCCAGTGAGTGTCATTGCTGGGGGAATTGTACCCCAGTGATAATCGGTGCTGGGGAACTGTACCCCAGTGAGAGTCAGTTCCCGGGGAATTGTACCCCAGTGAATGTCAGTGCCAGAAGAAATGTACCCCAGTGAGAGTCAGTGCTGGGGAACTGTACCCCAGTGAAAGTCAGTGCTGGGGGAACTGTACCCCAGTGAGAGTCAGTGCTGGGTAACTGTATCCCAGTGAGAGTCAGTGCCAGAGGAGTTGCACCCCAGTGAGAGTCGGTGCCAGGGGAAATGTACCCCAGTCAGAGTCAGTGCCAGGGGAACTGTGCCCCAGTGAGAGTCAGTGCCAGGGGAACTGTACCCCAGTGATAGTCAGAGCTGGGGAACTGTACCCCAGTGTGAGTCAGTTCCCGGGGAATTGTACCCCAGTGAATGTCAGTGCCAGATGAACTGTACCCCAGTGACAGTCAGTGCTGGGGAAATGTACCCCAGTGAAAGTCAGTGCTTGGGGAAATGTACCCCAGTGAGAGTCAGTGCCAGGGGAACTGTACCCCAGTGAGAGTCAGTGCTGGGGAACTGTACCCCAGTGAGAGTCAGTGCCGGTGAACTGTACCCCAGTGAGAGTCAGTGTCTGGGGAACTGTACCTCAGTGAGAGTCAGTGCCAGGGGAACTGTACCCCAGTGAATGTCAGTGCGAGAAAACTGTACCCCAGTGAGAGTCAGTGCTGGGGAACTGTACCCCAGTGAAAGACAGTGCTGGGGGAACTGTACTCCAGTGAGATTCAGTGCCAGGGGAACTTTACCCTGGTGAGAGATAGTGCTGGGGAACTGTACCCCAGTGAGAGTCAGTTGCATGGGAAATGTACCCCAGAGAGAGTCAGTGCAGGAGAACTGTACCCCAGTGAGAGTCAGAGCTGGGGAACTGTATCCCAGTGAGAGTCAGTGCTGGGTAACTGTATCCCAGTGAGAGTCAGTGCTGGGGAACTGTACCCCTGTGAGAGTCAGTGCTGGGGAACTGTATCCCAGAGAGAGTCAGTGCTGGGTAACTGTATCCCAGCGAGAGTCAGTGCCAGGGGAACTGTACCCCAGTGAGAGTCAGTTGCATGGGAAATGTACCCCAGAGAGAGTCAGAGCCAGGGTTGCTGTAACCAAGTGAGAGTCAGTGCCGGGGAACTGTACCCCAGTGAGAGTCAGTGCCAGGGTAACTGTACCCCAGTGAGAGCCAGTGCCGGGGGAACTATACCCCAGTAAGAGTCAGTGCCAGGGGAACTTTACCCCAGTGAGAGTAAGTGCTGGGGAACTGTACCCCAGTGAGAGACTGTGCTGGGGAACGGTACCCCAGTGAGAGTCAGTGTCAGGGGGACTGTACCCCAGTGAGGGTCAGTGCTGGGGAAATGTAACCCAGTGAGAGTCAGTGCCAGGGGAACTGTACCCCAGTGAGAGTAAGTGCTGGGGAACTGTACCCCAGTGAGAGACTGTGCTGGGGAACGGTACCCCAGTGAGAGTCAGTGTCAGGGGGACTGTACCCCAGTGAGGGTCAGTGCTGGGGAAATGTAACCCAGTGAGAGTCAGTGCCAAGGGAACTGCACCCCAGTGAGAGTCACTGCAGGGGAACTGTACACCAGTGAGAGTCAGTGTCAGGGGAACTGTACCCCAGTGAGAGTCAGTGCTGGGGAACTGTACCCAAGTGAGAGTCAGTGCCGGGGAACTGTACCCCGGTGAGTGCCATTGCTGGGGGAACTGTACCCCTGTGATAGTCGGTGCTGGGAAACTGTGCCCCAGTGTGAGTCCCTGCCAGGGGGACTGTACACCAGTGAATGTCACTGCGAGAAGAACTGTGCCCCAGTGAAAGTCAGTGCTGGGGGAACTGTACCCCAGTGAGAGTCAGTGCCAGGGTAACTGTACCCCAGTGAGAGCCAGTGCCGGGGGAACTATACCCCAGTGAGAGCCAGTGCCGGGGGAACTATACCCCAGTAAGAGTCAGTGCCAGGGTAACTGTACCCCAGTAAGAGTCAGTGCCAGGGGAACTTTACCCCAGTGAGAGTAAGTGCTGGGGAACTGTACCCCAGTGAGAGTAAGTGCTGGGGAACTGTACATCATTAAGAGTCAGTGCCAGGGGAACTGTACCACAGTGAGAGTCAGTGCTGGGGAACTGTACCCCAGTGTGAGTCAGTGCCAGGGGAACAGTACACCAGTGAGAGTCAGTGCAGAGGAACTGTACCCCAGTGAGAGTCAGTGCCAGGGGAAATGTACCAAAGTGAGAGTCAGTACTGGGGAACTGTACCCCAGTGAGAGTCAGTGACGAACTGTAACCCATCGAGAGTCAGTGCCAGGGGAACTGTACCAGAGTGAGAGTAAGTGCTGGGGAAGAGTACCCCAGTGAGAGACAGTGCCAGGGGAAATGTACCCCAGTGAGAGTCAGTGCTGGGGAACTGTACCCCAGTGAGAGTCAGTGCCGGGGAACTGTACCCGAGTGAGAGTCAGTGCTGGGGAATTGTACCCCAGTGAGAGTTAGTGCTAGGGGAAATGTACCAAAGTGAGAGTCAGCGCTGGGGAACAGTACCCCAGTGAGAGTTAGTGCGACGGGAACTCTACCCCAGAGAGAGTCAGTGCTGGGGAACTGTACCCCAGTGAGAGTCAGTGCTGGGGAACTCTACCTCAGGGAGTGTCAGTGCCAGGGGAACTGTACCCCAGTGAGAATCAGTGCCGGGGAACTGTACCATAGTGAGAGTCAGTGCTGGGGAACTGTGCCCCAGTGAGAGTCAGTGCCAGGGGATCTGTACCCCAGTGAGATTCAGTGCTGGGGAACTGTACCCCAGTGAGAATCAGTGCCATGGTAACTGTACCCCAGTGAGAGTCAGTGCCGGGGAACTGTACCCCAGTGAGAGTCAGTGCCAGGGGAACTGTACCCCAGTGAGAATCAGTGCTGCGGAACTGCACCCCAGTGAGAGTCTGTGCCAGGGGAACTGTACCCCAGTGAGAGTCAGTGCCGGGGAAGTGTAACCCATTGAGATTCAGTGCAGGGGAACTGTACCCCAGTGAGAGTCAGTGCCGGGGAACTGTACCCCAGTGAGAGTCAGTGCCAGGGTAACTGTACCCCACTGAGAGCCAGTGCCGGGGGAATTATACCCCAGTAAGATTCAGTGCCAGGGGAACTTTACCCCACTGAGAGCCAGTGCCGGGGGAATTATACCCCAGTAAGAGTCAGTGCCAGGGGAACTGTACCCCAGTGAGAGAAAGTGCTGGGGAACTGTACCCCAGTGAGAGACAGTGCTGGGGAACGGTACCCCAGTGAGAGTCAGTGTCAGGGGGACTGTACCCCAGTGAGAGTCAGTGCTGGGGAACTGTAACCCAGTGAGAGTCAGTGCCAAGGGAACTGCACCCAAGTGAGAGTCACTGCCAGGGGAACTGTACACCAGTGAGAGTCAGTGTCAGGGGAACTATACCCCAGTGAGAGTCAGTGCTGGGAACTGTACCCCAGTGAGAGTCAGTGCCGGGGAACTGTACCCCAGTGAGTGCCATTGCTGGGGGAACTGTACCCCTGTGATAGTCGGTGCTGGGAAACTGTGCCCCAGTGTGAGTCCCTGCCAGGGGAACTTTACACCAGTGAATGTCACTGCGAGAAGAACTGTGCCCCAGTGAAAGTCAGTGCTGGGGGAACTGTACCCCAGTGAGAGTCAGTGCCAGGGTAACTGTACCCCAGTGAGAGCCAGTGCCGGGGGAACTGTACCCCAGTGAGAGTCAGTGCTGGGGAACTGTACCCCAGTGAGAGTCAGTGCCAGGGGAACTGTACCCCAGTGAGAGTCAGTGCTGGGGAACTGTACCCCAGTGAGAGTCAGTGTCTGGTGAACTGTACCCCTGTGAGAGTCAGTGTCTGGGGAACTGTACCCCAGTGAGAGTTTGTGACAGAGCAGCTGTGCCCCAGTATGGGTCTGTGCTGGGAAACTGTACGCCAGTGAGAGTCAGTGCCAGGGGAACTCTACCCCAGTGAGAGCCAGTGCTGGGGAACTGTTCCCCAGTGAGAGTCAGTGCCAGGGGAACTGTATCCCAGTGAGAGTTAGTTCCATGGGAACTGTACCCCTGTGAGGGTCAGTGCCAGGGGAACTGTACCCCAGTGAGAGTCAGTGCTGGGGAACTGTACCCCAGTGAGAGTCAGTGCCATGGGAAATGTACCCCAGAGAGAGTCAGTGCTGGGGAACTGTACCCCAGTGAGAGTCAGTGCTGGGGAACTGTATCCCAGTGAGAGTCAGTGCTGGGTAACTGTATCCCAGTGAGAGTCAGTGCCAGGGGAACTGCACCCCAGTGAGATTCGGTGCCAGGGGAAATGAACCCCAGTCAGAGTCAGTGCCAGCAGAACTGTACCCCAGTGAGAAGCAGTGCCAGGGGATCTTTACCCCAGTGAGAGTCAGTGCTGGGGAACTGTACCCCAGTGAGAATCAGTGCCGGGGATCTGCACCCAGTGAGTGTCATTGCTGGGGGAATTGTACCCCAGTGATAATCGGTGCTGGGGAACTGTACCCCAGTGAGAGTCAGTTCCCGGGGAATTGTACCCCAGTGAATGTCAGTGCCAGAAGAAATGTACCCCAGTGAGAGTCAGTGCTGGGGAACTGTACCCCAGTGAAAGTCAGTGCTGGGGGAACTGTACCCCAGTGAGAGTCAGTGCTGGGTAACTGTATCCCAGTGAGAGTCAGTGCCAGGGGAACTGCACCCCAGTGAGAGTCGGTGGCAGGGGAAATGTACCCCAGTCAGAGTCAGTGCCAGGGGAACTGTACCCCAGTGAGAGTCAGTGCCAGGGGAACTGTACCCCAGTGATAGTCAGTGCTGGGGAACTGTACCCCAGTGAGAATCAGTGCCGGGGAACTGCACCCCAGTGAGTGTCATTGCTGGGGGATCTGTACCCCAGTGATAGTCGGTGCTGGGGAACTGTACCCCAGTGAGAGTCCGTTCCCGGGGAATTGTACCCCAGTGAATGTCAGTGCCAGATGAACTGTACCCCAGTGACAGTCAGTGCTGGGGAACTGTACCCCAGTGAAAGTCAGTGCTTGGGGAACTGTACCCCAGTGAGAGTCAGTGCCAGGGGAACTGTACCCCAGTGAGAGTCAGTGCTGGGGAACTGTACCCCAGTGAGAGTCAGTGCCGGTGAACTGTACCCCAGTGAGAGTCAGTGTCTGGGGAACTGTACCTCAGTGAGAGTCAGTGCCAGGGGAACTGTACCCCAGTGAATGTCAGTGCGAGGAAACTGTACCCCAGTGAGAGTCAGTGCTGGGGAACTGTACCCCAGTGAAAGACAGTGCTGGGGGAACTGTACCCCAGTGAGATTCAGTGCCAGGGGAACTTTACCCTGGTGAGAGATAGTGCTGGGGAACTGTACCCCAGTGAGAGTCAGTTGCATGGGAAATGTACCCCAGAGAGAGTCAGTGCTGGGGAACTGTACCCCAGTGAGAGTCAGAGCTGGGGAACTGTATCCCAGTGAGAGTCAGTGCTGGGTAACTGTATCCCAGTGAGAGTCAGTGCTGGGGAACTGTACCCCTGTGAGAGTCAGTGCTGGGGAACTGTATCCCAGAGAGAGTCAGTGCTGGGTAACTGTATCCCAGCGAGAGTCAGTGCCAGGGGAACTGTACCCCAGTGAGAGTCAGTTGCATGGGAAATGTACCCCAGAGAGAGTCAGAGCCAGGGTTGCTGTACCCAAGTGAGAGTCAGTGCCGGGGAACTGTACCCCAGTGAGAGTCAGTGCCAGGATAACTGCACCCCAGTGAGAGCCAGTGCCGGGGGAACTATAGCCCAGTAAGAGTCAGTGCCAGGGGAACTTTACCCCAGTGAGAGTAAGTGCTGGGGAACTGTACATCAGTAAGAGTCAGTGCCAGGGGAACTGTACCCCAGTGAGAGTAAGTGCTGGGGAACTGTACCCCAGTGAGAGACTGTGCTGGGGAACGGTACACCAGTGAGAGTCAGTGTCAGGGGGACTGTACCCCAGTGAGGGTCAGTGCTGGGGAACTGTAACCCAGTGAGAGTCAGTGCCAAGGGAACTGCACCCCAGTGAGAGTCACTGCAGGGGAACGATACACCAGTGAGAGTCAGTGTCAGGGGAACTGTACCCCAGTGAGAGTCAGTGCTGGGGAACTGTACCCCCGTGAGAGTCAGTGCTGGGGAACTGTACCCCGGTGAGCGCCATTGCTGGGGGAACTGTACCCCTGTGATAGTCGGTGCTGGGAAACTGTGCCCCAGTGTGAGGCCCTGCCAGCGGAACTGTACACCAGTGAATGTCACTGCGAGAAGAACTGTGCCCCAGTGAAAGTCAGTGCTGGGGGAACTGTACCCCAGTGAGAGTCAGTGCCAGGGTAACTGTACCCCAGTGAGAGCCAGTGCCGGGGGAACTATACCCCAGTAAGAGTCAGTGCCAGGGGAACTTTACCCCAGTGAGAGTAAGTGCTGGGGAACTGTACATCATTAACAGTCAGTGCCAGGGGAACTGTACCCCAGTGAGAGTCAGTGCAGAGGAACTGTACCCCAGTGAGAGTTAGTGCCAGGGGAAATGTACCAAAGTGAGAGTCAGTACTGGGGAACTGTACCACAGTGAGAGTCAGTGCTAGGGGAACTGTACCCGAGTGAGAGTCAGTGCTGGGGAAGAGTACCCCAGTGAGAGACAGTGCCAGGGGAAATGTACCCCAGTGAGAGTCAGTGCCAGGGGAACTGTACCCCAGTGAGAGTCAGTGCCGGGGAACTGTACCCTAGTGAGAGTCAGTGCTGGGGAATTGTACCCCAGTGAGAGTCAGTGATGAGGAACTGTACCCCAGTGAGAGTTAGTGCTAGGGGAAATGTACCAAAGTGAGAGTCGGTGCCAGGGGAAATGTACCCCAGTCAGAGTCAGTGCCAGCGGAACTGTACCCCAGTGAGAGTCAGTGCCAGGGGATCTTTACCCCAGTGAGAGTCAGTGCTGGGGAACTGTACCCCAGTGAGAATCAGTGCCGGGGATCTGCACCCCAGTGAGTGTCATTGCTGGGGGAATTGTACCCCAGTGATAATCGGTGCTGGGGAACTGTACCCCAGTGAGAGTCAGTTCCCGGGGAATTGTACCCCAGTGAATGTCAGTGCCAGAAGAAATGTACCCCAGTGAGAGTCAGTACTGGGGAACTGTACCCCAGTGAAAGTCAGTGCTGGGGGAACTGTACCCCAGTGAGAGTCAGTGCTGGGTAACTGTATCCCAGTGAGAGTCAGTGCCAGGGGAACTGCACCCCAGTGAGAGTCGGTGCCAGGGGAAATGTACCCCAGTCAGAGTCAGTGCCAGGGGAACTGTACCCCAGTGAGAGTCAGTGCCAGGGGAACTGTACCCGAGTGATAGTCAGTGCTGGGGAATCGTACCCCAGTGAGATTCAGTGCCAGGGGATCTTTGCCCCAGTGAGAGTCAGTGCTGGGGAACTGTACCCCAGTGAGATTTAGTGCCAAGGGAAATGTACCCCAGAGAGAGTCAGTGCTGGGGAACTGTACCCCAGTGAGAGTCAGTGCTGGGGAACTGTATCCCAGTGAGAGTCAGTGCTGGGTAACTGTATCCCAGTGAGAGTCAGTGCCAGGGGAACTGCACCCCAGTGACAGTCGGTGCCAGGGGAAATGTACCCCAGTCAGAGTCAGTGCCAGGGGAACTGTACCCCAGTGAGAGTCAGTGCCAGGGGAACTTTACCCCAGTGAGAGTCAGTACTGGGGAACTGTACCCCAGTGAGAGTCAGTGCCGGGGAACTGTACCCCAGTGAGTGCCATTGCTGGGGGAACTGTACCCTTGATAGTCGGTGCTGGGGAACTGTGCCCCAGTGAGAGTCAGTGCCAGGGGAAGTGTACACCACTGAATGTCAGTGCGAGAAGAACTGTACCCCAGTGAAAGTCAGTGCTGGGGGAACTGTACCCGAGTGAGAGTCAATGCCAGGGGAACTGTAACCCAGTGAGAGTCAGTGCTGGGAAACTGTACCCCAGTGTGAGTCAGTGCCAGGGGAACAGTACACCAATGAGAGTCAGTGTCTGGCGAACTGTACCCGTGTGAGAGTCAGTGTCTGGGTAACGGTACCCCAGTGAGAGTCAGTGTTGGGTAACTGTAACCCTGTGAGAGACAGTGCCAGGGGAATTGTACCCCAGTGACAGTCAGTGCTGGGGAACTGTACCCCAGTGAGAGTCAGTGCTGGGTAACTGTAACCCTGTGAGAGTCAGTGCCAGGGGAACTGTACCCCAGTGAGAATCAGTGCTGGCTAACTGTACCCCAATGAGCTTCAGTGCCAGGGGAACTGTGCCCCAGTGAGAGTTTGTGACAGAGCAGCTGCGCCACAGTAAGTGTCTGTGCCGGGGAACTGTATGCCAGTGAGAGTCAGTGCCAGGGGAACTGTACCACAGTGAGGGGCAGTGCCAGGGGAACTATGCCCCAGTGAGAGTCAGTGCCAGAGGAATTGTACCCCAGTGAGATTCAGTGCCAGGTGATCTATGCCCCAGTGAGAGTAAGTGCTGGGGAACTGTACCCTAGTGAGAGTCAGTGCAATGCGAAATGTAGCCCAGAGAGAGTCAGTGCTGGGGAAGTGTATCCCAGTGAGAGTCAGTGCTGGGTAGCTGTATCCCAGTGAGAGTCAGTGCCAGGGGAACTGCACCCCGGTGAGATTCAGTGCCAGGGGAAATGTACCCCAGTGAGAGTCAGTGCCAGGGGAACAGTACACCACTGAGAGTCAGTGCAGAGGAACTGTACCCCAGTGAGAGTTAGTGCCAGGGAAATGTACCAAAGTGAGAGTCAGTACTGGTGAACTGTACGACAGTGAGAGTCAGTGCTAGGGGAACTGTACCCGAGTGAGAGTCAGTGCTGGGGAACTGTACCCCAGTGAGAGTCAGTGTCGAACTGTAACCCAGTGAGAGTCAGTGCCAGGGGATCTGTACCCCAGTGAGAGTCAGTGCTGGGGACCTGTACCCCAGTGAGAATCAGTGCCATGGTAACTGTACCCCAGTGAGAGTCAGTGCCGGGGAACTGTACCCCAGTGAGAGTCAGTGCCAGGGGAAATGTACCCCAGTGAGAATCAGTGCCGGGGAACTGCACCACAGTGAGAGACAGTGCTCGGCAACTGTACCCCAGTGAGAGTTAGTGTCAGGGGGACTGTACCCCAGTGGGAGTAAGTGCCAGGGGAAGTGTACCCCAGTGAGAGTCAGTGCTGGGGAACTGTACCCCAGTGAGAGTCAGTGCCAGGGGAACTGTACCCCAGTGAGAGTCAGTGCTGGGGAACTGTACCCCAGTGAGAGTCAGTGCCAGGGTAACTGTACCCCAGTGAGAGCCAGTGCCGGGGGAACTGTATCCCAGTAAGAGTCAGTGCCAGGGGAACTTTACCCCAGTGAGAGTAAGTGCTGGGGAACTGTACATCAGTAAGGGTCAGTGCCAGGTGAACTGTACCATAGTGAGAATAAGTGCTGGGGAACTGTACCCCAGTGAGAGACAGTGCTGGGGAACGGTACCCCAGTGAGAGTCAGTGTCAGGGGGACTGTACCCCAGTGAGAGTCAGTGACAAACTGTAACCCATCGAGAGTCAGTGCCAGGGGAACTGTACCAGAGTGAGAGTAAGTGCTGGGGAAGAGTACCCCAGTGAGAGACAGTGCCAGGGGAAATGTACCCCAGTGAGAGTCAATGCCAGGGGAACTGTACCCCAGTGAGAGTCAGTGCCGGGGAACTGTACCCTAGTGAGAGTCAGTGCTGGGGAATTGTACCCCAGTGAGAGTCAGTGATGAGGAACTGTACCCCAGTGAGAGTTAGTGCTAGGGGAAATGTACCAAAGTGAGAGCCGGTGCCAGGGGAAATGTACCCCAGTCAGAGTCAGTGCCAGCGGAACTGTACCCCAGTGAGAGTCAGTGCCAGGGGATCTTTACCCCAGTGAGAATCAGTGCCGGGGATCTGCACCCCAGTGAGTGTCATTGCTGGGGGAATTGTACCCCAGTGATAATCGGTGCTGGGGAAATGTACCCCAGTGAGAGTCAGTTCCCGGGGAATTGTACCCCAGTGAATGTCAGTGCCAGAAGAAATGTACCCCAGTGAGAGTCAGTACTGGGGAACTGTACCCCAGTGAAAGTCAGTGCTGGGGGAACTGTACCCCAGTGAGAGTCAGTGCTGGGTAACTGCATCCCAGTGAGAGTCAGTGCCAGGGGAACTGCACCCCAGTGAGAGTCGGTGCCAGGGGAAATGTACCCCAGTCAGAGTCAGTGCCAGGGGAACTGTACCCCAGTGAGAGTCATTGCCAGGGGAACTGTACCCCAGTGATAGTCAGTGCTGGGGAATCGTACACCAGTGAGATTCAGTGCCAGGGGATCTTTGCCCCAGTGAGAGTCAGTGCTGGGGAACTGTACCCCAGTGAGAGTTAGTGCCATGGGAAATGTACCCCAGAGAGAGTCAGTGCTGGGGAACTGTACCCCAGTGAGAGTCAGTGCTGGGGAACTGTATCCCAGTGAGAGTCAGTGCTGGGTAACTGTATCCCAGTGAGAGTCAGTGCCAGGGGAACTGCACCCCAGTGACAGTCGGTGCCAGGGGAAATGTACCCCAGTCAGAGTCAGTGCCAGGGGAACTGTACCCCAGTGAGAGTCAGTGCCAGGGGAACTTTACCCCAGTGAGAGTCAGTGCTGGGGAACTGTACCCCAGTGAGAATCAGTGCCGGGGAACTGCACCCTAGTGAGTGTCATTGCTGGGGGAATTGTACCCCAGTGATAGTCGGTGCTGGGGAACTGTACCCCAGTGAGAGTCAGTTCCCGGGGAATTGTACCCCAGTGAATGTCAGTGCCAGAAGAAATGTACCCCAGTGAGAGTCAGTGCTGGGGAACTGTACCCCAGTGAAAGTCAGTGCTGGGGGAACTGTACCCCAGTGAGAGTAAGTGCTGGGCAACTGTATCCCAGTGAGAGTCAGTACTGGGGAACTGTACCCCAGTGAGAGTCAGTGCTGGGGAACTGTACCCCAGTGAGAGTCAGTGCCGGGGAACTGTACCCCAGTGAGTGCCATTGCTGGTGGAACTGTACCCCTGTGATAGTCGGTGCTGGGAGACTGTGCCCCAGTGTGAGTCCCTGCCAGGGGAACTGTACACCAGTGAAGGTCACTGCGAGAAGAACTGTGCCCCAGTGAAAGTCAGTGCTGGGGGAACTGTACCCCAGTGAGAGTCAGTGCTGGGGAACTGTACCCCAGTGAGAGTCAGTGTCTGGTGAACTGTACCCCTGTGAGAGTCAGTGTCTGGGGAACTGTACCCCAGTGAGAATCAGTGCTGGCTAACTGTACCCCAATGAGCGTCAGTGCCCCAGTAAGGGTCTGTGCTGGGGAACTGCACGCCAGTGAGAGTCAGTGCCGGGGAACTGTTCCCCAGTGAGATTCAGTGCCAGGGGAACTGTATCCCAGTGAGAGTCAGTGCCAGGGGAACTGCACCCCAGGGAGAGTCAGTGCCAGGGGAAATGTACCCCAGTGAGAGTCAGTGCCAGGGGAAATGTACCCCAGTGAGAGTCAGTGCCAGGGGAACTGTACCCCAGTGTGAGTCAGTGCCAGGGGAACAGTACACCAGTGAGAGTCAGTGCAGAGGAACTGTACCCCAGTGAGAGTTAGTGCCAGGGGAAATGTACCAAAGTGAGATTCAGTACTGGGGAACTGTACCACAGTGAGAGTCAGTGCTAGGGGAACTGTACCCGAGTGAGAGTCAGTGCTGGGGAACTGTACCCCAGTGAGAGTCAGTGACGAACTGTAACCCATTGAGAGTCAGTGCCAGGGTAACTGTACCAGAGTGAGAGTAAGTGCTGGGGAAGAGTACCCCAGTGAGAGTCAGTGCCAGGGGAACTATACCCCAGTGAGAGTCAGTGCTGGGGAACTGTAACCCAGTGAGAGTAAGTGCAGGGGAATTGTACCCCAGTGAGAGTCAGTGCTGAGGAACTGTACCCAAGTGAGAGTAAGTGCCAGGGGAACTGTACCGCAGTGAGAGTCAGTGCCGGGGAACTGTACCCCAGTGAGAGTCAGTGCCAGGGGAACTGTACCCCAGTGAGAGTCAGTGCCGGGGAACTGTACCCTAGTGAGAGTCAGTGCTGGGGAACTGTACCCGAGTGAGAGTCAGTGCTGGGGAACTGTACCCCAGTGAGAGTCAGTGACAAACTGTAACCCAGTGAGAGTCAGTGCCGGGGGAACTGTACCAGAGTGAGAGTAAGTGCTGGGGAAGTGTACCCCAGTGAGAGTCAGTGCCAGGGGAAATGTACCCCAGTGAGAATCAGTGCCGGGGAACTGTACCATAGTGAGAGTCAGTGCTGGGGAACTGTGCCACAGTGAGAGTCAGTGCCAGGGTAACTGTACCCCAGTGAGAGTCAGTGCCAGGGGAACTGTACCCCAGTGAGAGTCAGTGCCAGGGGAACTGTACCCCAGTGAGAGTCAGTACCAGGGTAACTGTACCCCAGTGAGAGTCAGTGCCGGGAAACTGTGCCCCAGTGAGAGTCAGTACCAGGGCAACTGTACCCCAGTGAGAGTCAGTGCTGGGGAACTGTGCCCCAGAGAGAGTCAGTGCTGGGGAACTGTACCCCAGTGAGAGACAGTGCTGGGGAACTGTACCCCAGTGAGAGTCAGTGCTGGGGAACTGTACCACAATGAGAGTCAGTGTCGAACTGTAACCCAGTGAGAGTCAGTGCCAGGGGATCTGTACCCCAGTGAGAGTCAGAGCTGGGGAACTGTACCCCAGTGAGAATCAGTGCCATGGTAACTGTACCCCAGTGAGAGTCAGTGCCGGGGAACTGTACCCCAGTGAGAATCAGTGCTGGGGAAACTGCACCACAGTGAGAGACAGTGCTCGGCAACTGTACCCCAGTGAGAGTTAGTGTCAGGGGGACTGTACCCCAGTGGGAGTAAGTGCCAGGGGAAGTGTACCCCAGTGAGAGTCAGTGCTGGGGAACTGTACCCCAGTGAGAGTCAGTGCCAGGGTAACTGTACCCCAGTGAGAGCCAGTGCCGGGGGAACTGTATCCCAGTAAGAGTCAGTGCCAGGGGAACTTTACCCCAGTGAGAGTAAGTGCTGGGGAACTGTACCCCAGTGAGACAGTGCTGGGGAACGGTACCCCAGTGAGAATCAGTGTCAGGGGGACTGTACCCCAGTGAGGGTCAGTGCTGGGGAACTGTAACCCAGTGAGAGTCAGTGCCAAGGGAACTGCACCCCAGTGAGAGTCACTGCCAGGGGAACTGTACACCAGTGAGAGTCAGTGTCAGGGGAACTGTACCCCAGTGAGAGTCAGTGCTGGGGAACTGTACCCCAGTGAGAGTCAGTGCCGGGGAACTGTACCCCAGTGAGTGCCATTGCTGGGGGAACTGTACCCCTGTGAGAGTCAGTGCTGGGAGACTGTGCCCCAGTGTGAGTCCCTGCCAGGGGAACTGTACACCAGTGAAGGTCACTGCGAGAAGAACTGTGCCCCAGTGAAAGTCAGTGCTGGGGGAACTGTACCCCAGTGAGAGTCAGTGCCAGGGGAACTGTACCCCAGTGAGAGTCAGTGCTGGGGACCTGTACCCCAGTGATAGTCAGTGTCTGGTGAACTGTACCCCTGTGAGAGTCAGTGTCTGGGAAACTGTACCCCAGTGAGAATCAGTGCTGGCTAACTGTACCCCAAAGAGCGTCAGTGCCCCAGTAAGGGTCTGTGCTGGGGAACTGTACGCCAGTGAGAGTCAGTGCCAGGGGAACTGTACCCCAGTGAGAGACAGTGCTGGGGAACTGTACCCCAGTGAGAGTCAGTGCTGGGGAACTGTACCACAATGAGAGTCAGTGTCGAACTGTAACCCAGTGAGAGTCAGTGCCAGGGGATCTGTACCCCAGTGAGAGTCAGTGCTGGGGAACTGTACCCCAGTGAGAATCAGTGCCATGGTAACTGTACCCCAGTGAGATTCAGTGCCGGGGAACTGTACCCCAGTGAGAGTCAGTGCCAGGGGAAATGTACCCCAGTGAGAATCAGTGCTGGGGAACTGCACCACAGTGAGAGACAGTGCTCGGCAACTGTACCCCAGTGAGAGTTAGTGTCAGGGGGACTGTACCCCAGTGGGAGTAAGTGCCAGGGGAAGTGTACCCCAGTGAGAGTCAGTGCTGGGGAACTGTACCCCAGTGAGAGTCAGTGCCAGGGTAACTGTACCCCAGTGAGAGCCAGTGCCAGGGGAACTGTATCCCAGTAAGAGTCAGTGCCGGGGAACTTTACCCAGTGAGATTCAGTACCAGGGTAACTGTACCCCAGTGAGAGTCAGTGCTGGGCAACTGTGCCCCAGTGAGAGTCAGTGCTGGGGAACTGTACCCCAGTGAGAGACAGTGCTGTGGAACTGTACCCCAGTGAGAGTCAGTGCTGGGGAACTGTACCACAATGAGAGTCAGTGTCGAACTGTAACCCAGTGAGAGTCAGTGCAAGGGGATCTGTACCCCAGTGAGAGTCAGTGCTGGGGAACTGTACCCCAGTGAGAATCAGTGCCATGGTAACTGTACCCCAGTGAGAGTCAGTGCCGGGGAACTGTACCCCAGTGAGAGTCAGTGCCAGGGGAACTGTACCCCAGTGAGAGTCAGTGCTGGGGACCTGTACCCCAGTGAGAGTCAGTGTCTGGTGAACTGTACCCCTGTGAGAGTCAGTGTCTGGGAAACTGTACCCCAGTGAGAATCAGTGCTGGCTAACTGTACCCCAATGAGCGTCAGTGCCCCAGTAAGGGTCTGTGCTGGGGAACTGTACGCCAGTGAGAGTCAGTGCCAGGGGAACTGTACCCCAGTGAGAGACAGTGCTGGGGAACTGTACCCCAGTGAGAGTCAGTGCTGGGGAACTGTACCACAATGAGAGTCAGTGTCGAACTGTAACCCAGTGAGAGTCAGTGCCAGGGGATCTGTACCCCAGTGAGAGTCAGTGCTGGGGAACTGTACCCCAGTGAGAATCAGTGCCATGGTAACTGTACCCAGTGAGATTCAGTGCCGGGGAACTGTACCCCAGTGAGAGTCAGTGCCAGGGGAAATGTACCCCAGTGAGAATCAGTGCTGGGGAACTGCACCACAGTGAGAGACAGTGCTCGGCAACTGTACCCCAGTGAGAGTTAGTGTCAGGGGGACTGTACCCCAGTGGGAGTAAGTGCCAGGGGAAGTGTACCCCAGTGAGAGTCAGTGCTGGGGAACTGTACCCCAGTGAGAGTCAGTGCCAGGGTAACTGTACCCCAGTGAGAGCCAGTGCCGGGGGAACTGTATCCCAGTAAGAGTCAGTGCCGGGGAACTTTACCCAGTGACATTCAGTACCAGGGTAACTGTACCCCAGTGAGAGTCAGTGCTGGGCAACTGTGCCCCAGTGAGAGTCAGTGCTGGGGAACTGTACCCCAGTGAGAGACAGTGCTGGGGAACTGTACCCCAGTGAGAGTCAGTGCTGGGGAACTGTACCACAATGAGAGTCAGTGTCGAACTGTAACCCAGTGAGAGTCAGTGCCAGGGGATCTGTACCCCAGTGAGATTCAGTGCTGGGGAACTGTACCCCAGTGAGAATCAGTGCCATGGTAACTGTACCCCAGTGAGAGTCAGTGCCGGGGAACTGTACCCCAGTGAGAGTCAGTGCCAGGGGAAATGTATCCCAGTGAGAATCAGTGCTGGGGACCTGCACCACAGTGAGAGACAGTGCTCGGCAACTGTACCCCAGTGAGAGTTAGTGTCAGGGGACTGTACCCCAGTGGGAGAAAGTGCCAGGGGAAGTGTACCCCAGTGAGAGTCAGTGCTGGGGAACTGTACCCCAGTGAGAGTCAGTGCCAGGGGAACTGTACACCAGTGAGAGTCAGTGCCGGGGAACTTTACCCCAGTGAGAGTCAGTGCTAGGGTAACTGTACCCCAGTGAGAGCCAGTGCCGGGGGAACTGTATCCCAGTAAGAGTCAGTGCCAGGGGAACTTTACCCCAGTGAGAGTACGTGCTGGGGAACTGTACATCAGTAAGGGTCAGTGCCAGGGGAACTGTACCCCAGTGAGAGTAAGTGCTGGGGAGCTGTACCCCAGTGAGAGACAGTGCTGGGGAACGGTACCCCAGTGAGAGTCAGTGTCAGGGGGACTGTACCCCAGTGAGGGTCAGTGCTGGGGAACTGTAATCCAGTGAGAGTCATGGCCAATTGAACTGCACCCCAGTGAGAGTCACTGCCAGGGGAACTGTACACCAGTGAGAGTCAGTGTCAGGGGAACTGTACCCCAGTGAGAGTCACTGCTGGGGAACTGTACCCCAGTGAGAGTCAGTGTCTGGTGAACTGTACCCCTGTGAGAGTCAGTGTCAGGGGAACTGTACCCCAATGAGAATCAGTGCTGGCTAACTGTACCCCAATGAGCGTCAGTGCCCCAGTAAGGGTCTGTGCTGGGGAACTGTACGCCAGTGAGAGTCAGTGCCGGGGAACTGTTCCCCAGTGAGAGTCAGTGCCAGGGGAACTGTATCCCAGTGAGAGTTAGTTCCATGGGAACTGTACCCCTGTGAGGGTCAGTGCCAGGGGAACTGTACCCCAGTGAGAGTCAGTGCCAGAGGAATTGTACCCCAGTGAGATTCAGTGCCAGGGGATCTTTGCCCCAGTGAGAGTCAGTGCTGGGGAACTGTACCCCAGTGAGAGTCAGTGCCATGGGAAATGTACCCCAGAGAGAGTCAGTGCTGGGGAACTGTACCCCAGTGAGAGTCAGTGCTGGGGAACTGTATCCCAGTGGGAGTCAGTGCTGGGTAACTGTATCCCAGTGAGAGTCAGTGCCAGGGGAACTGCACCCCAGTGAGAGTCGGTGCCAGGGGAAATGTACCCCAGTCAGAGTCAGTGCCAGCGGAATTGTACCCCAGTGAGAGTCAGTGCCAGGTGATCTTTACCCCAGTGAGAGTCAGTGCTGGGGAACTGTACCCCAGTGAGAATCAGTGCCGGGGAACTGCACCCCAGTGAGTGTCATTGCTGGGGGAAATGTACCCCAGTGATAGTCGGTGCTGGGGAACTGTACCCCAGTGAGAGTCATTTCCCGGGGAATTGTACCCCAGTGAATGTCAGTGCCAGAAGAAATGTACCCCAGTGAGAGTCAGTGCTGGGGAACTGTACCCCAGTGAGAGTCAGTGCCGGGGATCTGTACCCCAGTGAGAGACAGTGCTCGGCAACTGTACCCCAGTGAGAGTTAGAGTCAGGGGGACTGTACCCCAGTGGGAGTAAGTGCCAGGGGAAGTGTAACCCAGTGAGAGTCAGTGCTGGGTAACTGTAACCCAGTGAGAGTCAGTGCCAGGGGAACTGTACCCCAGTGAGAGTCAGTGCCGGGGAAGTGTAACCCATTGAGATTCAGTGCCGGGGAACTGTACCCCAGTGAGTGTCAGTGCCAGGGTAACTGTACCCCAGTGAGAGTCAGTGCCAGGGTAACTGTACCCCAGTGAGAGCCAGTGCCAGGGGAACTATACCCCAGTGAGAGTCAGTGCCAGGGGAACTTTATCCCAGTGAGAGTAAGTGCTGGGGAACTGTACATCAGTAAGAGTCAGCGCCAGGGGAACTGCACCCCAGTGAGAGTAAGTGCTGGGGAACTGTACCCCAGTGAGAGACAGTGCTGGGGAACGGTACCCCAGTGAGAGTCAGTGTCAGGGGGAATGTACCCCAGTGAGAATCAGTGCTGGGGAACTGTAACCCAGTGAGAGTCAGTGCCAAGGGAACTGCACCCCAGTGAGAGTCACTGCCAGGGGAACTGTACACCAGTGAGAGTCAGTGTCAGGGGAACTGTACCCCAGTGAGAGTCAGTGCTGGGGAACTGTACCCCAGTGAGAGTCAGTGCCGGGGAACTGTACCCCAGTGAGTGCCATTGCTGGGGGAACTGCACCCCTGTGATAGTCGGTGCTGGGAAACTGTGCCCCAGTGTGAGTCCCTGCCAGGGGAACTGTACACCAGTGAATGTCACTGCGAGAAGAACTGTGCCCCAGTGAAAGTCAATGCTGGGGGAAATGTACCCCAGTGAGAGTCAGTGCCAGGGGATCTGTATTCCAGTGAGAGTCAGTGCTGGGGAACTGTACCCCAGTGAGAGTCAGTGTCTGGTGAACTGTACCCCAATGAGCATCAGTGCCAGGGGAAATGTGCCCCAGTGATAGTTTGTGACAGAGCAGCTGTGCCCCAGTAAGGGTCTGTGCTGGGGTAATGTACGCCAGTGAGAGTCAGTGCCGGGGGAACTCTACCCCAGTGAGAGTCAGTGCTGGGGAACTGTTCCCCAGTGAGAGTCAGTGCCAGGGGAACTGTATCCCAGTGAGAGTTAGTTCCATGGGATCTGTACCCCTGTGAGGGTCAGTGCCAGGGGAACTGTACCCCAGTGATAGTCAGTGCCAGAGGAATTGTACCACAGTTAGATTCAGTGCCAGGGGATCTTTGCCCCAGTGAGAGTCAGTGCTGGGGAACTGTACCCCAGTGAGAGTCAGTGGCATGGGAAATGTACCCCAGAGAGAGTCAGTGCTGGGGAACTGTACCCCAGTGAGAGTCAGTGCTGGGGAACTGTATCCCAGTGAGAGTCAGTGCTGGGTAACTGTATCCCAGTGAGAGTCAGTGGCAGGGGAACTGCACCCCAGTGAGAGTCGGTGCCAGGGGAAATGTACCCCAGTCAGAGTCAGTGCCAGGGGAAGTGTACCCCAGTGAGAGTCAGTGCCAGGGGAACTTTACCCCAGTGAGAGTCAGTGCTGGGGAACTGTACCCCAGTGAGAATCAGTGCCGGGGAACTGCACCCCAGTGAGTGTCATTGCTGGTGGAACTGTACCCCAGTGATAGTCGGTGCTGGGGAACTGTACCCCAGTGAGAGTCAGTTCCCGGGGAATTGTACCCCAGTGAATGTCAGTGCCAGAAGAAATGTACCCCAGTGAGAGTCAGTGCTGGAGAACTGTACCCCAGTAAATTGTCAGTGCTGGGGGAACTGTACCCCAGTGAGAGTCAGTGCTGGGTAACTGTATCCCAGTGAGAGTCAGTGCCAGGGGAACTGCACCCCAGTGAGAGTCGGTGCCAGGGGAAATGTACCCCAGTCAGAGTCAGTGCCAGGGGAACTGTACCCCAGTGAGAGTCAGTGCCAGGGGAACTGTACCCCAGTGATAGTCAGTGCTGGGGAACTGTACCCCAGTGAGAATCAGTGCCGGGGAACTGCACCCCACTGAGTGTCATTGCTGGGGGAACTGTACACCAGTGATAGTCGGTGCTGGGGAACTGTACCCCAGTGAGAGTCAGTTCCCGGGGAATTGTACCCCAGTGAATGTCAGTGCCAGATGAACTGTACCCCAGTGACAGTCAGTGCTGGGGAACTGTACCCCAGTGAAAGTCAGTGCTGGGGGAACTGTACCCCAGTGAGAGTCAGTGCCAGGGGAACTGTACCCCAGTGAGAGTCAGTGCTGGGGAACTGTACCCCAGTGAGAGTCAGTGCTGGGCAACTGTGCCCCAGTGAGAGTCAGTGCTGGGGAACTGTACCCCAGTGAGAGACAGTGCTGGGGAACTGTACCCCAGTGAGAGTCAGTGCTGGGGAACTGTACCACAATGAGAGTCAGTGTCGAACTGTAACCCAGTGAGAGTCAGTGCCAGGGGATCTGTACCCCAGTGAGATTCAGTGCTGGGGAACTGTACCCCAGTGAGAATCAGTGCCATGGTAACTGTACCCCAGTGAGAGTCAGTGCCGGGGAACTGTACCCCAGTGAGAGTCAGTGCCAGGGGAAATGTATCCCAGTGAGAATCAGTGCTGGGGACCTGCACCACAGTGAGAGACAGTGCTCGGCAACTGTACCCCAGTGAGAGTCAGTGCCAGGGGAACTTTACCCCAGTGAGAGTCAGTGCTGGGGAACTGTACCCCAGTGAGAATCAGTGCCGGGGAACTGCACCCCAGTGAAGGTCATTGCTGGTGGAACTGTACCCCAGTGATAGTCGGTGCTGGGGAACTGTACCCCAGTGAGAGTCAGTTCCCGGGGAATTGTACCCCAGTGAATGTCAGTGCCAGAAGAAATGTACCCCAGTGAGAGTCAGTGCTGGAGAACTGTACCCCAGTAAATTGTCAGTGCTGGGGGAACTGTACCCCAGTAAGAGTCAGTGCTGGGTAACTGTATCCCAGTGAGAGTCAGTGCCAGGGGAACTGCACCCCAGTGAGAGTCGGTGCCAGGGGAAATGTACCCCAGTCAGAGTCAGTGCCAGGGGAACTGTACCCCAGTGAGAGTCAGTGCCAGGGGAACTGTACCCCAGTGATAGTCAGTGCTGGGGAACTGTACCCCAGTGAGAATCAGTGCCGGGGAACTGCACCCCAGTGAGTGTCATTGCTGGGGGAACTGTACACCAGTGATAGTCGGTGCTGGGGAACTGTACCCCAGTGAGAGTCAGTTCCCGGGGAATTGTACCCCAGTGAATGTCAGTGCCAGATGAACTGTACCCCAGTGACAGTCAGTGCTGGGGAACTGTACCCCAGTGAAAGTCAGTGCTGGGGGAACTGTACCCCAGTGAGAGTCAGTGCCAGGGGAACTGTACCCCAGTGAGAGTCAGTGCTGGGGAACTGTACCCCAGTGAGAGTCAGTGCTTGGGAACTGTACCCCAGTGTGAGTCAGTGCCAGGGGAACTGTACCCCAGTGAGAGTCAGTGCCGGTGAACTGTATCCCAGTGAGAGTCAGTGTCTGGGGAACTGTACCTCAGTGAGAGTCAGTGCCAGGGGAAATGTACCCCAGTGAATGTCAGTGCGAGAAAACTGTACCCCAGTGAGAGTCAGTGCTGGGGAACTGTACCCCAGTGAAAGTCAGTGCTGGGGGAAATGTACCCCAGTGAGATTCAGTGCCAGGCGAACTTGACCCTGGTGAGAGATAGTGCTGGGGAACTGTACCCCAGTGAGAGTCAGTTGCATGGGAAATGTACCCCAGAGAGAGTCAGTGCTGGGGAACTGTACCCCAGTGAGAGTCAGTGCTGGGGAACTGTATCCCAGTGAGAGTCAGTGCTGGGTAACTGTATCCCAGTGAGAGTCAGTGCTGGGGAACTGTACCCCTGTGAGAGTCAGTGCTGGGGAACTGTATCCCAGAGAGAGTCAGTGCTGGGTAACTGTATCCCAGCGAGAGTCAATGCCAGGGGAACTGCACCCCAGTGAGAGTCAGTTGCATGGGAAATGTACCCCAGAGAGAGTCAGTGCTGGGGAACTGTACCCCAGTGAGAGTCAGTGCTGAGGAACTGTACCCCAGTGAGAGCCAGTGCTGGGGAACTGTATCCCAGTGAGAGTCAGTGCTGGGTAACTGTATCCCAGCAAGAGTCAGTGCCAGGGGAACTGCACCCCAGTGAGAGTCAGTGCCAGGGGAAAAGTACCCCAGTGAGAGTCAGTGCCAGGGGAAATGTACACCTGTGAGATTCAGTGCCAGGGAAACTGTACCCCAGTGAGACTCAGTGCTGGGGAACTGTAACCCAGTGAGAGTCAGTGCTGGGAAACTGTACCCCAGTGAGTGCCATTGCTGTGGGAACTGTACCCTTGATAGTCGGTGCTGGGGAACTATGCCCAAGTGAGAGTCAGTGCCAGGGGAAGTGTACACCACTGAATGTCAGTGCGAGAAGAACTGTACCCCAGTGAAAGTCAGTGCTGGGGGAACTGTACCCGAGTGAGAGTCAGTTCCAGGGGAACTGTAACCCAGTGAGAGTCAGTGCTGGGGAACTGTACCCCAGTGAGAGTCAGTGCTGGGAAACTGTACCCCAGTGTGAGTCAGTGCCAGGGGAACAGTACACCAGTGAGAGTCAGTGTCTGGGGAACTGTACCCGTGTGAGAGTCAGTGTCTGGGGAACTGTACCCCAGTGAGAGTCAGTGTTGGGTAACTGTAACCCTGTGAGAGACAGTGCCAGGGGAACTGTACCCCAGTGAGAGTCAGTGCTGGGGAACTGTACCCCAGTGAGAGTCAGTGCTGGGAAACTGTACCCCAGTGTGAGTCAGTGCCAGGGGAACAGTACACCAGTGAGAGTCAGTGTCTGGGGAACTGTACCCCTGTGAGAGTCAGTGTCTGGGGAACTGTACCCGAGTGAGAGTCAGTGTTGGGTAAATGTAACCCTGTGAGAGTCAGTGCCAGGGGAACTGTACCCCTGTGAGGGTCAGTGTCAGGGGAACTGTACCCCAATGAGAATCAGTGCTGGCTAACTGTACCCCAATGAGCGTCAGTGCCCCAGTAAGGGTCTGTGCTGGGGAACTGTACGCCAGTGAGAGTCAGTGCCGGGGAACTGTTCCCCAGTGAGAGTCAGTGCCAGGGGAACTGTATCCCAGTGAGAGTTAGTTCCATGGGAACTGTACCCCTGTGAGGGTCAGTGCCAGGGGAACTGTACCCCAGTGAGAGTCAGTGCCAGAGGAATTGTACCCCAGTGAGATTCAGAGCCAGGGGATCTTTGCCCCAGTGAGAGTCAGTGCTGGGGAACTGTACCCCAGTGAGAGTCAGTGCCATGGGAAATGTACCCCACTGAGAGTCAGTGCTGGGGAACTGTACCCCAGTGAGAGTCAGTGCTGGGGAACTGTATCCCAGTGAGAGTCAGTGCTGGGTAACTGTATCCCAGTGAGAGTCAGTGCCAGGGGAACTGCACCCCAGTGAGAGTCGGTGCCAGGGGAAATGTACCCCAGTCAGAGTCAGTGCCAGCGGAATTGTACCCCAGTGAGAGTCAGTGCCAGGTGATCTTTACCCCAGTGAGAGTCAGTGCTGGGGAACTGTACCCCAGTGAGAATCAGTGCCGGGGAACTGCACCCCAGTGAGTGTCATTGCTGGGGGAAATGTACCCCAGTGATAGTCGGTGCTGGGGAACTGTACCCCAGTGAGAGTCATTTCCCGGGGAATTGTACCCCAGTGAATGTCAGTGCCAGAAGAAATGTACCCCAGTGAGAGTCAGTGCTGGGGAACTGTACCCCAGTGAGAGTCAGTGCCGGGGATCTGTACCCCAGTGAGAGACAGTGCTCGGCAACTGTACCCCAGTGAGAGTTAGAGTCAGGGGGACTGTACCCCAGTGGGAGTAAGTGCCAGGGGAAGTGTACCCCAGTGAGAGTCAGTGCTGGGTAACTGTACCCCAGTGAGAGTCAGTGCCAGGGGAACTGTACCCCAGTGAGAGTCAGTGCCGGGGAAGTGTAACCCATTGAGATTCAGTGCCGGGGAACTGTACCCCAGTGAGTGTCAGTGCCAGGGTAACTGTACCCCAGTGAGAGTCAGTGCCAGGGTAACTGTACCCCAGTGAGAGCCAGTGCCAGGGGAACTATACCCCAGTGAGAGTCAGTGCCAGGGGAACTTTATCCCAGTGAGAGTAAGTGCTGGGGAACTGTACATCAGTAAGAGTCAGCGCCAGGGGAACTGCACCCCAGTGAGAGTAAGTGCTGGGGAACTGTACCCCAGTGAGAGACAGTGCTGGGGAACGGTACCCCAGTGAGAGTCAGTGTCAGGGGGAATGTACCCCAGTGAGAATCAGTGCTGGGGAACTGTAACCCAGTGAGAGTCAGTGCCAAGGGAACTGCACCCCAGTGAGAGTCACTGCCAGGGGAACTGTACACCAGTGAGAGTCAGTGTCAGGGGAACTGTACCCCAGTGAGAGTCAGTGCTGGGGAACTGTACCCCAGTGAGAGTCAGTGCCGGGGAACTGTACCCCAGTGAGTGCCATTGCTGGGGGAACTGCACCCCTGTGATAGTCGGTGCTGGGAAACTGTGCCCCAGTGTGAGTCCCTGCCAGGGGAACTGTACACCAGTGAATGTCACTGCGAGAAGAACTGTGCCCCAGTGAAAGTCAATGCTGGGGGAACTGTACCCCAGTGAGAGTCAGTGCCAGGGGATCTGTATTCCAGTGAGAGTCAGTGCTGGGGAACTGTACCCCAGTGAGAGTCAGTGTCTGGTGAACTGTACCCCAATGAGCATCAGTGCCAGGGGAAATGTGCCCCAGTGACAGTTTGTGACAGAGCAGCTGTGCCCCAGTAAGGGTCTGTGCTGGGGTAATGTACGCCAGTGAGAGTCAGTGCCGGGGGAACTCTACCCCAGTGAGAGTCAGTGCTGGGGAACTGTTCCCCAGTGACAGTCAGTGCCAGGGGAACTGTATCCCAGTGAGAGTTAGTTCCATGGGATCTGTACCCCTGTGAGGGTCAGTGACAGGGTAACTGTACCCCAGTGATAGTCAGTGCCAGAGGAATTGTACCACAGTTAGATTCAGTGCCAGGGGATCTTTGCCCCAGTGAGAGTCAGTGCTGGGGAACTGTACCCCAGTGAGAGTCAGTGGCATGGGAAATGTACCCCAGAGAGAGTCAGTGCTGGGGAACTGTACCCCAGTGAGAGTCAGTGGCAGGGGAACTGCACCCCAGTGAGAGTCGGTGCCAGGGGAAATGTACCCCAGTCAGAGTCAGTGCCAGGGGAACTGTACCCCAGTGAGAGTCAGTGCCAGGGGAACTTTACCCCAGTGAGAGTCAGTGCTGGGGAACTGTACCCCAGTGAGAATCAGTGCCGGGGAACTGCACCCCAGTGAGTGTCATTGCTGGTGGAACTGTACCCCAGTGATAGTCGGTGCTGGGGAACTGTACCCCAGTGAGAGTCAGTTCCCGGGGAATTGTACCCCAGTGAATGTCAGTGCCAGAAGAAATGTACCCCAGTGAGAGTCAGTGCTGGAGAACTGTACCCCAGTAAATTGTCAGTGCTGGGGGAACTGTACCCCAGTAAGAGTCAGTGCTGGGTAACTGTATCCCAGTGAGAGTCAGTGCCAGGGGAACTGCACCCCAGTGAGAGTCGGTGCCAGGGGAAATGTACCCCAGTCAGAGTCAGTGCCAGGGGAACTGTACCCCAGTGAGAGTCAGTGCCAGGGGAACTGTACCCCAGTGATAATCAGTGCTGGGGAACTGTACCCCAGTGAGAATCAGTGCCGGGGAACTGCACCCCAGTGAGTGTCATTGCTGGGGGAACTGTACACCAGTGATAGTCGGTGCTGGGGAACTGTACCCCAGTGAGAGTCAGTTCCCGGGGAATTGTACCCCAGTGAATGTCAGTGCCAGATGAACTGTACCCCAGTGACAGTCAGTGCTGGGGAACTGTACCCCAGTGAAAGTCAGTGCTGGGGGAACTGTACCCCAGTGAGAGTCAGTGCCAGGGGAACTGTACCCCAGTGAGAGTCAGTGCTGGGGAACTGTACCCCAGTGAGAGTCAGTGCTTGGGAACTGTACCCCAGTGTGAGTCAGTGCCAGGGGAACTGTACCCCAGTGAGAGTCAGTGCCGGTGAACTGTACCCCAGTGAGAGTCAGTGTCTGGGGAACTGTACCTCAGTGAGAGTCAGTGCCAGGGGAAATGTACCCCAGTGAATGTCAGTGCGAGAAAACTGTACCCCAGTGAGAGTCAGTGCTGGGGAACTGTACCCCAGTGAAAGTCAGTGCTGGGGGAAATGTACCCCAGTGAGATTCAGTGCCAGGCGAACTTGACCCTGGTGAGAGATAGTGCTGGGGAACTGTACCCCAGTGAGAGTCAGTTGCATGGGAAATGTACCCCAGAGAGAGTCAGTGCTGGGGAACTGTACCCCAGTGAGAGTCAGTGCTGGGGAACTGTATCCCAGTGAGAGTCAGTGCTGGGTAACTGTATCCCAGTGAGAGTCAGTGCTGGGGAACTGTACCCCTGTGAGAGTCAGTGCTGGGGAACTGTATCCCAGAGAGAGTCAGTGCTGGGTAACTGTATCCCAGCGAGAGTCAGTGCCAGGGGAACTGCACCCCAGTGAGAGTCAGTTGCATGGGAAATGTACCCCAGAGAGAGTCAGTGCTGGGGAACTGTACCCCAGTGAGAGTCAGTGCTGAGGAACTGTACCCCAGTGAGAGCCAGTGCTGGGGAACTGTATCCCAGTGAGAGTCAGTGCTGGGTAACTGTATCCCAGCGAGAGTCAGTGCCAGGGGAACTGCACCCCAGTGAGAGTCAGTGCCAGGGGAAAAGTACCCCAGTGAGAGTCAGTGCCAGGGGAAATGTACACCTGTGAGATTCAGTGCCAGGGAAACTGTACCCCAGTGAGACTCAGTGCTGGGGAACTGTAACCCAGTGAGAGTCAGTGCTGGGAAACTGTACCCCAGTGAGTGCCATTGCTGTGGGAACTGTACCCTTGATAGTCGGTGCTGGGGAACTATGCCCAAGTGAGAGTCAGTGCCAGGGGAAGTGTACACCACTGAATGTCAGTGCGAGAAGAACTGTACCCCAGTGAAAGTCAGTGCTGGGCGAACTGTACCCGAGTGAGAGTCAGTTCCAGGGGAACTGTAACCCAGTGAGAGTCAGTGCTGGGGAACTGTACCCCAGTGAGAGTCAGTGCTGGGAAACTGTACCCCAGTGTGAGTCAGTGCCAGGGGAACAGTACACCAGTGAGAGTCAGTGTCTGGGGAACTGTACCCGTGTGAGAGTCAGTGTCTGGGGAACTGTACCCCAGTGAGAGTCAGTGTTGGGTAACTGTAACCCTGTGAGAGACAGTGCCAGGGGAACTGTACCCCAGTGAGAGTCAGTGCTGGGGAACTGTACCCCAGTGAGAGTCAGTGCTGGGAAACTGTACCCCAGTGTGAGTCAGTGCCAGGGGAACAGTACACCAGTGAGAGTCAGTGTCTGGGGAACTGTACCCCTGTGAGAGTCAGTGTCTGGGGAACTGTACCCGAGTGAGAGTCAGTGTTGGGTAACTGTAACCCTGTGAGAGTCAGTGCCAGGGGAACTGTACCCCAGTGAGAATCAGTGCTGGCTAACTGTACCCCAATGAGCGTCAGTGCCAGGGGAACTGTGCCCCAGTGAGAGTTTGTGACAGAGCAGCTGCGCCACAGTAAGTGTCTGTGCCGGGGAACTGTATGCCAGTGAGAGTCAGTGCCAGGGGAACTGTACCACAGTGAGGGTCAGTGCCAGGGGAACGATGCCCCAGTGAGAGTCAGTGCCAGAGGAATTGTACCCCAGTGAGATTCAGTGCCAGGTGATCTTTGCCCCAGTGAGAGTCAGTGCTGGGGAACTGTACCCCAGTGAGAGTCAGTGCCATGGGAAATGTAGCCCAGAGAGAGTCAGTGCTGGGGAAGTGTATCCCAGTGAGAGTCAGTGCTGGGTAGCTGTATCCCAGTGAGAGTCAGTGCCAGGGGAACTGCACCCCAGTGAGAGTCAGTGCCGGGGAACTGCACCCCACTGAGAGTCAGTGCCAGGGGAAATGTACCCCAGTGAGAGTCAGTGCCAGGGGAACTGTACCCCAGTGCGATTCACTACCAGGGGAACTTTTCCCTGGTGAGAGATAGTGCCGGGGAACTGTACCCCAGTGAGAGTCAGTTGCATGGGAAATGTACCCCAGAGAGAGTCAGTGCTGGGGAACTGTACCCCAGTGAGAGTCAGTGCTGGGGAACTGTATCCCAGAGAGAGTCAGTACCGGGGAACTGTACCCCAGTGAGTGCCATTGCTGGGGGAACTGTACCTGTGATAGTCGGTGCTGGGGAACTGTGCCCCAGTGAGAGTCAGTGTCAGGGGAAGTGTATACCAATGAATATCAGTGCGAGAAGAACTGTACCACGGTGAAAGTCAGTGCTGGGGGAACATTACCCGAGTGAGAGTCAGTGCCAGGGGAACTGTACCCCAGTGAGAGTCAGTGCTGGGGAACTGTACCCCAGTGTGAGTCAGTGTCTGGGGAACTGTACCCCAGTGAGAGTCAGTGTTGGGTAACTGTAACCCTGTGAGAGTCAGTGCCAGGGGAACTTTACCCAGTGAGAATCAGTGCTGGCTAACTGTACCCCAATGAGCGTCAGTGCCAGGGGAACTGTGCCCCAGTGAGAGTTTGTGACATAGCAGCTGCGCCACAGTAAGTGTCTGTGCCGGAGAACTGTACGCCAGTGAGAGTCAGTGCCAGGGGAACTGTACCCCAGTGAGGGTCAGTGCCAGGGGAACTGTGCCCCAGTGAGAGTCAGTGCCAGAGGAATTGTACCCCAGTGAGATTCAGTGCCAGGGGATCTTTGCCCCAGTGAGAGTCAGTGCTGGGGAACTGTAACCCAGTGAGAGTCAGTGCCATGGGAATTGTGGCCCAGAGAGAGTCAGTGCTGGGGAAGTGTACCCCAGTGAGAGTCACTGCTGGGCAACTGTACCCCAGTGAGAGTCAGTGCTGGGCAACTGTATCCCAGTGAGAGTCAGTGCTGGGTAGCTGTATCCCACTGAGAGTCAGTGCTGGGTAGCTGTATCCCAGTGAGAGTCAGTGCCAGGGGAACTGCACCCCAGTGAGAGTCAGTGCTAGGGGAAATGTACCCCAGTGAGAGTCAGTGCCAGGGGAACTGTACCGCAGTGAGAGTCAGTGCCAGGGGAACTATACCCCAGTGAGAGTCAGTGCTGGGGAACTGTACCCCAGTGAGGATCAGTGCCGGGGAACTGCACCCCAGTGAGTGTCATTGCTGGGGGAACTGTACCCCAATGATAGTCGGTGCTGGGGAACTGTACCCCAGTGAGAGTCAGTTCCTGGGGAATTGTACCCCAGTGAATGTCAGTGCCAGATGAACTGTACCCCAGTGACAGTCAGTGCTGGGGAACTGTACCCCAGTGAAAGTCAGTGCTGGGGGAACTGTACCCCAGTGAGAGTCAGTGCCAGGGGAACTGTACCCCAGTGAGAGTCAGTGCTGGGGAACTGTACCGCAGTGAGAGTCAGTGCTTGGGAACTGTACCCCAGTGTGAGTCAGTGCCAGGGGAACTGTACCCCAGTGAGAGTCAGTGCCGGTGAACTGTACCCCAGTGAGAGTCAGTGTCTGGGGAACTGTACCTCAGTGAGAGTCAGTGCCAGGGGAACTGTACCCCAGTGAATGTCAGTGTGAGAAAACTGTACCCCAGTGAGAGTCAGTGCTGGGGAACTGTACCCCAGTGAAAGTCAGTGCTGGGGGAAATGTACCCCAGTGAGATTCAGTGCCAGGCGAACTTGACCCTGGTGAGAGATAGTGCTGGGGAACTGTACCCCAGTGAGCGTCAGTTGCATGGGAAATGTACCCCAGAGAGAGTCAGTGCTGGGGAACTGTACCCCAGTGAGAGTCAGTGCTGGGGAACTGTATCCCAGTGAGAGTCAGTGCTGGGTAACAGTATCCCAGTGAGAGTCAGTGCTGGGGAACTGTACCCCAGTGAGAGTAAGTGCTGGGGAACTGTACCCCAGTGAGAGACAGTGCTGGGGAACGGTACCCCAGTGAGAGTCAGTGTCAGGGGGACTGTACCCCAGTGAGGGTCAGTGCTGGGGAACTGTAATCCAGTGAGAGTCATGGCCAATTGAACTGCACCCCAGTGAGAGTCACTGCCAGGGGAACTGTACACCAGTGAGAGTCAGTGTCAGGGGAACTGTACCCCAGTGAGAGTCACTGCTGGGGAACTGTACCCCAGTGAGAGTCAGTGTCTGGTGAACTGTACCCCTGTGAGAGTCAGTGTCAGGGGAACTGTACCCCAATGAGAATCAGTGCTGGCTAACTGTACCCCAATGAGCGTCAGTGCCCCAGTAAGGGTCTGTGCTGGGGAACTGTACGCCAGTGAGAGTCAGTGCCGGGGAACTGTTCCCCAGTGAGAGTCAGTGCCAGGGGAACTGTATCCCGGTGAGAGTTAGTTCCATGGGAACTGTACCCCTGTGAGGGTCAGTGCCAGGGGAACTGTACCCCAGTGAGAGTCAGTGCCAGAGGAATTGTACCCCAGTGAGATTCAGTGCCAGGGGATCTTTGCCCCAGTGAGAGTCAGTGCTGGGGAACTGTACCCCAGTGAGAGTCAGTGCCATGGGAAATGTACCCCAGAGAGAGTCAGTGCTGGGGAACTGTACCCCAGTGAGAGTCAGTGCTGGGGAACTGTATCCCAGTGAGAGTCAGTGCTGGGTAACTGTATCCCAGTGAGAGTCAGTGCCAGGGGAACTGCACCCCAGTGAGAGTCGGTGCCAGGGGAAATGTACCCCAGTCAGAGTCAGTGCCAGCGGAATTGTACCCCAGTGAGAGTCAGTGCCAGGTGATCTTTACCCCAGTGAGAGTCAGTGCTGGGGAACTGTACCCCAGTGAGAATCAGTGCCGGGGAACTGCACCCCAGTGAGTGTCATTGCTGGGGGAAATGTACCCCAGTGATAGTCGGTGCTGGGGAACTGCACCCCAGTGAGAGTCATTTCCCGGGGAATTGTACCCCAGTGAATGTCAGTGCCAGAAGAAATGTACCCCAGTGAGAGTCAGTGCTGGGGAACTGTACCCCAGTGAGAGTCAGTGCCGGGGATCTGTACCCCAGTGAGAGACAGTGCTCGGCAAATGTACCCCAGTGAGAGTTAGAGTCAGGGGGACTGTACCCCAGTGGGAGTAAGTGCCAGGGGAAGTGTACCCCAGTGAGAGTCAGTGCTGGGTAACTGTACCCCAGTGAGAGTCAGTGCCAGGGGAACTGTACCCCAGTGAGAGTCAGTGCCGGGGAAGTGTAACCCATTGAGATTCAGTGCCGGGGAACTGTACCCCAGTGAGTGTCAGTGCCAGGGTAACTGTACCCCAGTGAGAGTCAGTGCCAGGGTAACTGTACCCCAGTGAGAGCCAGTGCCAGGGGAACTATACCCCAGTGAGAGTCAGTGCCAGGGGAACTTTATCCCAGTGAGAGTAAGTGCTGGGGAACTGTACATCAGTAAGAGTCAGCGCCAGGGGAACTGCACCCCAGTGAGAGTAAGTGCTGGGGAACTGTACCCCAGTGAGAGACAGTGCTGGGGAACGGTACCCCAGTGAGAGTCAGTGTCAGGGGGAATGTACCCCAGTGAGAATCAGTGCTGGGGAACTGTAACCCAGTGAGAGTCAGTGCCAAGGGAACTGCACCCCAGTGAGAGTCACTGCCAGGGGAACTGTACACCAGTGAGAGTCAGTGTCAGGGGAACTGTACCCCAGTGAGAGTCAGTGCTGGGGAACTGTACCCCAGTGAGAGTCAGTGCCGGGGAACTGTACCCCAGTGAGTGCCATTGCTGGGGGAACTGCACCCCTGTGATAGTCGGTGCTGGGAAACTGTGCCCCAGTGTGAGTCCCTGCCAGGGGAACTGTACACCAGTGAATGTCACTGCGAGAAGAACTGTGCCCCAGTGAAAGTCAATGCTGGGGGAACTGTACCCCAGTGAGTGTCAGTGCCAGGGGATCTGTACCCCAGTGAGAGTCAGTGCTGGGGAACTGTACCCCAGTGAGAGTCAGTGTCTGGTGAACTGTACCCCAATGAGCATCAGTGCCAGGGGAAATGTGCCCCAGTGATAGTTTGTGACAGAGCAGCTGTGCCCCAGTAAGGGTCTGTGCTGGGGTAATGTACGCCAGTGAGAGTCAGTGCCGGGAGAGCTCTACCCCAGTGAGAGTCAGTGCTGGGGAACTGTTCCCCAGTGAGAGTCAGTGCCAGGGGAACTGTATCCCAGTGAGAGTTAGTTCCATGGGATCTGTACCCCTGTGAGGGTCAGTGCCAGGGGAACTGTACCCCAGTGATAGTCAGTGCCAGAGGAATTGTACCACAGTTAGATTCAGTGCCAGGGGATCTTTGCCCCAGTGAGAGTCAGTGCTGGGGAACTGTACCCCAGTGAGAGTCAGTGGCATGGGAAATGTACCCCAGAGAGAGTCAGTGCTGGGGAACTGTACCCCAGTGAGAGTCAGTGCTGGGGTACTGTATCCCAGTGAGAGTCAGTGCTGGGTAACTGTATCCCAGTGAGAGTCAGTGGCAGGGGAACTGCACCCCAGTGAGAGTCGGTGCCAGGGGAAATGTACCCCAGTCAGAGTCAGTGCCAGGGGAACTGTACCCCAGTGAGAGTCAGTGCCAGGGGAACTTTACCCCAGTGAGAGTCAGTGCTGGGGAACTGTACCCCAGTGAGAATCAGTGCCGGGGAACTGCACCCCAGTGAGTGTCATTGCTGGTGGAACTGTACCCCAGTGATAGTCGGTGCTGGAGAACTGTACCCCAGTGAGAGTCAGTTCCCGGGGAATTGTACCCCAGTGAATGTCAGTGCCAGAAGAAATGTACCCCAGTGAGAGTCAGTGCTGGGGAACTGTACCCCAGTAAATTGTCAGTGCTGGGGGAACTGTACCCCAGTGAGAGTCAGTGCTGGGTAACTGTACCCCAGTGAGAGTCAGTGCCAGGGGAACTGCACCCCAGTGAGAGTCGGTGCCAGGGGAAATGTACCCCAGTCAGAGTCAGTGCCAGGGGAACTGTACCCCAGTGAGAGTCAGTGCCAGGGGAACTGTACCCCAGTGATAGTCAGTGCTGGGGAACTGTACCCCAGTGAGAATCAGTGCCGGGGAACTGCACCCCAGTGAGTGTCATTGCTGGGGGAACTGTACACCAGTGATAGTCGGTGCTGGGGAACTGTACCCCAGTGAGAGTCAGTTCCCGGGGAATTGTACCCCAGTGAATGTCAGTGCCAGATGAACTGTACCCCAGTGACAGTCAGTGCTGGGGAACTGTACCCCAGTGAAAGTCAGTGCTGGGGGAACTGTACCCCAGTGAGAGTCAGTGCCAGGAGAACTGTACCCCAGTGAGAGTCAGTGCTGGGGAACTGTACCCCAGTGAGAGTCAGTGCTTGGGAACTGTACCCCAGTGTGAGTCAGTGCCAGGGGAACTGTACCCCAGTGAGAGTCAGTGCCGGTGAACTGTACCCCAGTGAGAGTCAGTGTCTGGGGAACTGTACCTCAGTGAGAGTCAGTGCCAGGGGAACTGTACCCCAGTGAATGTCAGTGCGAGAAAACTGTACCCCAGTGAGAGTCAGTGCTGGGGAACTGTACCCCAGTGAAAGTCAGTGCTAGGGGAAATGTACCCCAGTGAGATTCAGTGCCAGGCGAACTTGACACTGGTGAGAGATAGTGCTGGGGAACTGTACCCCAGTGAGAGTCAGTTGCATGGGAAATGTACCCCAGAGAGAGTCAGTTCTGGGGAACTGTACCCCAGTGAGAGTCAGTGCTGGGGAACTGTATCCCAGTGAGAATCAGTGCTGGGGAACTGTATCCCAGAGAGAGTCAGTGCTGGGTAACTGTATCCCAGCGAGAGTCAGTGCCAGGGGAACTGCACCCCAGTGAGAGTCAGTTGCATGGGAAATGTACCCCAGAGAGAGTCAGTGCTGGGGAACTGTACCCCAGTGAGAGTCAGTGCTGGGGAACTGTACCCCAGTGAGAGCCAGTGCTGGGGAACTGTATCCCAGTGAGAGTCAGTGCTGGGTAACTGTATCCCAGCGAGAGTCAATGCCAGGGGAACTGCACCCCAGTGAGAGTCAGTGCCAGGGGAAAAGTACCCCAGTGAGAGTCAGTGCCAGGGGAAATGTACACCTGTGAGATTCAGTGCCAGGGAAACTGTACCCCAGTGAGACTCAGTGCTGGGGAACTGTAACCCAGTGAGAGTCAGTGCTGGGAAACTGTACCCCAGTGAGTGCCATTGCTGTGGGAACTGTACCCTTGATAGTCGGTGCTGGGGAACTGTGCCCCAGTGAGAGTCAGTGCCAGGGGGAGTGTACACCACTGAATGTCAGTGCGAGAAGAACTGTACCCCAGTGAAAGTCAGTGCTGGGGGAACTGTACCCGAGTGAGAGTCAGTTCCAGGGGAACTGTAACCCAGTGAGAGTCAGTGCTGGGGAACTGTACCCCAGTGAGAGTCAGTGCTGGGAAACTGTACCCCAGTGTGAGTCAGTGCCAGGGGAACAGTACACCAGTGAGAGTCAGTGTCTGGGGAACTGTACCCGTGTGAGAGTCAGTGTCTGGGGAACTGTACCCCTGTGAGAGTCAGTGTCTGGGGAACTGTACCCGAGTGAGAGTCAGTGTTGGGTAACTGTAACCCTGTGAGAGTCAGTGCCAGGGGAACTGTACCCCAGTGAGAATCAGTGCTGGCTAACTGTACCCCAATGAGCGTCAGTGCCAGGGGAACTGTGCCCCAGTGAGAGTTTGTGACAGAGCAGCTGCGCCACAGTAAGTGTCTGTGCCGGGGAACTGTATGCCAGTGAGAGTCAGTGCCAGGGGAACTGTACCACAGTGAGGGTCAGTGCCAGGGGAACTATGCCCCAGTGAGAGTCAGTGCCAGAGGAATTGTACCCCAGTGAGATTCAGTGCCAGGTGATCTTTGCCCCAGTGAGAGTCAGTGCTGGGGAACTGTACCCCAGTGAGAGTCAGTGCCATGGGAAATGTAGCCCAGAGAGAGTCAGTGCTGGGGAAGTGTATCCCAGTGAGAGTCAGTGCTGGGTAGCTGTATCCCAGTGAGAGTCAGTGCCAGGGGAACTGCACCCCAGTGAGAGTCAGTGCCAGGGGAAATGTACCCCAGTGAGAGTCAGTGCCAGGGGAAATGTACCCCAGTGAGAGTCAGTGCCAGGTGAACTGTACCCCAGTGAGAGTCATTGCCAGGGGAACTATACCCCAGTGAGAGTCAGTGCTGGGCAACTGTACCCCAGTGAGAATCAGTGCCGGGGAACTGCACCCCAGTGAGAGTCAGTGCCAGGGGAAATGTACCCCAGTGAGAGTCAGTGCCAGGGGAACTGTACCCCAGTGCGATTCACTACCAGGGGAACTTTTCCCTGGTGAGAGATAGTGCTGGGGAACTGTACCCCAGTGAGAGTCAGTTGCATGGGAAATGTACCCCAGAGAGAGTCAGTGCTGGGGAACTGTACCCCAGTGAGAGTCAGTGCTGGGGAACTGTATCCCAGAGAGAGTCAGTACCGGGGAACTGTACCCCAGTGAGTGCCATTGCTGGGGGAACTGTACCTGTGATAGTCGGTGCTGGGGAACTGTCCCCCAGTGAGAGTCAGTGTCAGGGGAAGTGTATACCAATGAATATCAGTGCGAGAAGAACTGTACCACGGTGAAAGTCAGTGCTGGGGGAACTGTACCCGAGTGAGAGTCAGTGCCAGGGGAACTGTACCCCAGTCAGAGTCAGTGCTGGGGAACTGTACCCCAGTGTGAGTCAGTGTCTGGGGAACTGTACCCCAGTGAGAGTCAGTGTTGGGTAACTGTAACCCTGTGAGAGTCAGTGCCAGGGGAACTTTACCCAGTGAGAATCAGTGCTGGCTAACTGTACCCCAATGAGCGTCAGTGCCAGGGGAACTGTGCCCCAGTGAGAGTTTGTGACATAGCAGCTGCGCCACAGTAAGTGTCTGTGCCGGAGAACTGTACGCCAGTGAGAGTCAGTGCCAGGGGAACTGTACCCCAGTGAGGGTCAGTGCCAGGGGAACTGTGCCCCAGTGAGAGTCAGTGCCAGAGGAATTGTACCCCAGTGAGATTCAGTGCCAGGGGATCTTTGCCCCAGTGAGAGTCAGTGCTGGGGAACTGTAACCCAGTGAGAGTCAGTGCCATGGGAATTGTGGCCCAGAGAGAGTCAGTGCTGGGGAAGTGTACCCCAGTGAGAGTCACTGCTGGGCAACTGTACCCCAGTGAGAGTCAGTGCTGGGCAACTGTATCCCAGTGAGAGTCAGTGCTGGGTAGCTGTATCCCACTGAGAGTCAGTGCTGGGTAGCTGTATCCCAGTGAGAGTCAGTGCCAGGGGAACTGCACCCCAGTGAGAGTCAGTGCTAGGGGAAATGTACCCCAGTGAGAGTCAGTGCCAGGGGAACTGTACCGCAGTGAGAGTCAGTGCCAGGGGAACTATACCCCAGTGAGAGTCAGTGCTGGGGAACTGTTACCCAGTGAGGATCAGTGCCGGGGAACTGCACCCCAGTGAGTGTCATTGCTGGGGGAACTGTACCCCAATGATAGTCGGTGCTGGGGAACTGTACCCCAGTGAGAGTCAGTTCCTGGGGAATTGTACCCCAGTGAATGTCAGTGCCAGATGAACTGTACCCCAGTGACAGTCAGTGCTGGGGAACTGTACCCCAGTGAAAGTCAGTGCTGGGGGAACTGTACCCCAGTGAGAGTCAGTGCCAGGGGAAATGTACCCCAGTGAGAGTCAGTGCTGTGGAACTGTACCCCAGTGAGAGTCAGTGCTTGGGAACTGTACCCCAGTGTGAGTCAGTGCCAGGGGAACTGTACCCCAGTGAGAGTCAGTGCCGGTGAACTGTACCCCAGTGAGAGTCAGTGTCTGGGGAACTGTACCTCAGTGAGAGTCAGTGCCAGGGGAACTGTACCCCAGTGAATGTCAGTGCGAGAAAACTGTACCCCAGTGAGAGTCAGTGCTGGGGAACTGTACCCCAGTGAAAGTCAGTGCTGGGGGAAATGTACCCCAGTGAGATTCAGTGCCAGGCGAACTTGACCCTGGTGAGAGATAGTGCTGGGGAACTGTACCCCAGTGAGCATCAGTTGCATGGGAAATGTACCCCAGAGAGAGTCAGTGCTGGGGAACTGTACCCCAGTGAGAGTCAGTGCTGGGGAACTGTATCCCAGTGAGAGTCAGTGCTGGGTAACTGTATCCCAGTGAGAGTCAGTGCTGGGGAACTGTACCCCTGTGAGAGTCAGTGCTGTGGAACTGTATCCCAGAGAGAGTCAGTGTTGGGTAACTGTATCCCAGCGAGAGTCAGTGCCAGGGGAACTGCACCCCAGTGAAAGTCAGTTGCATGGGAAATGTACCCCAGAGAGAGTCAGTGCTGGGGAACTGTACCCCAGTGAGAGTCAGTGCTGGGGAACTGTACCCCAGTGAGAGCCAGTGCTGGGGAACTGTATCCCAGTGAGAGTCAGTGCTGGGTAACTGTATCCCAGCGAGAGTCAGTGCCAGGGGAACTGCACCCCAGTGAGAGTCAGTGCCAGGGGAAAAGTACCCCAGTGAGAGTCAGTGCCAGGGGAAATGTACACCTGTGAGATTCAGTGCCAGGGAAACTGTACCCCAGTGAGAGTCAGTGCTGGGGAACTGTAACCCAGTGAGAGTCAGTGCTGGGAAACTGTACCCCAGTGAGCGCCATTGCTGTGGGAACTGTACCCTTGATAGTCGGTGCTGGGGAACTGTGCCCCAGTGAGAGTCAGTGCCAGGGGAAGTGTACACCACTGAATGTCAGTGCGAGAAGAACTGTACCCCAGTGAAAGTCAGTGCTGGGGGAACTGTACCCGAGTGAGAGTCAGTTCCAGGGGAACTGTAACCCAGTGAGAGTCAGTGCTGGGGAACTGTACCCCAGTGAGAGTCAGTGCTGGGAAACTGTACCCCAGTGTGAGTCAGTGCCAGGGGAACAGTACACCAGTGAGAGTCAGTGTCTGGGGAACTGTACCCGTGTGAGAGTCAGTGTCTGGGGAACTGTACCCCAGTGAGAGTCAGTGTTGGGTAACTGTAACCCTGTGAGAGACACTGCCAGGGGAACTGTACCCCAGTGAGAGTCAGTGCTGGGGAACTGTACCCCAGTGAGAGTCAGTGCTGGGAAACTGTACCCCAGTGTGAGTCAGTGCCAGGGGAACAGTACACCAGTGAGAGTCAATGTCTGGGGAACTGTACCCGTGTGAGAGTCAGTGTCTGGGGAACTGTACCCGAGTGAGAGTCAGTGCTGGGTAACTGTACCCCAGTGAGAGTCAGTGCCAGGGGAACTGTACCCCAGTGAGAGTCAGTGCCGGGGAAGTGTAACCCATTGAGATTCAGTGCCGGGGAACTGTACCCCAGTGAGTGTCAGTGCCAGGGTAACTGTACCCCAGTGAGAGTCAGTGCCAGGGTAACTGTACCCCAGTGAGAGCCAGTGCCAGGGGAACTATACCCCAGTGAGAGTCAGTGCCAGGGGAACTTTATCCCAGTGAGAGTAAGTGCTGGGGAACTGTACCCCAGTGAGAGTCAGCGCCAGGGGAACTGCACCCCAGTGAGAGTAAGTGCTGGGGAACTGTACCCCAGTGAGAGACAGTGCTGGGGAACGGTACCCCAGTGAGAGTCAGTGTCAGGGGGAATGTACCCCAGTGAGAATCAGTGCTGGGGAACTGTAACCCAGTGAGAGTCAGTGCCAAGGGAACTGCACCCCAGTGAGAGTCACTGCCAGGGGAACTGTACACCAGTGAGAGTCAGTGTCAGTGGAATTGGACCCCAGTGAGAGTCAGTGCTGGGGAACTGTACCCCAGTGAGAGTCAGTGCCGGGGAACTGTACCCCAGTGAGTGCCATTGCTGGGGGAACTGCACCCCTGTGATAGTCGGTGCTGGGAAACTGTGCCCCAGTGTGAGTCCCTGCCAGGGGAACTGTACACCAGTGAATGTCACTGCGAGAAGAACTGTGCCCCAGTGAAAGTCAATGCTGGGGGAACTGTACCCCAGTGAGAGTCAGTGCCAGGGGATCTGTACCCCAGTGAGAGTCAGTGCTGGGGAACTGTACCCCAGTGAGAGTCAGTGTCTGGTGAACTGTACCCCAATGAGCATCAGTGCCAGGGGAAATGTGCCCCAGTGATAGTTTGTGACAGAGCAGCTGTGCCCCAGTAAGGGTCTGTGCTGGGGTAATGTACGCCAGTGAGAGTCAGTGCCGGGGGAACTCTACCCCAGTGAGAGTCAGTGCTGGGGAACTGTTCCCCAGTGAGAGTCAGTGCCAGGGGAACTGTATCCCAGTGAGAGTTAGTTCCATGGGATCTGTACCCCTGTGAGGGTCAGTGCCAGGGGAACTGTACCCCAGTGATAGTCAGTGCCAGAGGAATTGTACCACAGTTTGATTCAGTGCCAGGGGATCTTTGCCCCAGTGAGAGTCAGTGCTGGGGAACTGTACCCCAGTGAGAGTCAGTGGCATGGGAAATGTACCCCAGAGAGAGTCAGTGCTGGGGAACTGTACCCCAGTGAGAGTCAGTGCTGGGGAACTGTATCCCAGTGAGAGTCAGTGCTGGGTAACTGTATCCCAGTGAGAGTCAGTGGCAGGGGAACTGCACCCCAGTGAGAGTCGGTGCCAGGGGAAATGTACCCCAGTCAGAGTCAGTGCCAGGGGAACTGTACCCCAGTGAGAGTCAGTGCCAGGGGAACTTTACCCCAGTGAGAGTCAGTGCTGGGGAACTGTACCCCAGTGAGAATCAGTGCCGGGGAACTGCACCCCAGTGAGTGTCATTGCTGGTGGAACTGTACCCCAGTGATAGTCGGTGCTGGGGAACTGTACCCCAGTGAGAGTCAGTTCCCGGGGAATTGTACCCCAGTGAATGTCAGTGCCAGAAGAAATGTACCCCAGTGAGAGTCAGTGCTGGGGAACTGTACCCCAGTAAATTGTCAGTGCTGGGGGAACTGTACCCCAGTGAGAGTCAGTGCTGGGTAACTGTATCCCAGTGAGAGTCAGTGCCAGGGGAACTGCACCCCAGTGAGAGTCGGTGCCAGGGGAAATGTACCCCAGTGAATGTCAGTGCCAGATGAACTGTACCCCAGTGACAGTCAGTGCTGGGGAACTGTACCCCAGTGAAAGTCAGTGCTGGGGGAACTGTACCCCAGTGAGAGTCAGTGCCAGGGGAACTGTACCCCAGTGAGAGTCAGTGCTGGGGAACTGTACCCCAGTGAGAGTCAGTGCTTGGGAACTGTACCCCAGTGTGAGTCAGTGCCAGGGGAACTGTACCCCAGTGAGAGTCAGTGCCGGTGAACTGTACCCCAGTGAGAGTCAGTGTCTGGGGAACTGTACCTCAGTGAGAGTTAGTGCCAGGGGAACTGTACCCCAGTGAATGTCAGTGCGAGAAAACTGTACCCCAGTGAGAGTCAGTGCTGGGGAACTGTACCCCAGTGAAAGTCAGTGCTGGGGGAAATGTACCCCAGTGAGATTCAGTGCCAGGCGAACTTGACACTGGTGAGAGATAGTGCTGGGGAACTGTACCCCAGTGAGAGTCAGTTGCATGGGAAATGTACCCCAGAGAGAGTCAGTGCTGGGGAACTGTACCCCAGTGAGAGTCAGTGCTGGGGAACTGTATCCCAGTGAGAATCAGTGCTGGGTAACTGTATCCCAGTGAGAGTCAGTGCTGGGGAACTGTACCCCTGTGAGAGTCAGTGCTGGGGAACTGTATCCCAGAGAGAGTCAGTGCTGGGTAACTGTATCCCAGCGAGAGTCAGTGCCAGGGGAACTGCACCCCAGTGAGAGTCAGTTGCATGGGAAATGTACCCCAGAGAGAGTCAGTGCTGGGGAACTGTACCCCAGTGAGAGTCAGTGCTGGGGAACTGTACCCCAGTGAGAGCCAGTGCTGGGGAACTGTATCCCAGTGAGAGTCAGTGCTGGGTAACTGTATCCCAGCGAGAGTCAGTGCCAGGGGAACTGCACCCCAGTGAGAGTCAGTGCCAGGGGAAAAGTACCCCAGTGAGAGTCAGTGCCAGGGGAAATGTACACCTGTGAGATTCAGTGCCAGGGAAACTGTACCCCAGTGAGACTCAGTGCTGGGGAACTGTAACCCAGTGAGAGTCAGTGCTGGGAAACTGTAACCCAATGAGTGCCATTGTTGTGGGAACTGTACCCTTGATAGTCGGTGCTGGGGAACTGTGCCCCAGTGAGAGTCAGTGCCAGGGGGAGTGTACACCACTGAATGTCAGTGCGAGAAGAACTGTACCCCAGTGAAAGTCAGTGCTGGGGGAACTGTACCCGAGTGAGAGTCAGTTCCAGGGGAACTGTAACCCAGTGAGAGTCAGTGCTGGGGAACTGTACCCCAGTGAGAGTCAGTGCTGGGAAACTGTACCCCAGTGTGAGTCAGTGCCAGGGGAACAGTACACCAGTGAGAGTCAGTGTCTGGGGAACTGTACCCGTGTGAGAGTCAGTGTCTGGGGAACTGTACCCCAGTGAGAGTCAGTGTTGGGTAACTGTAACCCTGTGAGAGACAGTGCCAGGGGAACTGTACCCCAGTGAGAGTCAGTGCTGGGGAACTGTACCCCAGTGAGAGTCAGTGCTGGGAAACTGTACCCCAGTGTGAGTCAGTGCCAGGGGAACAGTACACCAGTGAGAGTCAGTGTCTGGGGAACTGTACCCCTGTGAGAGTCAGTGTCTGGGGAACTGTACCCGAGTGAGAGTCAGTGTTGGGTAACTGTAACCCTGTGAGAGTCAGTGCCAGGGGAACTGTACCCCAGTGAGAATCAGTGCTGGCTAACTGTACCCCAATGAGCGTCAGTGCCAGGGGAACTGTGCCCCAGTGAGAGTTTGTGACAGAGCAGCTGCGCCACAGTAAGTGTCTGTGCCGGGGAACTGTATGCCAGTGAGAGTCAGTGCCAGGGGAACTGTAACACAGTGAGGGTCAGTGCCAGGGGAACTATGCCCCAGTGAGAGTCAGTGCCAGAGGAATTGTACCCCAGTGAGATTCAGTGCCAGGTGATCTTTGCCCCAGTGAGAGTCAGTGCTGGGGAACTGTACCCCAGTGAGAGTCAGTGCCATGGGAAATGTAGCCCAGAGAGAGTCAGTGCTGTGGAAGTGTATCCCAGTGAGAGTCAGTGCTGGGTAGCTGTATCCCAGTGAGAGTCAGTGCCAGGGGAACTGCACCCCAGTGAGAGTCAGTGCCAGGGGAAATGTACCCCAGTGAGAGTCAGTGCCAGGGGAAATGTACCCCAGTGAGAGTCAGTGCCAGGTGAACTGTACCCCAGTGAGAGTCATTGCCAGGGGAACTATACCCCAGTGAGAGTCAGTGCTGGGCAACTGTACCCCAGTGAGAATCAGTGCCGGGGAACTGCACGCAAGTGAGAGTCAGTGCCAGGGGAAATGTACCCCAGTGAGAGTCAGTGCCAGGGGAACTGTACCCCAGTGCGATTCTCTACCAGGGGAACTTTTCCCTGGTGAGAGATAGTGCTGGGGAACTGTACCCCAGTGAGAGTCAGTTGCATGGGAAATGTACCCCAGAGAGAGTCAGTGCTGGGGAACTGTACCCCAGTGAGAGTCAGTGCTGGGGAACTGTATCCCAGAGAGAGTCAGTACCGGGGAACTGTACCCCAGTGAGTGCCATTGCTGGGGGAACTGTACCTGTGATAGTCGGTGCTGGGGAACTGTGCCCCAGTGAGAGTCAGTGTCAGGGGAAGTGTATACCAATGAATATCAGTGCGAGAAGAACTGTACCACGGTGAAAGTCAGTGCTGGGGGAACTGTACCCGAGTGAGAGTCAGTGCCAGGGGAACTGTACCCCAGTGTGAGTCAGTGCTGGGGAACTGTACCCCAGTGTGAGTCAGTGTCTGGGGAACTGTACCCCAGTGAGAGTCAGTGTTGGGTAACTGTAACCCTGTGAGAGTCAGTGCCAGGGGAACTTTACCCAGTGAGAATCAGTGCTGGCTAACTGTACCCCAATGAGCGTCAGTGCCAGGGGAACTGTGCCCCAGTGAGAGTTTGTGACATAGCAGCTGCGCCACAGTAAGTGTCTGTGCCGGAGAACTGTACGCCAGTGAGAGTCAGTGCCAGGGGAACTGTACCCCAGTGAGGGTCAGTGCCAGGGGAACTGTGCCCCAGTGAGAGTCAGTGCCAGAGGAATTGTACCCCAGTGAGATTCAGTGCCAGGGGATCTTTGCCCCAGTGAGAGTCAGTGCTGGGGAACTGTAACCCAGTGAGAGTCAGTGCCATGGGAATTGTGGCCCAGAGAGAGTCAGTGCTGGGGAAGTGTACCCCAGTGAGAGTCAGTGCTGGGCAACTGTATCCCACTGAGAGTCAGTGTTGGGTAACTGTATCCCAGCGAGAGTCAGTGCCAGGGGAACTGCACCCCAGTGAGAGTCAGTTGCATGGGAAATGTACCCCAGAGAGAGTCAGTGCTGGGGAACTGTACCCCAGTGAGAGTCAGTGCTGGGGAACTGTACCCCAGTGAGAGCCAGTGCTGGGGAACTGTATCCCAGTGAGAGTCAGTGCTGGGTAACTGTATCCCAGCGAGAGTCAGTGCCAGGGTAACTGCACCCCAGTGAGAGTCAGTGCCAGGGGAAAAGTACCCCAGTGAGACTCAGTGCCAGGGGAAATGTACACCTGTGAGATTCAGTGCCAGGGAAACTGTACCCCAGTGAGAGTCAGTGCTGGGGAACTGTAACCCAGTGAGAGTCAGTGCTGGGAAACTGTACCCCAGTGAGCGCCATTGCTGTGGGAACTGTACCCTTGATAGTCGGTGCTGGGGAACTGTGCCCCAGTGAGAGTCAGTGCCAGGGGAAGTGTACACCACTGAATGTCAGTGCGAGAAGAACTGTACCCCAGTGAAAGTCAGTGCTGGGGGAACTGTACCCGAGTGAGAGTCAGTTCCAGGGGAACTGTAACCCAGTGAGAGTCAGTGCTGGGGAACTGTGCCCCAGTGAGAGTCAGTGCTGGGAAACTGTACCCCAGTGTGAGTCAGTGCCAGGGGAACAGTACACCAGTGAGAGTCAGTGTCTGGGGAACTGTACCCGTGTGAGAGTCAGTGTCTGGGGAACTGTACCCCAGTGAGAGTCAGTGTTGGGTAACTGTAACCCTGTGAGAGACAGTGCCAGGGGAACTGTACCCCAGTGAGAGTCAGTGCTGGGGAACTGTACCCCAGTGAGAGTCAGTGCTGGGAAACTGTACCCCAGTGTGAGTCAGTGCCAGGGGAACAGTACACCAGTGAGAGTCAGTGTCTGGGGAACTGTACCCCTGTGAGAGTCAGTGTCTGGGGAACTGTACCCGAGTGAGAGTCAGTGTTGGGTAACTGTAACCCTGTGAGAGTCAGTGCCAGGGGAACTGTACCCCAGTGAAAATCAGTGCTGGCTAACTGTACCCCAATGAGCGTCAGTGCCAGGGGAACTGTGCCCCAGTGAGAGTTTGTGACAGAGCAGCTGCGCCACAGTAAGTGTCTGTGCCGGGGAACTGTATGCCAGTGAGAGTCAGTGCCAGGGGAACTGTACCACAGTGAGGGTCAGTGCCAGGGGAACTATGCCCCAGTGAGAGTCAGTGCCAGAGGAATTGTACCCCAGTGAGATTCAGTGCCAGGTGATCTTTGCCCCAGTGAGAGTCAGTGCTGGGGAACTGTACCCCAGTGAGAGTCAGTGCCATGGGAAATGTAGCCCAGAGAGAGTCAGTGCTGGGGAAGTGTATCCCAGTGAGAGTCAGTGCTGGGTAGCTGTATCCCAGTGAGAGTCAGTGCCAGGGGAACTGCACCCCAGTGAGAGTCAGTGCCAGGGGAAATGTACCCCAGTGAGAGTCAGTGCCAGGGGAAATGTACCCCAGTGAGAGTCAGTGCCAGGTGAACTGTACCCCAGCGAGAGTCATTGCCAGGGGAACTATACCCCAGTGAGAGTCAGTGCTGGGCAACTGTACCCCAGTGAGAATCAGTGCCGGGGAACTGCACCCCAGTGAGAGTCAGTGCCAGGGGAAATGTACCCCAGTGAGAGTCAGTGCCAGGGGAACTGTACCCCAGTGCGATTCACTACCAGGGGAACTTTTCCCAGGTGAGAGATAGTGCTGGGGAACTGTACCCCAGTGAGAGTCAGTTGCATGGGAAATGTACCCCAGAGAGAGTCAGTGCTGGGGAACTGTACCCCAGTGAGAGTCAGTGCTGGGGAACTGTATCCCAGAGAGAGTCAGTGCCGGGGAACTGTACCCCAGTGAGTGCCATTGCTGGGGGAACTGTACCCGTGATAGTCGGTGCTGGGGAACTGTGCCCCAGTGAGAGTCAGTGTCAGGGGAAGTGTATACCAATGAATATCAGTGCGAGAAGAACTGTACCACGGTGAAAGTCAGTGCTGGGGGAACTGTACCCGAGTGAGAGTCAGTGCCAGGGGAACTGTACCCCAGTGAGAGTCAGTGCTGGGGAACTGTACCCCAGTGTGAGTCAGTGCCAGGGGAACAGTACCGCAGTGAGAGTCAGTGTCTGGATAACTGTAACCCTGTGAGAGTCAGTGTCTGGGGAACTGTACCCCAGTGAGAGTCAGTGTTGGGTAACTGTAACCCTGTGAGAGTCAGTGCCAGGGGAACTTTACCCAGTGAGAATCAGTGCTGGCTAACTGTACCCCAATGAGCGTCAGTGCCAGGGGAACTGTGCCCCAGTGAGAGTTTGTGACGTAGCAGCTGCGCCACAGTAAGTGTCTGTGCCGGAGAACTGTACGCCAGTGAGAGTCAGTGCCAGGGGAACTGTACCCCAGTGAGGGTCAGTGCCAGGGGAACTGTGCCCCAGTGAGAGTCAGTGCCAGAGGAATTGTACCCCAGTGAGATTCAGTGCCAGGGGATCTTTGCCCCAGTGAGAGTCAGTGCTGGGGAACTGTAACCCAGTGAGAGTCAGTGCCATGGGAATTGTAGCCCAGAGAGAGTCAGTGCTGGGGAAGTGTACCCCAGTGAGAGTCACTGCTGGGCAACTGTACCCCAGTGAGAGTCAGTGCTGGGCAACTGTATCCCAGTGAGAGTCAGTGCTGGGTAGCTGTATCCCACTGAGAGTCAGTGCTGGGTAGCTGTATCCCAGTGAGAGTCAGTGCCAGGGGAACTGCACCCCAGTGAGAGTCAGTGCTAGGGGAAATGTACCCCAGTGAGAGTCAGTGCCAGGGGAACTGTACCCCAGTGAGAGTCAGTGCCAGGGGAACTATACCCCAGTGAGAGTCAGTGCTGGGGAACTGTACCCCAGTGAGAATCAGTGCCGGGGAACTGCACCCCAGTGAGTGTCATTGCTGGGGGAACTGTACACCAGTGATAGTCTGTGCTGGGGAACTGTACCCCAGTGAGAGTCAGTGCTGGGTAACTGTACCCCAGTGAAAGTCAGTGCTCAGGGAACTGTACCCCAGTAAGAGTCAGTGCCAGCGGAACTGTACCCCAGTGAGAGTCAATGCTGGGGAACTGTACCCCAGTGAGAGTCAGTGCTGGGGAACTGTATCCCAGTCTGAGTCAGTGCCAGGGGAACTGTACCCCAGTGAGAGTCAGTGCTGGGGAACTGTACCCCAGTGTGAATCAGTGCCAGGGGAACAGTACCCCAGTGAGAGTCAGTGCCGTTGAACTGTACCCCAGTGATTGTCAGTGTCTGGGGAACGGTTCCCCAGTGAGAGTCAGTGTCTGGGGTAATGTACCCCTGTGAGAGTCAGTGTCTGGGGAACTGTACCCCAGTGAGAGTCAGTGTTGGGTAACTGTACCCCTGTGAGTGTCAGTGCCAGGCAACTGTACCCCAGTGAGAGTCAGTGCTGGGGAACTGTACCCCAGTGAGCGTCAGTGTCTGGGGAACTGTACCCCAGTGAGAGTCAGTGTCTGGGGTACTGTACCCCTGTGAGAGTCAGTGTCTGGGGAACTGTACCCGAGTGAGAGTCAGTGTTGGGTAACTGTAACCCTGTGAGAGTCAGTGCCAGGGGAACTGTACCCCAGTGAGAATCAGTGCTGGCTAACTGTACCCCAATGAGCGTCAGTGCCAGGGGAACTGTGCCCCAGTGAGAGTTTGTGACAGAGCAGCTGCGCCACAGTAAGTGCCTGTGCCGGGGAACTGTACGCCAGTGAGAGTCAGTGCCAGGGGAACTGTACCCCAGTGAGGGTCGGTGCCAGGGGAACTATGCCCCAGTGAGAGTCAGTGCCAGAGGAATTGTACCCCAGTGAGATTCAGTGCCAGGGGATCTTTGCCCCAGTGAGAGTTAGTGCTGGGGAACTGTACCCCAGTGAGAGTCAGTGCCATGGGAAATGTAGCCCAGTGAGAGTCAGTGCTGGGGAAGTGTACCCCAGTGAGAGTCAGTGCTGGGCAACTGTATCCCAGTGAGAGTCAGTGCTGGGTAGCTGTATCCCAGTGAGAGTCAGTGCCAGGGGAACTGCACCCCAGTGAGAGTCAGTGCCAGGGGAAATGTACCCCAGTGAGAGTCAGTGCCGGGGGAACTGTACCCCAGTGAGAGTCAGTTCCAGGGGAACTATACCCCAGTGAGAATCAGTGCTGGGGAACTGTACCCCAGTGAGAATCAGTGCCGGGGAACTGCACCCCAGTGAGTGTCATTGCTGGGGGAACTGTACCCCAGTGATAGTCGGTGCTGTGGAACTGTACCCCAGTGAGAGTCAGTGCCAGGGGAACTGTACCCCAGTGAGAGTCAGTGCCAGCGGAACTGTACCCCAGTGAGAGTCAATGCTGGGGAACTGTACCCCAGTGAGAGTCAGTGCTGGGGAACTGTACCCCAGTGTGAGTCAGTGCCAGGGTAACTGTACCCCAGTGAGAGTCAGTGCCGGTGAATTGTACCCCAGTGATTGTCAGTGTCTGAGGAACTGTACCCCAGTGAGAGTCAGTGTCTGGTGTACTGTACCCCTGTGAGAGTCAGTGTCTGGGGAACTGTACCCCAGTGAGAGTCAGTGTTGGGTAACTGTACCCCTGTGAGCCTCAGTGCCGGGGCAACTGTACCCCAGTGAGAGTCAATGCTGGGGAACTGTTCCCCATTGAGAGTCAGTGCCGGGGAACTGTACCCTCGTGAGAGTCATTACCAGGGGTACAGAACCCACGAAATAGTCTGTGTCATATACCAGGCAGGATCCTATTGAGTCTGCACTCTACTGTCTCCAAAGCCTGAACACCCTTCCTATTGTGTGGAGCCCAATACCGCGCACAGTACGCTAACCGAGATCTTATTAAGGTTTAAAATAGGCTCATTATTAACTCTTAACTTTTATATCGTATACCTTGTGCGATAAAACACGACTTGCGCACGATGCGCAGTGGTCGGTATAACGTGGTGGCGCTATTACAGTACGCTACTAAATAATAAGAGTGGTCCCTATGTGTCGTGACCTTTTGCCCCATTGTTTCCAGCTCTACTCTGACCTGCAGCTTTTCTTAGATTGCAGTCAGTGTTTAATACAATCTGTGACCCCACACACCACTGACGGTGGGTTAGAAGGGTGTAAGCTCAGAAATGGTAACTAAACATTAACGAGGGGTCATTTGGTTATATCTGTTCTTGCATCCAGTGCACCTTACCGAGGTGTGAAGTAGAAAGTAAGCACAGTTGTTTCTGCCCGAAATATATGGAGCGCTTAAGACACTGGCAACTTTGAAATAGGCATTAATACAAATAGATAATGAGTAGAATGTTTTGGTCAATAGAAGCGAATGCCCATTTTAGACGTGGCCGTTTTAAGTGATGGGGACTGTATTGAATTCCATCTGCCACATTTTACTCCATTGCATCACCTTAACTATATGTTATAGTTTCCCAAATCAGTTTCTCCATTGGCGGAATTTGGAAATTAAAGGAAGGCTTTTATTAATACATCTTCCATATCAGGATAACTCTACCCAACTTCTTCTGTACAGCAGAGTTAAGAGGAGTTTGTTATAAGACTGGAGTTTCGCCCCATTACCTTTACACACAGGCTATGAGGTTCGAGCCCAGCAACCAATGGGATCTGTGCCCTGGGACCAATGGGATCAGTGCCCAGCAACCAATGGGATCCGTGCCAAGCAACCAATGGGATCTGTGCCCAGGGACCAAAGGGATCTGTGCCCAGGGACCAATGGGATTCGTGCCCAGCGACCAATGGGATCCGTGCCCAGCAACCAATGGGATCCGTGCCCAGGGACCAATGGGATCTGTGCCCAGTGACCAATGGGATCCATGCCCAGCGACCAATGGGATCCGTGCCCAGCAACCAATGGGATCCGTGCCCAGGGACCAATGGGTCTGTGCCCAGGGACCAATGGAATCAGTGCCCAGCAACCAATGGTATCTGTGCCCAGGGACCAATGGGATCTGTGCCCAGGGACCAATGGGATCTGTGCCCAGGGACCAATGGGATCAGTGCCCAGGGACCAATGGGATCTGTGCCCAGGGACCAATGGGATCAGTGCCCAGGGACCAATGGGATCTGTGCCCAGCGACCAATGGGATCCGTGCCCAGCAACCAATGGGATCCATGCCCAGGGACCAATGGGATCCGTGCCCAGGGACCAATGGGATCTGTGCCAAGCAACCAATGGGATCCATGCCCAGCAACCAATGGGATCTGTGCCCAGGGACCAATGGGATCTGTGACCAGCGACCAATGGGATCTGTGACCAGCGACCAATGGGATCAGTGCCCAGGGACCAATGGGATCCGTGCCCAGCAACCAATGAGATCTGTGCCCAGGAACCAATGGGATCAGTGCCCTGGGGCCATATGGGATCTGTGCCCAGGGACCAATGGGATCTGTGCTCAGGGACCAATGGGATTCGTGCCCAGGGGCCCCAGTTGAATCTGGGGCCCCCACAAGAATTGTCTCATGAGGCACGGTGCTGAGGAGCATGCAGAGTGCAGCGGGGAAGCTTCACTGGGTCCCACCTCAGTCAGAAGCCATGGCTCGGGTCAGCTGAGAGCAGAGGGCCAGTGCCAGGTGCAACGCTGACTGACAGTTCTGCCGCTGGCTGATTGCTCCCTGCCAAGCTGAGCTCCTGAACACCTCAGAAGGCACCGCCGGACTCCCTCACCCGATCCAGGCTGAGCCCCTGAACACCTCAGAAGGCACCGCCGGACTCCCTCACCCGATCCAGGCTGAGCCCCTGAACACCTCAGAAGGCACCGCCGGACTCCCTCACCCGATCCAGGCTGAGCCCCTGAACACCTCAGAAGGCACCGCCGGACTCCCTCACCCGATCCAGGCTGAGCCCCTGAACACCTCAGAAGGCACCGCCGGACTCCCTCACCCGATCCAGGCAGAGCTCCGGAACCCCTCAGAAGGCATTGCTGGACTCCCTCACCCGATCCAGGCTGAGCCCCTGAACACCTCAGAAGGCACCGCCGGACTCCCTCACCCGATCCAGGCTGAGCCCCTGAACACCTCAGAAGGCACCGCCGGACTCCCTCACCCGATCCAGGCAGAGCTCCGGAACCCCTCAGAAGGCATTGCTGGACTCCCTCACCCGATCCAGGCTGAGCCCCTGAACACCTCAGAAGGCACCGCCGGACTCCCTCACCCGATCCAGGCTGAGCCCCTGAACACCTCAGAAGGCACCGCCGGACTCCCTCACCCGATCCAGGCTGAGCCCCTGAACACCTCAGAAGGCACCGCCGGACTCCCTCACCCGATCCAGGCTGAGCCCCTGAACACCTCAGAAGGCACCACCGGACTCCCTCACCCGATCCAGGCTGAGCCCCTGAACACCTCAGAAGGCACCACCGGACTCCCTCACCCGATCCAGGCTGAGCCCCTGAACACCTCAGAAGGCACCGTTGGACTCCCTCACCCGATCCAGGCTCTGCTCCGGCATAGCGCCCCCTCTCGGGACCAGGCTGAAAACTTGGGGCAGGTCTGTAAGAATTCGCAATGATTTACAGTTCTGAAGATTCATTTTTTTGATTAAAGGATCCCTGAGCAATGTGCTTTTAAATTTCCAGGGATAAAAATGGCGGACACCACATGGCCGAGACAAAAGAGGCTTGGAATGCAGCTTTCTGTGTCTGGAAGGAAGGTTCAATGAAGACAAAGGACATCTAAACTGCAAAAGAGACTTTTGTATCTTGAATGGGAAGCGTTAACATTTGAATGGATTTTAAATCACCCAGTACTGGACAATAGAGCAGTTGTATCTCCCTTTTGTTTCAGCCCAGGGAGCTCCGAAAATCACATTAACTCAGTCTAACCACTTTGAGTTAGCCTATCACAGCTTTCTCTTGTGTATTGGACCCTTTTGGGTGGGGAATTTTGCACACAGCCCTTGCAAGGCAGAACGGGAGGGGCTCACCAGATATAAAGGTAAGGGCTGAAAAGCCAGCTCTCTCTCTTGACTTCCTGGGACCATAGGTGAGTCTCTCGCTCTCTCTCTCTCTCTTCGCTGGACCACATGTGAGCAGAGTTTCTGACTCCTCAACAAGGCAACCTAGCAGGAGTTAAGGGGGGGATGGTGATTTAAGGGAATTGCTAAGATTGTTTAAATAACATTGTAGCCATTGTATCCCTCGTTTTCACCGTCTGCAACCCCCCTGTTATATTGTTTTACAATTTCACTGTGTTCGTGTGGGATAGTTTGATATTGTGATTATAGTTTCTTTTAGTTAATAAAGCTTGATTTTTTGCTCTCATCCAAACCACTTGTTCCGTTTTAATATCAATAATTATAAGTTCCTCCACTCAGAACTAAAGGAGGGGTAGCGATTCGAAACCACTGTTTGTAAATTGGTTTAGAGTGCAGCAGCAAAAAGACTGCTGGCCAGGTAGATTACCTTAAACCAGTCAAGAAGCCCCCGAAATCCTTACAGGTCCACGGCTCTTGGAGGGAGAGGGAGCACCCTCTGTCTTGGGGACGCAAGGTGGAGTGGGGAGGGGGGGGCGACCCTGAATAATCTTGGTGCACAGGGCCCCCAAGAATTCTCGATTCAGCTCCACATTTGAGTGTTTGGGAGCGGTGTCTTTGAGCTTTATCTCCCTGGGTTTCACTGGTGCTCAGCTGTGTTCTCAGGGGATTGCGTGAGCCATGTGGATTCCTCAGTATGTGCGTGGTCTGAGGTGGCAGCAGGCCCGATGAGTTCAAGGTCCTTTTCCTGTTTGCTGCTTTTACGCTCTTTGGTATCTAAAGCTGCATTTCACTGCACTACAGCCTCAGACCGGGAGCAGTAGAGCGTGAAGTGCCCACCGGAAAACCCAAGTTACACTGCGGGCTGCGAACAACACTCGGCCTGCCAGGACAGAGCTCCGTGTATGCTGCTTCCCCCCAACTCCCCATGACTAGGAGGGCACAGACAGCAGTGTTAGGGTCGCCAATCCTCCAGGATTGCCCTGGAGTCTCCAGGAATTAAAATATTAATCCCTAGAAAAAAACAGGAGAGGAATCCGGGAGAAAACTCAAACAGGGTGGGTTTTTTCCATTTTCTTTGAACACTTTTGTTTATTATTAGTTATAAAAATATTGGAGCTGGAAACAGACTGTTTGAGTGTATGGGGTGGTTGGAGACAAAAGCTGAGGCAATGAAACCTCCCAGCGTAGGTCCAACCAGAGTTTTTTTTATTCGTTCCTGGAATGTGGGCGTCGCTGGCAAGGCCAGCATTTATTGCCCATCCCTAATTGCCCTTGAGAAGGTGATGGTGAGCCACATTCTTGAACCACTGCATTCCGTACGGTGAAGGTACTCCCACAGTGCTATTAGGGAGAGAGTTCCAGGATTTTGATCCAGCGACGATGAAGAATCGGCGATATATTTCCAAGTCAGGATGGTGTGTGACTTGGAGGGGAACTTGGAGGAGGTGGTGTTCCCATGCGTCTGCTGCCCTTGTCCTTCTAGGTGGTAGAGGTCGCGGATTTGGGAGGTACAGTCGAAGAAGCCTTGGCGAGTTGCTGCAGTGCATCTTGTAGATGGTACACACTGCAGCCACGGTACGCCGGTGGTGGAGGAAGTGAATGTTTAAGATGGTGGATGGGGTGCCAATCAAGCGGGCTACTTTGTCCTGGATGGTGTCGAGCTTCTTGAGTGTTGTTGGAGCTGCACTCATCCAGGCAAGTGGAGAGTATTCCATCACACTCCTTACTTGTGCCTTGTAGATGGTGTAAAGTCTTTGGGGAGTCAGGAGGTGAGACACTCGCCACAGAATACCTAGCCTCTGACCTGCTCTTGTTGCCACAGTATTTATGTGGCTGGTCCAGTTTAGTTTCTGGTCAATGGTGATCCCCAGGATGTTAATGGTGGGGGATTCGGCGATGGTAATGCCGTTGAATGTCAATGCCGTTGAATGTCAAGAGGCGGAGGTTAGACTCTCACTTGTTGGAGATAGTCATTGCCTGGCATTTGTGTGGCGCGAATGTTACCTGTCACTTATCAGCCCAAGCCTGAACGTCAACCAGGTCTTGTTGCATGCGGGCATGGACTGCTTCATTATCTGAGGAGTTGTGAATGGTGTTGAGTTGGTAACCCTAAGCCATGCCCACTTTCTCATAACATTAAAAAGGCTCTGGAGTAAGTTTATAAAGTTCCCAAGGGAGCCAATACATTGTGTGAGCAATTTATAAAGCTGGTTTCACACCAGGCTGCAGCGCTGCAGCGATAATGCAGCGCTCCCTCGGGACTGGCCTGCAATATCAGCCTAGATTGTGTCCTGGAATAAAGATTCAGCGTGTTCCAGAGTCAGATCAGGATCCGACCTTGCATTGAGTCACACAAGAAACTGCCTCGCATGAGTGTGAAAGTTACAGTATAACTACATTCTAAACTCACGTGATTACATAGTTACAATGGATGCAAAAATGTAATTGCATTCAAGAATACAGTGTACCTGCGAAACTGCAGAGCATCTCTTCCTCATCCATGAGTTCACTCTCACCGTCCTCATGATGTTTGCCCTGCTAAGATTAGAAAGTTGTTCAGTTAGAGAAGGGACCTCTAGATATTCCCAGTGTCTTGGCCAATATTCATCTCTCAACCAACACTACCAGAAGCAGACTACCTGGTCATTTATCTCACTGCTCTTTGTGGGAGCCTGTTGTGTACAGATTGGCTGCAGTGTTTGCCTTTTTAACAACAGTGAATGAGCTTTAAATGTAATCCATAGGATGTCCCAAGGCATTTTGCAGCCTGAGGATAATGTGCAATATATTTGCAGGGTTATGGGAAAAGAGCGGGAGAGTTGGATGAATTGAATAGTTCTTGCAAAGAGTCAGCACAGGCACAATGGGGCGAAAGGCGTCCTTCTGAGCTGTATGATTCTATAAATGAAAGTTCTTTCTTTCCTCTCCTTGATGGCCATTCGAGGGAAATATTCAAAGTACTGGGGGGGTGGAAGGTAACGATATGTATCAGGCATGCTTGACACACACCATTATTATAAAGTAATGGTGGGAACTGCTACCTTAGCTCATTCAGTCAAACAACAACAACTTGTATTTATATAGCGCCTTTAACATAGTAAAACGTCCCAAGGCGCTGCACAGGAGTGTTACAAGACAACAAATTCAGGTTATTAAACTTCTTGCAGCACTCCAGCCAGGTAGTTAGAGTTTCTTATTTATTCAATTTTGGGATGTGGGCACCGCTGGCAAGGTCACATTTATTGCCCATCTCTAGTTGCTCTGAGGAGGTGGTGGTGGGCCATCTTTTTGAACCACTGCGATGCTGCAACAGAGTGGCTTGTGAGGTCACTTCAGAGGGCAGTTAAGAGTCAACTCCGTCGGTGTAGGACTGGAGTCACATACAGGCCAGATTGGGTAGATCGGCAGATTTCCTTCCCTGAAGTGTTAATGTTTGTGCCCATCTCCTGCCATGTAGCCTGAGCCACTCGCCTAGCCACCTGGCCGGAGGACCTGCCTCCTCTGGGCACTTGCTCCAGGAACAACTCCACCATCCCGTCTGAAAATTACACAGTTTGCTGCTCAGGTGACTCCTGGAAATTCCTGTGCTGCCCCTTTGAACTCAGAAATGGCAGTGTCCTGGAGGACTGCGGTGGGACTTCCTGCCAAGCTCCCAATGAGAGGCGAACATTGATGCATGGGGCTTGCCCAACCTTTGCCAATGAGGCTCAATCTGGGAAAAGAGCACCAACATTTAGACACTTGCCAAATCGCATCACCCATCTGAGGTCAGAGCCCAGGGCACCAGTGCCATTGTCAACCACTCCCAGCTCAGATGGGAAACGGTTAGACCCAAACTTAAGTTGCCTCCACTGTAACGCAAAATCTGCCATAACCCCAATCTTAGATGAGTTACCCCAACCCCCCAGCCCCCCTCCCTCCACCCGTCATTACTCCAGCAGTGAGATATGTTCATATCCCACACTCGCCAACCTGTGGTCCCTGAGTGACTTTGCCAATTTAGTGCTGGTTTGTGCTGAGTTGTGGACTGTTCTATACTGTGGGTCTGTGCCCACTTTGAGCTTAATTGAAATCGACCCATTTGGTGTCCGTCGCAGCCAGCAGAGAATGAGGAGCCTTCGATCTGGTCAGAATGGCTGGGTACAAACCTCGATGCTAGAAACGAGGATACAGAACCCTCCAGGTTCCCCTCCAATTTACACAATATCCCAACACGGACTTGTATTGTCGTTCCTTCGTCGTCGCTGGGTGAAAATCCTCCCTCCTTACCAGCACTGTGGGGGCACCTTCACCACACGGACTGCAGTGTTTCAAGAAGAAGGCCCACCAACACCTTCTCAGGGGCAACTAGGGGTTACTAGCGATGCTCATACCTCGAGAGTTAATGAATTAAAAACTAATCTCTGCTGCACTTCAAATACCCCAAGGTAATACACTCTTACATCAAACTTGTTTTTCCCACTTTCCCAACCAAGGACCCACAAAATTGACCTCTGCCGTGATGGATTACCCTAAAAGTTGGTTATCAAAGGCAAAACTAGGATCGCTAGGCTTCTCAGTCTTTGCAGCCTATATTCCTATTTTAATGTTATAATTTATAATTAAATGCAGAAATCTGGATCTATAATCCAGAGATCATGAATTCAATTTTTTTTTAAACCTGGAAATAAAAAGCTGGTACCAATAAAAGTGACCATGTGTCAGCTGTGGCTCAGTGGGTGGCACTCTTGCCTTTGTGTCAGAAGGTCGTGGGTTCAAGTCCCACTCCAAAGACTTGAGCACATAATGTAGGCTGTCACTCCAGTGCAATACTGAAGGAGTGCTGCACTGTCAAAGGTGCTGTCTTTCAGATGAGATATTAAACCGATGCCCCGTCTGCTCTCTCAGGTGGATGTAAAAGATCCCATGGCACTATTTCGAAGAAGAGCAGGGGAGTTATCCTTGGTGTCCTGGGCCAATATTTATCCCTCAACCAACATAACAAAAACAGATTATCTGGTCATTAGCACATTGCAGATTATGGGAGCTTGCTGTGTGCAAATTGGCTGTTGCGTTTCCTACATTACAACAGTGACTACACTTCAAAAGTACTTCATTGGCTGTAAAGCGCTCTGGGACGTCCTGAGGTCATGAAAGGTGCTATAGAATTGCAAGTCTTTCTTTTTCTTTCATTAAAAGCTGTCAGGTTGTCATTAAAAACCCAACTGGTTCACTAATGTCCTCTGGGGAATGAAGCCTGCTGTCCTTACCCGGTCTGACCTATATGTTACTCCAGGCACACACCATTGTTAAGTCTGTGTGTTATAGTGAGAATTACTACACAGACCACAAGAGTAAATTCAACAGGTCTTTACTGGTTGGAGGTCGGACTATACTGAATACAATATTATTACACTGTGCTTATATACCGGTGTGGTCACCACTGGTATTACGTATACAGCAGCCAAAGAAAGTAGTACCTTTCTTAAGGTGGACCAGGCTTAAGTTCTCTTAAGGTGGAACAGGTTACATACACCACAATCCTCCCTTTTTAGCTTAACAGTCATATCCCCAAATAAACATAACATATATACATATATAACTTCAGGTATAACAGTTCAAAGGTTCAGTCTCTCAGGAGGCTTTCTGATTCGGCTTGGATAACGCCTTTCAGTGGTCTCTGATTCTTGTTGTTGAGGTGCCTCCTCTAGTTGGTTGCCAATGTATTGGGTGTCATCATCATCAAATACATTCTCGGCCGAGGTAGATGCTTCAGGTTCATGAACGTCTTCCACAGCTGTCTCGGTCACAACCATGGGTTCGACCCTTGCTCTCGACTCTACCAGTTGATCCGCATGACGCCTTATCACATTATGACCAATATCTACGGTGTACATCAGAGGTCCTTGTCTGGCCCGGATTGTTCCGGACTGCCATTTGTCGTTTCCATAGCCCCTTGCCATCACTGGTTGTCCTACGTCGAAAGTTCGAGTGGTCTTGCTGTTGATATGCCGAAACTGTTTGTTTTCCACTTCCCTCCGCACATTTGGTTTTAACAAGTCCAACTTGGACCGCAACCTCCTGTTATAAAACATCATGGCAGGACTTTGGTTAGTCACGGCATGATCGGCGTTTCTATATGACATCAGGAACTTATCGACCTTGTGTTGCAGCGGAATCTGATCATCATTCATGGCCTTAATAGCCTTTTTGAATGTCTGGACAAATCTTTCAGCCAACCCGTTTGTCGCCGGATGATATGGGGCAGAGGTATAATGTTTAACTCCATTCTTCTTTAAGAATTGTTGGAATTCTTCCGATACAAACTGTGGTCCGTTGTCCGAACAGATCTGTTCTGGCAATCCGTTCCTTGCGAATATTGTTCTTAACACCGCAATTGTCTTTTCTGAAGTAGTGGTATTCATCTTGATGACTTCTGGCCATTTGGAATGTGCGTCCACCGCGATTAGGAACATGGAGTCCATGAATGGACCAGCAAAGTCAATGTGTACGCGTTGCCATGGGGCTGAAGGCCATTCCCATGGGTGTAGCGGTGCTATCGGAGGTGCATTTTGCACTTTTTGACGCCCAGCGCAGCTTTTCGTTAACTCCTCAATCTGTTGGTCAATACCCGGCCACCATACGTAAGCCCTAGCAAGACTTTTCATTTTAACTCCCCCCAGATGACCTTCATGTAGTTCTTTTAAAACTCTTTCCCTTAACTTGGGAGGAATAATCACTCTTGTCCCGTACATCAAAGTACCATGGCAGACGGACAGCTGGTCTCGCCTTGCCGAGAATGCCGGTAACAGAGGATCACCCCGTGTTGGCCATCCTTTCACTGTCACCTCGTAGACTCTGGACAGTGTTGGGTCGTTCCTGGTTTCTCTTTCAATACTTGCGTTGGTGACAGGTAAACACTCGATAATGGTCGAATGAAATAACTCAACAGGGTCAACTTCCTTCGTGTCTTCATCTTCAGGTAGTGGCAGGCGCGACAGGCCATCAGCATTGCCATGCTGTTTCGTACCTTTGAATTCTATCTGATATTGATGTGCCCCTAAGAAAAGAGACCATCTCTGGAGACGCTGTGCTGTCATCACCGAAACACCCTTCTTAGGGTTAAAAATGGACACCAACGGTTGATGGTCCGTCAGAAGTGTGAATTTTTGGCCCTGTAGGTAATGATTAAACTTCTTCACTCCCCATACAAGGCTAAGGGCCTCCCGATCGATCTGCGCATAGTTGCGCTCAGCGGAGGTCAATGATCTGGATGCAAACGCGACTGGCCTTTCCATGCCATTTGGCAATTTATGTGAGAGTACTGCCCCAATACCATATGGAGAAGCATCACAAGCCAACCGAATAGGCAGTGTCGGGTTGAAGTGAGCCAACACTTCCTCTGAGGTGATCAATTCTTTGCTTTTGCGAAATGCCTTCTTACAGTTTTCGCCCCAGTCCCATGGTACCCCTTTCTGTAAAAGAGCGTTCAACGGATGCAGCACCGTGGATAGATTTGGCAGAAATTTATGGTAGTAGTTAATTAATCCTAGAAATGACCTCAACTGAGAGACATTCTCCAGAGCGGGAGCCTTTACAACTGCCGTTATCTTGTCAGGAGACTTATGAAGCCCCTCCCGGTCAATGACATGACCACAGTACGAGATCCGCTTCTGGAAGAACTCACATTTCTGCCGATTTACTCTAAGTCCATACTCTTTCAGTCTGTTGAGCACCAGTTCCTAGTTAGCGAGATGCTGTTCATCACCATCACCTGTGATCAGAATGTCGTCCAGGTAACATTGTGTGCCTGGAATTCCCTGTAATACCTGCTTCATGGCCCTCTGCCAAATTGCTGGAGCCGATGCCACACCAAAAACCAGCCTATTGTACTGGTACAACCCTCGATGCGTGTTGACCGTGAGGTATTAGCGTGACTCTTCTTCAACCTCCATCTGCAAGTACGCCTGTGCCAGGTCTATCTTGGTGAAGTGTTTCCCGCCAGACAGTGAAGCGAAAATATCCTCAATCCGTGGAAGCGGATACTGCACCGTGTGAAGCACCGGATTAACGGTGATCTTGAAATCTCCACAGATGCGAACCTTCCCTGGATCTCCTGGCTTATTGTTCGCAGGACGTTTCATAATGGGAACAATGGGCGTAGCCCACTCACTCCAATCTACTTTAGACAGTACCCCTGAACGTTCTAGTGCTTCCAGCTCCGCTTCAACCGCAGGTCGTATTGCATAGGGTACCGGTCTGGCTTTAAAAAATTTTGGTTGTGCATGTTCATCAATCTTGATGTTTGCCGTAATTCCTCTCAGTGTTCCCAGTCCCGGCTGGAACACCCCTTTAGCCTCATCCAATATTCTGGACAATCGTTTAGGTTTGACAGCTGTTTCCCCGGAATCTACCGTTAGTGCTTTCAAGGAGTGCCAGTCCATATTCATTTTCCTAATCCACTCCCGTCCTAGTAGTGGTGGACCTCCTTCAGGTAGCACATATAAGTCCATTACTTGGCTTCCTTCGCCCTTGTGGACCACTTCTACCTCTATTTTTCCGATGGGGTACACTCTTTGCCCCGTGTACGTTTTCAATATAATCTCCGTATCCTGTAAGGGAATATGTTGGAATAACCTTCTGTAATCTTTCTTATTCATGACCGTCAATGCCGATCCAGTGTCCAATTCCATTTTTACTTGGACTCCTGCTATCTTAAGAGTGACCCAAATTGTCTGGAGGTCTGTATCCTTACCAACGTTGTGTATTCTTAAGCTATCCAGTTCATTACTGCTAGCGTCTGAATCTGACTTCTGTTCAGTCAAACTGTTCTTTGTCACCTTGTGTACCTTTGCATATTTTCCTTGCAGTGACTTTTTATTGCTGGTCTTCTTTCCTGACCGGCATACTTTAGCTATGTGTCCAAGCCTGCCACACGTTCTGCATTCTTGGTTTTTAAACCAACACTGGTTCTGATCGTGCGTTGTCTTTCCACAATGATAACATTTGACAGAACTCAAACCCAATTTGTTTGTACCGAGTTCCGGTGACCGTAGCTGCATTACTGCCGTGCCTCTCGCTGCGGCCTCATGTGCTGCTGCCATAGTGACCGCCTTCTCGAGAGACAGCTCATTCTCCTCGAGCAGTCGCCTTTGTGTATCCTGTTTAAATAAACCACACACAAATCTATCTCGAAGTGCCTCTGTCAGTCCCGTTCCAAACTGACAATATTTTGCTAGCTTACGTAATTCCATCAAATATTCAGCATTGCTTTCATTTTGCAGCTGTCTTCTATCGTAAAATTTAAATCGTTCCGCTAGCATCAGCGGCGTGGGGCTAAGATGATTTTTTAGGACAGTAACAATCTGTTCGAACGTCTTATCCACCGGTTCATCTGGTGATAACAGGTGTTTCAATTGCCCGTATGTCTTCGCACCCATTAAGTTTAGTAATGTTAGTGCTTTATCTGTCTCAGGAATTTTATTTGCCTTACAATAGTTTTGTATGCGTTCTACATACATAGCCCAGTCTTCTATATCACTGTCGAAGGCATTAATGTTCCCATGTTTAGGCATCGTAGCAATTTATCGGATTTTTAATGTTATCTAAGATGGCAGCTTCCCGCTCTTGCCGTCGTCCTCCGCCCACAAAATGGCGGTTTTCCCGCGCTTGGCGGTCTTCACCCATCCCCCGACGCTGTCTCCGCTTCACCGCGGCTCTCGCGCCTTCAGTTTCCCCAGACGCTGCGCCTTTAGCCCGAATGCGGCCCTTATCTCTGGTCGCGATCGACCTCACCGCCCTTATTCCTCCGTCTTCCCAGCCCCGTCTGTACAGCCAACGCGGTTGACTATCTGTCGCGTCGCTGCCCGGCTTACCCACCACGAGGTAGTAGAAGAAGCTGACAGTCGCTGATGGAGGCTTTGAGGTCAGGATGTCTTCTGCACTCCGGTTGCTCGATGCCTGCCGCTCGACGTGACTTCCCATAGGTGATGAGGGTGGAAACCTCTCTTCGACGTCCTGTCTGTGGACGAAGTCGCCGTGGAAATTACTGCAGCAGGGTAAGAATCGGACTCGTCGCCACTGTTAAGTCTGTGTGTTATAGTGAGAATTACTACACAGACCACAAGAGTAAATTCAACAGGTCTTTACTGGTTGGAGGTCGGACTATACTGAATACAATATTATTACACTGTGCTTATATACCGGTGTGGTCACCACCGGTATTATGTATACAGCAGCCAAAGAAAGTAGTACCTTTCTTAAGGTGGACCAGGCTTAAGTTCTCTTAAGGTGGAACAGGTTACATACACCACAACCATCGTGGTTGATTCTTACCTGCCCTCTGACGTAGCCTAGCAAGATACTCTCAGAGCAACTAGTGATGGGCAGTAAATGCTACCCTTACCAGCGATGCCCACATCCCGAGAATGAATAAAAAATAGATAGCCTATTGTACAATGTTAATCTAATATATCTTTTTAAATGAATCATTTACCTCATGCAAAGACAGTCTGCCCTGTAGGATTTCAACCTGCTTGGTAACATCGTGATGTTCTTGCTCTTTCTCAGTTAGTTTGTTTGTCAGCTCCTGTATCTGTCAACGTTACCAAAATTATTAACGAGGCAGTAAAAGGTTTAGATCGTGCTTAACTTCGAAAAGGTTATGTAGATTTTCCTCTTCAGCGATCTGAGGCCATCACAGAGGAATATCTAACCTCCTATTGTTTTGTCTAACAGAAATGACTCGGCCTGCAGATATTGACCCCGAATTTCCACTGGATTCTCCCAATCTCCTGCCACAACAGTGTAGCCTGCTGGCGTTTAAAGGCCTTGCCTTTGCCTTCTGTTAATGAAATCTACAGCATTTCTTGAACGAATGGAGTCAGGTGTAAACACAGTTGAATTTTACCTCAAGGGATGTTACAGATCAGTGAATTATGTTGATAAATTTAGAATGTGATAGTCTCACTGATAACCCAAAGGCTTTCACAGATACTTTGACCATTGAATGGTTGAGGGGTTGTATCATTACATAAATACTTCTATTCTGGGGTCATGCAAATACGCCAAGATAATCAGAATGGAAAGCGCTGCTATTTTGCAAATTAAATGTGGATTGTTATTAACCCCAAAATGTACATCCAGATCCCTGTTGATATTCAGAAGTACAGTCTACTCCTGTTCATTTTACATTCAGCAGTTGGAACAAAACAGCACTAGACGCTTTTTTAGTGTGAGCAAATCTGAATTACCCGTTAATTCGAATTAATCTGCTTCGAATTAACAGCAGTGGACTGTACCAACTAACATTATCCAAACTCATTGCTGCCCAGCTCTGAAAGATTGGTGAGACAGTTTGACTGCCAGAAATGATTTAAAAATTAAAGTACCTGATTCTCCAGTTTCTGGATTCCACTGTCTTTTGCAATCAGCACTTTCTGAAATCAAAAGGAATTTCAAAGATATTTTTGTTTCTTTTCCATGTGGTCCACTTATGCCACAGCCAATGTCATGCAGTTGACTAAAAACATGGTCCACCAATCCCTAACTCCAGTACAGCTGATAAAACAACCAATTAAGAGTTGACCTGTACGGATGTCAGAAATGCTAACTTAAAAAGAATGTTAGAAGTTTGTAAGTCGAAATGGATGTGACATGACTATAGAGCACTTTCATTAATGCAAAGGAATAGAATCATAGCATCATAGAATAGTACAGCACAGAAGGAGGCCATTCGGCCCATCGAGTCTGCGCCGGCTCTTTCGAAGAGCAATCCAGTTAGTCCCCCACCCGCTCTTTTCCCATATCCCTGCAATTTTTCCTCCTTCAAGTATTTATGCAATTCCCTTTTGAAGGCTACTATTGAATTTGTATCCAGCACCCTTTCAGGCAGCACATTCCAAATCCTAACCACTCGTTGCGTAAAAAGGTTTTTCCGCATTTCACCTCTGGTTCTTTTGCCAATCTGTGCCATCTGGTTATCAACCCTTCAGCCATTGGAAACAATTTCTCTTTATTTACGCTATCTAAATCCTTCATGATTTGAAACGCCTCTATCAAATCTCCTCTTCGCCTTCTCTGCTCCAAGGAGCATGGGTAAGTACTAGCACCATGAGTTCCGCTTCCAAATGAGTGTGAGCTTAAGTGAGGGCTGGAGAAAGATAGACCTAGAGTGGACAACTCAGGTTAAAATCTACAGATTTAGGATTCTGTTTTGGGAGACAGCAAATGTAAACTGAATAGAGGAAACCTAGTCAAGATTGGTATAGAATGATAGTTTGGTTTGGTTACACATACAGGGTTTGTGTTTTCTAATTTGTAAAATTCCCATTTTCAAATAAGAAATCCTTTACAGACATCCTTATAATGTTCTGAAACACTGACCTGGTTTAATCTCTCATGGCTTTGATTGGATTGGTACAATTTTAAAAGGGGTGCAGGAACAGAGAGACCTGGGGTTCACACACACAAGTTTTTGAACGCGACAGGCCAAGTAGGATTGTACCTGTGCCCGGATTGTACCTGTGCCCGGATTGTACCCGCGCCTGGTGTGTCTCCACAGGCTGTTAAAAAAGCGTACAGGACCCTTGGCTTTATAAATAGAGGCATCGAGTACAAAAGCAAGGAAGTTATACTAAACCTTTATAAATCACTGGTTAGGCCTCAGCTGGACTATCGTGTCCAATTCTGAGCACCACACTTTAGGAAAGTCACAGAGGAGATTTACCAGAATGATACCAGGGATGAGGGACTTCAGTTATATGGAAAGACTAGATAAGCTGGGATTGTTCTTAGAGCAGAGAAGGTTAAGAGGAGATTTAATAGAGGTGTTCAAAATTATGAAATTATGGTTTGATAGAGTAGATAGGGAGAGACTGTTTCCACAGGCAGGAAGGTCGGTAACCAGAGAACACAGATTTAAGATAATTGGCAAAAGAACCAGAGGGAAGGTGAGGAGAATTTTTTTTACACAGCGAGTTGTTGTGATCTGGAATGCGCTGCCTGAAAGGGTGGTGGAAGCAGATTCAATAGTAACTTTCAAAAGTGAATTAGATAAATACATGAAAAAGAAACATTTGCAGGGCTGTGGGGAAAGAGCGGGGGAGTGGGGCTAATTGGAGAGCTCGTTCAAAGAGCCGACACAGACACGATGGGTCGAATGGCCTCCTTCTGTGCTTTATGATTCTATAATTCTATAACCCAGCCGTATATTTTACAGCAGCGATTGATTCGGTTCCTGCTTTGATTCAGTCACAGTTTGCCGTTGTATTGTGAATCTGAAATTGGAGCCAATCAGGTGTGGGTGTGACAGAGGTTTGCATGTGTAACAAGTGTGGGGGTAAATGATGCGCTAGATGCAAGACCTTTATAGAGATTATTAGTTATTATATTAAATGTGACGTATTATGAAACCTGGACAAGAAACTCACTCTGGTTGAAGTGATTGATACATTTTTAATAAGGCTAACTGATGCTTTCTAATAGAGAGCAGAGCTTTTTGACAGCCGGCCCGAGGCCTGCAGTTGGATTAATGGCAAACCGTATAAGATGGTGCAAAGGATTACCTCCCGCTGGCACTTGTCCACCAGCTGCTCCAGGTTGCTAATCGTCTGCAGCAGATGCTGTCGCTCCTGTTGAAGAAGGAATACCTCCTCGCTTAGCCTCTGATCGTCCTGTGAGACCAACACAGGTGGTTAAGAGTTGTGTGCACAGGTGAACCTGCACTGGACGTACTTTACTCACCCCGCCCCGCCCCCACCTCCCCTCTAGTGGTCTCCCTTATTTTCCTGCATCAGTTGGGTATTCAACCATGTGAGGCACTGCTGCTGAGTCCTATGTTATCCTCACATGATGACCACACACATGCACATTCCAGTGTCAGTCAACAGACAGCAGTGATGAGCATTTAAAACAGATTTTAAGGAAAAATTAAAAATTGTGAACACACCATTGTCTCTACTTCACTCCTCCCAAATCTCTCTTTTTTCCATTCTCTTTCTGCCATATTTATTTTTTTTTAAAATTTTTTGATTTAGCTTTTTTAACAATTTTCCCTTAAAATCTTTTAAGAATTTGCATTTAAATAGTACCTGAATTTGCATTTATAAAGGGCCTCTGAATGTCCCAATGCGCTTTACAGCCAACAAAGTACTTTTTGAAGTACAGTGACTGTTGCAATGTAGGGAGGCACAGCAACCAGTTTGCGCACAGCAAGGTCCCACAAACAACAATGAGGTACATGACCAGATAATGGGAGTTTGGTGGCACTGGTTGAGGGATAAGTGCTGGCCAGGATACCTCTCCTGCCTTTCTTCAAATTGTACCATGGGCATTCTGGACAGCCTTGGTTTAATATCTCATCTGAAAGACAGTACCTCCAGACACAGCACTCTCTCCGTCCCGCATTGCGCATCAGTCTACAACAGATACCTAACTCCTGCAGTAGGTTTGTACCTGGAGAGTCAAAGGTGAGCGGGCTACCACTGACAGAAGTTGGTTCGTGGCTTTGTGATCTAACATCTTAGCATCCATGTGGTCCAATATGGCACAGACTTGATTGGCAGATGTAAATGGGTTTGATTGATTCACGTGGAACAGGTTTGAATAGTTAATGCTGAACGGCTTTGATTGGCTAATGAGGAACGGGTTTGATTGGCTAATGAGGAACGGGTTTGATTGGCTAATGAGGAACGGGTTTGATTGGTTAATGAGAAATGGGTTTGATTGGCTAATGAGAAACGGCTTTGATTGGCTAATGAGGAACGGGTTTGATTGGCTAATGAGAAACTGCTTTGATTGGCTAATGAGGAACGGGTTTAATTGGCTAATGAGGAACGGGTTTGATTGGCTAATAAGGAACAGGTTTGATTGGCTAATGAAGAACGGCTTTGAATGGCTAATGAGAAACAACTTTGATTGGCTAATGAAGAACAGGTTTGATTGGCTAATGAGGAACAGGTTTGATTGGCTAATGAGGAACAGGTTTGATTGGCTAATGAGGAACGGGTTTGATTGGCTAATGAGGAACGGGTTTGATTGGCTAATGAGGAACGGGTTTGATTGGCTAATGAGGAACGGGTTTGATTGGCTAATGAGGAACGGGTTTGGTTGGCTAATGAGGAACGGGTTTGATTGGCTAATGAGGAACGGGTTTGATTGGCTAATGAGGAACAGGTTTGATTGGCTAATGAGGAACGGGTTTGATTGGCTAATGAGGAACAGGTTTGATTGGCTAATGAGGAACGGGTTTGATTGGCTAATGAGGAACAGGTTTGATTGGCTAATGAGGAACGGGTTTGATTGGCTAATGAGGAACGGGTTTGATTGGCTAATGAGGAACGGGTTTGATTGGCTAATGAGGAACGGGTTTGGTTGATGAATGTGGAACGGGTGTGATTGGATAAAAGGCCTTTATTATTCCGTATGTTCTGAAGGCTGAGTGAGTGGGATGAGCTCACCTTTGGTGTAAGTGTTTCTGTTGAAGAGTAGGATGGACTCGTTGAATCACCAGTGGAGAGAAAGTCACAGGATTGTGAAGGGCTCTGGAACCAGCAGCACAAGAGAAGAGATGTTTCAGTTTTAATGCAACAAATGACAACTGTGACACAGAAATCAATCAATCACTTCTGTGTCCCCCTCCCCCCTCACTCCCCTTCTGAAAGTAAATGACTTATACTGAGGTTGGTTCAAACAACACCATCAATTCTCTGGTTCTTTGTTTAAAAAGCCATGCTTTATTTGTGATGCTAAACAGTGAGAACTGGCAGACTATTCCAACATGGGGGGATCACAGTGAAGCCCAATCCTGTCTTCATTTAATGTACACACGGGCACACTAACAAAAGGAGTCACTGCATAGTGATCAGGAGCAGGAGCCCTGCCCGATTCCTTTCACCTCACTAGACTAAGACAAGTTGCAGTTCACCCACTGCTAAGATCAGGTAACTCGGCATAAACTGGTGTCACTGAATAGTGGGGTGCCTGGCCGGTTTCCCTCCCAGGGATTGAGCCTAGGACCTTCTGGTCTCTGAAGCTGACTCTCGCACAGAGCCTTCATTTGCCAAATGAGTTATTAAGGAAGCCTTGTGCCAACATTCAAGCTCAACAACTTCACTGGATTCATTCTCAAGAATTCTTTAACATATTCGCCCGGAATCTCCACGAGGGTTATCGGCAGGAGATTGGCGGATCCCCTCCTGGGGAAACATCATGGCTGTTTATGCCAGCTCGCCAGGGTTTGCCGTCCATCTTACGGCCAAAATTACAGGGCGAGATTTGGAGAACTCCCACTCCCGTTATTTTAACCTCTTCCCATACACATTAACTGGTGACGTAGTTCAGAAATAGGGCTTGAAATTTGACCCGTGACCTTTTCAATTGAGGGCAAAGTTGATCTCCAGATTGGTGCATCAAAAAGAGGTTAAAACAGTATCTGTGTTTGTGCCTCCGATTCTACACCGAATGCAGCTGGATTGCTACAGTCTATTTGGATTATTAGAGTGGGTTCTCGTTACCTGGGTCGAAGGGGTGCTGGGTGGCAAGGGGGCTTGCCTCTTTCGGGGACTTGTAGCTTTCTCTTTTGCCAAAACCTGTAGAATTTGAGAATAATCGAATGAAAGAAGCCAGCAAATAGGATAATAATCTGAATGAGTGGAGAGGAAGGAGTTCCGGGTGCAGACAAACTGGAAGGGTGGAATCTCAGGCATGCAGGTGGTAGGAGGGCTTTCTGAGGAGGACAGAGAGATGCAATTCTCAGGCGGGCCTGTAAATGAACGAGCAGCCTGTCTGCCTGATTCCGGTGGCAGGCTGCCTAAATGCACAAACTGGGGTCCTATGCTGGTTGTAGGGCTCCGGTTTTCAATTTTCAGGTACAGTCGGGGGGTCCGTGTGCCACGCTCACTCCGTCCATTTATGCCGGGTGGTGGGGGCTGCTCCAGTAAATGCCCAGAAATGTCGTTTTTGGTGAATTCCTGTCAAGTCAGGGGGAGTAGCAGTGCTCCTCCTGTCTCCACACAAATACTGTGGGCCGTGGGTGCCGGTTCCGTGCATGGCCCCATCTGCAATCGCCCCACACTTCCCGAAACCCAACCTTGCCGGCCGGTTACAGTGGGGAGTGATGGTGTCCAGCTCTCGCATGGCTAGCAGGCTGCAGCACAGCGTCCACTTGTTGCCTGCCGCTCACCAAGGTTATGTAAATGATGCCCAAATCTAAAAATGGCTCAGGCCTCCTGGCGCAGGCCTTCGATAGTCCACTGGGGGTCTTCTTCACGTAATTTCTGGGTCTGTTGTAGACTAATTGATAGAGATCAATTGGTATGATTAGGCAACAACTCCAGTGTCATTGTATCATCTGACGACCAGGAGGGTAGAAGAAGAACTAAATGGACCTTGGACTTTTACCATCCTGTGTTCATCTAGGGAGAATGGCAATGCATCACAAAGATTACTTAATACGTGGAATAATGTCGTAGACTTCTCCACTCCTCCTTATTTCTATAGGGGGGGCACAGAGAGACGATATTTAGTGTGTGTACGAGCGAGAACTGGGAGAAAAGAAAGGGCAGAAGACCATAGGAAATATGAGGGATAGAAAGAGAGGAGAATCCTGAAGGAAGAGAGGAGAATCCTGAAGGAAGACAGAGAAACTGGAGGGAAGGGAAAGAGGGAGATTCAGGAGCAGCAATCAATCTCTATCAATTAGTCTACAACAGAAATGGAGTAGGAAATACCCCAGTAGACTATGTTCCTAGGAAATCTTCAGAAGCATGATCACAATATTGTTACCCCTAAAGATAGGAAGGTAGGAGCATAGGAACTGGAGGAGGCCATTCAGCCCCTCGAGCCTGTTCCACCATTCAATTCGATCATGGCTGATCTTTATCTTAACTCCATCTAACCGACTTGGTTCCGTACCCATTATTATCTTTATCTAACAAAAATCTATCAACCTCAGTTTTGAAGTTTTCAATTGACCATTGTGAGCCTGCAAATTCTTGCCCCTCCATCTGGATTTTACTGCTAGCAATGTGGAGTAAACATGCTGTAAATGGCATTAAAGTTGTTGTCTATACCAAAGGAAGCTATACCTCCCTGATTTGATTTTGGACAAAGCTGGATAATGTAATGGGAGCACATCTAATGTGGCTCTGATCATGTTGTGGTTCTGATAATGTTATGTGAACATTGACAATCAAAAGTCCAGTTCCTTTACCTGATGTTGCCTCCTTCTTAATTCTGGCTCTGCTGAGGAATAAATGAAACACAGAAATAAGGTCCATGCAACATGGAATATTTTACAGCGTCTCGCAATCAAAATCACTCGGGGGCACAGTGTGCTGGCACAGGCACTGCTCTTCCTGGGCCCAGTGCCACAGGTGGGAGGGCACCAGTTATGCCCACCCCACCCCAGCCACAGTTTGTTCGCCCCCCTGCCATCTGGGAGACGCTACAGATGCATTCGCACCCGAACGACCAGATTTAGGAACAGCTTCTTTCCCAGGGCTGTCATCCTATTGAACTCTGCAAATAAACTCTAAAGCCTGCACATCTGCCAATGCACTTTTATGGGGCAGAAATTCGGATCGGGGGTTTGCCACGCGTGCAAGCCCCCGATCTGCACTTACCCGACGCGCCTGCCGTTCACCTCCAGGGACGCCTGGAATTCCTTTTTGAAAGAGAAGAATCCCGGGCAGCGTCTGACCGCCCAGGAGTGCAGCCAGCGCGAAGCCTGTAGCACGCTGTGCAACTGAGACACGCCCCTTGAGGTCTCCGTTTAATAGGACATGCCCCCAATGTTTCTCACAAGCTGCAAAGCATTTTTACATGGAGAGCAGCATTTCAAATAGGTTTATGGTATTTTTATGAAGCTTTTGGTAACTTTTATAAACTTTTAAAAACATTTACATTATTTTGAAGAATCTGAAGTAGTTTTAAACAGAATTAAAGCAATTTAAAGACTTTTAAAAGCCCTGAAAGAATTTTTTTCATTCCACTTATTTATTTAGCAACGTCGTTGTCATACGTGTCTTCACACTGTTCCCTTTGGGGAACTGTATGAAGTGGTGGAAGGATTTATGGCCGTGATTAACGCTCCTTCCGTGACCATAACCATCTTTGTACCAGCCATTAGGGTGGTTAGTCCTATGGCGGGAGGGTTTTACGGGCTCCCACAACCTATACGAGGGGGGGGGGCCACCCACACCCACGGACACAAATATCCCACTGGATGTCAAACCAGAATTTAGAGCCGGAGCTCCGACTCCACTTGCCGGGACTGTCTGGAGCGGGGTTTGAAACCCTACCCCGTCTGGCCCAGCGGCAGGGATCCTACCGCTACGCCAAAGGCCCACTCCGATTAGCAACGTAAAATGGCTGGAATGAGCACAATTCACGGCATTAAAAGAACTCACAATTGAACTGATGATGACCTCAGCAATCTCCTCAACGAGGTGGAGGCGCAGCGCCTGCTCATCATTGGTAATGAGAAGTCCAAGGCGCCGCAAAAAGGACAGATGATAGCTTGGTCTTTCAAGTGGCAGCATAGGGCTCCAGTCACGGGGAGGGAAAAGGCGCAGGAAACGTATGGGTGTCACCTTTTGCGCGGAGTGGGCCTTTTGCATAGCGGTAAGCATCCCCGCCGCTGGGCCAGAAGGAGTAGGGTTTCGAACCCCGCTTCAGACAGTCCCGGCAAGTGGAGTCGGAGCTCCAACTATAAATTCCGGGTGGACATCCAGCGGGATACTTGCGTCCGTGGGTGTGGGTGGCCCCCCCCCTCAGATGGGTTGTGGGAGCCCGTAAAACCCTCACGCCATAGGACTAACCACCCTAATGGCTGGTATGAAGATGGTAATGGTCACGGAAGGAGTGTTAACATGGCCAAAAATCCTTCCACCACTTCATACAGTTCCCGAAAGGGAACAGTGTGAGGATACGTACGACGATGACCTCTTGCGCAATGCACCTCCTTGGACCCTCAGTCGCAGATGCGAGGGGGCAAATTGTGCAATTGTTAAATTTTTCATTTTATTGACATGTAAAATGTTGGCCCAGTAATTCCGTTCCAAACGCGTGAGTACGGTTGGGGTACTCACGCATCTGGCCAGAGGAAATGCCAGTTTTCAGCATGCACAGCGCATGCGGGGAAAACCGGCATTTCCTGTCCTCTGAACGAAGGGGTTCAGAGGCAGAACGCGTGCGACTGCACAGGCAGCGTGTGCGCAGTAAAATTCGCCGGTTTCATTCATGCTTTCAGTGAGGTTAAATCCTTACAACTTACACATGAAAACAGCATGAGTACAGTTACTCCAGAGGCTGCGGAGGAAGATATACTTTATCGTGGAGCTTCTGAAAGGCAATATTTTTGTTTGGGAAAGGGAGTAAAGTTATTTTAAGAAATGCTGAGGTAAGTTTTAAAGTTTAATTTTTTTTTTTTAAATGGGTTTTCAGTACTGTAGGTAGAAGGAGCAATTGTGGCTGTGTGAATTGAATTTGCTGTGTTTATTAAATGTGAAAATGACTGTTCCAAAATGAGTAATGTAACATTTCCAACATTTTTAAGAAAGAAACTTTTCATCAGTAATATATTCTTTTAAGTAATTATGTATGTATGTCTGTATATATTCCTTTGCGTATATGTATGTATGTATATATTCCTTTACCTATGTGTATGAATGTATGTATTTAATTATGATTTTCCAATAAGTTACTTTCTCTGAAAGTCATAATTAAATACATACATTCATACACATAAGTAAAGGAATATATACATACATACATATACACAAAGGAATATATACAGACATACATACATAATTACTTAGAAGAATATATTACTGATGAAAAGTTTCTTTCTTAAAAATGTTGGGAGTCATTTTCACATTTAAGAAACACAGCAAATTCAATTCACATAGCCACAATTGCTCCTTCTACCTACAGTACTGAAAACCCGTTTTAAAAAACAAAAATAAACTTTAAAACTTACCTCAGCATTTCTTAAAATAACTTTCCTCCCTTTCCCAATCAAAAATATTGCCTTTCAGAAGCTCCACGATAAAATATATCTTCCTCCGCAGCCTCTGGAGCAACTTTACACATGCTTTTTTCATGTGTAAGTTGTAAGGACTTAACCTCACTGAATCCATGAATGAAATCGACGAAGTTCACTGCGCACGCGCTGCCTGTGCAGTCGCACGCGCTGTGCCTCTGAACCCCTTCGTTCAGAGGACAGGAAATGCCGGTTTTCCCCACATGCGCTGTGCATGCTGAAAACCGGCATTTCCTCCGGCCAGACGCGTGAGTACCCCAACCATACTCACGCGTTTGGAACGTAATTACTGGGCCATTATGTTTATGTTTATGTTACAAGTCAAAGGAATGTTAAATGTCTTAATCAAAATGTACACTCTCGGGAGCTGCAAGCTTAAATTTCGTTGTACTGCACTTGTGCACTAACAATGGCAATAAAGTTGATTATTATTATTATGCGGATGCACTGCACGGATCCAAGCTCTTGCCAACAGACTGGCAGGGAGGGAAAATCAGGATGCTTCCATGCTTTCCGCATGGCCCTCTATAATGCAGCATGGCTACCTCCTGTGCTACCTCCAGCCAATCTTCTTAGACATGGAAGGTAAGTGTGCAGGAAAAAAATACATTTATCCAATGTTCTCTCCACCTGCCCTTTCCTGAATCCTCAGAGTTCTTGCTGGTTCCCCTGGTGCCGGCAGATCTCCAGTACTTCACCATTAACTCTTGGTATGGTTTTTGCCATGGTTTGGGGGATAGAAAAGAACTATTCTCATTCCATCATAATGAGAATTTTACATCTGACGACCCATCTCAATGTGAATTATGTCCCTGTGTTAAGCGTTGACAAGCCAAGGATTACATGTTTGCCAAACACTTTTCACGGATGATGAGCCATCTTTAAATTGAGCTTTTCTACCAACAGGAAGCACTTCCTGTGCCACAATAAAAAAGTTTGCCACGAGTTCCTCTCACTTTTAAAGGGCCAGTATTACCTTGGCTATCTGTCTTGAAAAACATTTTACTTCCCTTCCTCCACCCCGCCCTGTCAAGGCTCACTGGTTAAGCCCAACGGAGCAGAAAGGCCCCAGGTTTGGCCTCCAGGCAGCGTTAGGAGGCTCTACGATTGGACCCAGCACCCATGGGGAGTGAGCGAGGTGAAGATCGACCAGGGTTCCCGCTACTGAACACGACCCAGCAACTCCTGCTGGATGTGCGGTTGCATGGGTGTTAAGTGAGGACAGGATCAGGCTGTCAACCCAATGGCTGCTTGAGGGAGATGCCAGGAGTGAAATCAGTGTCCATGGAACTGCAGCCCAGCAAGGAATCAACACTTGGTAGAGAGATGGGAGGAGAAAGGAGGGAGAAACAACTTTAACATGTGTATGCAAAGGAAGGAGACTGCCTCAGCAATGGAGTGGAGCCACTGCATTGTCACAACATCTAGTATGTCCTGGCCAGTATTTATCCGTCAATCAACATCACTGAAACAGATTATCTGGTCATTATCACATTGCTGTTTGTGGGATCTTGCTGTGCGCAAATTGGCTGCCGCGTTTCCTACATTACAACAGTGACTACACTTCAAAAGAACTTCATTGGCTGTAAAGCGCTTTGAGACATCCGGTGATCGTGAAAGGCGCTATATAAATGCAAGTCTTTCTTTTATTCAGTCGATACAGGATCATTTATACTGCATAGCAAAAACTCATCACAGGCCTACAAACATGCCACTATTTCTAAGCATTAAAAATCATTGCAAATGTAGGAGGGGGAGGGGCCTATCTCGCCCCCTTAGGGAACGTGTTTAGTCTCAGGTTTCAGCTCACTTCTCTCTCCTGTCGAATGCTGTCGAGAGGAACGTGGCGGCTCCTGTGCTAATGGGGCTTTGGCTAAATTATCTGTGGAACGTGACTGGTCAGAGCTGTAAGTCGGCTGGATGGCATTTTGGTTGATGTCTGCAGAGGCATTTCAGGGAGATTTTTCTCTTGGATTCATCATTTGTTGGTTGTCAGAAATAGAGGCCTAGAAATTCAGTAAGGCGCTGCAAGCTTTGCGCCCAGTTACCGCCTAAAGAGGGCTTCTGCACCAGTATAGGAGGTTGCGCTGATATTGACTTCGGCGGTAATGGCGGCGGTAGCCGGTAGCGCTGCGCCGGCACCGATGACGTCATCGGTGTGCGCAGTGCCCCGTTTCCGCCCCGATGCCGGCCCGACGCCCATATTCAGTTGCCGCCGCCTCCTCCGTGGCGGCCGCTACTAACATCCGGAGACCAGGGCCTTACTGCAGCCTTAGTGGGGCGCATAAAGGTGGAGGTGCGGCCGGCTGCTTTTTCGGCGGCCGCCTGCCCGCACCTCCTTCCCCGGCCTCCTCCACCCGCCCCCCGCGGCATTGCCGGCTGCTTTCCGCGAGCCCGGCACTTCTCCGTGGTGCCGGGCTCATTTGCCGGCACAATCCAGCGGCGATCTCCCCGTTGCAGGCACCTCCACCTTAAGAGAAGGAGGAGGCCTGCAGTACCGCAGCCTGCCGCACCGCATCGGGTGGCGCAGCGGCACTTAGAGCGCTGAAATTCAGTTTCAGCGCCCCAAGCGGGGGCGGGCACGCCCTGGAATAGCGCCCGGTTCCGACTTGGGGCGCAAAAAGTGAATATTTGACGGTCGCACATGGCTCCGCGCCCAGCGCTAACTTTTGGCCGTTAGCCAGCTGGCGGGGCCATAGTGAATTTCTAGGCCAGAGTCCATAATGCTGCAATTGGTACATGGCCTGTGGAGGGAAAGGGGCTGATAGACCAAATCACCCTTCTTCTTGTCCCATGCCTCCTCTTGTACGATCTGCACAAATGAGCCATCAGTGCAGGAACTCTTTCCGCCAATCATGAGGAACTGGTGGGGAACTGGCAGCGCCACAGGTTAGGAGGGTGTCTGACTGCCTGTAAAAATTCCAGGATTGCCAGTTCCTGATGCAACTTGGCAGAAAAATCATTCCTTGGCATTCCCAGAAGAAGTCCATCTCCCGTTGATCCCTGGTTTGAGACTTGGACTATCAAGGCGGGAGATATCTATTTTGGGGGGAGAGGAGGAGGAAAAGAAAGGGATCTTTTGTTTGGCCGAAGGATAATGTAATGTCGTGCAAAAGATGTTGGGCCATAAAGAACACAACCTACCATTGTTCCAATAGCTTCTGTGAGGGGCTGCGTGAAGCAGCTGCAGAATATCTGTATTTCCAGTTACCATACTGTAGTGTATAGCATCGTGCCCCAAAGCATCCACAAGGCTGATGTTAGCTCCACTCCTGACAAGAACATCCACCGTCTCCACACTGTCATTTTCGCAGGCCAGCATCAAAGCTGTCCTGTGTTTAGGAAAAAAAGCAGTGAATAAGCCTGCTTGTTAGCAGTGAGAAAACCCAACACTAAGCATCTTCCTGCATGGCTATCTGAGACTGAGCTCTCCCTACAGTCAAGAGGTTAACGGCCAAAGGTTGTGGTGGTCCTCAGCTTCACTGCTATGTAGGAAGTCTTGTGGCAGTGGAGTGCGGTCAGCTTGGGGGCGGGGATTTGGACAGCGAGACCCTTGTGAATCAAGACGTGGTTCATGTGAGTCGATAAGGAGCTAATCTATGACAAGCTGTTTCATCCCGTCCAGGACGGTAGAACCAGAGGACACGGCCTGTGCTTGAAGGGGAGTAAATTCAAAACTGATCTGCAGAAACAATATTTCAGTGAGCGAGTGGTCAATCTATGGAACAGACTCCAGTGTTGATTCATTCAAATGCAAGTTAGATTTCTTTCAGGATATTTTGGGATACAGTATATGAGTAACTAATATGATAGCAAAATACTGCAGGTGCTGGAAATCCGAAATAACAACAGAAAATGCTGAAAAACTCAGCAGGCCAGGCAACATCCGTGGAGAGAAAATAGAGTCAACGTTTCGGGTCAAACCCTTTGTCAAGACTGGAAAGGCACAGGAAATTAAATAGATTGAAAGGGCAGGCTGGGAGAGAACAAAAGAGAAGTGAAGAGACATTAAGAGGTATTCAAAACGAGACGAGATGGTGATCGGACTAGTGGAGACAAAAGATGGCTCTAGATTAGGTGTGAAATGTGCTGGCAGAATGGGAGACAGCTGCCATGTGGGAGAGAGAGAGAAAAAAAAGGAAAGGGGGGGGGGCGGGGGGAAAGGGCCAAAACAAAGATGTGGATAAAAAATAAGTAAAAAATGTAATGGGGGCCGAGGTTATGATCTGAAATTGTTGAACTCGATATTGAGTCCGGAAGCCTGTAAAGTGCCTAATCGGAAGATGAGGTGCTGTTCCTCGAGCTTACGCTGGGCTTCTGTGGAACAATGCAAGAGCCCGGGTACAGTGAGGTCTGAGTGGAAATGGGGCGGTGAATTAAAATGACAGGCGACCGGAAACTCGGGGTCATCCTTACGGACTGAATGGAGGTGTTCCGCAAAGCGGTCACCCAATCTGTGTTTGGTCTCCCCAATGTAGAGGAGACCACATTGTGAGCAGCGAATACAGTATACTAGATTGCAAGAAGTACAAGTAAATCGCTGTTTCACCTGGAAGGGGTGTTTGGGGCCCTGGACAGTGGGAAGGGGGGAGGTATAGGGGCAGGTGTTGCATCTCCTGCGCTTGCACGGGAAGTTGCCGGGCGAAGGGGAAGGGGTGCTGGGGGTGATAGAGGAGTGGACTAGGGTGTCTCGGAGGGAGCAATCGCTACGGAATGCTGAAAGGGGAGGGGAGGGGAAGATACGTTTGGTGGTGGGATCACTTTGGAGGTGGCGGAAATGGCGGAGGATGATCCGTTGAATGTGGAGGCTGGTGGGGTGAAAGGTGAGGACAAGGGGAACCCTATCGTGGTTCCGGGAGGGAGGGGCAGGGGTGAGGGCAGAAGTGCGGGAGATAGAACGGACACGGTCGAGGGCCGTTTCCTGCTCTCACCCTGAACGAGACAATTTCATTCACTTTGCCTCCAATTTCCACCCTTCCCTCACCTTCACATGGTCCATCTCCGACTCTTCCCTTCCTTTCCTCGACTTCTCCATCTCCATCTCTGGGGATAGGTTATTGACCAACATTCACTACAAGCCCACTGACTCCCACAGCTACCTGGACTACACTTCCTCCCACCCCGCCTCCTGTAAGGGCTCTATTCCTTTCTCCCAGTTTCTCCGTCTCCGCCGCATCTGCTCCGACGATGCCACCTTCCACACCAGTGCTTCCGACATGTCTTCTTTTTCCTCAACCGAGGATTCCCCTCTACCGTTGTTGACACGGCCCTCGACCGTGTCCGTTCTATCTCCCGCACTTCTGTCCTCACCCCTGCCCCTCCCTCCTGGAACCACGATAGGGTTCCCCTTGTCCTCACCTTTCACCCCACCAGCCTCCACATTCAACGGATCATCCTCCGCCATTTCCGCCACCTCCAAAGTGATCCCACCACCAAATGCATCTTCCCCTCCCCTCCCCTTTCAGCATTCCGTAGGGACCGCTCCCTCCGAGACACCCTAGTCCACTCCTCTATCACCCCCAGCACCCCTTCCCCTTCGCCCGGCACCTTCCCGTGCAAGCGCAGGAGATGCAACACTTGCCCATATACCTCCCCCCTTCCCACTGTCCAGGGCCCCAAACACCCCTTCCAGGTGAAACAGCGATTTACTTGTACTTCTTGCAATCTAGTATACTGTATTCGCTGCTCACAATGTGGTCTCCTCTACATTGGGGAGACCAAACACAGATTGGGTGACCGCTTTGCGGAACACATTCCTTCAGTCCATAAGGATGACCCCGAGCTTCCGGTCGCCTGTCATTTTAATTCACCGCCCCATTCCCACTCAGACCTCACTGTACTCGGGCTCTTGCATTGTTCCACGGAAGCTCAGCGTAAACTCGAGGAGCAGCACCTCATCTTCCGATTAGGCACTTTACAGCCCTCTGGACTCAATATCGAGTTCAACAATTTCAGATCATAACCTCGGCCCCCATTACATTTTTTACTCATTTTTTATCCACACCTTTGTTTTGGCCCTTTCCCCCCGCCACCCCCCCCCCGCATTTTTTCTCTCTCTCTCTCCCACATGGCAGCTGTCGCCCATTCTGCCAGCACATTTCACACCTAATCTAGAGCCATCTTTTGTCTCCACTAGTCCGATCACCATCTCGTCTCGTTTTGAATACCTCTTAATGTCTCTTCACTTCTCTTTTGTTCTCTCCCAGCCTGCCCTTTCAATCTATTTAATTTCCTGTGCCTTTCCAGTCTTGACAAAGGGTTTGACCCGAAACGTTGACTCTATTTTCTCTCCACGGATGTTGCCTGGCCTGCTGAGTTTTTCCAGCATTTTCTGTTGTTATATGAGTAACTAAGACTGGCAATAGTCAGCCAACACTCGCTGTCAAGATTCTGACTTTAAGAACATAAGAAATAGGGGCAGGAGTCGGCCATACAGCCATGGTCGATCCTCAAACTCAACTCCACTTTCCCGCCCAACCTCCATATCCCTTGATTCTCTTAGAGTACAAAAATCAAGCTTTTGGTCACCTGTCTGATAACGCTCCTGTGAAGTGGCTTAGGATGTTTTATTATGTAAAAGGCGCTATATAAATGCAAAATTCTATAGATTATGGAACAGTTCCTGCTGTTTGGAGGGTGGCAAATGTAACCCCACTATTTAAAAAAGGAGGGAGAGGGAAAACAGGGAACTACAGACTGGTTAACATCTATAGTAGGGAAAATGCCAGAGTCTATTATAAAGGATGTGATAACAGGACACTTGGAAAATATCAACGGGATTAGACAAAGTCAACACAGATTTATGAAAGGGAAATCGTGTTTGAGAAGAGTTTTTTGAGGATGTAACTGGTAGAATAGATAAGGGAGAATGTGGTGTATTTGGATTTTCAGAAGGCCTTTGATAAAGTCCCACATTAGAGGTTAGTGTGCAAAATTAAAGCACATGGGATTGGGGGTAATATACTGGCATGGATTGAAAATTGGTTAACAGACAGGAAACAGAGAGTAGGAATAAATGGGTCTTTTTGGGGTGGCAGGCAGTGACTAGTGGGGTACCGCAGGGATCAATGCTTGGGCCCCAGCTATTCACAAGATATATCAATGATTTGGATGAGGGAACCAAATGTAATATTTCAAAGTTTGCTGACGATATGAAACTAGGTGGGATTGTGAGTTGTGAGGAGGATGCAAAGAGGCTTCAAGGCAATTTAGACAAGTTGAGTGAGTGGGCAAATACATGGCAGATGCAGTATAACGTGGATAAATGTGAAGTTATCCACTTCAGTAGGAAAAACAGAAAGGCAGAGTATTATTTAAATGGTGACAGATTGGGAAATGCTGCTGATGCACAAAGGGACCTGGGTATCCTTGTACACCAGTCACTGAAAGCAAACATGCAGGTGCAGCAGTTAGGAAGGCAAATGGTATGTTGGTCATTGCAAGAGGATTTGAGTACAGGAGCAAGGATGTCTTACTACAGTTGTACAGGGCTTTGGTGAGACCACACCTGGAGTACTGTGTGCAGTTTTCATCTCCTTACCTAAGAAAGGATATACTTACCATAGAGGGAGTGAAGCGAAGGTTCACCAGACTGATTCCTGGGATGGCAAGACTGTCGTCTGAGGAAAGATTGGGTCGACTAGGCCTGTATTCACTAGAGTTTAGAAGAATGAGAGGGGATCTCATTGAAACGTATAAAATTCTGACAGGGCTAGACAGACTGAATTCAGGGAGGATGTTTCCCCTGGCTGGGGGTCTAGAACCAGGGGTCACAGTCTCAGGATAAGGGGTGGGACATTTAGGACTGAGACAGGAGACATTTCTTCACTCAGAGAGTGGTGAACCTGAGGAATTTTCTACCACAGAAGGCTGTGGAGGCCAAGTCACTGAATATATTTAAGAAGGAGATAGATAGATTTCTAGACACAAGGGGCATCAAGGGGTATGGGGAGTGAGCGGGAATATGGTATTGAGATAGCGGATCAGCCATGATCATATTGAATAGCGGAGCAGGCTCAAAGGGCTGAATGGCCTACTCCTGCTCCTATTTTTCTATGTCTCTAAGTTGTTGTTGTTGAGTACAATGCAATCGTCACCCATTGGTGTTGCAGAGTGCTTTGGGATGTCCTGAGAATGTGATAAGGTGCTTTTAGTGCAAGTTTTTAATTACTGCCCACTCACCACACCTTACCTCCCTTCCTGTTGACTAGCAGTTGCTTGCATACTTTCACGGCTGACAGACACATCTCACCTTCCCTGCTTGTCCCTGCTGTTGACATCTCCTCCTCTTACCATCAGGCACCTGCACATCTCGTAGTTGCTCATCTGTGCGGCCAGAATCAGTGGAGTGCAGCCATCCTGCAGCGACAAGAGAGAGAGAGAGAGAGAGAAGATGCTTCACCTATCCAGTGCCAAGACAACTACCAGAACACTACAGCTGTGGGTCCCTTTGTTGAGCTCACCGGCCTCCCATTCAGAGGGTGATGGGTCTGAATCCTAGGAGTCCCTGTCCCTCAAGCTAGCTGGACTCCAATGGGCTGAGACCTTGCTTAGACAACCTTGTCTGTGTTGTGTATGTACCTTTAAGAGAGAACTGCTTTTATACTGTAGTACCGGCAGTGACCACACCTGTATATAAAGCCGTAGCAGGCTTCTGTACTTTCAGTTCCAGCATACTCTCTGTTCAGTAAACACCTGTTATTACCGTTCTCCTGCAGTCCGTGTGTTATTGATACGCGGACACTACAGTGGCGATGAGCAGATTCGAACTCACCTGCAGTACTGCATCACCTCACGGGGATCCATCCCTGAAAAGAAGCTTCTTGGAGGTCAAAGCCAGAGCAACGGGCGTCGACCGTGGGCAACCGCCCAGTGATCCATCGGAGTTCAGTGAATCGCAGGGGAAGCTGTGGAGAGCTGGGCTTGGCTCCCCAGTCAAGGTGTTCCAGCAAATCGTGCTGTTAGCAGGTAGTGCGCTGACCCTTCCGGACTGCGGCGGGCTTGAGCTCGATCGAGCAGCTCTGCAAGGGGGCTGTGCAGCGTCATCGGGAAGGAAAAGAGAGAGAGAGGGTGGAGCACACAGGGCGTGGTCGGTGCTCAAGAGCCGGGCAGCGTTAGAGAAAATAAAAGAGGGGAAGGAAAAGAGAAGCGCAGTGGACAGCGTCAAAGAAGAATAAAACTAAAGAATTTAACTAACAAAACAGAGACACGCCGAAGCCGCGGGGCGCCGCCATTACTATTTAGAACACTAGGAGCAGCATTGGCAGCAAGGGGAAGAAGGAAAAGCGCGGGAGGCGCCATTTTAATCCATTGGGGAAGAAGGAAAAGCGCGGGAGGCGCCATTTTAAGCCACCCAAGATGCCGAAGAGTGGCAGTATCACTGCTTTCGACAACGAAATAGAAGACTGGACCACGTATGTGGAAAGAATTGAAGAGTACTGCAAGGCAAATGGGGTGGCCGAAGAAAAGAAGGCGTCGGTATTATTAAATTTGATGGGCGCGAGAATGTACGGCCTATTGCGGAATTTAATTACCCCAGCTAAACCAATGGAGAAAAAGCTTTGAAGAGATTGTCAATATCTTACAGGAACATCTAAACCCTACACTGCTGCTGGTAGCAGAAAGATTCAAGTTCCATAAAAGAAACCAGCACAAAGATGAGAGTAATGCTGACTATCTTACGGAACTACGCAAGTTATCGAAGCACTGCCAGTTCGGAGCAGGACTGGCAGATACCTTAAGGGATAAGTTTGTCTGCGGGCTCCAGAGTGAAGGAACCCAGAAACGACTACTTTCAGAAAAGGACCTTACGCTAGAAAAGGCTTTCAGTGTGGCAGTATCCTACGAAGCAGCAGCACGGGGAGCTGCGGAAATACAACAGAAACCGCAAGAATATAGCACCAACGAAATGGCATATGGAGCAGAAAAGTGCTATCGCTGCGGCAGAACAACCCATGACCAGAAGGACTGCTGGTTTAAGGACAAAGTATGCAGGCAATGTGGAAAAGTGGGACACATAGCACGAGTCTGCAGGTCGGGAAAGAAAACCAACACTAAAAGAACTACTAAGGAAAAGTACAAGAAAGTAAAAAAAATGACAGACAGTAGTTCAGAAGATCAGGAGAGTGATAATGACTCTGGGAGCAGGAGACTAAGTTGTCTAAAGTTACACAACGTGATCGCAAAGGAGGATCACCGAACCATTTGGGTCACCCTCATGATAGCAGGGTCCCAAGTAAAGATGGAATTGGACACAGGATCAGCCCTAACAGTCATGAATCGACGAGACTATGAGCGGCTATTCTCACACATACCCTTGAAGGACACGTCCATTGTATTGAAGACATATACGGGGCAAAAAGTCTACCCCAGAGGAAAAATAAGGGTGCCCGTTAAATACAACGGCAAGGAAACACAGAAACTGTATCTATATATACTACAAGATGGAGGACCACCATTATTGGAACGTGAATGGATCCGAAAAATACAATTGGATTGGCATTCCATTCAGGCGCTAACTGTGGCTGACAAAAAGGGTGACGACGTCACACCTGGACGACTGTCAAAAATTCTAACTGACGCGAAAGAGATGTTCCAGCAAGGACTTGGGACTCTAAAAGGAGTAACGGCAACGATAAAAATTGAAGATAACGAAAACCCAAAATTTTTTAAGGCCAGACCGGTACCGTACGCGATCCGCCCAGCCGTCGAAGCAGAGCTGGAGAGTCTGGAGCGTTCGGGTGTGCTGTCCAAGGTGGACTAGAGCGAGTGGGCCACACCCATCGTTCCTGTAATGAATAAATCATTGAGCAGCACGCCTGAGGAGCCGAAGAAGGTTCGCATCTGTGGGGACTTTAAGGTAACTGTGAACCCAGTCCTGCACACAGTACAATATCCACTTCCGCAGATAGAAGATATTTTCGCCTCACTATCTGGAGGGAAACGCTTTACGAAGATTGATCTGGCCCAAGCGTATCTACAAATGGAGGTAGAAGAAGCATCTAGAAAATACCTCACGATAAACACTCACAAAGGTCTTTACCAGTACAACCGACTGGTATTCGGGGTAGCATCAGCTCCGGCTATTTGGCAGAGGGCGATGGAACAAGTCCTGCAAGGGATCCCGGGGACCCAGTGTTATTTGGACGACATCCTGGTTACGGGCGAAAATGACAGTGAACACCTTGCCAACCTGGAGCAGGTGCTCACTAGATTACAAGAATATGGGCTACGAGCCAACCACCCCAAATGCGAGTTTTTCAGGAAGCAAATCTCGTATTGTGGCCACATGATTGATGAAGAGGAGTTACATAAGTCCCCAGACAAGATTGAGGCAGTAGTCAAGGCTCCAGCACCAGAAAATGTGTCGCAACTGAGGTCGTTCCTCGGGTTGGTGAACTACTACCATAAGTTCTTGCCAAATTTATCTACAATTCTGCACCCACTGAACACCCTGCTGCAAACTGGAGTAGCATGGAAATGGAGTGATGAATGTAAGCGTGCCTTTCAGAAATGTAAATGCCTAATCACTTCAAAAGAAGTATTGGCCCACTACAATCCAACACTACCGATTCAGTTGGCATGTGATGTGTCTCCCTACTGCATTGGAGCGGTGCTGTCACACAAATTCCTTGACGGTTCAGAGAGGCCAATAGCCTTTGCGTCGCGCTCGTTAACCTCAGCCAAGCGTAACTACGCCCAGATTGACAGGGAGGCCCTCAGCCTGGTGTGGGGGGTGAAGAAGTTCAATCTCTATCTGCATGAGCAGAAATTCACCCTACTGATTGATCACCAGCCTCTTGTCTCCATTTTTAACCCAAAGAAGGGCGTTCCGGTGATGACGGCGCAACGGCTGCAAAGATGGTCCCTTTTTCTAGGGGCACATCAATACGACATAGAGTACAAGGGTACGAAACAGCATGGAAACGCTGATGGGCTGTCGCGCCTGCCTTTGCCTACGGTGGAGGAAGCACCTGCAGTGGACCCTGTTGAGATATTCCATTCGACCATAGTCGAATGTCTACCTGTTACAAACTCAAGTATAGAGAAGGAAACCCGAAATGACCCAACACTCTCTCGGGTCTACGATTTGACGGTGAAGGGATGGCCAGCACATGGCGACTCACTGTTGCCAGCATTCTCGCCAAGGAGAGAACAGCTGTCAGTGTGCCAGGGGACCTTGATGTGTGGATCCCGAGTGGTAATTCCACCCAAGTTGAGAGATAGAGTGTTCAATGAGCTTCATGAGGGTCATCTGGGCGGGGTAAAAATGAAGAGCCTAGCCAGGGCGTTTGTGTGGTGGCTGGGAATCGATAAAGAAATCGAGGATATGACCAAGAGATGCACAGGATGCCAGAAAGTCCAAAACGCTCCACCACAGGCCCCGCTACACCCATGGGAGTGGGCCTCATCTCCATGGCAACGGGTACACATTGATTTTGCTGGTCCATTTATGGACTCAATGTTTTTAATCGCCGTGGATGTACATTCGAAATGGCCAGACGTCATAAAAATGTCCTCCACCACCACGGAGAAAACTATTGCAGTCCTACGGACCATCTTCGCCAGGAATGGCTTGCCAGAACAGATTTGCTCCGACAATGGACCACAGTTTGTGTCCGAGGATTTCCGGAGGTTTTTGAGGAATAATGGGGTGAAACATTACACATCTGCTCCATATCATCCAGCCACAAATGGATTGGCTGAGAGGTTTGTTCAGACCTTTAAAAAAGCAATAAAGGCGATGTATAACGACAACATACCACTACAACACAAGGTGGATAATTTCTTGTTTGCTTACTGGAATGCGACACATGCAGTCACCAACCAAGCTCCAGCCATAATGTTCTTTAACCGAAGGTTAAGATGTCGCCTGGATTTGCTCAAGCCAAACATAAGACGAGATGTTGAGGATAAGCAATTCCAGCACATCAATGAGAAGACAACCAGGAGCTTCAAGATAGGGCAACCAGTCTTGGCCCGCGACTACCGAACAGAAAAATGGCAGCCAGGAATGATATGCACACAGCAGGGACCACTGATGTACACAGTGGACGTTGGAGAGAGCATCGTGAGACGCCATGCTGACCAGATTCTAGAGTCACAGGAACAAGTCAAACCCATACCACGAGCATGCGCACCTGGTGATGAACCCGAAGTACAGATTGCGTCTACCTCAGAATCAGTGGTATTGGAAGCTGACGAACCAACCAATGACAATGAGCCAGAATCGACTCCGCCGCAAGAACAGGATATTCGAGAAAGGCGCTATCCAGACAGGATCAGGAAGCCGCCTCAAAGACTGAACTTATAAATGATTACTTCAGTTGATGTATATAGTACAGAAAAAAATTGTAATTGTAATTAGTTATTATTTAATTGTTAAATGAATGTTATGTACTGTTTATCTAAAAGGGGAGGAATTGTTGTGTATGTACCTTTGAGAGAGAACTGCTTTTATACTGTAGTACCGGCAGTGACCACACCTGTATATAAAGCCGTAGCAGGCTTCTGTACTTTCAGTTCCAGCATACCCTCTGTTCAGTAAACACCTGTTATTACCGTTCTCCTGCAGTCCGTGTGTTATTGATACGCGGACACTACAGTCTGCAAAGCTGGGACATTACAAACGGAAGGATTTGAAGGGGAGTAATTCTAAACTTTACACATTTTGGCATTTCTCATCTTTTGTGAGTTTGTTATGTTTTAGAACTGTTAGGGACAGCCAGAACTGACACTTTGTGGAGAATTTGGCCCTCCTGTCACATCAGGAATGGATTACAACTTCTTTGAGCATCCTGCAGCCACCCAAAGGGTGTTTTATAAAGAGGAACTGTTAAAGTGGCACCATCACGGGGAGCTGTCGGCCTCGGTTGTTGGAGCAGCCAGGTACAGCTCCTGCTAGATCCTCAACTTTTTGGGCAGCCAAGTAAGGCCAAAAATCCACTGTCCTTGCAGTGCATTCCCACCATACACCTGAGAGGAGGACTCGATCATGGACCAGGGCTCCGTGTTGCCAGGTCCCGCCCATTCCTTCAATTTACATGGGCTCCAAACAAGGAGACCGGCATCGGAGAGGTCACGGTCAGGGTAGGAGGCCTCCCAGCCCAGGAGTTTCACAGTCCCCAGTCTGGGCATCCACTGGAAGGCTGGTACACCCAGGAATACCAGCTGGCAAAGTGAGGCCCAGGAACATGGCAGTGGATCGCTGAAGAGGTTGAAACATTTGGAAGTATTTTCCGACCCCCCCTTATAAACGTTCCAAATGTTTTCAGGAAGGCTCGGGGCTTCTCCCAGCAAGCGGAGCAGATATCCACTGAGAATCCCAGTCTCTCCCGACTGGCACCTGCCCAGGACACTACCTTAATCGTGAGAAGCTCCCCGCCAGGGATATGGCACTTTCCCCACTGACCCCATGTACTTGCTGGGATGGGGGCCGGAGATTCCGAGCGCGCTCGATCACGGCACTTACACACGTGGGTCATCAGGGCACTGGCCCCACAGGTTATTAGCACCTGCAGCACAGATAACTGGGTAAGGGTCTCAGACACGCATCCATCGCTGGTTTAAATAACCAGAATTAACCCTTGCACCATCGGTCACGTGATGCCATCATGGCGTCTCCATTCGCATGTCTGTTAGATAAGTCACCAATCCAAGATAATGACTCCCCTTAATGAGGGAGTTTTAAATCCCTAGTTTTCAGATTTGAAAGTCTTTTCACACATTTTCAGTCTGGAGATTTGAATTCCTCGCTGCACTATTTTAATGCAGTTGTTAACCCAATACTAATAAACAGAAGGAACTGACCATCAGTTTCACACAATCTGCCTCTCAATCAATCCGCAGAGGGCAGGTAAGAAACGTCACTTACCTCATCGCGCACATTTAAAGGGCCCTTGAAATCGCACAGTGTCTGAACACAGCAAAAACTCCCACTTGTAGCTGCAACAAGAGAGAGGAAAACGAAGAGGATCTTGTTAGCACAGAGAACATGGTTACACTTAACATGATCACAGTGAACCTGAACTGAAACATCTCCCCTTAATAATGCGTGTGAGTGGCAGAAAGGACTTCACTGTCTTTTATTACAGTTGTTTGAATGAACGGGAAATGGATCTGTCCTGATCCTGATCCAGGAGGATTGATCCTGATCCTGGTCCAGGAGGATTGGTCCTGATCCTGGTCCAGGAGGATTGATCCTGATACTGATCCTGATCCAAGAGGATTGATCCTGATCCAAGAGGATTGATCCTGATCCAAAGGATTGATCCGGATCCTGATCCAGGAGGATTGATCCTGATCCTGGTCCAGGAGGATTGATTCTGATCCTAATCCAGGAGTATTGATCCTGATCCTGGTCCAGGAGGATTGATCCTGATCCTGATCCAGGAGGATTGATCCTGATCCTGTTCCGGGAGGATTGATCCTGATCCTGATTCTCTCCTCAAACAACCAACCCTTGACCCCTCTGTCCTTGCAAACTGCCGCCCCATCTCCAACCACCCTTTCCTCTCCAAAGTCCTTGAACATGTTGTCACCTCCCAAATCCGTGCCCAGCTTTCCCGCAACTCCATGTTTGAATCCCTCCAATCAGGTTTCCGCCCCTACCACAGTACCGAAGCGACTCCCATCAAAGTCACAAATGACATCCTTTGTGACTGTGACAGAGGTAAACTATCCCTCTATCCCTCCTCATCCTTCTTGACCTGTCTGCAGCCTTGACCACTCCATCCTTCTCCAACGCCTCTCCACCATCGTCCAGCTGGGTGGGACTGCACTTGCCTGGTTCCATTCTTGTCTATCTAATCGTAGCCAGAGAATCACCAGCAACGGCTTCTCTTCCCGCCCCGCATCGTTACCTCTGGTGCCCCCAAGGATCTATCCTTGGCCCCTCCTATTTCTCATCTACATGTTGCCCCTTGGCGACATCATCGGAAAACACCGCATGTTTCCACATGTACGCTGACGACACCCAGCTGTACCTCACTACCATTTCTCTCGACCCCTCCACGGTCTCTAAATTGTCAGACGGCTTGTTGTTGTTATTATACAGGAGGATTGATCCTGATCCTGATCCTGGTACAGGAGGATTGATCCTGATCCTGATACAGTCATTGCGCCACCCCCCACTCCCCATCCTCATTGCCGCCAAAAACCAGCCACCCTCCCAGGACTTACCGTCGAGCTGCTGCTGGTGAGACAAGCAGCCCAACATTCATCCTCTCCAAAATATTAATGAGGCCTGAGGTCCAATTGCAGGGTGGTCTTGGGCCTCCCGGTTGGGGTGATCGCTCCCTGCGGAGACCCGGGTCTGGGCCCGAAAACATGCTCAGGCGAATTTCCACCCCCTTTTCCCTCTGCATGGTTTCCAGCTCAGACAGTAGGCTGTACGGCCTGCTCCACTTGCCTGGTGCTGCTAGCTGACCATTAGCAAGAGAGCAGGAACGGCCCAGAGTGATGGTGCCTCTCTGCCCTGCCCTCGGCTGACCCCCCAAGCAGAGAATGTCAGGTGTGAGGCATAGCCCTTGTGCTACGTTCCAGGGGACTCCGCGGTCACTATTATTAAACGTGTCGTGCCGCAGGCTCACTGCCAATACATTCAGACTGGCAGACAGAAAGGATGGCAGCTTTGAAAGGCACTGACCTGCATGATGTAACGCGATCCTCCCATAACTGTCAACTGCATTCACTGGGCATTTTTCCTAAAGAAAGAAAGACTTGCATTTATATCGCACCTTCCATTACCTCAGGATGTCCCAAAACACTTTACAGTTAATGAAGTACTTTTGAAGTGTAGTCACTGCTGTAATGTAGGAAACACGGCTCCCAATTTGCACACAGCAAGCTCCCACAAACAACAATGTGATAATGACCAGATCATATGATTTAGTGATGTTGGTTGAGGGATAAATGATCCTCTTTCTGGACGCCTCAACTACTGGAAACAGTCTGCTTCTATCTACCCTGTCGCATCCATTCATAATTTTAAATACTTCTATCGTATCGTCCCCTAATCTGTGTTATTCTAATGAAAACAGCCTCCATTTTTCAAGTCTTTCTTTGTATTTGAATTTACTTATCCCAGGCAGAATCCCAGTGAATCTGAGCTGTACCCTCTCTAAAGCCTCAATATCTTTCCTGTAGTGCGGAGCCCAATACTGCGCACAGTCCTCTAACTGAGGTCTTACTAAGGTTTTATATCGGCTCAGCATTGGCTTTTATATTCTATGCCTCTTGAGATAAAACCTAGAATTCTATTATTTTTTTTATGGCCTGATCAAGCCGAGGTGCTGCCTTTAATATCCTGGGAACCTGGATCGTGAACTCGCTCTGCTCTTCCACAGCGTCGAGCCTACTTCCATTCAGAGTATCATTACTGCTGTTTATTTTACCAAAAATATATCACGTCACACTTACTGACATTGACTTCCATCTGTCACTTTTTAAGCCATTCCCCCATCTTATCGATATCCCTTACAGCTTCCTTTGGTCTTCTAAAGAGTTAACTATCCCTCCTATTTTGGTATCATCTGCAAATTTCCAAACCACTCCCTCTCGTCCTGTATCTAAATCATTGATATACACAGTGAAGCGAAGCGGCCCTAGAACTGAACCCTAGACACCGCCATCCACTCTCAACCACTCGGAAAAGCCCCTCCTAACTCTTACTCTCTTTCCTCCCTTTTCACCACTTCTTCCATTCAGTTTGCTCTCCTCCAGCAATTCCATTCCTTTAATGTTCTCTAATCTCTATTGTGGTATGATTGCCTCCCTCCTGGCCACACAAAAATATTCCGGTGTGCCCACCTGCCGCAACCCCCCCTTCACCCGCCGCCCCCACCCACCCCACCCCGCACCCCCACAACGCAATTGCCTCCCCCCTTCACTTTAACATTGAAATTTCCTGCTGGGCTCCACGGTGGAGCCGTGGGATTTCCTGCCCCTCCCCCGACCAGCAAGTGGCCCGTGGCTATTATGCAGATGTGGCCTGGCATTGTAAATAACTCAGGCCCTCTCGCCCAGGACATCGCACAGGTGGCACAGTCACACCCCCACCACTCGCCCCACCCCACCCCCACCGACGTACGCCCAAAGTCAAAATTGCCGCCCAAACGGTTCCATCTTTCATACTCCTCAAACACGATCCCTGCCAAAGTCCTCCTTGAATGTGCTGACAAGATCCATTGAAACGAATAGGGAGTTTCATCATTTTGAACCATAAAGAAGTTTATATATTTCTAATATCTATCTACGAGAAATGACGGATCACTTTAAATTTAGTTACATTCATCGAATCTTATAGCACAGAAGGAGGCCATTCAGCCCATCGTGCCTGTGCTGGCTCTTTGGAAGAGCGATCCAATTAGTCCCACTCCCCTTGCTCTTTCCCCAGAGCCCTGCATTTTTTTTTTCAAATATTTATCCAATTCCCTTTTGAAAGTTATTATTAAATTAGCTTTCACCCTTTCAGGCAGTGCATTCCAGATCACAACAACAGTGATCCTAAGCTGCTCCTTCCACTAGTTTGAACCTATGCCCCTTTGTTTTAATATCCTGCTACACCTTGGTGTTGTGCTCTGGATTGTGCCAATGAATGCCTTGTGTACCCTGACAAGAATCTATTCCTATGCCATTCCTCTGTGTGTTCCTGATATGCAGGTGTTCATCCATCTAACAGTAATATCAGGCTCTTACAGTCTCTGTGACCCCTGTAAAGGTTTGGCACTGTGAGCATGGGACCCAGTGTTCTGTACACTTGGTATATGGCTTGGAAACAGCACATTGAAAGTAGCACTTCCAGGGCATCAGCCAGGTTGGGCCAATTGCGCGTCCTCTGTGCAAACAAGTAAGGGAGTCAGCCCCAGACTCTCCCGGACTGTACAAAGCCCACATCCATCTAGACTGGTCGTCCAGACTGCTGCACTCCAAGTCAGCCACAGATTCAGTGGCTACAAGCAATTGCGAACGAAGCAGCAAGATCTGACTCCCTCACTGAGGTACAGTGCTGCTGGTGGTTGCCCTCCTGTATCTTGACCAAGTTGTCATTATTCAGGAGTCTTCACTGCTGGAAGGCTTGTGAAAATGGAAGGAACGTCAGAGCCAAGCTCTGGCCTGACCTCACCTGGTGCCCACATGTGTAGGAGTCTCTATAGTAATCAAGAATAGACACCCGGGGGTAATTTTTACCTTCACTGCTTGGGTGGTGAAATATCGGAGCAGATAATCTATTATAGAACTAGGCTTGATTTTTAATTCCCATATGTCTACATAGGAATAAGATGAGGCCATTCAGCACCTCGAGCCTGTGCCACCGTTCAATTAGATTTTGGCTGATCTGCCCTTAACTCCATTTAGCCATTCCATTTCCTTGGTTCCATATCCACGAATACTCTTGCCTAACAAAAAACTATCAATCTCAGTTTTGAAATTTTCAATTGACCCTCAGCCTCAACAGCTTTTTGGGGGAGAGAGTTCCAGATTTCCACGACCCTTTGTGTGAAGCAGTGCTTCCTGACATCACCCCTGAATGGCCTGGCTCTAATGTTAAAGTTATGCCCCCTTGTTCTGGACTCTCACATCAAAGGAAATAGGTTCTCGCTATCTACTCCTCGAATCACCTCAGGCACTTGAAATCAGTGGAATTGAAAATTGGGAGATGATCCACTACTCCAACTGAGCAGCACATCACCCTCCGAGCTTTATATAGACCAATCTGTACAAACTCCAAACAATGAAAGAAGTGACTCCTGAGTCTCCAACAGAGATACCTGCACAAGGTGGGAACTACAGCAAAAGCAACTCACATTTATATAGCTCCTTTAACGTAGTAAAATGTCCCAAAGCACTTCACAGGAGCGTAATCAAACAAAGTTTGATATAGAGCCACAAAGAGAGATACTAGGACAGGTGACCAAAAGCTTGGTCAAAGAGGTCGGTTTTAAAGTGCGACTTAAAGGCCGAGAGAGAGGTGGAGAGGTTTAGAGAGGGAATTCCAGAGTTTAGGGCCGAGGGAGCTGAAGGCACGGCCGCCAATGGTGGAGCGAAGGAAATCATGGATGCGCAAGAGGCCAGAATTGGAGGAGCACAGAGATCTCGGAAGGTTGTAGATCTGGAGGAGGTTACAGAGTTAGGGAGGGGTGAGGCCATGGAGAGATTTGAACACAAGGATGAGAATTCTTAAATCGAGGCGTTGCCGGGACAGGAGCCAATGTAGGTTAGTGAGCACAGGGGTGATGGGTGAATGGGACTTGGTGCGGGTTAGGATATGGGCAGCTGAGTTTTGGATGAGCTGAAACAAATAGAGGAAGAACAGAACCCATCCAATAGATTTTCAACACGACCCTGTCTGTTGGTGTGCAATAGATGGTAGATCTTAGCAACAATTGTGGCACAAGGTAAAGGTGAGTGGCATTGAAATGCACACCAATTCCAGAATATCCAATGTAAAGAAGGATGTGAATGGGGTAATAAACCATGGGCCGTCCTTAGCAAGCTCCCAGTGTTATTACTAGGGCCCAGTCTAAGGTGGGCCGATGCCTTCCATCCAGAGCACCTTCCGATCTCTACTCATCCTGGGACAGAAGTTCGCTTGTGATTTGGGAATTGGAGTATCTCAGAATAACAAGATATTACAGGTTTGCTGTGGTGTTTCCCTGGACTGCCTCTTTAATATGAACAAGGATTATCCCGGAGTGCTCATACCTGGAGAAGTCTCTTCACACACTGATGGTGCCCGTGCTTCGCTGCCAAATGTAACGCATTCAACCCTAGGTTACAACCAGATACACACGTCAGATAAATAGAATGAGGTTTGTCCCAAATAGCATTCTCTGGAACAACAACAACTTGTATTTATCTAGCACCTTTAACATAGTAAAACGTCCCAAGGCGCTTCACAGGAGTATTATAGGACAAAATATTTGACACCGAGCCACATAAGGAGAAATTAGGGCAGGTGACCAAAAGCTTGGTCAAAGATGTAGGTTTTAAGGAGCGTCTTAAAGGAGGAAAGAGAGGTAGTGAGGTGGAGAGGTTTAGGCAGGGAATTCCAGAGCTTAGGGCCTAGGCAACAGAATGCACGGTCACCGATGGTTGAGTGATTATAATCAATCAGGGATCCTCAAGAGGGCAGAATTAGAGGAGCGCAGATATCTCGGGGGATTGTGGGGCTGAAGGAGGTTACAGCGATAGGGAGGGGCGAGGCCATGCAGGGATTTGAAAACAAGGATGAGAATTTTAAAATCGAGGCGTTGCTTAACCGGGTGCCAGTGTAGGTCAGCGAGCACAGGGGTGATGGGTGAATGGGACGGTGCGAGTTAGGACACGGGCAGCTGAGTTTTGGATGACCTCAAGTTTCCGTAGGGTAGAGTTTGGGAGGCCAGACAGGAGTGCGTTGGAATAGTCAAGTCTAGAGGTAACAAAGGCATGAATGAGGGTTTCAGCAGTGGATGAGCTGAGGCAAGGGCGGAGACAGGCAATGTTATGTAGGTGGAAACAGGCGATCTTTGTTATGCTGCAGATATGTGGTCGGAAGCTCATTTCAGGATCAAATATAACACCAAGGTTGTGAGCAGTGTGGTTCAGCCTCAGACAGATGTTAGGGAGAGGGATGGAGTCGGTGGCTAGGGAACACAGTTTGTGGCGGGGACTGAAAACAATGGCTTCGGTCTTCCCAACATTTAATTGGAGATAATTTCTGCTCATCCAGAACTGGATGTCGGACAAGCAGTATGTCAATTTAGAGACCGTGGCGGGGGTTGAGAGAAGTGGTAGTGAGGAAGAGCTGGGTGCCATCAGCGTACATGTGGAAACTGAGACTGTTTTCGGATGATGTCACCAAGGGGCAACATGTAGATGAGAAATAGGAGGGGCCAATGATAGATCCCTGGGGGGACACCAAAGGTAACAATGCGGGAAAATAAACATCTGGCATTCACCTCCTCGGTGTGCTATTTTTAGTACACCACTTAATTTGCTTTCATTAAATCCTTTGCGCCATTTGAACACATTTCAACCCGCCTGTAACACTATCCAAACATGATAGGCAACCGCATTCCAGATCCTAAGAACTCGCTGCGAAAACACATTTATCGTCATTGTTCTTTTGCCAATGATCTTAAATCTGTGTCCTCTGGTTACTGGTCCTCCTGCCAATGGAAACAGTTTCTCTATCAAAACCTTACATAATACTGAACATTTCTATTAACTCTTCCTTTAACCTTCCCTGCTCCAAGGGTCAACATATCAGAAAAACGGCTTGGTTGTTTCTCTCTGCCATTAGCTCAGGGGTGCTGAGGCCAACAGTAGTGCCTGTGCCACTGTCCCAACTCATACTATCAAACTCAGACCGTGGGTCAAAGCTGGGACCTTCCTGGTCTGTATCTCAGTACCATGCCAGACAGTGCAAAGGGGAACTCAGACACTTACTGTTTAACCAAACTACCGCCGACGATTTGAGCCCATTACTGATCTCTGTGCATGAATAACAAAAACACTGAGGTGTGTGTCAGAACTGAGGAAGAGCCAATAATGTTACATTAAAGCGGCAACCAGAAAGATTATGTAGTTATGTGACAGAGTGACTTGTACAGCAGGCAGTTGAATTTCCCCAGGGGTCTCCCGATCATCCATCATAAATTGGGTCCAAGATCCGCGGAGACCCCAGAGAAACAGTGTAAGTGTTCTGGCGATGATCGGGAGACCCCACTCCCCCCTCTGTAATGATATCAGCAAATAGTGATGGTATTTGCCTGTTTGATTATGATGCCTTACCAGCATATTTGCCTGTTTGATTATTTATGCCTTACCAGCAGAGGGCATGTGAGAGAGACAGTTTAGTTTTAGTTTCGTTTTAGATGGATCTCTAAGATGGTGTCTCCTGTAATGCTGTTAACATAGTTGAATAAACTTTAGATTAAAGACAGTCTCTTTCATGAATGTGTCGTCATTGAACCCACATAGAAATCAATACATGGTGTCAGAAGTCAGAAGTGATTGAAAGAGATGAAGAGGAAAAATCTGAAGTTAAATCAGCTCTCCACATATTAGCAAGCCAAAAGAGAACATCGTTACTTACCTTTGGAGAATAGCTAACGAAGTGAAAAAATGGAAGGTTTACACCCACCAGCGAAGCTTCAGTTGACAGGTAATGTGGCTGAAAATTGGAGGAGGTTCAAACAACGTTTGGAGTTGTATTTAGCGGCAATCGGAGCTGACGAGAAAAGTGATAAAATGAAATCGTCAGTGTTCTTACATGTCGTGGGTGATGAAGCGCTGGAGGTGTATAATAACTTCACATTCGCTGCTGATAGAGACAAAATGAAGCTGGATAAAATAATGGAACAGTTTGAGGCCTACTGCATACCAAAACGTAATGTGACGTTTGAGAGGCACAGATTTTTCACATGTGTACAGAAAACGGGAGAGACTATTGATCAGTATGTGACTGAACTGAGAAACAGAAGCAAAACATGTGAATTTGGGGGACTGACAGACTCGCTGATAAAAGACAGACTGGTGTGTGGTATTCCAGATAATGGTCTAAGGGAAAGACGGCTAAGAGAGCAAAATCTAGACCTGGGAAAAGCCATAGCACTGTGTAGGGCTACAGAGATTGTGAAGTCGCAGGCAAAGGAGCTGTTCAGTGACAGTAGCTGCAACGTGGATGCAGTGAGAAAGAACGGACACAAACCGTTTAACAAAAAGAGCGCCAATGTGAAAAAAGAGGCGTGGCCAGCGAACAAAAATGAAAGGGACAATCGAAAGTCATGTAGTCGATGCGGTACACAGCATCCACCAAAAAATTGTCCAGCATATGGTAAAACATGCACTAGTTGCAACAAAAACAACCATTATGCCCGTTGCTGTAAGAACCAAGCGCAACAAAGCAAGGTCCATGCAGTAGATGAAAGCGAGATAGAGGAGTTCAATGTGGATGTTGTGTCTGAAAACAAAAAATAAAAAAGAGACTGGATGTTGACACTAAAAGTGGATGACACACACATTCCATTTAAATTGGATACTGGAGCACAAGTTAATGTGATATCAGAGACTGATTTTAAGAAAATTAGACCCAGACCAAAGATACATGGAATAAAAGTGAAAGTGACAGGATACTCAGGTACTGATATACCAGTGAAAGGAAGATGCATTGTCAAAGTGACACACAAGGACAGAGAGCACACACTAGCATTAATCGTAGTGCCAAAGGATGTGCAGGCCATACTAGGTTTAATAGCCTGTGAGAGACTGAACCTAGTAAAGAGAGTCCTCGTTGTGGAAAGCGAAGGAGAGACAGTCTATGATGAACTCATGAAAGAGTACAACGACCTATTTCAGGGTCTAGGCTGCCTTCCAGGAGAACACATGATCAGAGTAGATAAAAGTATGCCAACGGTCATACATCCATGCAGAAAAGTTCCATTTGCTCTTCAAAAGCAACTGAAGGCAGAGTTGGACAGGATGGAAAGCCTGTACGTGATTCAGAAGATAGATGAGCCAACTGAGTGGGTGAGTTCCCTTGTCGTAGTGGACAAAAAGAATGGAAAGCTCAGAATTTGCCTGGATCCAAGAGATCTAAACAGAGCAATAAAGAGAGAGCACTTCAAGCTTCCTACACGTGAGGAAATCATGTCACAGTTTGCAAATGCAAAGTATTTCAGCAAGTTAGATGCATCATCAGGATTTTGGCAGACGAAATTGGACGAGGCAAGTTCAAGACTGTGCATGTTCAACAGTCCATTTGGCAGATACAGATTCCTAAGGTTACCATTTGACATTGCCTCAGCTCCTGAAGTGTATCACAAAACTATCCATATGATCTATGAGCACCTGGAGGGAGTTGATACATCAATGGATGACATCATAGTATGGGGAACCACGAGAACTGAGCATGACGAGAGACTGAAAAAAGTGCTGGAAGCAACAAGGAAAACAAACCTGAAGCTGAATAGAGAGAAATGCCAGCTCGGGGTGACAGAACTGACATTCGTGGGAGATATCCTTAGCAGTGAGGGCATCAGACCAGATCCCAGAAAGGTGTCCGCCATTGAGAATATGCCAAAGCCACAATGCAAAAAGGACGTGCAGAGGTTTAATGGAATAATCAACTACATGGGTAAATTCAAATCCAACCTCTCAGAAAAGATGGCGCCACTGAGAAGACTAACTGAAAAGAACATAGAATGGGAATGGAATCATGAGCATGAGAAGTCATGGAGCGATCTAAAGAAACTGCTCACAGAGGAACCAGTTCTGAGGTTTTATGACCCAGCGAAACCCATCAAGATATCATCAGATGCATCACAGAGTGGGCTCGGTGCCGTTCTTCTGCAGAAATATGACTACTGGCAACCTATTGTATATGCATCGCGCTCAATGACAGACACGGAGACGCGATATGCTCAAATAGAAAAGGAGCTGCTCAGCATCACATACGCCTGTGAAAGATTTCACCAGTTTGTGTCAGGACAAGCAATCAGTGTAGAGACTGACCATAAGCCCTTGATTGCATTGTTCCAAAAGCCACTAAATAGCTGTCCGCTTAGAATACAAAGGATGATGATCAGGCTGCAACGTTATACACTGAATGTTGCGTACACACCGGGTAAGCTGATGTATACAGCAGACACGTTGTCCAGAGCTGTTGACCCAAGTGAGCCCGCAAACACCAAAATGGATGAAAAAGTGAACGCCTACGTGGACATGATCACAAGTGCACTGCCCATAGCAGATGCAAAAATGGGGCTCATAAAGAATGAGACAAACAAAGATGAAACAATGAGACGACTGAGGAAAAGCATCTTGGATGGATGGCCCAACATGAAGCAAGACTGCTCACCTGACATGGCAGAGTACTGGAACTGCAGGGCGGAACTATCACTGGTCGAAGACATCATCTACAAAGGAAGTAAAATAGTTATCCCAAAGAGTCTGAGAAAAGAGATGCTAAAAAGGATCCATGGAGGACATCTGGGAATCGAAAAGTGTAAGAAAGGAGCACGATAGGTGATGTACTGGCCACGAATCAACCAAGATGTGACAAATGAGGTGTCAAACTGCACAATATGCCTGAAATATCGAGCAAGCAATCCGGTAGAACCACTAAAGCCACACCCAGTGCCAGACAGACCTTACCAGAAGGTAGGCGCTGACCTATTCGTATGTCAAGGGAAGGACTATCTTGTAGTTACAGACTATTACTCCCTGTATCCAGAGGTTTGTAGACTGTACACCACCACTGCAGATGCTGTGATAACATGTATGAAAGCCATATTCTCCAGACATGGCGTGGCAAGCGAGGTCTTCACAGACAACGGACCCCAGTTTTACAATGCAAGTTTCCGACACTTTGCCAAAGAGTGGGACTTTGTCCACACAACGTCAAGTCCTCACTTTCCACAGTCCAATGGACTAGTGGAAAAATCGGTCCAGACAGTGAAAAGACTGATGTACAAGGCAAAAGGCAGTGGAACTGACTTCTACCAGAGCATGCTTGTATACTGCACAACGCCGCTCGAGTGTGGTATGTCACCAGCCCAACTCCTTATGGGACGTCTGCTAAAGTCAAACCTACCCATCCCGGAGAACCTCCTGAAAACAAAAGAAGGGGAGAAAGTGAGGAAGTTCAAAGAACAACAGAAAGAAAAGCAAAAGTACTACTGTGACAGAGGAACACAAAACCTACCTGAACTCCACACTGGTGACCAAGTAAGGTTCAAAGACAAAACAAACATATGGACTCAGAAGGGAACTGTCCTGAGTGAAGTTCAACCAAGATCATACACCATTCAGACAGATGAGGGTGCTGTTCTGAGAAGAAATCGTCGAGATATTCTCATGGGACCAGCCACAGCAGGTCAAAAGACTGATACTGTTGAACAACCTGATCACACAGCTGAGAAACCATCATCGGAGGCAACAACTCAGATTCAAGGACAATCAATCAGAAAATCCTCAAGACATGTGAAGCCTCCTGAGAGACTCATTGAACAAGTTTAAGGACTCTTGTTATAGAAGGAAGTAATGTTATCTTATTCTTTCTTCAAGTTCTAGTGTATTTACATATTTCATGTGAACACACAAAACAAGGTTAACTAACTTTGATAATGATAATGATAATGTAAGTTCATTAAGTGTTACAGTTAAAATGCAGAGTAATACAAAGAAAACATGTTGTTAGATAAAAGTAAAATACTTTTGTTTTAAGAAAGGGAGATGTAATGATATCAGCAAATAGTGATAGTATTTGCCTGTTTGATTATGATGCCTTACCAGCATATTTGCCTGTTTGATTATTTATGCCTTACCAGCAGAGGGCATGTGAGAGAGACAGTTTAGTTTTAGTTTCGTTTTAGATGGATCTCTAAGATGGTGTCTCCTGTAATGCTGTTAACATAGTTGAACAAACTTTAGATTAAAGACAGTCTCTTTCATGAATGTGTCGTCATTGAACCCACATACAAATCAATACACCCTCCACCTCAGAAATTGAACTCCCAGATCTTACGGCTCCATCTCAGTGGAAACGGATTCTGCCAGAAAACGCTTTGAGTGTGAAATAATTACCTGAGCCATCGGGTGTGGTGACGTCCACCCCATGTGCCAAGATGACCTCCAGGCAGTCCACGTGACCCCTCATTGCTGCCAGGTGGTACCTAAGGTAGAGATGGGCAGAGCTGCTGAATTAATGACAGAGGCACAGAGTACAAAAACCTTCATAAAACACTGGTTAGGCCTCAGCTAGAGCATTGTGTTCAATTCTGGGCCCCACATTTTAGGAAGTATGTGAAGGCCTTGGAGAGGTTGCGGAGGAGATTTGCCAGAATGGTACCAGGGATGAGGGACATCAGTTACCAAGAGTGGAGAGACTGGAGAAGCTGGGATTGTTCTCCTTATAGCAGAGAAGGTTTAAGGGGAGATTTAATAGAGGTGTCAAAATTATGAATGGTTTTGATTTAGTAAATAAGGAGAAACTGTTTCCAATGGCAGAAGGGTCGGTAACCAGAGGACACAGATTTCAGAACCGGAGGGTGATGAGGAGAAATGGTTTTACGCAGCGAGTTATGATCTGGAATGCACTGACTGAAAGAGTGGTGGAAGCTGATTCAGTAGTAACTTTCAAAAGTTAATTGAATATCTGGGAAAGAGCAGGGGAATGGCACTAATTGGATGGGCGTGATGGGCCGAATGGCCTCCTTCTGTCATGTATTATTGTATGTTTCAAAGGTGATCTCACTGTTGTCACTGGGTTACAGTTGGCTGCGGTTTGACTGTAATTGGCTTTCAGAACAGGACTAGTGGAGACTGTGATCTGCTTGGGTCAAGGAACCGCACTCATGTAATGCTGAACGCTGGTCTTTAGCTAGTATGAAAGTGGTCTGTGATGAAATATGTCATTCATCAGACTCTGTAGTTAACTGTATATATTGTATTGCCTGCTCCGGTGTTTGTACCTTGTATTGTGTATAGGGCACCGCGCCCTTTGTGTGTCGGCTCCACCCATACCTGGCCCTACTTAAGACAAGTCCAGCTTGTCTGGCAGTAGAACAGCAGCACGCTAGGTGAAGCTAGGTGCAGACACCGGCATCTTTTCTTTGCTAATAAAAGCCTTGTATTATTCTGCTAACTTCGAGTCTTGAAGTTATTGAGGCGCATCATGGTCTACATTCTAACTGTCCAACATCAAACTCATGTGGCTTTGAACTAACCGAGCTTGCTGCAGCGGCTCAGTTACTCACTCATCAAATATCCCCTTAACCTTCTTTGCTTTCAGGAGAACAACCCCAGCAATCCCAATGTTGTGCACAGGACAATTCCTGATGCAGATGTGACAGTAATTAAATGTTGATGAATATGGGAGTGTAGCAAAAGATAAATGTGCCCATTATGTCACTGGTACACTTAAAGCAAAGAAAGGGAAATGTTAAACTATTGGTTATTTAACTCATAGTCAATAATCTGCTGGCAGACGGTGTGAGTTTTCAAATCATCATCTGCCAGGAATTCCAGATCCACCGTTGACTGATAATCAGGTCTTCGGGGTAGCAGTCACTGTGTGATATTGTAGCGGTTCGTGTAGATCGCCACTAAATAAGAGAGTTTGACTTCGACGAACTATAAATAAGTTGTTTATTTACAGGAACAGGCTAATTACATCAGGTAAGATAGCAGGTAAGATGGCTGACTGTAGGAGCACCGTGGTGTAGGTCTTGTCCCAGCGGAGACTCCACGAGGACTGAGTTCGCAGTCCTGTGGGGAGCGTGATGATGTCATCGCGTTTGTGTTGTGACGTCATCACGGTATTCGCGTTTCCCGTGCTTAGGGCATCACGTGATGCGCGTCGTTGCGTCGCTGGCCGTTGAGGCCGAAGTCGCGAGGCCGGGCTGTGCCGGTGCTTGTCGTGGGAGCGGAAGATCGCGTCGCTCCCGTCGGCTGGCTGTTGAGGCCGAATACGCTAGGCCGGGCTGTGCCGGTGCTTGTCGCGGGAGCGGAAGATCGCGTCGCTCCTGTCGGCTGGCCGTTGAGGCCGAAGACGCTAGGCCGGGTTGTGCCGGCGCACGCACATCACGTTGTACGTGACGTGACGTCAGCACGCTAGGGCGTGTCTTAAAGGGGCAATGGCCCCAAGAGGTAAGTTAAAAGGGCAACAGCCCCAAAAAGTAAGTTAAAGGGAATTATGTGTCTTAATGTAAGGGACAACCAGTGGTACCGCCACATAGGCCCCCCCAGAATTCGCTTTAACGAAAGTCCAAGGATGAGATGGTCTGACGAGCTGGTGGTCACGGCGGTTGTGCTGTCTCGACTTGGTAGGCGAGGTATGAAGATGCTGCTCGTGAGCGGATCCTTACGCGCGTCGTGGCAAATAAAACGTATCCGTCAGGCGAAGGACCGTGGAGACGTGCAAAACAGCAGGCCTTGTCAGAGTGACGGGCAGGTTGGGCGGACGCGGGCGATGTCTCCGTTGGCTGGTGAGCGAATCCTTCGGGAGGCTGGAACGCACGGAACGGTGCGTGCCATAGTGCTACGACGTGAACACAATGGAGGCAACTTTCACGTGGCTGATCACGGCCGCAGGATGCCCGTTGGACCCGTCCTCGATGTGTGCAGCTTCAGTCGATGTTTGCGTTTGTTAAAGGGAAAACTGGAGAAAGGGCGGCAATGGTCCAGGTTGTTGTTGCTTTCAGGAGGGGTTAACTCTGCCTGGAGGGCGGCAACACTTGTAACAGTTGTAGATTTAGGAGAAAACAGCCGGGAGGGCGGCACGCTTTTGTTCACACCGAATCGTGTAGTAGGTAACACAACCAGCAAGCTGAAGGGCTGGTGCGTCGTCGGCGGAGAAGGAGTCGTCGGTGTTCACGAGGGATGTGTCCTCGTGCACGAGGAGTGCGTCCTCATGTTTCGCGGGGGTGAGTCCTCGTGGTATCCCCGCGGGGCGCGCTCCGATCTTGTGGGCCCGAACATGCTGTACCCCGCACTTGGAGAGATGTATACTTGCTGTTGCTTTGGACGTAGAGGCGGACGATCCGTGTGGCGGTAGAAGAGTCGAATACGGAGACCGTGAGCACGTGCGTGGTCTGTGCCGCATCGATGTTCTCGGCGAACAGGGCTTCTACCTGCATAAAGCACGAGGGAGACCGTGGCTCCCTGGATTGCAGTAGCGACAGCAGAACGGCTGATGCTTCCATAGCGTGCTTCGTTTGTGAAAGACGTTCACAAACCCACCAATTGTAGCGCTGGTGGATGACGGTTGCCGTTGGTCGTGCTCTACTTCTGTGAAATCGTTCGTGAAAAACGGGCTCACCTCCAAGCTGCGCTTCCATTGCGAATACGTACGCAAAGATGGGGTTGCTTTTGGTGAAATCGGTGTTAGGCGGTTGCTGTTCCGTGGTTGTTCATCGGTTGTGCGTTGGCCGTCTTGAGTGAAGACGAGGTTCAGGCGCGCGTTGCTACCATGAAAATCGTTCACGGATACGGGTTCACCAATTGTAGCGTTGGAATTGATGAGCTCCCGTACTCACGTCGTGGGGTCTCCAATGTAGCGGTTCATGTAGATCGCCACTAAATAAGAGAGTTTGACTTCGACGAACTATAAATAAGTTGTTTATTTACAGGAACAGGCTAATTACATCAGGTAAGATAGCAGGTAAGATGGTTGACTGTAGGAGCACCGTGGTGTAGGTCTTGGCCCAGCGGGGACTCCACGAGGACTGAGTTCGCAGTCCTGTGGGGAGCGTGATGACGTCATCGCGTTTGTGTTGTGACGTCATCACGGTGTTCACATTTCCCGCGCTTAGGGCATCACGTGATGCGCATTGTTGCATCGCTGGCTGTTGAGGCCGAAGTCGCGAGGCCGGGCTGTGCCGGTGCTTGCCGCGGGAGAGGAAGATCGCGTCGCTCCCGTCGGCTGGCCGTTGAGGCCGAAGACGCTAGGCCGGGCTGTGCCGGTGCTTGCTGCAGAAGCGGAAGATTGCGTCGCTCCTGTCGGCTGGCCGTTGAGGCCGAAGACGCTAGGCAGGGCTGTGCCGGCGCACGCACATCACGTTGTACGTGACGTGACGTCAGCGCGCTAGGGCGTGTCTTAAAGGGGCAATGGCCCCAAGAGGTAAGTTAAAAGGGCAACGGCCCCAAAAGGTAAGTTAAAGGGAATTATGTGTCTTCATGTAAGTGACAACCAGTGGTACCGCCACAATATCAGCAATGTTCATATTAACAGCTCTATGGCCCCAGTGCTGCCGGAGAGCGGGTTGGGGGTGGGGGGGAGACCCGGAAATCCCGGGAATTCGGAGGTTCTGCCGAATTTTATGATGGGACCATGTTATAATTTTTTAACTAATTTTCCCAGATTTACAGGATGATCGTCTGCCGGGCAGGAAATCCAGCGGTAGAAGGCTGCAACCCGGGGACCCTTGGGGATGGTTCCCGGCAATCGGCAAAGATCGGGGGCTGTGGGGGAGGGAGAGAAAGATCCTGGGTTGACGTCTCGGGATCGCGTGTTTGAAGGGAAGGGTCGCCGATCACAGCAGCGTGGAGAGGCTGCGTTCTGCAGAAGTTTTGTTTGAGGGGTCGGGTAGGCACACCTGCACTCACCTGCCTGATCTGGCTACTCACGCCTCCATTTGGCTGCCGGGTTTTCCCGAGCCTTGGGAAACCCGGCCGGCCAGCGTTAAATTTAAATCAGGCTCCCAATTGCACTGTGCGGTCCTGATTGAAATGTTATAATGAAGTGCCCCGCCTGTCGAGTGCGGGACACTGGTACGCCACACAACCCGCCATCGTACAAACGGCAACGGGCGCGTACATGGTGGGCTGGGGACGCCTTTCACAATTATTGGCCCAGAACTTGGTGTCGGGGGCTTGCCGCGCGTGCAAGCCCCCGATGTGCACTTACCCTGCGCGCCGACATCTGAAACCTGGCCCACAGTGGATTTCCTGTCAGTGGCCCGGTTCTGATGTCGGCGCGCTGTTCTAACCTGACCCAGCGGCGTAGTTAGTGCGATGTGCCGGCTGGGATCAGGTGAGCACTGTTCAGCCAATCAGGGGAGGGGAAACTTCATTCATAAGTTTGAGAGTAAGAACTGTCAAACTCATGAAAAGTACTGCACCCCAAAACACTACTTAAACTTTAAATAAAATTTTTAAAAACATCCCAATCATTAAATTAAGTATAAATAAGTTTAAAAAAATAATTTAAACAATAATTTTTTTTTTGAAAAAAATACATTTTTAATAAAAAGGGTCTAAAACTAAACTTACCTTATTGTAGATTCTTTAAAATAATAAATCTGTGGAAAAAAAAATACTAAATTGCACTAAAACCACTTACCTGTAAAAATAAATACTTACGTGTGCTTTTTACAAGTGAAAAGACCGGAGGCCTTTACACATGCACAAATCCCCCAAAACAGAGGAAATCCAAGACGCACGCGCTGCCTCCTACAGCGCACGCGCTAGCCTCTTCACCTCTTGGGTTAGAGGAGAGGAAATGCCGGTTTTCAGCGCATGCGCTGTGCATGCTGAAAACCGGCATTTCCTCCGGCCAGACGCGTGAGTACCCCTTCCGTACTCACGCGTTTGGGGAGGAATTACTGCCCCAATACATTTTAACTCCTCGCCTGCCCATTGTGAGGGGCTAATATCCACCCCAATGTATCCGTCTAGCATTCCGATGTCGCCTATTTTAATGAGTGTGGTGACATGTTTATTCTGAGTGGGTTTAAACGCCTCTGTTAAAACAACAGAATTTTGTACAAATTTGTTATTGTGCCTGTTATTAATGTCGCACACAGTGGGGGTAGATTCTGGCTTTGTATGATAGTGTAACACAGGTGATAGTGAATCGCCAGCTCGTTTTACACCTCTCCCCATTGTTATTTCCACTGACAGGGGTTCTGTGCACAGTGTTGGTCTACTTACCCAAGGGAGGATATACTTGCCTTAGAGGGAGTGCAACGAAGGTTCACCAGACTCCAGGCATAAGGGAATTGTCCTATGAGGAGAGGTTGAGTAGAATGGGCCTATGTTCTCTAGAGTTTAGAAGAATGAGAAGTGATCTCATTGAAACATACAAAATTCTTACAGGGCTTGACAGGGTAGATGCAGGGAGGATATTTCCCCTGACTGGGGAGTCTAGAACCAGGGGTCACAGTCTCAGAATAAGGGGTCAGCCATTTAGGACTGAGCTGAGGAGAAATTTCTTCACTCATCTTTGGAATTCTCTACCCCAGAGGGCTGTAGAGACTCAGTCATTGAATATATTCAAGACAGAGATTGATATATTTTTGTATATTAAGGGGATAGTGCAGGAAAGTGGAGTTGAGATAGAAGATCAGTCATGATCTTATTGAATGGCAGAGCAGGCTCGAGGGGCCGTATGGCCAACTCCTGCTCCTATTTCTTATGTTTTTATGACTTCAATGGGGGAGAGATGTATAATGGGCTGCTGACTCGCCATCACCCATTTTACACTATTGCAGAGTCAAGATCTACCCCATTGTGCCTCATCACAGAGAGAGAGGAAATCAGACACAGATCCTCATGGAGGTCATTAAGACTTCCCACACTTAGTGTACCAACATCAGGTCCCAACTGAGGCTCAGGAACAAAAACTCCCATCTTAGGGTGTCTTTGCCCTGGCAAGAAAATCTCCCCCACCCCGCCCCGCACCCCGGCCTCAGCCGGGACCTATCATCATCCCACAAGGGACGAGTGGACTTTGGGCCCTTTATGAGGCTCTGAGAAAGGTGGATGGTCGGAGTAACTGGGTCCCCCATTGGTTTTCTACTGGTTTTGCCGGAGTTACGGCAGGAGACTGGGTGAACACCGGTGGAGTTTCAGGGACGCGGTAATTTGTCCACCGGCTATGAGTGAGGTGGTACTGGTACAGAGCACCCAAATGATGGCTCCAGATGTTTCCAGTCACTGTCAACGGATGGACACTGGGGATGCGCCTGAAAGTGGCACTTGCACCCGCCTGTCCCATGGTAATGGAGCGCCCTCAGATTGACCCTGCCAACGGTGGTAAGATCATGGTTGAGGAGCAATGGTGAGCGGGATCCCAGCTCCTCTGCCAGCAATCGCAACCCGTTAGATTTACAGCCGCCATGTTTTTTCTCTTATTAAGGGCTTGTTGACAAAACTGCGGGAACGTGAAGCTTCTTAAACACGAGAATGCGATTGTTGAGTGGGTAATCACAGAGAAAACCGGACCTTGTGTCCTTTCCTTTTTGTTAATACAGGAAGTCCACCCCACCCTCTGCCAGATTCTATTCTGTCGACTGCCATATAATTGGGCCCAACGAGTTAAAAAAACATCTCTTCAAATACAGAAAGTTGCGGACTCACGCTGATTGGCCCTCGGAGTCAAGCTTCGTCGTGAGAAGAGTCCTTTTGTTGAGGAGCGAGGCCACTTTCTCTGGGTCACTGCCGTCCACGGCCTGTAGCAACTTCTCGTCATACTTACTCCAGTCCTGGCTCTGAAACGATGCAGGGTCATTAAAGACAGAAAGACTCGCATTTCTACAGCACCTTTCACATCCTCAGGATGCCCCAAAGCGCTTTACAGCCAAGGAAGTATTTTTGCGGTGTAGTCACTGTTGTAATGTAGGAAACGCAGCAGCAAATTTGTGCAGAGCAAGATCCCACAAACAGCAATGGGATAATGACCAGATAATCTGTTTTTTTACTGATGCTGGTTGAGGAATAAATATTGGCCGGGACATCGGAGGGAACGCAACTGCTCCTGTTCGAATAGTGCCAGGGGATCTTTCGCTTCCACCTGAGAGGGCAGATGGGGCCTAGGTTTAACGTCTCATCTGAAAGATGGCAACTCAAACAGTGCAGCACTCCCTCAGCACTGCACTGGGGTGTCAACCTAGATTATGTGCTCAAGTCTCTGGAGTGGGACTTGAACCCACAATCTTCTGACACACAGGCAAGAGTGCTACCCACTGAGCCACAGCTGACATCAGGGATACGCCTTTTACTTGGTCGGCCGACACATCCATCCTCGCGGGGCCCCGCCCCCACGCTCCCGCCATTGGTCGTCCGACACGTCCATCCTCGCGGGGCCCCGCCCCCACACTCCCAACATTGATTGCCTGACACTTCCATCCTCACGGGGCCCCGCCCCCACACTCCCACCATTGGTCGCCCAATACGTCCATCCTCGCGGGGCCCCGCCTTCCCATGGTCCCGCCATTGGTCGCCCGACATGTCCATCCTCGCAGGGCCCCGCCCCCATGCTCCCGCCATTGATCGCCCGACATGTCCATCCTCACAGAGCCCCGCCCCCACGCTCCCGCCATTGGTCGCTCGACACGTCTATCCTCGTGGGGCCCCGCCTTCCCACACCAATGGGAAAGCAAACAGACTCTTCATTACCCCTTGGATGATTCATGACTGACGGTCAAACAGCCATTGTTCCCCCATGTCCAATCTTTTTCTGATGAGTAAACCAAATTGTTCAAAGGAATTTTTTTTTAAAACACAATCGGGGGAATTTTAACCCCCAAAAAAATGTGGGTTGGTGTTGCTTGGGAAGTTAAAGTGTTCAAAGTCTGAATCCTGACCAGAACCCGCCTCCAATCTGTTCATTTCCGGTTTTAACAGAGGCGGGACGGGGGGCGGGCGGGCAGCCAACCTGCTCCCAGGAGGCAGGTCACCATTTAAATATTCTAATGTGGCTGGCATGCCTCAGATTTAACCACCATTTCAAATTTAACTGTAGCTGGTCGGGTTTCTCAGGCCTTGTGAAACCCGCCAGCTAAAGTAAGGCGCAGCCTGCTGGATCCAGGGTCCCTGCCTAACCCAACCCCTGTGATTGGAGATTCCCCCCCACAAGACGCCTCCTCTACACCCCCGATGCCTCCCCCACCTCCCCGCCAAGCTCCTCCGGCCCCATAATCATGCTGCTCCTGGCCCCCAAACATCAGCCGCTCCTGGCCCTCCGATGATCACCACCTGGTCCCCCTCCCCCTGCTCCTCCGGCCCTTCAATCGTTCCCAAAGCCCCTCTTCCCCTGTTCCTCCGCCTCTTAATCTGGCTGCAGGTGGGAAACAGAGGTTTCCCATGCAAATCAAGCCCTGCCGTTAAATTCTGCAGGAAATCCATTCTCCTGGGTTTCCTGACCGCTTCCGAGCCCCCGCCCCCGCTCCTAACTCACCTCTCGATTAAAACTCAGGCCAATTATTTTATTGCCCCTAGGATTTTTCTCCTGGTATGCTCGCAGCGGTGTCCTAGTGATTCATCTTTAATTCCGGGAGACTCCAAGACAATCCTAAAGGATTGGCACCCCTTGCCTGAATTGGGCCTCGGGCCTCATTTCAATAATTGGCACCTGTTGCGCCTCCATTTCAAGGCGATCCGATTCGGGCCGCTTGGCTCAGGGAAGTCCCGGGATTGGTGGAGGGACAATGGGATGGAGCCCGATTGCAGGTGGGCAGCTGCCCTCGGGAGTGCTGTGGAGCTGGTGAGGAATACTCCTGCTCCTCATCAAACTATAAAAAACAATTTTATTTCACTCTATGTTGGCAGCCGCAGAAGAATCCTGAGCACAGTAGGCCCGACACCGTCCAAATAGGAGAGGGGTCCTGAAGCAGGCCTTGGGCCTCTCACGTAGCCATGTAAGGGCCCAACGCCCGCTTTAGGTGGCTGCCTGGGGTGAAAAATCACCCATTCGGGATCGGACGTATTCCAGGAGACCTTGGGGAGTGGGGGACAGCACCATGAAATTGGTGCTTTTTGGCCCGGTTTTACAATCCAATATCTCCTTTAATGTAACGGGCTCTATTTATTTGTACCTTTGCCCCTGATATCCTCGACATAGGGAGTGCAGTGTTTACACTAAAAGGGGGAAATTACTGCTGGTGATACTGTCAGACTTGGCACACTCACTTAACAAAGTCCTCTCTCTGCGCTATTTTCACCCTCGGAGAGAGGAATTTGACGCGGGTAGGTGTTTGAACAATAATATCGCTTCCAACGATACCTCCCCTTTAACACAACAGGATGCTGTGGGCAAATGTTGAACGCCCTCTAATTGGAGGCATACAGTGGCAATACTCCAAAGGAATATGTCCAACCAGAGTTGGCAACCCGTAGATAGTTTCCATCAGTGGTTTTAAATTAAAAGTACGGCAAAGGATTTATTCCTTAAAGGGGCGAGTCACTTGTACTGTTTTGTAATGTTTTCGATTATGTCACATCATACGACCACAGGCCGCAACGATCATTATTAATAACAGCCCTAATTGTTCTGCTGTGCAATACAGATTAAACTCTGGAGATTCCCACTGGCCCCTCCACCAGGTACAGAATGACTACACCTTCACGATGGTTTGCAGCGACAGTGCTCTCTGCTCAACCACGGCTGAATGCAGCAGGGAGAATGCAGGAAGGATGAGTATATGAAGGAGAGAGAAAGCAGACATACTGACAGAGAGGCAGCACAGAGACAGATGCGTTTCATCACCGACTGCAGCCGTCTGATTGCCATACAGCTCCGGTGGATAATGCCACCACCCCGCCCCCCCCCCACCCCACACCACACAGAGCCTTCCTCAGATACCGTCCTGCTGCTGCTCCGCTTCCCCAGCCAGGGTCAGTCCTGCTTCACAGCCGAGTCGCTCCCTCACGAATGCCCGTGCCTCCATCTCCCCAGCACGGCAATCACACTGCAGCTTGCTGCAGCATCTGGCCTCCGATCTATCCCCTCTCCCAGCTGGGAGATCACAGCCAGCTTGCAGGACAGCACACTCTGTCGCAGGTCCAGATATCCTCCACCTTGCTTTTGAGCGGCAGCATGCAATGCTCAGGGTCATCAATCAGCCGCTCTGCATTTAAATACAACACCAGGAATGTATGCAGGGCTGCAATCAGAAGCCAGCCAGCTTCTGCGAGCTTGCTTGCATTGCTTGCTCACAGGACGAGTGCCAGTGTAGTGCGTCTCTCTGAATTAACACCTCACACACGTTAGCTTTTCCAAATCCATAAATTATTTTTACGCTTGAATGTGTAGTCTCGTCACAACTTAATACTATTGCTGGGAGTTGCACTGAATGCTGCCTCATTAACTCTTTGCTCAGATTTTTAACAGTTTAAATATTTCAGGTGTGTTTTGATGGCGATCCTTTGGCCACGTATTCGTTTTCTCCAGAGGAGGTGAAACTAGTGCTCGCGCTTTGGTTTCCAGTGATTGCTGACCTCTGCCCTTCAGCCCTTGAGTCTGTCTTTGTGAATGGTAGGATCCAGGAGCAAAGGGCAAAGGTCAGTAACAAATAAGGCTGCAACAGCCCGCCAACACTGAAAATATTTGGATCAAGGAGAAAGGGGTTGAAACTGGACTATACAATATTATTTAGTGAAAGCATAACGTGTTGGGATCAAATTCTTTTGTCTGTTAATCAAACAAAGGCTTGAGGCTAAATTTTCTCCATGATCCTGCCTGGCTGGAAACGGTGGGAAAATGGGGCAGTGAGGCCTACTGTCGCCTCCCAGTCCTGACCTGGATTTCCCTACCCGTGCCCCCACCAGGGTGGCCACTGGGCACGCCCTGCTTACCCGTGACACATGTAAGTGTTAGTGGGGTGTGGGGGGGGGTGCATTGGGAAGTGGAGTCCGGGTTTCCCGTCCCAAATCCCACTCATCCACCACGCCACGGGAACACCTAGTGGAAGGTGAAGCCTATAAAAAAACCGTGGCGAAGATTCTCTTTCCAGGCTCCTCTGCCCCTTTGACGGTTGTTACACCTCTCTGGGTGCTGCGGCAGTGCCCGATGACCCTGGGTGGCAGTGGTGGGCTCCCTCTTCACGCTGGGATTTCCATCAGGAGCCCACCATGCATCAATAACGACCCACTACACCAACCTGGGGAAATGGGTCAGGGTTGGAGTGGAATCCGAGGGGACGGCAGATGTTCTGCCTGTCTGCTACGCCATTCCAAAGAGGAGAACGAAGCCTTTGGTTTGCTGAAATAATAGACAGAGGAACATCATACAAACACCCTGTCCTCAGTGACAATAACCAACTTAAAGATCTGTGTGGCAGGTCCACCTTGGTACTAAACCACCATCTTCTCCAAGCCCTGACAATAATCTCTGTACCCATCAGCACTGGAGGTGAGCAGCTTCCAGCCCTTGGAAGATCTTATAAACATGAATCATAGAACCTTACAACACAGTAGGAGGCCATTTGGCCCATCGTTCCTGTTAGATCGGTGATTCTTTAAATAGGATGTTTCCCCAAGAACTACACAGAGGCTGTAACTTAACAATCAACAGGTGTTTACTAGAGTAGAGTAGTCTCAAGACTGAAGTACAGAAGCCTGCTCCAGCTTTATATACAGGTGTGGTCACTGCCGGTACTACAGTATACAGGAGCTGTAAAACAGTTCTCTCTTAAAGGTACATACACAACAATTCCTCCCCTTTTAGATTAACAGTACCATAACATTCATTTAACAATTAACATTTTTAACATGCACCATTAACTGAAAATAGTCCATTTATAAATTCAGTCTTTGGGGCGGCTTCCTGATCCTTTCTGGATAGCGCCTTCCCTGAGGTTCTTGTTCTTGGTGCGGAGGCGATTCTGGCCCCCTGTCGTCGGTTAGTTCATCAGTTTCCACTGCTACTGTTTCTGAGGTAGATGCTACCGGTTTGTTGGGTTCATCCCCAGGTACGCGAGTCATGGGGTTGACTCGTTCCTGTGACGCTAAGATCTGGTCAACGTGGCATCTCACAATGTTCTCCCCGACATCCACTGTGTACATTAATGGCCCCTGGCGTGTGCATATCGTTCCGGGTTGCCATTTCTCTGTTCGGTAGTCACGGGCCAAGACTGGTTGTCCTACATTGAAGCTCCTTGTCGGCTTCTCATTGATGTGCTGGAATTGTTTATCCTCAACATTTCTTCGCACATTTGGTCTGAGCAAATCCAGACGAGATCTCAACCTTCGGTTAAAGAACATCATGGCCGGGGTCTGGTTGGTAACTGCATGTGTCGCATTTCTGTAGGCTAACAGGAAATTGTCCACCTTATGCTGTCGTGGAATTTCATCATCGCACATGGCCTTTATCGCCTTTTTAAAGGTTTGTACAAACCTCTCAGCCAATCCATTTGTGGCTGGATGATATGGGGCGGATGTGTAATGCCTTACCTCATTCCTTCTCATAAATTTCCGAAACTCTTCGGACACAAACTGTGGTCCATTATCAGAGCAAATCTGCTCTGGCAAGCCGTTCCTGGGAAATATGATCCGTAGGACTGCAATCGTTTTCTCTGTAGTGGTTGAGGATATTTTTATCACCTCAGCCCATTTCGAGTGCGCATCCACTGCTATTAAGAACATTGAGTCCATGAATGGACCAGCAAAATCAATATGCACCCGTTGCCATGGAGAGGAGGGCCACTCCCATGGGTGTAGAGGGGCATGTGGTGGTGCATTTTGGACCTTCTGGCATCCTGAGCAGCTCTTGGTTAGGTCCTCGATTTGTTGATCAATCCCCGGCCACCACACATAAGCCCTTGCAAGGCTTTTCATTTTTACCCCTCCCAGATGACCTTCGTGAAGCTCATTGAGCACTCTCTCCCTTAACTTGGGTGGAATTACCACTCGGGATCCACACATCACTATCCCCTGGCATACTGACAGCTGTTCTCTTCTGGATGAGAATGCTGGCAACAGTGAGTCGCCATGTGTTGCCCATCCCCTCACCGTCAAATCATATACCCGAGACAGTGTCGGATCATTGCGTGTCTCCTTCTCTATATCCGCGTTAGTTACTGGCAATCGTTCAATTATTGACGAATAAAATATCTCGATAGGGTCCACTGCTGGTGCTTCCTCCACAGTAGGCAGTGGCAAGCGGGATAGCCCATCAGCGTTTCCATGCTGTTTCGTGCCTTTATATTCTATTTCATATTGGTTCGCCCCTAGAAAAAGGGACCATCTTTGTAACCGTTGTGCAGTCATCACCGGAACGCCCTTCTTTGGATTAAAGATGGAAACAAGTGGTTGGTGGTCAGTCAGCAAGGTGAACTTCTGCCCATGCAGATAGTGGTTGAATTTTTTTACTCCCCATACTAGGCTGAGGGCCTCCCTGTCGATCTGGGCGTAGTTGCACTCGGCTGAGGTTAGTGACCGAGACGCAAAGGCTACTGGCCTCTCCAACCCGTCTGGGAATTTGTGCGACAGCACCGCTCCAATACCATAGGGTGATGCATCACATGCCAACCGAATTGGTAGTGCTGGGTTGAAATGGGCCAAAACCTCTTTTGATGTGATCAATTCTTTGCACTTCTGGAAAGCTTGTTTACATTCATCATTCCACTTCCATGGTACCCCCGTTTGCAGTAGGGTATTCAGTGGGTGTACTACTGTAGACAAATTTGGTATGAACTTATGGTAGTAGTTTACCAGCCCGAGGAACGACCTCAGTTGTGACACATTTTCTGGTGCTGGAGCCTTGACTGCTGCCTCAATCTTTTCAGGAGACTTATGTAACCCTTCTTCATCAATAATGTGGCCACAATACGACATCTGCTTCTGGAAAAACTCGCACTTGTGGCGATTAGCTCGTAGCCCATATTCCTTTAATCTAGTGAGCACCTTCTCCAGGTTGGCGAGGTGATCGCTGTCATTTTCGCCCGTGACCAGGATGTCGCCCAATAACACTGGGTCCCTGGAATCCCTTGCAGGACTTGATCCATTGCCCTTTGCCAAATAGCCGGAGCCGATGCTACCCCGAACACCAGTCGGTTGTATTGATAGAGACCTTTATGAGTGTTGATCGTGAGGTATTGTTTCGAGGCTTCTTCTACCTCCATTTGCAAGTACGCCTGGGCCAGATCAATTTTGGTGAAGCGTTTACCTCCAGATAGCGAGGCAAAAATATCCTCAATTCGAGGAAGCGGATATTGTACCGTGTGAAGGACTGCGTTCACTGTCACCTTAAATCCCCACAGATGCAGACCTTCTTTGGTTCCCCAGGCGTATTACTCAACGACCTCTTCATTACAGGAACGATGGGTGTAGCCCACTCGCTCCAGTCTACTTTGGACAGTACTCCTGAACGTTCCAACCCTTCCAGCTCTGCTTCGACGGCTGGTCTGATCGCATAAGGCACTGGTCTGGCCTTAAGAAACTTTGGGCTTGCATCTTCCTCTATTTTAGTCATTGCTGTTATGCCTTTTAGTGTTCCGAGTCCCTCCTGGAACACTTCTTTTGCGTCAGTTAGCATTTTTGACAGTCGTCCAGGTGTGACGTTGTCATCCTTTTTGGCCTCAACCTTCAGTGCCTGTATGGAATGCCAATCTAATTGTATCTTCCGGATCCATTCACATCCTAGTAGTGGTGGTCCTCCATCTGGCAATACATATAGGTCCATTTTAGGTATTTCCTGGCCTTTGTATATCACTTTCACCCTTATTTTTCCTTTGGGGTAGACTTTTTGCCCCGTGTACATCTTCAAGACAATCTCTGTAGCTTTCAAGGGTATGTGTGAAAATAGCCACCTGTAGTCCCTTTGGTTTATGACTGTTAGGGCTGATCCTGTGTCCAATTCCATTTTCACTTGGACTCCGTCTATCTTGAGTGTGACCCAGATAGTCTGGTGATCCTCCATTTTGGTTACCTTATGTAGTTTCAGACAACCCAGCTCCTTGCTTCCGGAGTCTTTATCACTTTTCTGTTCGTCTGAACTACTGTCCATCACCTTATGTACCTTTCTGTACTTCTCCTGTGGAGATTTCTTGCTGCTGGTTTTCTTCCCAGACCTGCAGACTCTTGCTATGTGTCCTGGTTTTCCACACTGTCTGCACACTTGGTCCTTGAACCAACAATCCTTCTGGTCGTGTGTTGTTCTGCCACAGCGATAAAACTTCCCTGCTCCATATGACATTTCATTGGTGCCATATTCTTGCGGCCTCCATTGTATCTCTGCAGCGCCCCTTGCAGCTGCTTCGTGTGATACTGCCATGCTGAAAGCCTTGTCCAGCGTAAGATCCTTTTCTGATAGAAGCCATTTCTGGGTTCCTTCACTTTGAAGCCCACACACAAACTTGTCCCTTAACGTACCTGATAGTCCCGCTCCAAACTGGCAGTGTTTTGATAACGTGCGCAGTTCCGTTAAGTACTCAGCATTACTTTCGTCTTTATGCTGGTTCCTTTTGTGGAACTTAAATCTTTCTGCTATCAGCAGTGGTGTGGGGCTTAAGTGGTCCTGTAGGATTTCTACTATGCTTTTGAAATTCTTCTCCACGGGCTTCTCTGGGGTTATCAGGTTTCGAAGTAAGCCATAAGTTTTTGCACCCATGGATTTTAACAAAACCAGTGCTTTCCTAGCATCTGGCACTTCATTTGCCCTGCAGTACACCTCAATGCATTCCACATATGTCGCCCAATCTTCGACTTCATTGTCGAATGCCGTGATACTGCCATTCTTCGCCACCCCTGGGTGTAATTTAACTGTCTAAATGGCGTCTCCCGCGCTCTCCCTTCTTCTCCGCTGGAACAAAATGGCGTCTCCCGCGCTTTCCTTCCTTCCCGCGCTTGCCCTTCTTCTCCGCTGCGGCTTCAAAGAAAAATGGCGTCTCCCGCGCTCTCCCTTCTTCTCCGTGGCTCAATGGCATCTCCCGCGCTCTCCCTTCTTCTCCCCGCGGACGCGGTTCAGCCCTTGAGCCCTGGCTGTGCTTTGCGCGTTCTCCTGTGCGCCTTTCCCGTTGCCGTCGCTCGGTCCTGAACCCGGCTGCTGCTTTACCCTCTCTCTCTCTCTGCTTGTTTTTCCTCAACGCCGCTCGGTTCTTTAACCCCCGGCCGCGCCCTGTGCGCTTCACCCTCTCTCTTACCCCGTCGACGCTACTCGGCTTTTCTATGCCGTCGGTCGGCTCCCGCCACCGCTGTCCGGGATGGGTGTGCGCTGCACCTGTTGCCAGTCTGTTGCTGGATCGTCGTGGCTCTCAACAGCCACTCCTGCGATGTTCACTTGCTGCCGGATGACTGGGTGGTTGCTCGTGGTTGACGCCCGTGCTTCTGGCCTCGACTTTCTTCCACCGTCCTCCCGGAGCGACTCCTTGACGGGAAATGCAGAGTTGCAGGCAGATTCGAATCAACCTCATCGCCACTGTTAGATCTGTGATTCTTTAAATAGGATGTTTCCCCAAGAACTACACAGATGCTGTAACTTAACAATCAACAGGTATTTACTAGAGTAGAGTAGTCTCAAGACTGAAGTACAGAAGCCTGCTCCGGCTTTGTATACAGGTGTGGTCACTGTCGGTACTACAGTATACAGGAGCTGTAAAACAGTTATCTCTTAAAGGTACATACACAACAGTTCCTGGGCCAGCTCTTTGAAAGAGCTATTCAATTAGTCTCACTCCCCCGCTCTTTCCCCATAGCCCTGCAAATTATTCCTTTCAAGTATTTATCCAATTTTCTTTTGAATGTTACTTTTGACTCTGCTCCCACCACCCTTTCAGGCAGCGCATTCCAGATCACAACAACTCGCTGCGTAAAAAAATTCCCTCATCTCCGCTCTGGTTTTTTCTCTCTTTGCATTAAAACTCTATGGGTGAAAAATTGAGTTGCGCCCCCTTTGGGGCGCTAACTTCACTGGGGCGCTACTTTTAGGCAGGTGCTGGCAGGCAGCCAGCAACAAAAATGGCTGCCTGGCACCTCACCTTTAATTAGCGCCGCCCCGGCCACAGGTAAGCCCCCCTGACCCAGTCGGACATAGCGTCCAGCGGTAAGTCAGGGGGCGCTCCCGAAGATCATGGCTGGGGTGCAAGCGGGGCGCTGCGCATGGTGATGACGTCTTAGGGCGCTAACGGGAGGCGCAAAGCAACCGAATTTTTCCCCCATGTGAGGCCTTCTTCACTTGAAACCTGTGCTCACCTGTGCTCTTCAGCTGAGCTTCTCCACACCCTGCCACCCTGCCCCTCCCCAACCTTTCTCATTGATGAATTGATGTTCTGTATTTCATCTCTTACTGTTGTGTCGGTGGAGCACTACCCTTGATTTGTTGGCAGGTGAAAGAGGTAACTGGGCTGGGGAGCAGAGAGGGAGAGAAGAACCATGTGCACATGGCTCATGGTCATGTCTAACTGGTCAGTTTCCCTTATGTCCCAAGGAATGCTTTCACTAGCCCAGGTATCGAGGTAAATGAGTAGCTTCCCAGGGATCAGACAGAGAGCTCCCCTCGCTTTGTTTTGAATTACTGGCTTGATCGTCCTTGTCTTTGTAAGGCAGCAAATAACACTACACTCACTAGATTGTGGTTTACAGTCTAACAGCAAAAGTATATATTAAACAGTAAAAGAATGAGGAAACTGTAATAATGTCAAAATGTCGATTCTACAGGAGCTCAACCCTCTCCACGAGGAAGTAGAAAAGAACAAATGGCCGCAACTACTGCGCTAAACTGTAATGTATTGGCCCAGAAATTCGGCTCTCCACGGGTGAGTACGCACGGGGTACTCACCCGTAGGCCGAATGGAAATGCCGGTTTCTTGCATGCACTGCGCATGCGCGGGAAACCGGCACTTCCGATCCTCTGAACAAAGGGGTTCAGAGGTCGAACGTGCGCGCAGGGGAGGCTGTGCATGCGCTTTGAACTTAGGTTTTTTTTGCAGGTTTTCACGCGAGGTTAAGCCTGCAGGATTTACACATTTAAAAAGCAGGCATAAGGCCTGCTTTTTACAAGGTAAGTGGTCAATTAATTAAAATTAAAACATTTTTTCCACAGGTTTATTATTTTTAAATACTTTAAAGCAAGGTAAGTTATTTTTAACCCCATTTTTTTATAAAATTATATTTTTCAAAAATTTAAATTATTGTTTAAAATAGTTATTTAATGTAATTTATAGTTTATTTAAAAAGTGTGATTAAAAAAAAAATTATTTGAAGGTTTACTGCTATTTTGGGGCCCGTAGTATTCATAAGTTTTCACAGGTCTTCCTGTCAATCTTATGAATGGGCTTTTCCCTCCTCCGATTGGCTGCCCATGGCTCACGTGATCCCAGGGGACGCATCGCACTAACTACGCCCCTGGGACACGCAAGCACAGCGCGCCGGCAGCTGGGCCAGGCCCCGGAGTGGAATTCCATGGGGCCCTAGAGTTCAACTGCCGGCGCGCAAGGTAAGTGCAGGTCGGGAACTTGCACCCACGGGAAGCCCCCGACCCGAATTTCTGGGCCATTGTTACGTGACAATTTGCTTTCACCATCAGTGGAAGTTGTCTCATCTAAATCTGCCTCAAGGCTTCAGATGGACATTCCAATATGGACCGGACAGGCTGAGAAATACTTTAAAACAATGGCCAAGCTAACTTAAATAACTGCCTGTTGAATTAGAAAAAAGGAACTAATCGTATTTGAAAAAGTCCCGTAGGATGTTCGTATTTGAATTGAGTGGGTTGACGTGTTCCCACTCCCTTGGACAAAATGATTAAAATCTGAAACATTTGTATTAGAATAAATGAGGGCATGTTTGTTCTGTGAGTTAAGCTGGCTTTAAACCCATTTGTGTAGCATAATAGAATTCAAGAAATCAACACCATGCTAAATCTTAGACAAGAATGCTTCAAATCGGGGCTTCTGTATCTCTATCTCTCTCCCTCCCTCTGGAATGCTCTTCAAGGAGTGGAGACTGAATGCTGGCAGTAGAACAGTTGCCTTTCAGCACCAACAGTCTGCTAGTTAAAAATAATAATGATTTGTAACTGCCTCTTAGTGTGGTAGGATTCCTGACTCTGTTTCTCCGGTCAGCCTGTGAGTCAGTGAGTGACACAGCAGGGTACTGAGTCTGTTGCTGGGGAGACAGGGAGAGGAGTGACAGGCTGGGGGCTCACCAGGTACGGTTGTTAAGAGCATTCCCTTTCAAAGGGGTGGGAGTAAATGACACCCGGTTTTAAGTAAAGCAGTGGTGTGGATAACAAGGCACACTCATCATCAGAGAAACATGCTGTTGCGTCTTGGTAAATTTTCAAGTGATGGTACAATTCACTCCCAGGGAGTGAGGTTAGTAACCAGGCGATAGCCAATCGGTAGCCCAACTTAGACCCCGCCCCAATTTCTTTTGCACTAACTTCAACAGGCTGCAGAATCTCTATTGCCTGATCTGCACTGCCGGCCAAGCTGGATTTCACCACCCCCACCCCCATGTCATGACCCAGCACCTGACATTACAAAACAGGCTGCTTTGACTCTTCTCTCCTCACCCAGGACAACAGCATCTCGTGCAGCAACTTACATCTTTTTAAAGAAAGTTAGGATGAGTGCAAAAAATGCTTGGGAGCGAGCGAGCGAGCAAGCAAAGGAAAACGTTGGCATTCATTTTTGAGGAGCTGTTTCTGAGTCTTACCCAGGCCCTTTGCCCCATCACCACAAGATCAAAGCTCCCCTCCTCCAGCTCTCCGAGGAGGAAATTCTGCTCTAAATTTAAGGGGGAAATATTCGGTTGCTTTGTGCCTCCTGTTAGAGGGCGCTAATGGGGCGCAAAGCAACTAGTGCCCGGGCACGGCGATGTTTGTGCCATGCGCGAAATTGACCAGACATTTTGCGGCAGCGCCCGCAGATCGTGACGTCAGTCGAACGTGCAACGCCCAGGTAGCGCCCTGGACTGGATATTGAGTGGCCCCCCCTCCTTACCGCCTGCCGCTAGCAACGACAGGTTGAGGGGAGCGTTTTGCAGTCAGGAAGGGACTGGGGGAGCGCTATTTAAAGGCAACCGCTTCCTGACTTTTTTTGTCGGCGACATTTTTGCATCACGCATTCTGAGAAAGAGAGAGACTTCTGGAGAGATTCAACGCTGTGTGAAGGAGTTTTGGGTACTGAGCAGCACTTCACAGGTTCATTTTGATTTGACCTTCCTTGCATCGATTTAGAAGAGACTGTGGGGGCTGCACTCTGAGATCTTTCCCTGGGTCTCTCCATTGTTCTTTCCAGCAGGATTGATGTACAGGTCTCTCCAGGCCAAGATTCAAGGCTGCAATGAGCAGGGTGTGGATGGGGAGCAAGATCGACCCTCCCCTTTAAGAACTGGTCGGCGCCAGTGTGTCTGTGTTCCATTGCTGACTGACATCACATGAGCTCCGCCAGCGCTCTGAGGTAGCGCCTCGCTCCTCGGCGTTAGCGCCTTAAGAGAGGTGTGAAGCACCTGATTTAGCGCTCCAATCACCTCCAGGGGCGACAGAAGCCAAGTTTGCTGTCAGAGGCGATAATTAGCACCAGGCGCTAAACTTTGCGCACGGCTGATAATTGCGCCCCAAACGGGGCGATACCGAATTTCTCCCCCTAGGAGTTTCTTGTCTTCAGTTCCTTCTCCGTCCCTCACGCCGCTCACTGATTTATTAGTTGTGAATCAAAATGTCAGCACAATGGAAAAAAAAGTAGCAATGTCCTCTCCAAGGGAAGACCAATTGCTAATTATGTAAAGTCTGTGGGTTGTACAGTTAATAACGACACAGACTTCAGGAATAACAAACAACAGGTCTTTAATATTCGAAGGTCAGGGCGAATCTGCCCAAGGAATCATGCCACAACACTTATATACCGGTGTGGTCACCGTCGGTATTACAGTATACAGAAGCCAAACAAGTAGTGCCACACCTAAAGTAGTTCTCTTAAAGGTGAACGGTTACATATAATAGTTCTCTTAAAGGTAGACGGGTACATACACTACAAATTATAGTTAAGATCGCTTCATTTATTCAGTACAGAGTCCTGCGGCATCAGTGAAAACTGATAGACAAATGCTACCTTCGCTTTTTATTGACCTACCTACCCTTTAGCCGACCAATTAACCATTCACTCTCACTACAAGGGGCTTTCTCCCCCATTGAAAGCAATCGGCTTCGCTGGAAGGAGTTCCGTTCAATGTCAGAGGGCCCCACACCTTAGTTAAGAGGTCACTTACCATGGTAGTCAGTACTTTGTTTCTTTCCTATTCAGCACGGTTACCAGTGTCACAGCAGGGGAGCGCGCACAGTTCACTGCCAGAGGTTCCAGAGAGTCGGTCTACACAGGCACACAGTTACTGTTCCACACGCTCCTCAGCTGCTGCTCGCACTGGATTCAGTCGCTTCTATTTTTTTGATTTTGCTTAAAACCTCCCGAAAAGAGAAGTGACAGCTTTCTCCGCTCAGCTTGGTCATTTCCACAGGTAATTGTCTTGAGGCCGATCACTCAATACTATTTAAAGAGCCACAGTCTTCACAGTAAAGTGCTTTTTCAAACCTTCTCCTTCTTTTATAATAAAAGAAAGACTTGCATTTATATAGCGCCTTTCACGACCACCGTACGTCTCAAAGCACTTTTGAAGTGGAGTCACTGTTGTAACATTCCAGTTCTGACGAAGGGTCATCGACCTGAAACATTAACTCTGTTTCTCTCTCCACAGATGCTGCCTGACCTGCTGAGTATTTCCAGCATTTCCAGCATCCGCAGTATTTTGCTTTTATCTTCTCCTTCTTTTGTTTGGAGAGGCAAGAACCAGGTGTCACATGCGTTACGATGTCACATAGGAACAGGAGGGGGCCATTCAGACCATCAAGCCTGTTCCACCATTTAACTAGATCATGGCTGATCTGTACCTCAACTCCATTTACCCGCCTTGGTTCCGTAACCCTTAATACCCTTGCCTAACAAAAACCTATCAATCTCAGTTTTTAAATTTTCAGTTGACCTCCAGCCTCACTAGTTTTTTGGAGGAGAGAGTTGCAGATTTCCGTTATCCTTTGTGTGAAGAAGTGCTTCCTGACATCACCCTGAACGGCCTGGCTCTAATTTTAAGGTTTATGCCCCCTTGTTCTGGACTCCCCCACTAGAAGAAATAGTTTCTCTCTATCTAACCTATCAACTCCTGTAATCATCTTAAACACATCAATTAGATCACCCCTTAACCTTCTAAACTCAAGGGAATACAAGCCAAGTTGATGCAACCTGTCCTCATAAATTAACTCTTTTAGCCCTGATATCATTCTGGTGAATCTGCGCTGCTCCCCCTCCAAGGCCGATACATCTTTCCTGAGGCACGGTGCCCAGAACTGAACACAGTCACCTATTTCTAAAAATATTTTTTATTTCTTTCCGCAGTGTCCCCTGCTCCACTGACTCAATGTAGGGTTGGACATCCAAGAATCTGAAACCCGACCCCAGCCCGCCTCCAACTTCCAGTTTTAACGGAGGCAGGCTGGGGGCGGGCGGGTGACGAACCTGCTCTCCAGAGGCGGGTCAGTTATTTAAATATGTTAATGAGGCTGCGGGCCTCAGATTTGAGCAGCCATTTAGATTGAACGGCTGCGGGCCGGGTATCCCAGGGCTCCGGTAACCCGGCAACTGGAGGGAGGTGAGAAAGGCCGGATCCAGCAGGTCAGTGCCTTTCCAGCACTGCTTGTGGGCCGGGAGGAACAGGAGTCCTTCCCCCCGGCCCACCAAGCTAACCTGCTTCCCCCCCGCGATCGGACTTCCCCCCCCACCCCCCCGCGATCGGACCCCCCCCCCCACCCCCGCGATCGGAATCCCTTCCCGCGATCGGGCTCCCCCCCCGCGATCGGCCTCCCGCCCCATGATCGGACTCCCTCCCCCACGATCGGACCCCATCCCCGCGATCGGACTCCCTCCCCCACGATCGGACTCCCTCCCCCCCCGCGATCGGCCTCCCCCCCGCCGCGATCGGCCTCCCTCCCCGCGATCGGACTCCCTCCTCCACGATCGGACTCCCTCCCCGCGATCGGCCTCCCCCCCCCGCGATCGGCCTCCCTCCCCGCGTTCGGACTCCCTCCCCGCGATCGACCTCCCTCCCCGCGATCGGCCTCCCTCCCCCGCGATCGGACCCCCTCCCCACGATCGGACTCCCTCCCCACGATCGGACTCCCTCCCCGCGATCGGACTCCCTCCCCGCGATCGGACTCCCTCCCCGCGATCGGACTTCCCTCACCGCGATCGGACTTCCCCCCCGCAATCGGACTCCCTCCCCGCGATCGGCCTCCCTCCCCGCGATCGGCCTCCCTCCCCATGATCGGACCCCATCCCCGCGATCGGACTCCCTCCCCGCGATCGGACTCCCTCACCGCGATCGGACTTCCCCCCCGCAATCGGACTCCCTCCCCGCGATCGGCCTCCCTCCCCGCGATCGGCCTCCCTCCCCATGATCGGACTCCCTCCCCCACGATCGGACCCCATCCCCGCGATCGGACTCCCTCCCCCACGATCAGACTCCCTCCCCCCCCGCGATCGGCCTCCCCCCCCCCGCGATCGGCCTCCCTCCCCGCGATCGGACTCCCTCCTCCACGATCGGACTCCCTCCCCGCGATCGGCCTCCCCCCCCCCGCGATCGGCCTCCCTCCCCGCGTTCGGACTCCCTCCCCGCGATCGACCTCCCTCCCCGCGATCGGCCTCCCTCCCCCGCGATCGGACCCCCTCCCCACGATCGGACTCCCTCCCCGCGATCGGACTCCCTCCCCGCGATCGGACTCCCTCCCCGCGATCGGACTCCCCCGCCGCGATCGGACTTCCCCCCCGCAATCGGACTCCCTCCCCGCGATCGGCCTCCCTCCCCCACGATCGGACTCCCCCGCCGCGATCGGACTCCCCCCCCGCAATCGGCCTCCCTCCCCGCGATCGGACTCTCTCCCCGCGATCGGACTCCCCCCCCCACCGCGAGCGGACTCCCCCGCCGCGATCGGACTCCCCCCCCGCAATCGGCCTCCCTCGCCGCGATCGGACTCCCTCGCCGCGATCGGACTCCCTCCCCGCAATCGGACTCCCTCCCCGCAATCGGACTCCCCCCCCGCCACGATCAGACTCCCTCCCCACGATCGGACTCCCTCCCCAAGATCAGACTCCCTCCCCATGATCGGACTCCCCCCCACGATCGGACTCCCTCCCCGCGATTGGACTCCCTCCCTGCGATCCAAAGCCCCCCCCATGACCTGCTGTCCGACCCCGCCCCCCGTGATCTTCCCCCCCCCCAACCCACTATCTTTCCCGACCCATGATTTCTTCAACATGCCCCCCCGACCCTCGTTCACGATCTCTCCCTCCTCTCCACTCCCTGGCTGCAGCCAATGCAGGCCTTCCCGCCCGACGGCCTCTCAATCTGGCTGGCTGCTGGCCGTGAAACAGAGAAAAATAATTCAAATGAGACCCTGCCGTAAAATTTGGCAGGACCTTCGCATTATCAACATTTCCAGATGGCTATCACATCCCTATCCCCCCCTCCCCCCACTCATAATATCCCTTTAAAAATAGACGCAGTTCCTTAAAGGTGAATTCTTTCCACTGAAGATCTGCGTTGTCCCACTTGAGTTTATAAAAAGAAGCGTCAGCCCCAGTGTCCTTGTTGGTTCTGTCTCTACCAGGTTAGCTGTCAGCAGATGATGAAGTGCACAATCTGCAGTATCACAGCCTGCTGCATACTCTGGGTATGGGGCACCATGCTGCTCTCAACTGAACAGCTCAGTAACATATATATGTATGGTTAATGAATATTATGTATAATATGTTATATACAAAATGCATATAACATATTATATATAAATATGTGTGCGTATATTTGTGTGTGCATATGCCTATATATAGTGTGGGTGTGTATATGTCTACATACACATATGTATGTATGTGTGTGGTTTTATATATATATACATATCTGTATATACACAAATATATTTAAGATAGATAGGGGGAGATCATTCATAAACTAATCAAAATTAGAGAGGATAAAAGCCCTGGTCCGGACGAATTACATCCACACATATTAAAGGAATTTAGGGAAGAGATAGCAGAGGCACTATTACAAATATATAACAATTCATTAGAAAAGGGAAATACTGTCAGAGGACTGGCGGACAGCTAATGTGGTTCCTATATTTAAAAAGTGAGATAGAACAAGCCCAGGGAACTATAGACCAGTTACCTTAACATCGGTGGTATGAAAGATAATAGAATCCTTAATCAAAGGTGTAATAGAAAAACATCTAGAAACTGAAAATATAATAAAGAGTAGTCAGTACCAATTCCAAAAGGGAAGGTCATGCTTGACCAACCTTATTGAATTATTTGAAGAAGTAACAAAAAAGGTAGTTAAGGGTATTGCAGTAGACATAATGGGGGAAAAATTCAGTTGTTTGCGCCTCCCGTTAGCGCCTTAAGAGAGCTTGTAGCGGTTCGTGTAGATCGCCACTAAATAAGAGAGTTTGACTTCGACGAACTATAAATAAGTTGTTTATTTACAGGAACAGACTAATTACAGCAGGTAAGATAGCAGGTAAGATGGCTGACTGTAGGAGCACCGTGGTGTAGGTCTTGTCCCAGCGGGGACTCCACGAGGACTGAGTTCGCAGTCCTGTGGGGAGCGTGATGACGTCATCGCGTTTGTGTTGTGGCGTCATCACGTTGTTCGCGTTTCCCGCACTTAGGGCGTCACGTGATGCGCGTCGTTGCGTCGCTGGCCGTTGAGGCCGAAGTCGGGAGGCCGGGCTGTGCCAGTGCTTGCCACGGGAGCGGAACATCGCTTCGCTCCCGTCGGCTGGCCGTTGAGGCCGAAGACGCTAGGCCGGGCTGTGCCGGTGATTGCCGCAGGAGCGGGAGATCGCATCGCTCCCGTCGGCTGGCCGTTGAGGCCGAAGACGCTAGGCCGGGCTGTGCCGGCGCACGCACATCACGTTGTACGTGACGTGACGTCAGCGTGCTAGGGCGCGTCTTAAAGGGGCAATGGCCCCAACAGGTAAGTTAAAAGGGCAACGGCCCCAAAAGGTAAGTTAAACATACAGTAAGGTAAGTTAAAGGGAATTATGTGTCTTTATATAAGGTACAACCGATGGTACCGCCACATGGGCCCCCCCAGAATTCGCTTTAACGAAAGTCCAAGGATGAGATGGTCTGACGAGCTGGTGGTCACGGCGGTCGTGCTGTCTCGACTTGGTAGGCGAGGTATGAAGATGCTGCTCGTGAGCGGATCCTTACGCGCGTCATGGCGAATAAAACGTATCCGTCAGGCGAAGGACCGTGGAGCCGTGCGAAACAGCAGGCATTGTCAGAGTGACGGGCAGGTTGGGCGGACGCGGGCGATGTCTCCGCTGATGTTGAAACAAGTCCTTGTTCCGACGAAATCTGCAGGAACGCCGACAGGCGATCTAGGAGGGCTTGACTGGTGAGGTCGGTGAACTCGCCGACAGGTGAGCGAAACCTTTGGGAGGCTGGAACGCACGGTACGGTGCGTGCCATAGTGCTACGACGATAACACAACGGAGGGTGAAGAGTTGCTGCGTTGATCAGTGATCGGTGAGGCCAGCAACTTTCACGTGGCTGATCGCGGCCGCAGGATGCCCGTTGGACCCATCCTCGATGTGTGCAGCTTCAGTAGACGTTTGCGTTTGCTAAAGGGAAAACTGGATAAAGGGCAGCAATGGTCCAGGTTGTTGTTGCTTTTGGGCGGGGTAAACTCTGCCTGGAGGGCGGCAACACTTGAAACTGTTGTAGATTTAGGAGAAAACAGCCGGGAGGGCAGCACGCTTTTTGTTCACGCTGAATCATGTAGTGGGTAACACAACCAGCAAGCTGAAGGGCTGGTGCGCCATCGGCGGAGAAGGAGTCGTCGGTGTTCACGAGGGATGGGTTCTCGTGGTTCGCGAGGGATGGGTCCTCGTGCGCGAGGAGTGCGTCCTCGTGTTTTGCGGGGGTGAGTCCTTGTGGTATCCCCGCGGGGCGCGCTCCAATCTTGTGGGCCCGAACATGCTGTACCCTGCGCTTGGAGAGATGTGTACTTGCTGTTGCTTTGGACGTAGAGGCGGACGATCCATGTGGTGGTAGAAGAGCGGAATACGGAGACCGTGAGCACGTGTGTGGTCTGTGCCGCATTGATGTTCTCGGCGAACAGGGCTTCTACCATCATAAAGCACGAGGGAGACCGTGGCTCCCTGGATTGCGGTAGCGACAGCGGAACAGCTGATGCTTCCATAGCGTGCTTCGTTTGTGAAAGACGTTCACAAACCCACCAATTGTAGCGCTGGTGGACGACGGTTGCCGTTGGTTGTGCTCTACCTCTGTGAGATCATTCGTGAAAAACAGGCTCACCTCCAAGCTGCGCTTCCGTTGCGAATACGTACGCAAAGACGGGGTCGCTTTTGGTGGAATCGATGTTAGGCGGTTGCTGTTCCGTGGTTGTTCGTCGGCTGTGCGTTGGTCGTCTTGTGGGAAGACGAGGGTCAGGCTGCGCGTTGCTACCATGAAAATCGTTCACGGATACGGGTTCACCAATTGTAGCATTGGAATTGATGAGCTCCCGTACTCACGTCGTTGGGTCACCAATGTAGCAGTTCGTGTAGATCGCCACTAAATAAGAGAGTTTGACTTCGACGAGCTATAAATAAGTTGTTTATTTACAGGAACAGACTAATTACAGCAGGTAAGATAGCAGGTAAGATGGCTGACTGTAGGAGCACCGTGGTGTAGGTCTTGTCCCAGCGGAGACTCCACGAGGACTGAGTTCGCAGTCCTGTGGGGAGCGTGATGACGTCATCGTGTTTGTGTTGTGGCGTCATCACGTTGTTCGCGTTTCCCGCACTTAGGGCGTCACGTGATGCGCGTCGTTGCGTCGCTGGCCGTTGAGGCCGAAGTCGGGAGGCCGGGCTGTGCCAGTGCTTGCCACGGGAGCGGAACATCGCTTCGCTCCCGTCGGCTGGCCGTTGAGGCCGAAGATGCTAGGCCGGGCTGTGCCGGTGATTGCCGCAGGAGCGGGAGATCGCATCGCTCCCGTCGGCTGGCCGTTGAGGCCGAAGACGCTAGGCCGGGCTGTGCCGGCGCACGCACATCACGTTGTACGTGACGTGACGTCAGCGTGCTAGGGCGCGTCTTAAAGGGGCAATGGCCCCAACAGGTAAGTTAAAAGGGCAACGGCCCCAAAAGGTAAGTTAAACATACAGTAAGGTAAGTTAAAGGGAATTATGTGTCTTTATATAAGGTACAACCGATGGTACCGCCACATGGGCCCCCCCAGAATTCGCTTTAACGAAAGTCCAAGGATGAGATGGTCTGACGAGCTGGTGGTCACGGCGGTCGTGCTGTCTCGACTTGGTAGGCGAGGTATGAAGATGCTGCTCGTGAGCGGATCCTTACGCGCGTCATGGCGAATAAAACGTATCCATCAGGCGAAGGACCGTGGAGCCGTGCGAAACAGCAGGCATTGTCAGAGTGACGGGCAGGTTGGGTGGACGCGGGCGATGTCTCCGCTGATGTTGAAACAAGTCCTTGTTCCGACGAAATCTGCAGGAACGCCGACAGGCGATCTAGGAGGGCTTGACTGGTGAGGTCGGTGAACTCGCCGACAGGTGAGCGAAACCTTTGGGAGGCTGGAACGCACGGTACGGTGCGTGCCATAGTGCTACGACGATAACACAACGGAGGGTGAAGAGTTGCTGCGTTGATCAGTGATCGGTGAGGCCAGCAACTTTCACGTGGCTGATCGCGGCCGCAGGATGCCCGTTGGACCCATCCTCGATGTGTGCAGCTTCAGTAGACGTTTGCGTTTGCTAAAGGGAAAACTGGATAAAGGGCAGCAATGGTCCAGGTTGTTGTTGCTTTTGGGCGGGGTAAACTCTGCCTGGAGGGCGGCAACACTTGAAACTGTTGTAGATTTAGGAGAAAACAGCCGGGAGGGCGGCACGCTTTTTGTTCACGCTGAATCATGTAGTGGGTAACACAACCAGCAAGCTGAAGGGCTGGTGCGCCATCGGCGGAGAAGGAGTCGTCGGTGTTCACGAGGGATGGGTTCTCGTGGTTCGCGAGGGATGGGTCCTCGTGCGCGAGGAGTGCGTCCTCGTGTTTTGCGGGGGTGAGTCCTTGTGGTATCCCCGCGGGGCGCGCTCCGATCTTGTGGGCCCGAACATGCTGTACCCTGCGCTTGGAGAGATGTATACTTGCTGTTGCTTTGGACGTAGAGGCGGACGATCCATGTGGTGGTAGAAGAGCGGAATACGGAGACCGTGAGCACGTGTGTGGTCTGTGCCGCATTGATGTTCTCGGCGAACAGGGCTTCTACCATCATAAAGCACGAGGGAGACCGTGGCTCCCTGGATTGCGGTAGCGACAGCGGAACAGCTGATGCTTCCATAGCGTGCTTCGTTTGTGAAAGACGTTCACAAACCCACCAATTGTAGCGCTGGTGGACGACGGTTGCCGTTGGTTGTGCTCTACCTCTGTGAGATCATTCGTGAAAAACAGGCTCACCTCCAAGCTGCGCTTCCGTTGCGAATACGTACGCAAAGACGGGGTCGCTTTTGGTGGAATCGATGTTAGGCGGTTGCTGTTCCGTGGTTGTTCGTCGGCTGTGCGTTGGTCGTCTTGTGGGAAGACGAGGGTCAGGCTGCGCGTTGCTACCATGAAAATCGTTCACGGATACGGGTTCACCAATTGTAGCATTGGAATTGATGAGCTCCCGTACTCACGTCGTTGGGTCACCAATGTAGCAGTTCGTGTAGATCGCCACTAAATAAGAGAGTTTGACTTCGACGAGCTATAAATAAGTTGTTTATTTACAGGAACAGACTAATTACAGCAGGTAAGATAGCAGGTAAGATGGCTGACTGTAGGAGCACCGTGGTGTAGGTCTTGTCCCAGCGGGGACTCCACGAGGACTGAGTTCGCAGTCCTGTGGGGAGCGTGATGACGTCATCGTGTTTGTGTTGTGGCGTCATCACGTTGTTCGCGTTTCCCGCACTTAGGGCGTCACGTGATGCACGTCGTTGCGTCACTGGCTGTTGAGGCTGAAGTCGGGAGGCCGGGCTGTGCCGGTGCTTGCCGCGGGAGCGGAAGATCGCTTCGCTCCCGTCGGCTGGCCGTTGAGGCCGAAGACGCTAGGCCGGGCTGTGACGGTGCTTGCCGCGGGAGCGGAAGATCGTGTCGCTCCCGTCGGCTGGCCGTTGAGGCCGAAGACGCTAGGCCGGGCTGTGCCGGCGCACGCACATCACGTTGTACGTGACGTGACGTCAGTGCGCTAGGGCGCGTCTTAAAGGGGCAATGGCCCCAACACGTAAGTTAAAAGGGCAACGGCCCCAAAAGGTAAGTTAAACATACAGTAAGGTAAGTTAAAGGGAATTATGTGTCTTTATGTAAGGTACAACCGGTGGTACCGCCACAGGCTCTAATGGGGCGCAAAGCAACTAGTGCCCGGGCGCAGCAATGTTTGCGCCGCTCGCGAAATTAACTAGACATTTTGCGGCAGCGCTAAACACTACCACCACGATCTCCTGCGCCAGCAGATTGTGACATCAATCGAGTGCACAATGCCCCGTTAGCGCCCCGGACCAGAAATTGAGTGGCGCGCTCTGCCTTACCACCTGCCGCCAGCAATGACAGGTTGAGGGGAGCATTATGCTCTCAGAAAGGGACTAGGGGAGTGCTATTTAAAGGCGACCACTTCCTGCCTTTTTTTGTCGGTGACATTTTTGCACCACGCATTCTGAGAGAGAGAGAGAGACTTCTGGAGAGATTCAACGCTGTGTGAAGGAGTTTAGAGTACTGAGCAGCACTTTGCAGGTTTATTTTGATTTGCCCTTCCTGGCTTCGCCAGCGCTCTGAGGGAACGCCTCGCTTCTCGGCCTTTGTGCCTTAAGACAGGTGTGAAGCGCCTGATTTAGCGCTCCAATCACCTCCAGGGGCAATAAAAGCCAAGTTTGCTGTCGGAGGCGATAATTAGCACCAGGCACTAAACTTTGCGCACGGCCGATAATGGCGCCCCAAACGGGGCGATACTGAATTTCTCCCCCAATATATTTCAATTTCCAAAAAGCCTTCAATAAGGTACACTCATGAATAAGGGCAGAACATGTGGAGTCAGGGGACATGTAGCAGAATTGATAGCAAGGTGGCTACAAAACAGAAAACCGAGAGTCGGGGTTAAAGGTAGTTGCTCGGATTGGCAAATGGTGGGAAGTGGTGTTCCACAGGGATCAGTGCTGGGACTGCTGTTGTTCACCATTTACATAAATGATTTGGACTTGGGAATCAGAAGCACAATTTCAAAATTTGTGGAGACCAAGTTTTAGTTAATACAAAGGAGAACTGTGAAGTCTGTGTGTCAGCCCATATACAGGTAGACATTAATAAACTTGAAGAATGGGCGCGTAATTGGCAAATGAACTTCAATATAGATAAGTGTCAGGTAATACATCTTACATAGAAACATAGAAGATAGGAGCAGGAGTAGGTCATTCGGCCCCTCGAGCCTGCTCCGCCATTCAATGAGATCATGGCTGATCATCCAAATTCTGTACCCTGTCCCTGCCTTCTCCCGATATCCCTTGATCCCTTTAGCCTTAAGAAATATATCTAACTCCTTCTTGAATATATTTAATGAATTGGCCTCAACTGCCTTCTGTGGCAGAGAATTCCACAGGTTCACCACTCTTTGGGTGAAGAAATTCCTCCTCATCTCTGTCCTAAATGGCTTACCCTTATCCTTAGAGTGTGACCCCTGGTCCTGGACTCCCCGGCCATCGGGAACATCCTTCCTGCTTCAAGTCTGTCTAGTTCTGTTAGAATTTTATATGTTTCAATGAGATCCCCTCTCATTCTTCTAAACTCCAGCAAGTATAAGCCCAATCGACACAATCTCTCCTCATACGTCATTCCTGCCATCCCAGGTATCAGTCTGGTGAATCTTCGCTGCACTCCCTCCATGGCAAGAACATCCTTCCTCAGATAAGGTGACCAAAATGGCACACAATACTCAAGATGTGGTCTCACCAAGGCCCTGTACAACTTCAGTAAGACATCCTTGTTCCTGTACTCGAACCCTCTTGCTACAAAGGCCAAAATACCATTTGCCTTCTTAACCGCCTGCTGCACCTGCATGCTTACTGTATTGATCAATAACATGTCATTCTATAGTGGACACTAGGTGGAGCCGTAGAGCTGTGTAGAGCTGTATATAGCTGTATGTATATAAGACTACACTACCCAGCTGTATGTGTTTAAGACTACATTACCCACGAGGCACTAGGCTGCCCAGAAGGCAGTAGTCAAGATGGAAACCTCTAGAAGGATGCTGTAGAAGTCCTCATGTACTGAAGTCCTCATATACTAAATAAAGTGACTAGCTTAGAAGCTAGCTGTGTTCATAATAAGAATGTCTAGTTATTAATGAACATAATATGGTACCAGGAGTTGTGAAACTCTGCTAAACATTGTGAAACGCGACATGGAGTCTTTGAAGCCACCAGGAGGTTTGAATCTCATGGGAAATGATGTAAGAAAAAGGAGTCTCACACATTAAGTAACTTTAAAGTAAGCTTTAAACAACTTATAATCACACTACATACAGGAGAGGTCTTCACCATGCCTCTGGTAGAAGCCCCTTACAATACTGAGTAGTTCAGTATTTATACCAGTCCAACAGGAAGTGATGTATGACAGGAAGTGATGTATGTACAACGTTCACAGTTCATAGTTTCACAGTTCACAGTTCACAGGAAGTGACACATAACTTCCCGGAAGTTATCATTATTATCACATTCTTCCCTCCTGCAGGATTAGAAGGCTGTGGTCTTCCTTTTGTTCTGCAGCCACCGCACGAGGAAGAGTCGCACCCGTTTGGGTTCCCGTCGTAGAGGGTCGCTGGTCCGCTTACATGCGGTTGGCCATTGGTCAGAGTCTGTGTGGCTTGGATTACCCTGTGAAGGGTCGGGGAGGTCATGGCTTCGCGTACGAGCCCCAATAGGTTCAAAGTCGGTCTGCCTCTGTTCAGAGAGAGGTGCAGAGCTGGTCTGTGGCGGATCAGTACTTTCATGCGCGGTACTGGGAGGATCGCAACTTTGAGTACGTGGTTCTACCGGCACCAAGCTAGTTGGTGTCTGATCAGGGTCCTGGAGAGGGGTACCCAATATGTTCCAAGAGTTTCCTGGTGAAATATCATCACCCGATGTCCCATTGGGTCCTGGTGGGCAGGGAGCCAGATCTCGTAATGATACGGTAGATTCTCGGCCGTCGGGATATCGTATGTTTGCATAGGTGGGGTTGGCATCGGTTAGTTCGACCTCGTCTACGAGAGGGTCATTTTTAGACGTCCGAACGTATCTTCGGAGTAGAACAAGTCCAGGAGTAGTTAGCCATGACGAGAGTGATGTCCCATGAGATGAGCGACGCTGGAATCCAAAGAACCGCTCATGAGGTGTAGTATTTGTGGCTGTAGAAAGAAGGGACTGTATAGAGTGCAATGCATCCGGAAGCACTGCTTCCCATTGCTGGTCTGGTAGGCCCCGAGATCTTAAAGCAAGACGTATGGAATTCCAGATGATACCGTTATACCTCTCTACCTGCCCATTTCCGATGGGATGGTATGGTGTTGTTTTGCTTGTAGCAACTCCCCGTTCTGAGAGGTAGTCCTTGAGTTCCTTTGACATAAAGGATGGACCCCGATCTGAGTGAATATAAGCCGGCATGCCACAGAGAGAAAATACCTGCTCAAGGCAGCAGATTACTGTGGACGCCAGCATATTGGAGCAGGGGAAGGTAAACGGAAAAAGTGAATATTCATCAATCATGGTGAGCAAATATGTGTTCCGAGTGGAAGAGGGCACTGGGCCCTTAAAATCGATGCTAAGTCGTTGCATCGGTTGGGTTGCGTGTATGAGCATACCATCTGAGGGGCAGAAGAACTGAGGTTTTAATTCCGCACAAAGCCGGCATTCCGAGCATATTTTCTTTACATCTCCAGTAGAGATGACACAATCCATTATGGACATCTATGAGAGTAGAGCAGAATGCCCGTGTGATGGTGTCCGGGGCCACATTCTCCTTGCCAGGTCGATAGTGAATAGTATAACCAAAAGAGGCCAGTTCCATCCTCCAAAGTTGTATTTTATTATTCTTAATTTTGGTTCGTTTTCGATTATCGAGCATGAAGGCGACTGATCGCTGGTCCGTGATTAATGTAAAGTGCTGGCGAGCTAGAAAATGGTTCCACTTCCGTACTGCCTCTATGATGGCTGTGGCTTCCTTCTCAACCGGAGGATAATGTAGCTCGGCACCTTGTAAGGTCCTGGACATAAATGCTACAGGACGACCTTCCTGATTTAGAGTAGCCGAGATCGCCACCTCCGAGGCATCACATTCAACTATGAAAGGGAGATTCTCATCGATGGAGTGAAGAGCCGCTTTCTCCAACTGTTGTTTGAGAAGGTTAAAGGCTGCAACAGCCGCTGTTCCCAATGGAAATGATCTAGCATGCAGCAAGGGTTGGATTTTGTCCGAAAAATGAGGAATCCATTTAGCGTAGTATGCAAACAGACCGAGAGCCCGACGTAAAGAAGCCGGATTCTTAGGTGATGGGAGTTCTTGGAGCGGGCAAAGTCTTTCTGGGTCTGGCTGAATGATACCATTGCCTATGCAGTAGCCGAGGATGTTGATGGTCGGTTGCGACTCAACAGATTTAGATTCATTCAGGGTTAAGTTACGGCGATGGAGGGCATCCCGAAATTTTTGGAGGTTGCCGTCATGTTCCTGTAGATCGTGACCTGCAATAGTAATGTTATCAAGATAGGGAAAAGTGTCCCTTAGGTTTTCCTGTTTAACCAGGCCATCCATTGCCCGTTGGAAGACAGCCACTCCATTAGTAACCCCGAATGGGAGGCGACGAAATTGGTACAGCCGTCCATTAGCCTCAAAGGCCGTATACTGCTTATCTGAGACCTTCAAGGGTACTTGATGATAGGCACTTTTTAAATCGTAAGTTGAGAACACTTTGTATTCGGCCAGTTTATTAACCATATCATCAATGCGTGGCAATGGGTAGGCGTCCAAGTCGGTATATTGATTGATGGTTTGCGAATAATCAATGCATAGTCGTTGTTTGTGAGGTTTTAGAGGGTTCTTGACAATGACGACTTGAGCCCGCCAGGGCGACGAATATGGTTCAATGATATCCTCTGCTAGAAGTCGAGAGATTTCAGCCTCAATAAAAGATTGGTCTTCCTGATTAAAGTGCCGCGATTTCATTATTATTGGTTTGCATCGAGGCGGAATACTGGCAAATAATGAGGGTTCATCAAGTGAAGCTGCTGACAATGCACAAAACGGTAATTTAGACAGTATATTAGAAATAGTAAGTCCAGGTTTGGATCCGCCGAACTCAATGGTGAGTTTCTTATGCTGTTTTTGGAAATCCAGCCCTAAGAGGAGATCACTACATAAGTCCTTGAGCACCGAAAGTCGGGTGGAGGGATACAGGCGACCATTAAGTGTCATATCAACAACACAAAAGCCGGAGGTTCTGGTATTAAGTGATGACTGAGCCATCGCAATTGCCTGGTCCAATGGGAAGACATGTAGTTTCAATTTCGCAACAATCTGTTCTTTAATGAAACTATCAGTACTTCCTGAGTCAATTAAGGCATCTAAGGTATGCCCTTTAATTGAAACTTTTGTAGCTGCATGAAACAGGTTCTGTGGGCAAGCAGCTGTAATTGGTGTCATTGCACAGAGAGTGGCTGAAACTCTCGGTGTGCTTCTTCAGGAGAGAGCTCGAGGGGAAGCTTGATAGGTCTTAGCTGGAGCATCTCGATAGGCCCTAATTGGGGCAGTTCGGTAGGCCTTAGCTGGATAGGCCCTCGTAGAGGCTTTTGATTGGCAAACTTTAGCAAAGTGTCCTTTTTTTTTGCAATAACTGCAGATTGCATTGCGAGCAGGGCAGAATTTCCTAGGGTGAAAAGCATCTCCACAAAAGAAGCATTCCTTCCTAGATTGCCAAGAGGCTGCTAAAGTGGGGTCATCCTCCTCTTCTTCATCAGAATTAGATTCCTCCATGATAGGGTTCACCTGAGACCACTTGAATTGTCTGGTTGCAGTTACAGCAGCAGATCGAGATCTGGGCAGCTGATAGAGGTCTGCATTTTTCTTTGCCAAATCCAGAGAACAAGCTAGGTCAAAAGCTTTTTGTAGCTCAAGTGTTTTACTTTCTAGTAGACACTGGCGTATAAATGGAGAGGCAATCCCGCAGATGAAAGCATCACGAATCATTTCTTCGCGGTACAGCTCAGCTGAGGCTGCCTGAAAGTTACAATCTATGCTGAGCCTGCGAAGTTCTTGAAGGAATTCGTTAATCGATTCCCCTGGCCCTTGTCGGGCTGTGGCCAGTAGATGTCTAGCATAGACCTCATTTGGAGTCTTGGCATACAGTTTCTTAAGTGCCCGAATCACCTCATCATAATTATCCCATTCATCAACATATTCAAACACTGTTGGGGTCACATAGTTGATAAGCATCCTCAGTTTAGTAGGAGCAGTCGCTTTACATTCATCAAGGAAATTCTCAAAAGTACGGTACCAATGCTTCCATACCTTGCCAGCTGCTGGTGTGTTTGGGTACAAGTCCAGACGAGTAGGTTTAAGGAGGTTTTCCATGATGGGTGGTTCCCTGGATCCTTAATTCCGAGTTTGTCCAAAGGTCTAGTATTTGTGAGTGTAAATACTAAGTTGTTTAAATTGATGTAAGAAAAAGGAGTCTCACACATTAAGTAACTTTAAAGTATGCTTTAAACAACTTATAATCACACTACATACAGGAGAGGTCTTCACCATGCCTCTGGTAGAAGCCCCTTACATACTGAGTAGTTCAGTATTTATACCAGTCCAACAGGAAGTGATGTATGACAGGAAGTGATGTATGTACAAAGTTCACAGTTCATAATTTCACAGTTCACAGTTCACAGGAAGTGACACATAACTTCCCGGAAGTTATCATTATTATCACAGGAAATGTCGACTACAATTGGCGGACTTTTAAACAACAATTCGAACTCTACATTGCTGCCATCGGATTCGGTACGAAGCCAGATGCAAGAAAAATAGCGTTGCTGCTCACGGTTGCAGGCCCACAGGCGATAGAGGTATTTAATACATTTGTATTTAATCCAGAGGAGAACAGAGACAAATTCGACGATGTGCTAAAGAAATTTGATGCACATTGTTCTCCCAAAAAGAATGAAACCTATGAGAGGTATGTCTTCTGTTCAAGGACACAGCAGCAAAATGAGACTTTTGATAGCTTTGTGACCGATTTGAAACTGAAAGCACAGACATGTAATTTCTCTGAACTGAAAGCATCCATGATTCGTGACCAAATTGTGTTTGTTATTCATGATGAAAAGGTTAGGGAACATCTGTTGAGAGAAACCGAACTAACATTGGAAAATGCTGTGACAATATGCCAAGCCAGCGAGCTAGCTCAAAAGCATGCGCAGACTTTCAGTGAAATCAATAATGATGCGATTGTAGTAAATGCTGCTGTCGGTGCTGTGTCCTACAAGGGAAAGAAACGTGGGCAGAACAGAAATGAAAAGCAATCGGAGGAAGGAAATTATTAATTGTAAATGCTGTGGTTACAAACACCAGTTAAAACAATGCCCAGCGTTTGGAAAAATATGCACAAAATGTCATGGAAAGAATCACTTTGCCAAACAATGCTTTTCAAAAGTAAAAACAAAGAAAGGGCAATGAGTTAATGTGACTGAGGACACTGATTTAAGTGAGACATTTTTTGAACGAATGGTGTCATGTGACGATATCAAAAAGGATACAGAAAATGTGCAGCCCTCAGAAATGGACAATGCTGAACATAAAGTCAATGCAGTAAAAGTGGACAAATGGATAATCCCACTGCAGGTAAATGGAGCATTAGTTAAATTGAAACTAGACACTGGGGCAAAAGCAAACTTAATCAGTATGAGTGACATTAAAAACATGAAAGAAAAGCCCAAAATACAGAAAAAGTCAGTACTACTGAAGAGCTATAATGGACAAAAAATAGATAGCTTAGGTGTATGCAGACTTAAAGTGACAGTCAAAGACAAAGTGCATCATCTCATGTTTTCTGTTGTGGCTGAAGCACTTGATTCACTACTAGGTGACAAAGCTTGTGAAGACTTAGAACTGGTCAAGAGAGTCTACCGCATAAACTGTGCCATAAGCAGACCAGATGACTCAGTGGATTCTGTAGTAAATAATTTCCAGGATGTGTTCAAAGGATTTGGAGTTCTACCATTCACTTACAAGATCCAGCTCAAGGAGGATGCTCAGCCAGTGGTACATGCTCCACAAAGAGTTCCAGCACCCCTGCGTGACCGGCTCAAGAATGAACTGGACAGAATGACCACACTAGGATTCATCAGGAAAGTCGAAGAGCCAACAGACTGGGTTAACTCCATGGTATGTGTAAAGAAAAAGAACAATGATCTAAGAATATGCATGGATCCAAAGGACTTAAATGCAAACATAAAACGTGAACACTACCAGATTCCCAAGCAAGAAGAAATCACCAGTGAAATGTCAGGTGCCAGATACTTTACAAAGCTCGATGCCTCACAAGGATTTTGGCAACTAAAACTGGATCAAGAGAGCACCAAATACAGTACCTTCAACACACCATTTGACAGGTATTGTTTCCTCAGAATGCCTTTCGGGATAATATCTGCATCTGAAATCTTTCATAGAGTGATGGAACACATAATTGAAGGTCTGGAAGGAGTTCGAGTCTATGTTGATGACATCATCATCTGGGGCTCCACACTGAAAGAACACAATGAGAGACTGACTAAAGTGCTACAGAGCATACGCCGGAATGGACTGAAGCTCAACAAAGCCAAGTGTCAGTTTGGCGTCCAGGAAGTCACTTTCCTAGGAGATAATCTATCTGGTAAAGGAATAGAGCCAGATATGGAAAAAGTAAACGCCATACTCAAAATGCCCCGACCCACTGACAAAAAAGGAGTGCTTCGCATCATGGGGATGATAAACTTCATTGGAATGCTTTGTGCATTGAGTGCTGTTGGAGTTTTGCTAAGTGGGAGAAAAATCATTTAAGTGTATTTTGTGAATTTTAGTGTGTTAAGAAGTCAATTATTTGAAGTAAGTTTAATTTTTTAAGGGTTTTTTAAACTCTTGGGCAGTTTAAACAGGAAGTAGAATCCGGGTATAAAAGGGGAGGGGCTAGTGCGGTGCACGGAGTGCTTTGTGCATTGAGTGCTGTTGGAGTTTTGCTAAGTGGGAGAGTTCGGATAAGTGGGAGGTGAGGGTGTGTGTTTTTTGCTCTGTTTTGTTCCCCACTCCCAGGCTTAGACATCACTGCGGAGGCGGAGCAGCGAGACGAGTCAACCAAACAGGCTCCACAGACAGTATTCAAGGAGGAGGTTGGTGATCAGCTGGTTGGTTGGTTTTCTTCCTTCTCTTCTCTTTCATACCTTTAAGTTGGTAAGTCCTATTGAATAGTGGTGTGATATTATCATATATATCCGGGCAGGGTCTTCATAACTAATAATAAGAAATTTAATTAATTATATAGAATGGAGCAGGTGATGTGTTACTGTTGCGAGATGTGGGAGCCGGTGAACCCCATTGAGGCTAACGGTGATTACATCTGCGACAAGTGTTTGCTGCTAGAGGAACTCAAGTTCCATGTTATGGAGCTTGAGACCGAGCTTCGGACACTGCGACACATCAGGGAGGGGGAGAAGTTCCTGGACTCTATGTTTCAGGAGATGGTCACACCTATGAAGTTAATTACTGCAGATGTAGTCCGTGGTCAGGGACAGGACGGTGTGACTACGAGTGAGGAAGGTACAGGGATCCAGGATGTAGTGTTGAAGGAGACGCAGCCCTTGTTCTTGTCCAGCAGGATCGAGGTTCTTACTCCCTGTGAGGGCGGGAGCGGGGACTGCAGGGAGGATGAGCAACCTGGCCACAGCACCGTGGTACAGGGGGCCATTCAAGTGGAGGGAGTAAAAAGAAATGTTGTAGTGGTAGGGCATAGTATCATTAGGGGGATAGATAGGGTTCTCTGCAGTCAAGAGCGGGAGTCCCGAAGGCTGTGTTGCCTGCCTGGTGCCAGGGTTAAGGACATCTCTTCTGGGCTGGAAAGAAACTTGCAGTGGGAGGGGGAGGATCCAGTTGTCGTGGTCCATGTTGGTACAAACGACGTAGATAGGACAAGGAAGACGGTTCTGTTAAAGGAGTATGAGCAGCTAGGGGTCAAATTAAAAAACAGAACCTCAAGGGTAATAATCTCTGGGTTATTACCTGAGCCACGAGCGAATTTGGCTAGGATAAATAAAATTAAAGAGTTAAATGCGTGGCTCAAAGACTGGTGTGGGAGAAATGGGTTTTGCTTCTTGGGACACTGGCACCAGTACTGGGACAGGAGGGAGCTGTTCTGTTGGGACGGACTCCACTTGGCCAGTGCTGGGACTAGAGTCCTGGTGAATCATATAACTAGGGCTGTAGAGAGGGCTTTAAACTAATTAGTGGGGGGGAGGTTTCTAGAGAGCAAATCATAGAAATGACAACAGAGAAGGTCATAGACTTAGGTAGCAGTGGGGGAATTAAAAAACAGAATGTGTCAGGAAGGGACAGAAGGTATGGAGTAAAAAGTAAAGTACTAAAAAGGGAAAAAACAGGAACTAAGTGTTACAAAACATATTTGAAAGTTCTTTATCTGAATGCACGTAGCATTCGTAACAAAATGAATGAGTTAACGGCACAAATAATGACATATGGGTATGATCTTGTGGCCATTACAGAAACATGGCTGCAGGGTGACCATGACTGGGAATTAAACATACCAGGTTATTTAACAATCAGGAAGGACAGGCAGGAAGGGAGAGGAGGTGGGGTGGCTATGTTAATAAAGGAAGGAATCACTATAATACAGAGAAATGATATTGGGTCAAAGGAGCAGGATAGTGAAACAGTTTGGGTGGAGGTAAGGAATAATAAGGGGAAAAAAACACTAGTGGGTGTAGTCTATAGGCCTCCGAACAGTTGCAACTCTGTTGGACGGAGTATTAATCAGGAAATAGTTGAGGCTTGTAATAAGGGAACAGCTATAATTATGGGGGATTTTAATTATCATATTAACTGGACAAATCAAATTGGGCAGAGCAGCCTTGAGGAAGAGTTCATTGAGTGTATTAGGGATGGGTTTCTTGAGCAGTATGTAACTGAACCGACCAGGGGGCAAGCAACCTTAGATTTGGTCCTGTGTAATGAGACAGGATTAATTAAAAATGTCCTAGTAAAGGATCCCCTTGGAATGAGTGACCATAACATGGTTGAGTTCCATATTCAATTAGAGGGTGAGAAGGTTGGATCTCAAACAAGCGTGCTGAGCTTGAATAAAGGAGACTATGAAGGTATGAGAGCGGAATTAATTAGAGTGGACTGGGAAAATAGATTAAAGGGTAAGACGGTACATGACCAGTGGTGTACATTTAAGGAGTTATTTTACAACTTCCAAGAAAAATATATTCCACTGAGGAAAAAAGGGTGTAAAAGAAAAGATAGCCATCCGTGGCTAAGTAAAGTAATTAAGGATAGTATCCGACTAAAAGCAAGGGCATATAAGGTAGCCAAATCTAGTGGGAGGATGGAAGATTGGGAAGTCTTTAAAAGACAGCAAAAAATAACAAAAAGATTGATTAAGAAAGGGAAGATAGATTATGAAAGTAAATTAGCAAAAAATATAAAAACAGACAGTAAAAGTTTCTATAGTTATATAAAAAGAAAAAGGGTGGCTAAAGTAAATGTTGGTCCCTTAGAGGATGAGACCGGGAAATTAATGGTGGGAAACATGGAGATGGCAAAAACACTGAACAATTATTTTGTATCAGTCTTTACAGTAGAGGACACTAAGAATATCCCAACACTGGACAAACAGGGGGCTCTAGGGGGGGAGGAACTAAATACAATTAAAATCACTAAGGAAGTGGTACTTGGTAAAATAATGGGACTCAAGGCGGATAAATCCCCTGGACCTGATGGCTTGCATCCCAGGGTCTTGAGGGAAGTAGCGGTAGGGATTGTGGATGCATTGGTAATAATTTTCCAAAACTCACTGGACTCAGCAAAGGTCCCGGCAGATTGGAAAACTGCTAATGTAACACCATTATTTAAAAAGGGTAGTAGGCAGAAGGCTGGAAACTATAGACCTGTTAGCCTAACATCTGTGGTTGGTAAAATGTTAGAGTCCATTATTAAGGAGACAGTAACGGGACATTTGGATAAACATAATTTAATAGGGCAAACTCAGCATGGTTTCATGAAGGGGAAGTCATGTTTAACAAATTTGCTTGAGTTTTTTGAGGAAGTAACATACAGGGTGGATAAAGGGGAACCAGTGGACGTAGTGTATTTAGACTTCCAAAAGGCATTTGACAAGGTGCCACACAAAAGATTATTGCTCAAGATAAAAAATCACGGGATTGGGGGTAATATTCTGGCATGGGTGGAGGATTGGCTCTCTAACAGAAAGCAGAGAGTTGGGATAAATGGTTCGTTCTCAGATTGGCAACCAGTAACTAGTGGTGTTCCGCAGGGGTCAGTGCTGGGTCCCCAACTCTTTACAATCTACATTAACGATTTGGAGGAGGGGACCGAGTGTAACTTATCAAAGTTTGCAGATGATACAAAGATGGGACGGAAAGTAGTGAGTGAGGAGGACATAAAAAACCTGCAAAGGGACATAGACAGGCTAAGTAAGTGGGCAGAGATTTGGCAGATGGAATACAATACTGGAAAGTGTGAGGTTATGCACTTTGGCAGGAAAAATCATAGAGCAAGTTATTATCTTAATGGCAAGAAACTGGAAAGTACTGTAGTACAAAGGGATCTGGGGGTCCTGGTGCACGAAACTCAAAAAGTTAGTATGCAGGTGCAGCAAGTGATCAAGAAGGCCAATGGAATGTTGGCTTTTATTGCTAGGGGGTTGGAATATAAAAACAGGGAGGTATTGCTGCAGTTGTACAAGGTATTGGTGAGGCCGCACCTGGAATACTGCATACAGTTTTGGTGTCCATACTTAAGAAAAGACATACTTGCTCTCGAGTCAGTACAAAGAAGGTTCACTCGGTTAATCCCGGGGATGAGGGGGTGGTCATATGAGGAGAGGCTGAGTAGATTGGGACTCTACTCATTGGAGTTCAGAAGAATGAGAGGCGATCTTATTGAAACATATAAGATTGTGAAGGGGCTTGATCGGGTGGATGCGGTGAGGATGTTCCCAATGATGGGTGAAACTAGAACTAGGGGGCATAATCTTAAAATAAGGGGCTGCTCATTCAAAACTGAGATGAGGAGAAACTTCTTCACTCAGAGGGTGGTAGGTTTGTGGAATTTGCTGCCCCAGAAAGCTGTGGAAGCTACATCATTAAATAAATTTAAAACAGAAATAGATAGTTTCCTAGAAGTAAAGGGAATAAAGGGTTACGGGGAGCGGGCAGGAAATTGGACATGAGTCTGGGTTCGGAATGGTCATGGCCCTGTGGGTAGTGGAGCAGGCCCAGGGGCCGTGTAGCCTTGTTCTGCTCCTACTGTGTTCTAATTCTGTTAGATTTCAGGAGATGGTTTTATTCCTGTTCCTGGCTGGGGTGGAGATCGCCTTTACAGAAGGTAAGTACTGTAGAAAATATAGGGACAGAGTGATCTCCTGGAAGAATTTCGATCGCCTAGATGGGTCGGAGAGGAATTTCCCAGATTTTTTTCTCCCAAATTGGCCATTGGGTCTTTATCTGGTTTTTCGCCTCTCCCGGGAGATCACATGGGTTCGGGTGGATGCAGAGTGATAGAAGATTTGAGGTTAGGATCAGATCAGCCATGATCTTATTGAATGGTGGAGCAGGCTCGAGTGGCCGATTGGCCTACTCCTGCTCCTATTTCTTATGTTCTTATGTTCTTATGAAAGTTCATTCCTAACTTGTCAACCAAGACAGCCTGTCTGCAAGACCTGCTACGTAAAACAAATGAGTTCGCATGGACAGAAAGACATGAACAAGAGTGGATAAACCTCAAAACAGTACTGACAACCACACCTGTACTCACCTTCTTTGAACCAACAAAAAGAATCAAAATGTCAACGGATGCATCAAAAGATGGCCTAGGTGCGGTCTTGCTACAAGCAGAGGGTGAAGATTGGAAGCCTGTTGCCTATGCCTCCAGGTCTATGACTGATACTGAGTGTCGATACGCCCAGATTGAAAAGGAATGTCTAGGCTTGGTAGTTGGACTAGAAAAGTTTCATGGCTACATATATGAACTTCCCACCTTCACAGTTGAGACAGACCACAGCCCACAGGTTGCCATCATAAAAAAAATTCTGAATGAGATGTCTCCAAGGATTCAATGACTCATGATGAAGCTGCAAAGATATGACTTTGAACTGATCTACACACCAGGCAAATACATAGTGTTAGCAGATGCACTATCCCGAGCACCCACAATGAGTCAAGTGAGCTCTACTGAAGAAGACGTGGAAGTTCATGCGAGTATGGTCACTGCTGCGCTGCCTGTGTCAGACACAAAATCAAAGCAAATAGCAGAAGAAACAGTAAAAGATACAGTGTTACAAACAGTAATAGAGAACATTCATCATGGTTGGCCAAAAGGTTCCTGTCCAAAATACTTTCACATAAGGTCAGAATTGAGTGTCGCAAGTGGACTATTACTAAAACAGAACAGAATAGTCATTCCACAGGCTCTACGTCAAGACATGCTAAAAAAGGATTCATGAGGGACACCTCGGAATTGAAAAATGCAAAAGGAGAGCAAGAGACACTGTTTATTGGCCTGGCATAAATAAGGACATTGAGAACATGATAGGCAAATGTGAGACATGTCAGAAACACCAAAACAAACAAACAAAGGAACCAATGATAGTAGCGGGCATACCAATAGCACCATGGCAAAAGGTTGGTATGGACCTTTTTCATTTAAATGGTAAAGAATATCTAATAGTGATTGACTACTATTCTAACTATCCCGAGATGGCGCTGCTCTCAAGCACCACAGCAAGCAGTGTAATAATGCATGTGAAATCCATCTTCGCCAGACATGGAATTCCCAGGATTGCCATTAGCGACAATGGTCCGTGCTTCAACTGTAAGGAGTGGCAACAGTTTGCAGCACATTATGACTTTCAGCACATCACATCCAGTCCTCTGTATGCTCAGTCAAATGGTAAGGCAGAGAAAGGTGTTCAAGTTCTCAAGCAGCTACTGAAGAAAGCGACAGAAAGCAAGTCTGATCCTTATCTCGCCCTGCTGAGCTACCGAGCCTCACCTTTAGACTGTGGTTCTTCACCTGCTGAACAACTAATGGGTCGCAAGTTGCGCACCACGCTACCCTGCTGTGCAAAAGAAAAGCAAAGTAAGGAACTGAGACAGAGACTTCAACTGTTAAAGCTGAAACAGAAATCATACTATGACAAGTCATCCAAACCTCTAAAACCATTGACAAGGGATGATGTTGTCAGGATTGAGGATCCAGATGCATGGAACATGAAAGCTACAGTTCTTGAGGAAGTAAGACCAAGGTCATACACTGTTAGAACTGAGGAAGTACAGATTCTCAGGAGGAACCGCCGTTCCCTCCTGAAAACACGAGACTATACAAGAGCAGATCGATGACAATGCCGCAACTGCATCTTGTCAATCACCACCAGAACAATCTCATGAAGACACATCAGACTTACCCGTGTTGAGAAGATCCACACGTGAAGTGAAAAAGCCTGATAGACTTAGGCCTAGAAATTCAGTCGCGTTTGCGCCCACTTATTGGCTATAAAGTGGTTTGCGCCGGAAGTTTTTTAGCGCCCGAAATTCAGTTGGTCCCTAACATCGGCATTAGCCGGTAGCGCTGCGCCGGCACCGATGACGTCATCGGTGTGCGCAGCGCCCCGGTTCCAATGGTAATCCGTCCCGATGGCCAAATTCAGTTGCGGCCGCCTCACCCGTCGCGGCCGCAAACAGCGTTTGCAAAACGGTGCCTTGCAGCTCGGAGAGGCCGGCGCATAAAGGTGGAGGGGCGGCCGGCCGCTTTCCCGGCGGCCGCCTGGCCGCACCTCCCTCCCCGGACTGCTGCACCACCCCCCCGCGGCATTGGTGTCTGACTCCCGCGAGCCCGGCACTTCTCCGTGGTGCCGGGCTCATTTGCCGGGGGAATCCAGTGGCGATCTCACAGCTGCAGGCAGCTCCTCCTCAAGAGAAGGAGGAGGCCTGCAGTATCCCAGCCTGCCGCACCGCATCGGGTGCCGCAGCGGCAGCTGGACGCCTGAAACTGACATTCTTCGCCCCAAACGAGGCGGCCAAACCCTGCAATAGCGCCCGCCTCCGTCTTGGGGTGGCGCAACTGAATTTCAGGCGGGCGCTACGGGAATCCGGGCGAGCGCAAAATTTCGGGCACTAAAGACCTGGCGCGGCGATACCGAATTTCTAGGCCTTAATCTTTGAGTAAAAAGTGAAACTTTGAAAATGTGTTGACTGTTGTGAAAATGTTTATGTTTATAGAGCGCTAACAAAAGTGTTACTGATATCATCTTTATTGTTTTTCTTGAAAGTTGATTGATATTGATTTTGTTTAACCTCAAAGAAAGGGGGATGTAATGATCAATAACATGTCATTCTATAGTGGACACACGGTGCAGCCGTAGAGCTGTGTAGAGCTGTATATAGCTGTATGTATATAAGACTACACTACCCAGCTGTATGTGTTTAAGACTACATTACCCACGAGGCACTAGGCTACCCAGAAGGCAGTAGTCAAGATGGAAACCTCTAGAAGGATGCTGTAGAAGTCCTCATGTACTCTTGTCCTCATATACTAAATAAAGTGACTAGCTGAGAAGCTAGCTGTGTTCATAATAAGAATTTTTAGTTATTAATGAACATAATACTTACCATCAGCGACTGGTGCACAAGGACACCCAGGTCTCATTGCACTTCCCCTTCTCCCAATCTATTGCCATTCAGATAATAATCTGCCTTCCTGTTTTTGCCACCAAAGTGGATAACCTTGCATTTATACACATTATACTGCATCTGCCATGCATCTGCCTAATCACCCAACCTGTCCAAATCATACTGGAGTTTCTTGGCATCCTCCTCACAGCACACACGCCCACCCAGCTATGTGTCATCTGCAAACTTGGAGATATTACATCTAGTTCCCTCGTCTAGATCATTAATATATATTGTGAATAGTTGGGCCCTAGGACCGATCCCTGCAGTACCCCACTAGTCAGTGCCCGCCACTCGGAAAAAGACCCGTTCATTCCAACTCTTTGCTTCCTATCTGCCAACCAGTCAGTACCTTGCCCCCAATCCCATGTGCCTTAGCTTTACACGCTAATCTCTTATGCGGGATCTTATCAAAAGCCTTCTGAAAGTCCAAATACACCACATCCACTGGTTCTCCCTTATCCATTTTACCAGTTACATCCTCAAAAAATTCCAGTAGATTAGCCAAGCATGATTTACCTTTTGTAAATCCATCCAGGGGTATTCAATATTCAGGGGTAGGAAGAATAAGGAAGCCACATACTCCTTGGAAAATAAATGTCTAAATGGGGTAGAGCAACAGGGGGGTACAGATACACAAAACACTAAAAGTAACGACGCAGATTAATAAGGCCATAAAAAAGCAAACAAAGCACAGGGGTTAATCAGTATGAGTGACATTAACAATATGAAAGAAAAGCCCAAAATACAGAAAAAGTCAGTACTACTGAAGAGCTATAATGGACAGAAAATAGATAGCTTAGGTGTATGCAGACTTAAAGTGACAGTCAAAGACAAAGTGCATCATCTCATGTTTTCTGTTGTGGCTGAAGGACTTGATTCACTACTGGGTGACAAAGCTTGTGAGGACTTAGAACTGGTCAAGAGAGTCTACCATATAAACTGTGCCATAAGCAGACCAGATGACTCAGTGGATTCTGTAGTGAGTAATTTCCAGGATGTGTTCAAAGGATTTGGAGTTCTACCATTCACTTACAAGATCCAGCTCAAGGAGGATGCTCAGCCAGTGGTACATGCTCCACGAAGAGTTCCAGCACCCCTGCGTGACTGGCTCAAGAAAGAACTGGACAGAATGACCACGCTAGGAGTCATCAGGAAAGTCGAAGAGCCAACAGACTGGGTTAACTCTATGGTATGTGTGAAGAAAAAGAACAATGATCTAAGAATATGCATGGATCCAAAGGACTTAGATGCAAACATAAAACATGAAAACACATCAGACTTACCCATGCTGAGAAGACCCACACGTGTTGTAAAAAAGCCTGATAGACTTAATCTTTGAGTACAAAGAAAAACTATATTGAAAATGTATTGACTGTTGTGAAAATGTTTATTTTTATAGAGCACTAACAAAAGTGTTACTGATATCATCTTTATTGTTTTTCTTGAAAGTTGATTGATATTGATTTTGTTAACCTCAAAGAAAAGGGGATGTAATGATCAATAACATGTCATTCTGGAGTGGTACACTAGATGGAGCCATAGAGCTGTATAGAGCTGTATATTTAGTTGTATGTGTTTAAGACTACACTACCCATGATGCACTAGGCTACCCAGAAGGCAGTAGTCAAGATGGAATCCTGCACACAGAAGTACACATGCTGAATCTCTACAGATGCTGTACCTAGAGAATGTGTACTAAATAAATGACTAGCTAGAAGCTAGCTGTTCATAATAAGAATGTCTAGTTATTAATGAACATAACAACCAGGGCTTTGTATAGCTGCAGCATAACTTCTACCCCCTTGTACTCGATATACTAGATATAAAGTTCAGCATCCCATTAGCCTTTTTGATTATTTTCTGTACCTGTTCATGACATTTTAATGATCTATGTACCTGGACCCCCAAGTCTCTTTGGACCTCCACTGTTTTTAGCTTTTCACCATTTAGAAAGTACCCGGTTCTATCCTTTTTAGGTCCAAAGTGGATGACCTCACATTTGCCTACATTGAAATCCATTTGCCACAGTTTTGCCCATTCACTTAATCTATCAATAACTCTTTGTAATTTTATGCTTTCATCTACATTGCCTATGATGCCATCTCTCTTTGTGTCATCAGCAAATTTGGATATGTGGCTTTCTATCCCATCATCTAAGCCGTTAATAAATACGGTGAATAGTTGAGGCCCCAACACAGATCCCTGCGGGATACCATTCATCATATCCTGCCAATTTGAGTACCTACCCATTATCCCTACTCTCTATCTCCTGCCGCTCAGCCAATTTCCTAACCAGGTCAATAATTTGCCTTCAATTCCATGGGCTTCCAGCTTAGTCAACAGTCTCTTATGTGGGACTTTATCAAATGCCTTCTGGAAGTCCATATAAATAACATCCATAGACATAGCCCTGTCCACTACTTTAGTCACCTCTTCAAAAAATTCCATCCGGTTTGTCAGGCATGATCTGCCTTTCACAAATCCATGCTGGCTCTCTCTGATCAACTGAAAATTTTCAAAATGTTCATCACTCTATCCTTAATTACAGACTCTAGCAATTTCCCGGCAACATATGTTAGGCCAACTGGTCTATAATCCCCTGGTTTCCCTCTCTCACCATTCTTAAATAGCGGAGGGACATGCACAATTTTCCAATCTAAAGGAATGGGTTCCTGAATTGAGAAAACTTTGGAAGATTATAGTTAGGCCATCTGCAGTGTTCTCACCTACTTCCTTTAAAACCCTGGGATGGAAACCATTTGGCCCTGGGGATTTGTCACTCTTCAGTGCCATTATTTTCTTTAATACTGTTACAGGAAACTCTTTGGTATCCGGCACCGATGGGACCGGGATGGTGCCGGTTGATTAAAAATTCCGAGTGACGGAGAGGATTATCTACCGAGGCTATTTTTGACAAACAAAAATAAAAAAAATCAAGAAATGTGCAGTATACAGTAACTGGGTACTCACCTACAGAATGTTGTGTTAAATGGATGGTGGAAGATGCTTGATTAAGTACAGTACTGCCAGTTGAGGGTAATCCATAACTCTTTAATTACTTAACAGTAAAACAAAACTTATACAGTAAACAGAAAAATGGTGGATCGGAAGAGACTACCGGCAGCGCGGGAGAGTCAGGCTCCTGTTATTGAGGTGTTTGGACTTCTGACAGCGCCAAGAAGCCGAGTAGTGGCAGTTTGGAAAACTACTCCCACTGACTAACTCGGCCACTGCGGGAGACTTGGACTCGGCAACATTTCTGGTTATTGAGGTGTTGTTTTCGGAGTATGAATTTTGCCGGTTAATAGGGAATTCCGGATATTTAGGTGTCGTTTAAACGAGAGTTTCCTGTACTTTGCTTACGTTAGTTTTGGTGAGTCCCTGTCGCTGATTCAATATTCGTTTCCACTTCCTCTATTGTAAATACTAACGCAAATAATTATTCAACATGTCCTCCATTTCCTTATTATCATTGACAATATCACCGATATCAGTTTTTACGGGGCCAACATTGCTACTGACCACCCCCTTTTCCCTAATATAATTGTAAAAATGTTTGTGTTGATTTTGATATTCCTTGCAAGTTTATTTTCATACTCCCTTTTTGTAGAAAAAGAAAGCCTTGCATTTATATAGATTAAAAGAGCTGAGCTTCCAACCCCATATCCTCTCCATTACCAAGGCTGCCTAAATGCACCTCCGTAACAGCACCGTCTCCACTCATCAACTACTGAAAACTTCACTCATGCCTTTGTTACCTCTAGACTCGACTATTCCAATGCTCTCCTGGTCGGCCTCCCACCTTCCACCTTCCGTAAATCTGAGTTCATCCAAAACTCTGCTGCCCATACTCTGACTCGCACCAAGACCTGTTCACCCACCAACCCTGTGCTCACTGACCTACACTGCCTCCCAGTTCAGCAACGCCTTGATTTTAAAATTCTCATCCTTGCCCTACAACCGCCCCCCCCAACCCCCCGCGCAACCCCCCCCACCCCCCCGCCGAGATCTCTGCACTCCTCCAATTCTGACCACTTGCTCATCCCTGATTTTCATCACTCCACCATTGGCGGCCGTACCTTCAGCTGCCTGGGCCCTAATCTCTGGAATTCCCTCCCTAAAGCTCTCTGCCTCTCACCACCTTTAAAATGCCCCTTTAAACGTACCACTGACCAAGCTGTTGGTCGCCTGTCCCAAATCTTCCTTATGTGGCTTGGTGTCTAATCTTACTTGGTAACCCTCCTGTGAAGCGCCTGAGGACGTTTTACTGTGTTAAAAGCGCGATGTAAATGCAAGCTGTTGTTGTTGAGTACAATACAATCGTAGCCCATTGGTGCTGCAGAGTGCTTTGGGATGTCCTGAGAATGTGATAAGGTGCTTTTAATGCAAGTCTTTACTTACTGCCCACTCACCACACTTTACCTCCCTTCCTGTTGACTAGCGCTTGTGCACTTTCCCAGCTGACAGATACAGCTCACCTTCCCTGTTTGTCCCTGCTGTTATTCTTGGGAAGTGCAACGAGACCTGGGTGTCCTTGTGCACCAGTCGTTGAAGGTATGCATGCAGATGCAGCAGGCAGTTAAGAAGGCAAATGGTATGTTGGCCTTCGTAGCGAGAGGGTTTGAGTACAGGAACAAGGATGCCTTGCTGCAGTTGTACAGGGCCTTGGTGAGACCACATCTTGAGTATTGTGTGCAGTTTTGGTCGCCTTATCTGAGGAAGGATGTTCTTGCCATGGAAGGAGTTCAGCGAAGATTCACCAGGCTGATACCTGGGGTGGCAGGAATGACATATGAGGAGAGATTGGATCGAGTGGGCTTATACTCGCTGGAGTTTAGAAGAATGAGAGGGGATCACATTGAAACTTATAAAATTCTGACAAGACTGGACAGACTAGATGCAGGAAGAATGTTCCTGATGGTCAGGGAGTTCAGAACCAGGGGTCACAGTCTAAGGATAAGGGGTAAGCCATTTAGGACAGAAATGAGGAGGAATTTCTTCACCCAGAGAGTGGTAAACCTGTGGAATTCTCTACCACAGAAGGCAGTAGAGGCCAATTCATTAAATATATTCAAGAAGGAGTTGGATTTATTTCTCAAGGCTAAAGGGATCAAGAGGTATGGGGGGAAAGCAGGGACCAGGTACTGAATTTGGAGGATCAGCCATGATCGCATTGAATGGCGGAGCAGGCTCGAGGGGCCGATTTGTAGGATTCGCAAAGTTGAACATTGTCCTATAAGGGTCTATTGGCAGAAAAGGCCTTAATTTTAAAGACTGTTTTTAAAGAAGCCCAGGAAAATGGGCACACAAAATGGCCACCAGACCCCGTGACCAGCTTTTTGGGACATTTTAAAGTGGTTCCTGCAGTCCACAGACAGCTTTTGTGGATTCAGCCCACAGTAAGTTCTGGAATGCAATTTCAGAGAATGCGAAACCAGACAGAACCCCATACATATGGATTGGATGCAGATCCAATCAGATCGGCCTGTAGATAAAGGCCATCAAAATGTTTACCCAGACAAAGGTAAACAGCTTCAAGTTCAAAGGGGGACATCAAGACCCATTAAAGACAATACAAGGTCATTCCAGACCAGAGATGGCAGTTACCGGCCATCCCAAAAGTACTTTAAACACAATGACTACCCCTCTGTGCTACAAGCCCGCCAAAAATTTAAACAAAGACTAACCTTGAGATGGCGGGAGATAAGGGCCTCCATGAGAAGTATAACTGGAGACCTGGGATAGCCATCAGAAGTGCGGAGAGAGAGCAGTGCGGAAGAGCAAGAAGAGCATTGTAGAGATCATTTTCTAGAGATCGTTCGGGGGTCCGAAGAAGGTGCAGTTCGGTTAGGAGTTCGGGTTCGGTAGAGAGGCCACTCAGACTCGGAAGAAGAAGACGATTCGGTAGACGATTGGGATCGGAGACATTTTGAAGACTCAGAGTAGCCATTGGTGGTTCAGGTTGAGTCAGCGTCCAGACCCGGGGTAGCTATCGGGAGATCATCGACAAACCCCGGGCCATTGACGAGACGAAAAGACGGCGACCCTCCAAGAAGCGACCTTATGAAAATGTTCAAACAGTTGGGCTCTCTCCACGCCGACGTCCAGGCCTGCTAATATCCGGCCTGTCCGTGTCCATTACCTCGAGGGAGAAAAGAGTGTGTCGCAGCCCGCTGCGTTCCGCTGACCACGTGGAGACAGGACGCCTGAGAGGACCAAAATGCAGACTTCAAAACCTTTATTTTCTAACTGGGGCTGGTGAGCATGTTTCTGGCCCCTCATAATCTACTCTAGCTAGGTTTAGGGGGTGGGCATTTTAGGGGATAATTAACAATGAGTTGTTGTCCCTCGATGTTCCGTGTGTTTCCCTATTTCATGGTGAACCTTGTAAAGTATAATATGCCTGTGGATATATTGGTTAGTACTGTATTATGATTTGTTTTTCCCTCCCATGTACCTTATTGGCTTACATTCAATTTTTCCTTTATGCAATAAAATTTCACTTCGTTTTCATTAAACTTGGTCGACAGAGTATTCTCTGCATTGTAGTTCCTGCCTCAAAGTCCAGTGTGCAGAACCTAAGGGGTGAGTGGGTCGAACCACTCAGTAAATTACTGTGCAAAAGAGAGAGAGGTCTCACCAGAGAGAGAGACCTAGCAAAAACCTCTGACAGAAAATGGCGACCACGGCAGGACATTGGCAGCAGGATTGCAATGTATTAGACCCAGGTTTAAATGGACGAAATGTTATGGATGAGAGGATAGTGGATTATGTTTTTGGTAAGGTAAATCTCACTAAGCAGTGGATTTCCGATCTCTTACTGGATGGGCATCCGGTAGACGCAGCCGTCAGGTGGACAGAGAGTAAAGAACATAAAAAGTCAGTAGAGAAGGCAGTGTGGCTGATGTGCTACAAAAGACAAGTCCAGATTTTGGACAGAGTCGTTGCAGCGCAGGCAGCCAAGATCAAAACCCAGGTATCAGAAATAGAGGAAAAGGTCATGGGTGGGGAAAAGCTGATCGCAGCGCTTCACGCGCTGAATCAGGAACGACAAACTGTAGCCAGCCAACATCAGGCTAAAGTAGAGTACCTGGAATGTCAGGTTACTGAGGCAAAGATTCATGAAGCGAGAGTACGGGAGAAAAGTGCCCACCTTGCACAACAGCTAAGAGCGCAGGAGGAGAAAGTAGTGGAGGTTAAGGCAGCTTACAGGCTGGCCATCGAGCAGGGGTTTGAAAGTGCAGACCACGGCCCCTGCCAGAAGGTGGTAGAAGACCTAAGAATGGCCCTGGCTAAGGCAAAAGGCATGGTATGCCTCGTAAGCCCAAAGGCAAGTCACATAGACTTCCTGAAGGAATCCAAAAAACCGATTCCACGTGAAGTAGTTGTGGCACCAGCCACCGAACCCTCAGCACCACCGAGCTATAGTGAGGTTTGGCCCGAAGGGGGGGGTGGTAGAAGAGGAGGAAGCCGAGGTAGAACAGGAGGAAGAACAACCCCCAGTAGTGAAGCCGAAGCCAGCACCAATGTGTCCTGCTCGGCACCAGAGGTACGGTCCCGCCGCCGCAAATGGCGATGACGGACCCCTCCAGAACTATCTCGTGCTGCCCCACAGTGCCCAACAAATCAGAGCGATGGTGAGCCACCTCCCAAAACTTTCCGAGAAGGGAGATCCCTCAGTCCCTTTCAGGGAGATAGAGCAGACAGCCGCCATCAATGACTGCGATGGTCCAGAGCAGTCTAAGATGTTGCTATTCTCCCTGGATAGCACAATCCTTCAGTGCCTCTCAGACGGGAGTAAGAGGGGGCAGTGAGGGTATGAGGAACTCTGGGACGAGGTCCTGGAGGTTATGGGAGTGGACGACGACAACCCGTTCCTCTGTGTGGAAGGGACTATGCAGCTAACTGGAGAGCCCCCACGGGTTTTCGCAGAAAGGCTGTGGCCAGTGTATCGGCGCAGCTGTCCAGGCATGCCTGAATGGGCCGCAATGAACGATGTCCAGCAGGTTCATTGGCTCCGCTGCCTGGTTGCCAACAGCTTACTGCAGATACAGGGCCAAGCCAAATCTTGGATTGACCCCCAAGGTCCCGGTACCACAGAGGAGACAGTGCTCCGACAGCTCACCATTGCGTATAAGAATTGCAGGGGTCAGGAGGCACCTCCCTCTAAGGGAAAAGTGCATGAGGCAAAACCCGCAGCCCCAAGTAAAAAAGGAGTGGCATCAGGACGGGAATCGCCCTCCCCAGGCCAAGCTCAATTGCTACGGGTGTGGGAAGGATGGACATTGGCGCAGGGACTGTAAAAATCCGTGGAAGGATAATAAGGGAAAATCTCCCACAGCCCAAGCCCAAGCCCAGACCGCCGCCCCAGCACGAGTCCAGGTCCAAGCCGCAGCCCCTGTCCCAGGAAAAGGAGCCGGTGCAGCTATAGATCCCACTGCGAAAGAATCAAATTTAGAGACAATGCGGTCTCTTATGATCTCACAGGGGAAGATAGCAGTCACCACCGGTCCCGTTGTTCCGTCGGCCCCGACCGCTTCACCCCAATGACTAGAGCCAGCGCAGCCCGTTTACCTGTGCTCATTGCGATATGATTTATGGAGGCGACCCCTCGTGGTGATGGAGGTAGAGAAGGTAAAAGGGACCTATCTGTTGGATACGGGGGCATCGTGCACCGTGATCCACACAGCTAACCCTACCACCTCACCTCTGTCCACCGGGGTTCCATATATTCTGTCGGGCTTCACGGGCAAAGAACAGGCTGGCGCATTCTCCATCCCCCTCTTCATTCATTTAGGACCACTCCGCACCACGTGGAAGTGTATACTGATGAAGTGGGAGGTGGAGGGTGGAAAAGGGATCCTTGGGTCCAATTTCTTAGTAGAACACAGGATCCTCGTGGATCTTAGAAATCACTGTCTCTGGGGAGCGAGTATGGGTAAGAAAGGCGAGGTAGTCATCATCCCAGGGAAGGAAGGGAAAGGGACCCTATGTACCATGAAGCCAAAAGAGGGCTACGACCTCGAGCTCATGGTCGCCAGCGTCCCACAATATCTGCAGGCATTCGTGTCAGACCACCTGACTACGTTTGCCACTCACAAACACGATTGCGGGAGGGTCACCGGGTTTGAGGTCAGAGTAGACGGGGACACCATGGCCCGACCCCAAAAACAATACAACTTCCCCAGGGAAGCGGAGCCCGACATGGAGACAGCAATGTCTTCACTGGTGCAGCAGGGCATGTTGAGACTGATAGCCACCCATGTAAACTCTCCTTTGTGGCCGGTGAAGAAGCCGGACAATTCATGGAGAGCCACGGTGGACTACAGAGTCCTCAACAGTAACATCCCAGCCTGCGCGCCGACGGTAGCAGCAGTTGCCGACCTGATAGGGAGTATTCCAGCATCCGCGACCACGTTCACGGTGCTGGATATTTCCAACGGGTTTTGGTCCATCCCTTTAAGGAGGGAGGATCAGTACAAGTTTGCCTTTACTTTTAAAGGGCAACAGTACACCTGGAACTGCTTGCCACAGGGTTTCCATAACAGCCCCAGCATTTTCCATCAATGTATGGCAGGGAGCTTAAAAGAGTTCAGCCAGCCCAATCAGCTAGTGCAGTATGTGGACGACCTGCTCCTGTTCACAGATTCCAGAGAGGAGCACGGCCCACTATTGGCCGAGCTATTGGAGCTGTTAGGCAGAAAGGGTTTCAAGGTAAACCCAAAGAAGGCACGGATCGGCCAGCAGGAAGTAAAATTCTTGGGTCTGACCATCCGCGCTGGAGAGAGAGCCATAGACAAGGTTAGACGGGAATCGGTGCAAGACCCACCGGTCCCCACCACCGTAGCCCAGAAGTGGGAAGTAGGAGACAAGGTCATGGTAGGAAACTCTGCCCGAATGGGGAGTTTAGAACCACTGTACATGGGGCCCTACAGTACTGTAGATAAAGTCAGCTCCATGGTATACGCAGTGAAGTTGCCCCGGCGCACTAAATGGTTTCACGTAAACCAGTGCAAACTATTTAAGCCGGGTGCAAAAGAGCCAACAAGCGAGGCCAGGTCTGAGGGTAAAAATCCTCAGCCTGAGGCGTGCAAAAAGTCACAGACCACACAGACTGGCGCCGCAGCCTGCTTGAGGGGAGGAGCTATCCTGCCCACCTGGGAGGTTTCCCCATTGGCCTGGGACTCGGACGGGAAAGAGCCCGAAGACCAAGGCCCTCCCCCTGACCCGAGTACAGTTAGGGGGGAGCCCGAACAGCTAGGCCCCGCCCCGACACAATTCTGGAGGAGGTAGGGTCGGAGGACGGAGGTCCCGCCCTCGGCTCAAGCTTAGGGGAGGTAGAACTTGGGGGCGGAGATTCTCCACCTGTAGGGACAGGTAGGGAGGAGTCATCTGCCACAGACCAAAATCCCAAAGGGGCGGAGTCTGAGGGAAGAGAGCCGAAGCCGATAGTCGTGGAGAAGCCACGGGCTGTGAGGGCTAAAGTCCCAATCAAAGGTCCACTCGCAAAGGGAGCCTCGCCCAAAGTACCCCCTCGCAGGTCGTCTCGGACGCCTCAGCAAATAAAACTCTGGCCAGATTCCCCTCTACTTCAGCAGACACCGACGTGGGAAATCCCTAGAAAGACGCAGTCCCCAATTGGCAGCAAAAGGCTGCGAGGGACTCAAGCTACAGGTCAGTGCAGCCCCGCCACAGGGAGCGGTGAGCTGCAGTCCGAACAGGGATTAGACAGGCCGCCCGGGGACGGGCGGCGCTGTACATAAGTTTAGTTAAGTTTAAATTTGGTTAAGTATAAGGTGTGTAAATTTTTACGGTGATGGGTGTTATAAGAAATAGTTTTGGAATCTGCCCAGCATGTGTGTTTGTTTTGGATCGAGGTCGAAAGACCCGATCCTGCCTTCACCTAGGCCAGAATCTCTCGGGAGCCTGGCTGTATCGTTTAATCTGTTGCAGGAACCAAAGGTACCATGGAGAGGATTCTCATCATGTTCACGGTGATCGGGTGTAGCTTAGCCTATCGGGGCTAAACCAAGGACTCCATCGTGTATGGATGCTCCAGGGACACAGCCCCCATCGCGACTGATGGGACAAGTGAACGGGACGTTGAGGAAACAGCCACCTACTTCCACGAAGGGAGGTGGACAGGATGGCTGGGGTCGAACTCTACGGAATACTCCAGCTAGTCCAGGTTTGTATACAGAGAGACTTCTCTAATGTGTCCCAGAGTGAGGATCATCGCGCCCAGAGTCAGCGTAACCGTCGGGAGGAAGATTTGTTTAGTATGCAATGGACATGTTCCTTTGGACAGATGGTGGTGGCTTCAGAAGCTGAGTAAGACCATGAAAAGCTCCACGGTCGAGTGGGAGCAACTGGGTAACAATACCCATCGGACTATTACGGGGACTCATGGGGGATTGAGTGTCTGTTGGGACAAATGGTGGGAACCAGATGAGGGGATTTACATCTGCATGTGGGGTTCAGAACGCGTCTGCCCCACAGGCATCTCCATCTTTTTCCAGAGACAGTGGCAGGATGCTGGGAAAGGGATGAGGTGGAACGTCAGCACGTGGGCATGCGGAGTCCCATACTCTCCGATCCCGGTGAATGCCACTGAGCTCATCACCTGCCCCCGCAAGCCCCTGCCCACGATTCCGGTAGCCAAAGCCCGCAAGGAAGGGTGCCCCGCCACTACCAAGGGACCCGGGAACGGACTGGTATTGGTACCCACAGGTCAGGTGCTGTACCAAGGGGTGCACTGCGCGGTAGCCTCAGTGATTTTAAACCTCACCGAGGTGCGATTGCCAGAGTGGTGCCCCAAGGAAACGAAGCAATTGTACCAGGTCCTGTTAACAAATATGTTCAGACAATTTTATGAGTTCAACTTTGCCGATGTCAAAAGAGCCGGATTGTACACCACACCACATGAGGTCTTGGACAGGGTAGGGAGACAAAGAATGATATTTTTACCGCCTTTAACACAGGGACTTCCATCATCAACACTCTGGATGATGTGGAGCTGCAGACCCAGATCAATGGTGTAAAAGCGCAGTTAAGAGAGATACTGATGGACGAGAATAAGGTAGTAGGTTCTGAGTTACATGAGGACCAGGCCATGACACTACACCTAAAAGAAATCATAGCTGAGCTGGAGAAACACGCTAAAACGGTAAATGCTCTCATCAGAGAGGATCGGAATGCATCAGATCAGGCTGCGCAGAACGAGGCGTGCGTGCTGAACGGGGTGTGGTTACTGGGCGAGGGCTGCAGTAATCTGGAGGATTTAAAACAAGGTTTGGTCCCCTCTTGGATCAGCAATAAGCACCTCGCAGCCCTCTACCCTTTCAAGAATGCATTAAGTCCATGCCAGCTCAGACTAGCTTCAGAGGCCTACCCAGTCCCAGTGGACTGTGGGCGGTCTAATCACACCATTATGGGTATAGTGGTAAGAATGCCGGTTATGGGAAAGACAGCTAAACCCGCCCCGGTATACAGGGTGGAGAACATTGGAGTCATTCAAGGGGGTGCACACATCGCTACACAGCGGTCCCACCTTACGTCATTCGATGGGAGCATGCAATGATGGGTACCGACCTCTCGGGGTGCCGGAGCCGGGGAGCACACATCATCCTGTGTCCCCAGCACTTGAATGCCTATTCGAAACCACAGTGCGGGTTCAGAACTGCTGGCGCGAAGCCTATAAATTGCACCATGGAGGCAATGGCACAAAGCCATGTGCCCCCGCAGGTGGCATATATAGGAGGTGGGACATACTGTGTCACCACTGCAGTGCCCCACTACCAACATGGACAGCACGGCTGGTGTCCGGTCAGTGATAGCAGTTTCTGCTTCAAACCCAAGGCAGAAGACCAAGTGGCCCAAGAGCGAATTGTCCCTATTCCTGAACCTTCTACAGTTCACCTCATTGTCAAAGAAAATTTCACCGATCTGCAACGATTCGTTGCACATTTTGGCTACATCATTCCCCCTCTCCCTGAACACCTCACCAAGATACTAAAAGCCGTTGCCATTTCACAGAAACATTTTTACACGCTGGAGCAGAAGACATTAGAAATAGGGGCAGACATATTAGATATAGTGACCCCATAGTGGTGGGACCTGTTCACTAACATAATAGTCCCTTCATGGATTAGGATAGCCTCCCACATCCTCGTAGTATGTCAGATTTTTATTGTGATTTATTTACACTTTGTGCATTGTAAGAGGGACAAACGTTTCCAGAAGTTTGAGAACAGAGGAGAATGGAGGGAGCATTATGTGCGGCTAGACAAGGAGACACCCGTTTAAATTTTGCTGCTATGTATAGAGTTAGAGTTTCCCTCCCTCCTCTATTTTTGATAGTAGTCATGTGTGATTTTGTGTGTATTTTCTTTCTTTATTATTTTTATTGAAGTTTATTATGTGTGTTGTTATTAATAAAAGATAATATGTATGAACCAGGTGGTGGAGGGGTGTTAGGCCCCCCTCCACGCCTGGAAATATGTGTGTCAGATTTTAACTCCAATGTATTGCCATCTATAGATGCTTAATGTACACTGTGGGTTTTCTGAAATGGGAAATGCATGTGTCGTGGGGTCATTGATAGGTAAATACAGGGGATGGTTTGATTATGGAGGGTCAGAAAATTTTGCTCACCCAGAATTATGATACTTCAAGCAAGTTATACTATCATCAGGGGGGACTGTAGGATTTGCAAAGTTGAACATTGTCTTATAAGGGTCTATTGGCAGAAAAGGCCATAATTTTAAAGACTGTTTTAAAAGAAGCCCAGGAAAAGGGGCACACAAAATGCCACCAGACCCCGTGACCAGCTTTTTGGGACATTTTAAAATGGTTCCTGCAGTCCACAGACAGCTTTTGTGGATTCAGCCCACAGTAAGTTCTGGAATGCAATTTTGGAGAATGCGAAACCAGACAGAACCCCATACATATGGATTGGATGCAGATCCAATCAGATCGGCCCATAGATAAAGGCCATCAAAATGTTTACCCAGAGAAAGGGAAACAGCTTCAAGTTCAAAGGGGGACATCAAGACCCATTAAAGACAATACAAGGGCATTCCAGACCAGAGATGGCAGTTACCGGCCATCCCGAAAGTACTTTAAACACAATGACTACCCCTCTGTGCTACAAATCTGCCAAAAATTTAAACAAAGATTAACCTTGAGATGGTGGGAGATAAGGGCCTCCATGAGAAGTATAACTGGAGACCTGGGGTAGCCATTAGAAGTTCAGAGAGAGAGCAGTGCGGAAGAGCAAGAAGAGCATTGTAGAGATTATTTTTGAGAGATCGTTCGGGGGTCCGAAGAAGGTGCAGTTCGGTTAGGAGTTCGGGTTCGGTAGAGAGGCCGCTCAGACTCGGAAGAAGAAGACGATTCGGTAGACGATTGGGATCGGAGATGTTTTGAAGACTCAGAGTAGCCATTGGTGGTTCAGGTTGAGTCAGCATCCAGACCCGGGGTAGCTATCGGGGGATCATCGACAAACCCCGGGCCATTGACGAGATGAAAAGACGGCGACCCTCCAAGAAGAGACCTTATGAAAATGGTCAAACAGTTGGGCTCTCTCCACGCCGACGTCCAGGCCTGCTAATATCCGGCCTGTCCGTGTCCATTACCTCGAGGGAGAAAAGAGTGTGTCGCAGCCCGCTGCGTTCCGCTGACCATTTGGAGACAGGACGCCTGAGAGGACCAAAACACAGACTTCAAAACCTCTATTTTCTAACTGGGACTGGTGAGCATGTTTCTGGCCCCTCATAATCTAATCTAGCTAGGTTTAGCGGGTGGGCATTTTAGGGGATAACTAACAATGAGTTGTTGTCCCTCGATGTTCTGTGTGTTTCCCTATTTCATGGTGAACCTTGTAAAGTATAATATGCCTGTGGATATATTGGTTAGTACTGTATTATGATTTGTTTTTCCCTCCCATGTACCTTATTGGCTTACATTCAATTTTGCTTTATGCAATAAATTTTCACTTCGTTTCATTAAACTTGGTCTACAGAGTATTCTCTGCATTGTAGTTCCTGCCTCAAAGTCCAGTGTACAGAACCTAAGGGGTGAGTGGGTCGAACCACTCGGTAAATTACTGTGCAAAGGAGAGAGGTCTCACCAGAGAGAGAGACCTAGCAAAAAAAAACTTACAGAATGGCCTACTCCTGCTCCTATCTTCTATGTTTCTATGTTTCTATGTTATATAGCGCCTTTCACAACCTCAGCAGGCCCCAAAGCGCTTTACAGCCAATGAACTATTTTTGAAGTGTAGACACTGCTGTTATGTAGTAAATGCGGCAGCCAATTTGCACACAGCAAGCTCCCACAAACAGCAATGAGATAATGACCAGATAATCTGTTTTAGTGATGTTGGTTGAGGGATAAATATTGGCCAGGACACCGGGGAGAACTTCCCTGCTCTTCTTTGAAATAGTTCCGTGGGATCTTTTACGCCCGCCTAAGAGAGCAGACGGGGCCTCGGTTTAACATCTCATCTGAAAGACGGCACCTCTGACAGTGCAGCACTCCCTCCGTGCAGCACTCCCTCAGTACAGCACTAGAGTGTCAGCCTAGATTATGTGCTGAAGTCTCTGGAGTGGGACTCTGAACCCGTGGCGTTCTGACCTTAGAGGCGAGGGTGCTGCCCACTGAGCCCCGGCTGACACCTTTAATAAATGAATAATCCGGATCGTTGGCACCAGCGAACCCATCTCGTTCCCTGTGGGGCATGCCGCCAACTCCCAGCATGCAAGCCTCACTCAGCCAGCAGCACTAAGACGCCAGCTGAGCAACCCAAGAGCAGCTTTGGGCTCTCGATCTATCTCTTACATTATTATCCAGTGCTTCTTTTATATGGGTCGGAAACAGTTCCCAGTTGCTGTGCAACCCCAAGCCGATTATACTTTCTACTATTCTAAAGTGAGCACAGCTCGGAGTGAAATAAACTGCTGAATAAACTGAGGGTCATGCTGCTGTGTGGCTTGAACATACAGCAGTTAGAATGGAGGGGAATGAATTGTTAATTGTGAGTCATTCATATAATTCTTCCATGGTCATCATTGTCCCATTGACATCGAGAAACCAATGACACTACTATCTGTCCCTGGGCCTTGCTGATGAATGATTTGCATTGTGTGTGCTGAGTGGAGTTTAAGTGATGTTACCTGACATGGGGGAAGAGGTAGTGAATTTCCTCACTGTCGGGCTTTCAGGCTCTGCGTGTGTCAATGACACTCATTAAATGGAGCCTATACCCATCTGTCTTGAGACCAAGATCAGTAACAGCAGGGCTATGGGTGTCATCGTGAGTGAGAGCTGCTTACTGGAGCAAGAATGACAAAGGGAGCAAGGGGTTAGGATCCCTATCGCCATAGCTTGCAGCGTAAAAGCACCACATGGTACAGTACAAGCTATATCCAAACCAAAAGGACCCACATTCAGGCCTATGCTGAGTTAGTTAATCTCAGCCAGGGTGGGCATCAGACGAACAGGATCGGCCTCATCATCTCCAGGTCAGAGAAGCTTGTCCCCTGTTGCAAAGTACACATGTGCAGACTTTGGGGGCACAGAGGTTTTTCCTTGGCTTTGATGCTCTCCTGCGATCAAAAATAACTTGTTGGTGCTCACTTTCCTGGCTAACCCATGAAGGGCTGCCTTTTGGGTGAGGTAGAGGAGTGAACCCAACTGTTGCCGAAACTTCCCCAGCATCATGTGGGAGAGCAAAGAGAATAAAATAAAGGGACCTGGCTCAATGTGCCTGAAGGGACCTGCATTTTTTAATATTGGTTATCGGGATCTGGGTTGTCGCTGGCAAGACCAGCATTTATTGCCCATCCCTCGTTGCCCTTGAGAAGGTGGTGGTGAGCTGCCTTCTTGAACTGCTGCAGTCCGTGTGGTGAAGGTACTCCCACAGTGCTAATAGGGAGGGAGTTCCAGGATTTAGACCCAGCGACGATTAAGGAATGGCGATATAGGTCCAAGTCAGGATGGTGTGTGACTTGGAGGTGAAACCACAGGAGAATTGTATTCCTTTAGAACTAGCTTGATGATGATGACATCAGCACCATGGGGCAAAGGTCAAAGACCACCAACTAAAATACCCATGTATAAGATGACCCCCAAACTTCCACCCAAAATTGGGGAAAAATCCAAGAATCGTATATGACAAGGGTCAACATTCCAAACCTTCCAATGACCAAACTTCTCACCTTCAAGTTAGCTGGTGCCCACAAATACATTTTTACACCCTCTTCTTTCACATTTCAACCAGTGTATTCCTACCTAAGATGTCAGCCTTGGCTTAGTGATACTCCAGAGACTTGAGCACATAATCCAGGCTGACACTCCAGTGCAGTACTGTGGGCGTGCAGGCAGCACTGTCGGAGGTGCCATCTTTCAGATGAGACATTATAACCGAGGCCCCGTCTGCCCTCTCTGGTGCACATAAAAGATCCCATGACGCTATTTTGAAGAAGAGCAGGGGAGTTCTCCCCGGTGTCCCTCAACCAACATCAATAAAACAGATTGTTTGGTCATTATCTCATTGCTGTTTGTGGGAGCTTGCTGTGTTCAAATTGGCTGGGGCGTTTCCTGCATTACAACAGTGACTACACTTCAAAAAGTACTTCATTGGCTGTGAAGTGCTTTGAGACGTCCTGAGGATGTGAAAGGTGATACAGAATTTATTTACCCACTTCTCCTGTGCAGCGAGAGTTAAGTAACCACTCCACCTCCCGCCTCAGTCCCGCTGTTGTGTATGCACCTTTAAGAGAATAACTGGTCTCAGACTGCAATACCGGCAGTGACCACCCCTGTATAAAAGGCGCCAGTGAGCCTCTGTTTTTTTAGTTTTCACTATTGACTTCCACCAGTAAAGACTTATTTTGTTCCACTCCTGCTGTCCGTGTCTCAACCATTCACGGACGTAATACTGGCGACGAGTAAGAAACGAACTTACCTGCAACTCGGCAGCACATCAGATGACGTTATTGAAGGTCGAAGCCAGAAGAAAGAAAAAAAAAATAATCCAAAGAAACTCGAGAAACGGGCGTCGACCGTGGGCAACCGCCCTCCAAATCGTCGGATTGAAAACTTGCAGGAGAGACTGTCAAGAGCCAGGCTTGGTTCCCCAGTCTGTGGTTTCCCAGCTAATCGGGCTGGTGGCAGGTAGTACACTGATCCTTCCTGGGCTGCGGCGGGCTAGAGCTCGATCGGGTGGCTTTTCAACGGGGCCGGGCAGTGAGTCGGGAAGCAAAGAGAGAGAGAGAGGGTGGAGCACACAGGGCGTGGCCGGTGCTTCGAAGCCAGGCAGCGTTCGGACCTAAGAAGAGGGAGGGAAGTGTCCAAGAGGGTCCGCTCCACGACGGGAAAATAATAAAGAAAAAAATATTAAACGTGCAAGAAACCGTGGAAAGCAACGCTAACAACAGCGGGGAAGAAGGCAAAGCGCGGGAGGCGCCATTTTGTTAAATCGGGGAAGAAGGCAAAGCGCGGGAGGCGCCATTTTAGATTTGCAAGATGCCGAAGACTGGCTGTATCACTGCTTTTGATAATACAATAGAGGACTGGACCATGTATGTGGAAAGAGTCGAGGTATATTTCGAGGCAAACGAAATAGCGGAGGAGAAAAAGGCATCGATATTGCTAAACTTAATGGGCGCTAGAACGTACGGCCTATTGCGGGACCTGATTACTCCAGCCAAACCGAAGGCGAAGAGTTTTAACGAAGTTGTTGCTGTCCTACAGGAACACCTAAACCCTGCACCGCTGTTGATAGCAGAAAGATTTAAATTCCACAGGAGAGCTCAGCACAAAGATGAGAGCAATGCTGAGTTTCTTACGGAACTACGCAAGCTATCAAAGCACTGCCAGTTCGGAGCAGGACTGGCAGATACCCTACGGGACAAATTTGTCTGTGGATTCCTGAGTGAAGGAACACAGAAGAAGTTACTCTCAGAGAAAGAGCTGACGCTAGATAAGGCTTTCAGCGTGGCAGTATCGTATGAAGCAGCAGCCAGGGGAGCTGCAGAAATTCAACAAAAACCACAGGAATACGGCACCCACGAAATGACACAGGGATTTGCTAAATGTTATCGCTGCGGCAGAACTAACCATGACCAGAAGGACTGCTGGTCCAAAGACAAAATATGCAGGCAATGCGGGAAAATGGGACACATTGCATGAGTTTGCAGGTCTGGGAAGAAGACCAGCAACAACAAAAAGGCTACTAAGGAACCGTACAAGAAAGTACAAAAGATGACGGACAGTAGTTCCGAAGACCAGATGAGCGATAGTGAATCCGGGAACCGGAGACTAAGCTGTCTCAAACTTCACAATGTAATCGCAAAAGAGGATCACCGAACCATTTGGGTCACCCTCACGATAGCAGGGTCCCAAGTTAAAATGGAATCGGATACAGGATCAGCGCTAACCGTCATGAATCGACGAGACTACGAGCGGCTATTTTCACACATACCCTTGAGAGAGACATCCATCGTCTTGACGATGTATACGGGGCAAAAAGTATACCCCAGAGGAAAAATAAGGGTGCCTGTCGAATACAACGGCAAGAAAATACGGAAATTGTATCTCTACATACTGCCAAATGGTGGACCACCGTTATTGGGACGGGAATGGATCAGGAAGATAAACTTAGATTGGCACTCCATTCATGCAATGACGGTGGACGGTAAAAAAGATGAAGACGTCACTCCTGGACGATTGTCAACAATCTTAGCCAATGCCAAAGAGGTATTTCAACAAGAACTGGGCACGCTTAAAGGCGTAACCACCTCGATAAAAATAGAAGAGAATGTAGTTCCCAAGTTTTTCAAAGCAAGACCGGTACCATATGCAATTCGCCCAGCCGTCGAGGCAGAGCTGGAGAATCTGGAGAAGGCGGGCGTGTTGTCTAAGGTCGACTGGAGCGAGTGGGCGACACCCATCGTTCCTGTCATGAAGAAAACGTTAAGCAATAAGTCCGGGGAGCCAAGGAAGATTCGCATCTGTGGGGATTTCAAGGTGACGGTGAACCCAGTCCTTCACACAGTACAATATCCTCTTCCAAGGATAGAAGACATCTTCGCCTCACTGTCTGGAGGGAAGCGTTTTACAAAAATTGACCTAGCACAAGCATATTTGCAGATGGAGGTTGAAGAGTCCTCTAGGAAGTATCTCATGATAAACACTCACAAAGGTCTTTACCAGTATCATCGATTGGTATTCGGAGTAGCATCGGCTCCGGCGATATGGCAAAGAGCGATGGAACAAGTCCTGCAAGGGATTCCGGGGACTCAGTGTTACTTGGACGACATCCTTGTGACAGGTGAAGATGACAGTGAACACCTTAACAACCTAGAACAGGTGCTCACTAGACTACGGGAACATGGGCTGCGAGCCAACCGCCCCAAGTGCGAATTTTTTAAGAAACAGATATCGTATTGTGGCCATGTGATTGATGAAGAGGGGTTACATAAGTCCCCTGACAAAATTGAAGCGGTTGTTAAGGCCCCAGCGCCTGAAAATGTGTCGCAACTGAGGTCATTCCTCGGATTGGTGAATTACTATCATAAGTTTTTGCCGAATTTGTCGACAATTTTGCACCCACTGAACGCCTTGCTACGAATGGGGGTAGCATGGAAATGGAGCGATGATTGTAAGCGTGCATTTCAGAAGAGTAAGGACTTAATCACTTCAAGGGAAGTATTGGCTCACTACAACCCAGCACTGCCGATCAGACTGGCGTGTGATGCGTCTCCCTACGGCATTGGGGCGGTACTGTCACATAAATTCCTTGATGGTTTAGAGAGGCCGATAGCTTTTACGTCACGCTCGTTAACTTCTGCCGAGCGTAACTACGCTCAGATTGACAGAGAGGCCCTCAGCCTAGTGTGGGGGGTGAAGAAGTTCAATCACTACCTGCACGGTCAAAAATTTACTCTACTAACCGATCATCAACCTCTTGTCTCCATTTTAAACCCTCAGAAGGGCGTACCGATTATGACAGCACAACGGCTGCAGAGATGGTCCCTTTTCCTAGGGGCACACCAGTATGACATCGAGTACAAAGGAACTAAACAGCATGGAAATGCTGATGGATTGTCACATCTACCGTTGCCGACGGTGGAAGAAGAAGACCTTGCAGTGGATCCAATGGAGTTATTCCACTCGACCATAGTCGAATGTCTCCCTGTGACGAATGCAAACATAGAAAAGGAAACACGGAATGACCCGACACTATCACAGGTCTATGATTTAACGGTGAAGGGATGGCCAGCACATGGCGAACCACTGCTGCCAGCATTCTCGCCGAGAAGAAAACAGCTGTCAGTGTGCAGAGGAACCTTGATGTGTGGATCCAGAGTAGTAATTCCACCTAAGTTGATGGATAGAGTGCTCAATGAGCTTCATGAGGGTCATCTGGGTGGGGTAAAAATGAAGAACTTAGCCAGAGCGTTTGTGTGGTGGCCAGGAATCGATAGAGAAATCGAAGAGATGACCAAGAGCTGTGCAGGATGCCAGAAGGTCCAAAACGCCCCACCACAAGCTCCTCTGCATCCATGGGAGTGGCCCTCATCTCCATGGCAAAGGGTGCACATTGATTTTGCTGGTCCCTTCATGGACTCGATGTTTTTAATTGTGGTGGATGCACATTCAAAGTGGCCAGAGGTAATAAAAATGTCCTCAACCACCACGGAAAAAACTATCACAGTTTTACGAACCATATTCACCAGGAATGGGCTGCCTGAACAGATTTGCTCTGACAATGGACCACAGTTTGTGTCTGAAGAGTTCCGGAGGTTCTTAAAGAACAATGGTGTTAAGCACTACACATCTGCCCCATATCATCCAGCCACTAATGGATTGGCCGAGAGGTTTGTCCAAACATTCAAGAAGGCTATCAAGGCAATGTGTAATGAAGATATACCCCTACAACACAAGGTGGACAACTTCTTGTTTGCCTACCGGAATGCGACACATGCGGTTACCAACCAAACCCCAGCCATGATGTTCTTCAATCGAAGACTACGATGCCGCTTGGATTTGGTTAAGCCAAACGTCCGAAGAGATGTGGAGAACAGGCAGTTTCAGAATATGAATGAAAGGCCGACCAGGAGTTTTAAGATAGGTCAACCAGTTTTGGCCCGGGACTACCGCACTGAGAAATGGCAGCCAGGAATTATTTGTACACGGCAAGGACCTCTCATGTATACCGTGGACGTTGGAGAGAGCATTGTAAGACGCCATGCTGACCAGATTCTAGAGTCACTGGAAAACGTCAACTCCACACCACGATCTGATACACCTGGCAATGAAATCAACGTACCAATTGCAGCTACCGCAGAATTGGTGATATTGGAAGCAGACGAACCAAACAACGACATTGATCTCGACTCAACATTGCCAGAAGAACCTAATACACCAAAGAGGCGTTATCCAGACAGAATCAGGAAGCCTCCTCAAAGACTGAACTTATAATTGCTTAAACTTAACCAATGTGTCTAGCAACCGTAATTGTGATTGTAATTAGTTATCATTTAGTTGTTAAATGAATGTTATGTACTGTTTATCTAAAAAGGGAGGAATTGTTGTGTATGCACCTTTAAGAGAATAACTGGTCTCAGACTGCAATACCGGCAGTGACCACCCCTGTATAAAAGGCGCCAGTGAGCCTCTGTGTTTTTAGTTTTCACTATTGACTTCCACCAGTAAAGACTTATTTTGTTCCACTCCTGCTGTCCGTGTCTCAATCATTCACGGACATAATACTCGCCGTCTATCCTGGAGGGCTGTCTCCGAATTTGAACCAGCAGTGGTGCCTGGGCTGAAGCTAGAGGGGAAACCGCTATGTAAATATTGCAGAGCTGGAGGAGTCGGGCGGAGCAACAGCTTATGGATCCAGGGGAGCCAGCCAGGAGGAGAGCCTTAGGGAATACTTGACCGCTGTAAAAGTAGGCATGACCACTCTGGTTGGATGTATCCATGGAGGTTTCGTCACATGACTTCCTGCCACCAACTGCCCCGCCCCCACGCTCCCGCCATTGGTCGCCCGACATGTCCATCCTCGCGAGGCCCCGCCCCCATGTGCCTGCCATTGGTCGCCCAACATGTCCATCCTCGCGGGGCCCCGTCCCCACGCTTCCGCCATTGGCCGGCTGACATGTCCATCATCGCGGGGCCCCACCCCCACGCTCCCGCCATTGGTCGCCCGACATGTCCATCCTCGCGGGGCCCTGCCCCCACGCTCCCGTAATTGGTCGCCCGACGCGTCTATTCTCGCGGGGCCCCACCCCCACGGCCAATTGGAAAGCGAATAGACTCTTTGTTATGCGATTGGATGATTTTTGACTGTGATTCAAGCAGCTTTTTCCCAGCTCAGTTCATTTTCTAATTAATAACCCTATGATATTTCTCCTGGGTTGCTGGCAGTGTCCTGGAGATTAGTCTTTAATTCCTGGAGACTCCAGGCCAATCCTGGAGGGTTGGCAACCCTATTCAGAAGGCAGCCCTCTGCTTTAGCCTCAAACTGGGAGATAAATCTCCAGTCTTACACAGGAGTACATGCAGTGGTAAAATTGCCTTGGCAACATATAGGCTCGCTCGATTACCCTGTGGCGATCAGGGAATATAGCCCCAAACACATCCCTCTAAAGTTGACCCTCTGGGTAGAGTCCATGATAGGGTGGATTGTACATGGTAGGAGAGATTTACCTGGGTTTGTGCCCAGGCACCGTGGATGGCCCAGGCGTAGCAAATATCGGGCGGATTGGAGCTCACCCCTCTAAAGGAACCCCAGTGAGGTAAAACTGGGCATGTTCCTTCACAGGTATACCTTCCAATATTTGCTTCACTCAGGTGATCCAGGTACAGAGCCAGGAAAATCTCCTCGAGCTGTAAACTGTGAATGACCTTTTCTAATTCCACACTCTCATATGCTGTTAACTTACCCATATGGTCAGGTAACTCCTTCATGGAGCCGCACTCTAAATCTTCCACAATGTGGTTAATAGAGGGGATTATTACTGGTCAGGTTGTATGCTTTTAATAGCATGACCGACTCTAATTCAAGACACTTTAGCAGCGGTGCTGCGGCCATCAAATCTTAACGTAACTTACTGGCCAGTGTTGCGAGTTAGTGCCAGTGTCTGGTAAACTCTTCAGTGGGTTACATGTCCTATCTGCAGTACTTTTATACCTCTTCCCTTTTCCAGCTTCAGTGGGACTTGAGCTTTGCCGGAAGATGGCAGTGGACAAGGACCAGGGACCAGTGCCAAGAGGCCACAACTGGGGAGCAGGGAGCAGGGACCTGGAACTAGGGACGAGGCACCAGGGACCAGGGGCCGGGAACCAGGAACAAGGGACCAAGTGACCAGGGACAGAGGACCAAGGACCAGAGCCAAGAGGCCACGACTGGGGAGCAGGGACCTGGAGTTTGGAACTAGGCACCAGGGACCAAGTGACTGGGGAGCAAGGACCAAGGAGCAAGGACCAAGGGGCCAGGAACCAGAAATCCAGTTGTTCCTGGGACAGCTCCTGTCTAGCACCCAGGCAGAAGAGGGCAGAGGAGAATTGGCCCTCATGTCACGTATTACCGGAGGATGGGGACCTGCTCATGCACAATACAAATTTCCCCTCTATATAGCTTTAAAAAATCCAAGCCACACATTCCTGTAAATGCTATTCTATTCATGGATTATACTATAGGTGTGCAGCAGGCTATTCCAGGTTAGTAACCCATGTCTCAGTCTCAATAGAATCAAACACAGCTCACACGGACATTAAACCCGTGTAATTAGACAGTTGATAGCTCAATAAATAATTCAGTGGTCAATGCATTGATAGGCAGCAGGGGTTACTGACCGCGCACATCAGTCAGTATTCCAAGCAGTTTATAAGTAGCCACCTAGTAAGGGAGCCACGTCTTTGTGTAGATGACTGATGGGCAGTCACACAGGAGCAACAGGATGAGATATTACCAACCATTGATGGCAAAGCTCGGCCTGGAAAAGGTCACAACTCTCTGTTTCCTGATAACAGACTGTTTGAAGACAAACGCCGGGAATTCAAGTTTTTTTTATTCATTCACGGGATGTGGGCATCGCTGGCAAGGCCAGCATTTATTGCCCATCCCTAATTGCCCTTGAGAAGGTAGTGGTGAGCCGCCTTCTTGAACCGCTGCAGCCCGTGTGGTGAAGGTACTCCCACAGTGCTGTTAGGGAGGGAGTTCCAGGATTTTGACCCAGCGACGATGAAGGATTGGCGATATGCTTCTAAGTCAGGATGGTGTGTAACTTGGAGGGGAACTTGGAGGTGATGGTGTTCCCATGAGTCTGCTGCCATTGTCCTTCTAGGTGGAAGAGGTCACGGGTTTAGGAGGTGCTGCCGAAGAAATTGGTCAGGGACTCCTCCCGATCGGCCATCGTAACTTTGACGGAAGAATGGCTGAAGCCTCATTTACCCCCTTTATCTGGGGTTTTCGCTGAAGTTACAACAGCCGATCGGGAGATTCCCCCCCCCACCCCAAGGAAATTCCCAGCAACAGTTCCTTCCGGTTTTCTCCCCTCCTGTCCTGAAAGTGCTGATTCCTGATGGAACTTGGTGCCATTGAAACTGCTCATCCCTCCCTAGTGGCTGCAAACCTTGAGGGTGACTGTCGGTCAGCTGTGGGGCATCACAGTCGAGCCTCAGCTGACATCTGCCTGTAATGATCAGTAACATGTCATTCTAGAATGGTACACTAGGTGGAGCTGTTTAGCTGTATAACTGTATGTCTAGCTGTATATGTATATATACACTAGGCTACCCACAAGGAAGTACTCAAGATGGTTGCCTGCGTGGATGCTGTATACAAGTCCACATAGCTGAATAAATGACTAGCTCCAAGCTAGCTGTTCATAATAAGAATGTCTATTTATTTATGAACATAACACTGCCGACATTCATCTTCCAGCAGGGTCCTGGGATAGGTAACAGGAGTAGAAGCCTACCTGATCTTGCCCGTCTGGGGAAACTGAATCTAATTGTACTCTCCCAGCTGAGTTGAGCTGAGCTGAGCTTACTCAGGCCAGGAATCAAATTTGGAATGCTCCTGGTTCGGGTGAGGGCAGGATTAGGCTCGATAGCGATGCCCTCCACAGTCCGATAGCCTGCTACCCCTTACTGCCGAGGCTCACACATTAACAACGGGTCCTTGGGTGGAATACTGGAAGGTGACTACCACTGTTTCTCTTTTAAAACGGTAACAATTATGAGATTATGACTAACTTTGATTTCCTGTTGTTGGTTCCTGTTTTTAATTCGACAGCGAATCCTGACGATATGAACAAGGGGACTAGTTTGATGAGTTACTGAATCTGAATAAATTAAATGAACATTACCCGCAGTTGGAATGTCAAAGTCTGCTGATGCACCATGTTAATGGCAGATACTGATATTAAGCTTGACTCTCTTGCACCGTGGGAGTTAGTACCCTCTGTTACGGCTGACTTATTTCCCAATTATTTTGTATGACTTGTGCCAGAGTGTCTGTGTCTTTTGTATGCTCCCCAGTCTAACATTGCTGATTGGGCACCACAGAACGTAGAACCGTAGCAACAGGAGGAGACCATGCAGCCCATCCTGCCTGCTCCGCCATTTTGTTTGCTATGGCAGTTCCCTCTTTTCAATCCCAACTCCCTGCTTTTTTCTACATCACTCAATTCCTACACTTCCCAAGTGAGCATCCATCTCCTTTCTAAATATCTCAGTGTCTTTGCATCTATAAAGAAAGACAGACTTGCATTTCTATAGCACCTTTCACAACCTCAGGATGTCCCAAAGCGCTTTACAGCCAATGAAGTACTTTTGAAGTGTAGTCACTGTTGTAATGTAGGAAATGCAGCAGCCAATTTGCGCACAGCAAGCTGCCACAAACAGCAATGAGATAATGACCAAATAATCTGTTTTAGTGATGTTGGTTGAGGGATAAATATTGGCCAGGACACCAGGGAGAACTCCCCTGCTCTTCTTCAATTTAGTGCCATGGGATCTTTTACGTCCATCTGAGAGAGCAGAGGGGGCCTCGGTTTAACGTCTCATCCGAAAGATGGCACCTCCGACAGTGCAGCTCTCCCTCAGCACTGCACTGGAGTGTCAGCCTAGATTTTGTGCTCAAGTCTCTGGAATGGGGTTCGAACCCACAACCTTCTGACTCAGTTGCAAGAGTGCTACCCACTGAAGCACTGAGACAGTGGGGTAGCAATTTGGTCGCATATGCAAAGGGTCTAATGTCTGTTTCAGGCGTGGGCACTGTACGATAATTTTTTTTTTCCTTCCCCAAAATGGTGAACGACGCACTTCCAGATGGAAATGTGCATGCAGTTACTGCCCGCCATATTGGGAGCTTAGTGGGCCAATGGAGTGCCTGAAAATCCTGCCAAATTTCTAGGCTACTGGGTTCCATCTGCTCTCAACTCTTTGCGTGTGGGTTTCTTTGGCTCTTCTTGCTGGGGATCATAACCGAGCATCACCTTGCCCTCATCTGACAGCCACAAACTCCCACCTTCAGCAGGGATCGCTGAACATCGCAACTGGCTAATCGAGGGATTCAAACTTACTGCACCCATTGTTTCAAGCTGGCAGATCTGGTAGACCTATGTCAGCTCCTTTGAATCTGCTTGCCAGTCTTCCCAAGTTTTCTAGGTTGGTCTATACGGACCACCCCAATGTAAACCGCTTCAAAGTCCCACTTTGAACTGGGTAGGTAGGGTGCGAGTTATACTGCCCTTTCACCTCAGGCTGAATTTGTAGTGTATGTGCCTTTAAGTCAGAACTACTTTTACAGCTCCTGTATACTGTAGTACCGGCAGTGACTATAAGCTTTGCGCATGCCTCTGTACCCCCTGTCTTGAGACTACCCTCCTCCAGTAAAGACCTGTTTATTGTTGATGTACAGCATCCGTGTGATTATTTTATAACAGCATATCCTCTGAATCACGGATCCAACAGTGGCGACGAGTGTCGATTCGAATCTACCTGCAACATAAAAAAAAAAAAAAAATAGTCGAGGCCAGGAACACGGGCGTCAACCACGAGCAACCGCCCAGCCGTCAGGCAGAGATTGAACTTCGCAGGGGAGGCTGTGGAGAGCCGGGCTTGGTTCCCCAGCCACGATGAGCAGCAAGAGACCGATGACAGGTCCAGCGCAGACCCTTTCCGAGCAGCGGCGGCTAGAGCCGACCGACGGTGGAGAGAAAGCCGAGCAGCGTCGACGGGGTAAGACAAAGGGTGAAGAGCGCAGGGTGCAGCCAGGGGTTGAACACCGAGTGGCGTCGAGAAAAAGAAAACAAACCGGAAAGAGAGAGGGTAAAGAAACAGCCGGGTTCTAGACTGAGCGGCGTCGAGAAAAAAATAAATAAATAAAAAGAAGAACGCGCAGAGCACAGCCAGGGCTCACGGGCTGAACAGGGTCCGCGGGGCGAAGAAAGGGGAGCGCAGGAGACGCCATTGAGCCGCGGAGAAGAAGGAAGAGCGCGGGAGACGCCATTTTTAGAAGCCGCAGCGGAGAAGAAGGGCGAGCGCGGGAAGGAAGGAAAGCGCGGGAGACGCCATTTTGTGCCAGCGGAGAAGAAGGGGAAGCGCGGGAGGCACCATTTTTGACAGTTAACTCACACCCAAGGATGCCGAAGAGTGGCAGTATCTCTACGTTCGACAATGAAGTCGAAGATTGGGCGACATATGTGGAACGTATTGAGGTGTACTGCAGGGCGAATGAAGTGCCAGATGCTAATAAAGCACTGGTTCTGTTAAATTCCATGGGTGCAAAAACTTATGGGTTACTGCAAAACATAATAACCCCAGAGAAGCCTGTGAATAAGAATTTCGAAAGCATAGTAGAAATCCTACAGGACCACTTAAACCCCACACCACTGCTGATAGCAGAATGATTTAAGTTCCATAAAAGGAACCAACACAAAGACGAAAGCAATGCTGATTACATAACGGAACTGCGCAAGCTATCGAAACACTGCCAGTTTGGAGCGGGACTAGCAGATACGTTAAGGGACAAGTTTGTGCGTGGGCTACAAAGTGAAGGAACCCAGAAATGGCTTCTATCAGAAAAGGATCTTACGCTGGACCAAGCTTTCAGTATGGCAGTATCACACGAAGCAGCCGCAAGGGGCGCTGCAGAGATACAATGGAGACCGCAAGAATACGGCACCAATGAAATGTCCTATGGAACAAGGAAGTGCTATCGCTGCGGCAGAACAACACATGACCAGAAAGACTGTTGGTTCAAGGACCAAGTGTGCAGACAGTGTGGGAAAGCAGGACACATAGCAAGAGTCTGCAGGTCTGGGAAGAAAACCAAAAGTAAGAAATCTCCACAGGAGAAGTACAAAAAGGTACACCAGGTGATGGACAGTGGTTCAGACGAACAGAAAAGTGACACAGACTCCGGAAGCAAGGAGCTGGGTTGTCTGAAACTACATAAGGTAACCGAAATGGAGGATCACCAGACTATCTGGGTTACACTCAAGATAGATGGAGTCCAAGTGAAAATGGAATTGGACACAGGGTCAGCTAACAGTCATAAATCAAAGAGACTACAAGCGGCTATTTTCACACATACCCTTGAAAGCTACAGAGATTGTCTTGAAGACGTATACGGGGCAAAAAGTCTACCCCAAAGGAAAAATAAGGGCGAAAGTGACATATAAAGGCCAGGAAATACCTAAAATGGATATATATGTATTGCCAGATGGAGGACCACCACTGCTAGGACATGAATGGATCCGGAAGATACAATTAGATTGGCATTCCATACAGGCACTGAAGGTTGAGGCCAAAAAGGATGACGACGTCACACCTGGACGACTGTCAAAAATGCTAACCGACGCAAAAGAAGTGTTTCAGGAGGGACTAGGAACACTAAAAGGAATAACAGCAACGATTAAAATAGAGGAAAATGCAAGCCCAAAGTTTCTGAAGGCCAGACCAGTGCCTTATGCGATCAGACCAGCTGTTGAAGCAGAGCTGGAAGGGTTGGAACGTTCGGGAGTACTGTCCAAAGAGGACTGGAGCGAGTGGGCTACACCCATCGTTCCTGTAATGAAGAAGTCGTTGAGTAATACGCCTGGGGAACCAAAGAAGGTCCGCATCTGTGGGGATTTTAAGGTGACAGTGAACCCAGTCCTTCACACGGTACAATATCCGCTTCCACGAATTGAGGATATTTCCGCCTCGCTATCTGGAGGTAAACGCTTCACCAAAATTGATCTAGCCCAGGCGTACTTGCAAATGGAGGTAGAAGAAGCTTCGAAACAATACCTCACGATCAACACTCATAAAGGTCTCTATCAATACAACCGGCTGGTGTTTGGAGTAGCCTCGGCTCCGGCTATCTGGCAAAGGGCGATGGATCAGGTCCTGCAAGGGATTCCAGGGACCCAGTGTTATTTGGACGATATCTTGGTCACGGGCGAAAATGACGGTGATCACCTCGCCAACTTGGAGAAGGTGCTCACCAGATTAAAGGAGTATGGGCTATGAGCTAATCGCCACAAGTGCGAGTTTTTCCAGAAACAGATCTCGTATTGTGGCCACGTCATCGATGAAGAGGGGTTGCATAAGTCCCCTGACAAGATTGAGGCAGTACTCAAGGCTCCAGCACCGGAAAATGTGTCACAACTAAGGTCGTTCCTCGGGCTGGTAAACTACTACCACAAGTTCTTACCAAATTTGTCTACGGTATTACACCCACTGAACACCCTACTGCAAACAGGGGTACCATGGAAGTGCAATGACGAACGTAGACGAGCTTTCCAGAAGTGTAAGGAATTGATCACATCAAAAGAGGTGTTGGCCCATTTCAACCCAGCACTACCAATTCGGTTGGCATGTGATGCATCACCCTATGGTATTGGAGCGGTGCTGTCGCACAAATTCCCAGACGGGTTGGAGAGGCCAGTAGCCTTTGCGTCTCGGTCACTAACCTCAGCCGAGCGCAACTATGCCCAGATTGACAGGGAGGCCCTCAGCCTAGTATGGGGAGTAAAAAAATTCAACCACTATCTGCATGGGCAGAAGTTCACCTTGCTGGCTGACCACCAACCACTTGTCTCCATCTTTAATCCTAAGAAAGGCGTTCCAGTGATGACTGCACAGCGGTTACAAAGATGGTCCCTGTTTCTAGGGGCGAATCAATATGAAATAGAATATAAAGGCACGAAACAGCATGGGAACGCTGATTGGCTATCGCTCCTGCCACTGCCTACTGTGGAGGAAGCACCAGCAGTGGACCCTATCGAGATATTTTATTCATCAATAATTGAACGATTGCCAGTAACGAACGCGGATATAGACCCAGACTTCAGACCCAGTAGCAGTGGAACCCAATGAACTACCCAATGAAAAGGAGTCAGAATCGCCTCTGCACCAAGAACAAGAACCTCCGGAAAGGCGCTATCCCGAAAGGGTCAGGAAGCCGCCCCAAAGACTGAATCTATAAATGGACTTTTGTTGTTTAATGTACATGTTGAAATGTTAATTGTCATTTGAATATTAGGGGTACTACTAATCTAAAAGGGGAGGAATTGTAGTGTATGTGCCTTTAAGTCAGAACTACTTTTACAGCTCCTGTATACTGTAGTACCGGCAGTGACCACACCGGTATATAAGCTTTGCGCATGCCTCTGTACCCCCTGTCTTGAGACTACCCTCCTCCAGTAAAGACCTGTTTATTGTTGATGTACAGCATCCGTGTGATTATTTTATAACAGCATATCCTCTGAATCACGGATCCAACAGAATTCACTCAGGCTGATTGGATTAAGGTCTCCCCATCTCGCTCTCTCTCTGTCTGCTGGCTGTAAGGGTCCCGAGTCTGAGAAATCTTTACCCGACATTACAACAGTGACTACACTTCAAAAAAAGTACTTCATTGGATGTAAAGCGCTTTGGGACATCCTCAGTTTGTGAAAGGTGCTATATAAATGCAGGTTTTCTATTTACCCAGTTCTTAGTGGGCTCCAGTCCACATCAGTCTTTACATTGGCACTAATTACCAATGAATTTGCACAAAAAATTAGTTTGGTTTGTCTCAACTCGCTAGTTAGCGTACATCCATATTTTGGAACTCTTTAGCTTTCACAATCTCACTTGGTGAGGCAATAAGGAATGACTGGTTTCAGGAATGTAAATGTCTTCTGGTGTTGGCTTTAAGGCGCATTGTTGGGACAGAGTAGAGAGAGCTTTAAGCAGCATCTGACCTATATTACACTGAGGCTAACTGTTAAGGGTCAGCCTTGGCTTGGTCGTAACATTCTCGCCTCTGAGTCAGAAGGTCGAGCTTTCAAGTCACACTCTGGAGACTTCAGCACATGATCCAGGCTGACACTCCAGCGCAGTACTGAGGGAGCGCTGCACTGTCGGAGGTGCCATCTTTCGGACGAGACATTAAACTGAAGTCCCGTCTGCCCTCTTAGGTGGACGTAAATGATCCCATGGCGCTATAGGAAGAAAAGCAGGTGAGTTCTCCTCGCTGTCCTGCCCACATTTCCTTCAACCAACATTGCTAAAGCAGATTATCTTGGCATTAGTTCATTGCTGTTTGTGGGAGCTTGCTGTGTGCAATTTGGCTGTTGCGTTTCCTACACTACAACAGTGACTACAATGCAAAAATACCTCATTAGTTATGAAGCGCTTTGGGACATCCTGAGGATGTGAAAGGTACTACATAAATGCAAGACTTGCTTTTTTGTACTCTCCCAGCAGTTTTAAAAAATCTGACACAGCCCAACAAAGCTAACAGTAGAAAAACAGTCTCGAATAAAGGCCTAGAGCCAGGGCCACAGCTTCAAGGTGAATGAATACATTAAATTCCTCTTGATCACAGTGGCTGTCAGGATCTGCATTTGTGCTTTGGGGTCACATTCTGCCATGAGTATATAATGAAGGTGCACTTGCACTGAGCAATACTGGACTGGTTCTCAGGAGTATAACACCGACAGGTTGAAGGACCATTCTGGTGCACCTCTGGCAGTAGTTCCACTGCTGAGGAAAACCGAGCCCACCCTGATTATTGGGAAGCTATTTTACTACAGAGGGCGCTTGCCTACAGGAGTCACTGGAAACAGTGAGGATTGGCTGATTTTCTCCTTGCTGGCCCGGGGGTTCTGAGGCTAACATGGCCCAGGCTAAGCATCGAGCCTGGGAGGTAGCGGGGAGGCATCAGGGCAAAGTAGGAAAACAGAGAGTTAGCTTAGATGCCAGGAGGAGGTAGTCCTTCTCACAGAGAGTCATCGAGCCTCTGCAATAGATTAGGAATTTGTGAGGTAAGTGATGTAAGAAAACTACTAGGCACTTGGTCTAAGCGTTAAACACAGCTTTAACCAACTGTTTTACAACATGGAGATCTAGTTGTGTCCTTCACTAGTTCCTGTTAAAGAATGTCCTGAGCAAGCTGGGCCCATACGCGAGTATTTATACTCTCCCTGGACAGCGTCACCAGCAGGCCGCCCAGTATTATTTCATAAGTCATTTTCACGTGAATGAAAAGATTCATGTCAGTAAGTATGGAAATGATTGGAGGCCTTCAAAAGGGAGCTGGATGAGTTCCTGAGAGTTACCAAAAACTCACGTTGTACAAGGTAAATATGGGGTAGCTGTAATTATTGATATGGCTTCCTGTAGTCTTCTGGAATTTGTACGAACAACTTTGGAAATCAGAGAGGAATTTCCCATAATTATTTTTCCTGAATTGACTGAATGTTTTGTTTTCCTCTGATGTTTGCCTCTCCCAGAAGATTGTGAGACCGGGGTGGGGAGTGGTTTATGGAGGGGGAGGGTTTTATGGAGGGTTTGGGGTTTATGGAGGGGGAGGGTTTCATGGAGGGTTTGGGGTTTATGGAGGGTTTGGGGTTTATGGAGGGGGAGGGGTTTATGGAGGGGGGGTTTATGCAGGGGGAGGGGTTTATTTAGGGGTGGGGTTTATGGAGGGGGAGGGGTTTATGTAGGGGTGGGGTTTATGGAGGGAGAGGGGTTTATGGAGGGGGAGGGGTTTATGGAGGGGGAGGGGTTTATGGAGGGGAGGGGTTTATGGAGGGGGAGGGGTTTATGGTGGGGGAGGGGTTTATGTAGGGGGTGGGGTTTATGGAGGGGGAGAGGTTTATGGTAGGGGGAGTGGTTTATGGTAGGGGGAGTGGTTTATGGTAGGGGGGGTGGTTTATGGTAGCGGGAGTGGTTTATGGTAGGGGGAGTGGTTTATGGTAGGGGGAGTGGTTTATGTTAGGGGGGTGGTTTATGGGCGGGGCAGAGGTTTATGGTAGGGGGAGTGGTTTATGGTAGGGGGAGTGGTTTATGGTAGGGGAAGTGGTTTATGGTAGGGGGAGAGGTTTATGGTTGGGGAAGTGGTTTATGGTAGGGGGAGAGGTTTATGGTAGGGGGAGTGGTTTATGGAGGGGGAGAGGTTTATGGTAGGGGAAGTGGTTTATGGTAGGGGGAGAGGTTTATGGTAGCGGGAGTGTTTTATAGTAGCGGGAGTGGTTTATGGGAGGGGGAGAGGTTTATGGTAGGGGGAGGGGTTTATGGTAGGGGGAGTGGTTTATGGGAGGGGGAGAGGTTTATGGTAGGGGGAGTGGTTTATGGTAGGGGAGAGGTTTATGGTAGGGGGAGTGTTTTATGGTAGGGGGAGAGGTTTATGGTAGGGGGAGTGATTTATGGTAGCGGGAGTGTTTCATGGTAGGGGAGAGGTTTATGGTAGGGGGACTGTTTTATGGTAGGGGAGGGGTTTATGGTAGCGGGAGTGTTTTATGGTAGGGGGAGGGGTTTATGGTAGGGGGAGTGTTTTATGGTAGGGGAGAGGTTTATGGTAGGGGGAGTGTTTTATGGTAGGGGAGGGGTTTATGGTAGCGGGAGTGATTTATGGTAGGGGAGAGGTTTATGGTAGGGGAGGGGTTTATGGTAGCGGGAGTGTTTTATGGTAGGGGAGAGGTTTATGGTAGGGGGAGTGTTTTATGGTAGGGGAGAGGTTTATGGTAGGGGGAGTGTTTTATGGTAGGGGAGGGGTTTATGGTAGGGGGAGTGGTTTATGGTAGGGGGAGGGGTTTATGGTAGGGGGAGTGTTTTATGGTAGGGGAGAGGTTTATGGTAGGGGGAGTGTTTTATGGTAGGGGAGAGGTTTATGGTAGGGGGAGTGGTTTATGGAGGGGGAGTGGTTTATGGTAGCGGGAGTGTTTTATGGTAGGGGAGGGGTTTATGGTAGGGGGAGTGATTTATGGTAGTGGGAGTGGTTTATGGTAGGAGAGGGTTTTATGGTAGGGGGAGTGTTTTATGGAGGGGGAGTGATTTATGGTCGGGGGAGAGGTTTATGGAGGGGGAGTGGTTTATGGTCGGGGGAGAGGTTTATGGAGGGGGAGTGATTTATGGTAGGGGGAGTGGTTTATGGAGGGGGAGTGTATTATGGTAGGGGAGTGGTTTATGGTCGGGGGAGTGGTTTATGGTAGCGGGAGTGGTTTATGGTAGGGGGAGTGGTTTATGGAGGGGGAGTGATTTATGGTAGGGGAGAGGTTTATGGTCGGGGGAGTAGTTTATGGTAGCGGGAGTGGTTTATGGTCGGGGGAGAGGTTTATGGAGCGGGAGTGGTTTATGGTAGGGGGAGAGGTTTATGGAGCGGGAGTGGTTTATGGTAGGGGAGAGGTTTATGGTCGGGGGAGTAGTTTATGGTAGCGGGAGTGGTTTATGGTCGGGGGAGAGGTTTATGGAGCGGGAGTGGTTTATGGTCGGGGGAGTGGTTTATGGTAGGGGGAGTGGTTTATGGAGGGGGAGTGGTTTATGGAGCGGGAGTGGTTTATGGTAGGGGGAGCGGTTTATGGAGGGGGAGTGATTTATGGTAGGGGAGAGGTTTATGGAGGGGGAGTGTTTTATGGCAGCGGGAGTGGTTTATGTTCGGGGGAGAGGTTTATGGTAGCGGGAGTGGTTTATGGTAGGGGGAGTGGTTTATGGAGGGGGAGTGGTTTATGGAGGGGGAGTGGTTTATGGTAGGGGGAGTGGTTTATGGAGGGGGAGTGGTTTATGGAGGGGGAGTGGTTTATGGTAGCGGGAGTGGTTTATGGTCGGGGGAGAGGTTTATGGTAGCGGGAGTGGTTTATGGTAGGGGGAGTGGTTTATGGAGGGGGAGTGGTTTATGGTAGCGGGAGTGTTTTATGGTAGGGGGAGGGGTTTATGGTAGGGGGAGTGTTTTATGGTAGGGGAGAGGTTTATGGTAGGGGGAGTGTTTTATGGTAGGGGAGGGGTTTATGGTAGCGGGAGTGATTTATGTAGGGGAGAGGTTTATGGTAGGGGAGGGGTTTATGGTAGCGGGAGTGTTTTATGGTAGGGGAGAGGTTTATGGTAGGGGGAGTGTTTTATGGTAGGGGAGAGGTTTATGGTAGGGGGAGTGTTTTATGGTAGGGGAGGGGTTTATGGTAGGGGGAGTGGTTTATGGTAGGGGGAGGGGTTTATGGTAGGGGGAGTGTTTTATGGTAGGGGAGAGGTTTATGGTAGGGGGAGTGTTTTATGGTAGGGGAGAGGTTTATGGTAGGGGGAGTGGTTTATGGAGGGGGAGTGGTTTATGGTAGCGGGAGTGTTTTATGGTAGGGGAGGGGTTTATGGTAGGGGGAGTGATTTATGGTAGTGGGAGTGGTTTATGGTAGGGGAGGGTTTTATGGTAGGGGGAGTGTTTTATGGAGGGGGAGTGATTTATGGTCGGGGGAGAGGTTTATGGTAGCGGGAGTGTATTATGGTAGCGGGAGTGGTTTATGGTAGGGGGAGGGGTTTATGGTAGGGGGAGTGGTTTATGGTAGGGGGAGAGGTTTATGGAGCGGGAGTGTTTTATGGTAGGGGGAGAGGTTTATGGAGGGGGAGTGGTTTATGGAGGGGGAGTGGTTTATGGTCGGGGGAGAGGTTTATGGAGGGGGAGTGGTTTATGGTCGGGGGAGAGGTTTATGGAGGGGGAGTGATTTATGGTAGGGGGAGTGGTTTATGGAGGGGGAGTGTATTATGGTAGGGGAGTGGTTTATGGTCGGGGGAGTGGTTTATGGTAGCGGGAGTGGTTTATGGTAGGGGGAGTGGTTTATGGAGGGGGAGTGATTTATGGTAGGGGAGAGGTTTATGGTCGGGGGAGTAGTTTATGGTAGCGGGAGTGGTTTATGGTCGGGGAGAGGTTTATGGAGCGGGAGTGGTTTATGGTAGGGGGAGAGGTTTATGGAGCGGGAGTGGTTTATGGTAGGGGAGAGGTTTATGGTCGGGGGAGTAGTTTATGGTAGCGGGAGTGGTTTATGGTCGGGGGAGAGGTTTATGGAGCGGGAGTGGTTTATGGTCGGGGGAGTGGTTTATGGTAGGGGGAGTGGTTTATGGAGGGGGAGTGGTTTATGGAGCGGGAGTGGTTTATGGAGGGGGAGTTATTTATGGTGGGGGAGTGGTTTATGGAGGGGGAGTGATTTATGGTGCGGGAGTGGTTTCTGGTAGGGGGAGAGGTTTATGGAGCGGGAGTGGTTTATGGTAGGGGAGAGGTTTATGGTCGGGGGAGTAGTTTATGGTAGCGGGAGTGGTTTATGGTCGGGGGAGAGGTTTATGGAGCGGGAGTGGTTTATGGTCGGGGGAGTGGTTTATGGTAGGGGGAGTGGTTTATGGAGGGGGAGTGGTTTATGGAGCGGGAGTGGTTTATGGTAGGGGGAGCGGTTTATGGAGGGGGAATGATTTATGGTAGGGGAGAGGTTTATGGAGGGGGAGTGTTTTATGGCAGCGGGAGTGGTTTATGTTCGGGGGAGAGGTTTATGGTAGCGGGAGTGGTTTATGGTAGGGGGAGTGGTTTATGGAGGGGGAGTGGTTTATGGAGGGGGAGTGGTTTATGTTCGGGGGAGAGGTTTATGGTAGCGGGAGTGGTTTATGGTAGGGGGAGTGTTTTATGGTAGGGGAGGGGTTTATGGTAGGGGGAGTGGTTTATGGTAGGGGGAGGGGTTTATGGTAGGGGGAGTGTTTTATGGTAGGGGAGAGGTTTATGGTAGGGGGAGTGTTTTATGGTAGGGGAGAGGTTTATGGTAGGGGGAGTGGTTTATGGAGGGGGAGTGGTTTATGGTAGCGGGAGTGTTTTATGGTAGGGGAGGGGTTTATGGTAGGGGGAGTGATTTATGCTAGTGGGAGTGGTTTATGGTAGGGGAGGGTTTTATGGTAGGGGGAGTGTTTTATGGAGGGGAAGTGATTTATGGTCGGGGGAGAGGTTTATGGTAGCGGGAGTGTATTATGGTAGCGGGAGTGGTTTATGGTAGGGGGAGGGGTTTATGGTAGGGGGAGTGGTTTATGGTAGGGGGAGAGGTTTATGGAGTGGGAGTGTTTTATGGTAGGTGGAGAGGTTTATGGAGGGGGAGTGGTTTATGGAGGGGGAGTGGTTTATGGTCGGGGGAGAGGTTTATGGAGGGGGAGTGGTTTATGGTCGGGGGAGAGGTTTATGGAGGGGGAGTGATTTATGGTAGGGGGAGTGGTTTATGGAGGGGGAGTGTATTATGGTAGGGGAGTGGTTTATGGTCGGGGGAGTGGTTTATGGTAGCGGGCGTGGTTTATGGTAGGGGGAGTGGTTTATGGAGGGGGAGTGATTTATGGTAGGGGAGAGGTTTATGGTCGGGGGAGTAGTTTATGGTAGCGGGAGTGGTTTATGGTCGGGGGAGAGGTTTATGGAGCGGGAGTGGTTTATGGTAGGGGGAGAGGTTTATGGAGCGGGACTGGTTTATGGTAGGGGAGAGGTTTATGGTCGGGGGAGTAGTTTATGGTAGCGGGAGTGGTTTATGGTCGGGGGAGAGGTTTATGGAGCGGGAGTGGTTTATGGTCGGGGGAGTGGTTTATGGTAGGGGGAGTGGTTTATGGAGGGGGAGTGGTTTATGGAGCGGGAGTGGTTTATGGTAGGGGGAGCGGTTTATGGAGGGGGAGTGATTTATGGTAGGGGAGAGGTTTATGGAGGGGGAGTGTTTTATGGCAGCGGGAGTGGTTTATGTTCGGGGGAGAGGTTTATGGTAGCGGGAGTGGTTTATGGTAGGGGGAGTGGTTTATGGAGGGGGAGTGGTTTATGGAGGGGGAGTGGTTTATGGTAGGGGGAGTGGTTTATGGAGGGGGAGTGGTTTATGGAGGGGGAGTGGTTTATGGTAGCGGGAGTGGTTTATGGTCGGGGGAGAGGTTTATGGTAGCGGGAGTGGTTTATGGTAGGGGGAGTGGTTTATGGAGGGGGAGTGGTTTATGGTAGCGGGAGTGTTTTATGGTAGGGGGAGGGGTTTATGGTAGGGGGAGTGTTTTATGGTAGGGGAGAGGTTTATGGTAGGGGGAGTGTTTTATGGTAGGGGAGGGGTTTATGGTAGCGGGAGTGATTTATGGTAGGGGAGAGGTTTATGGTAGGGGCGGGGTTTATGGTAGCGGGAGTGTTTTATGGTAGGGGAGAGGTTTATGGTAGGGGGAGTGGTTTATGTTAGGGGGAGGGGTTTATGGTAGGGGGAGTGTTTTATGGTAGGGGAGAGGTTTATGGTATGGGGAGTGTTTTATGGTAGGGGAGAGGTTTATGGTAGGGGGAGTGGTTTATGGAGGGGGAGTGGTTTCTGGTAGCGGGAGTGTTTTATGGTAGGGGAGGGGTTTATGGTAGGGGGAGTGATTTATGGTAGGGGAGGGTTTTATGGTAGGGGGAGTGTTTTATGGAGGGGGAGTGATTTATGGTCGGGGGAGAGGTTTATGGTAGCGGGAGTGTATTATGGTAGCAGGAGTGGTTTATGTTAGGGGGAGGGGTTTATGGTAGGGGGAGTGGTTTATGGTAGGGGGAGAGGTTTATGGAGCGGGAGTGTTTTATGGTAGGGGGAGAGGTTTATGGAGGGGGAGTGGTTTATGGAGGGGGAGTGGTTTATGGTCGGGGGAGAGGTTTATGGAGGGGGAGTGGTTTATGGTCGGGGGAGAGGTTTATGGAGGGGGAGTGATTTATGGTAGGGGGAGTGGTTTATGGAGGGGGAGTGTATTATGGTAGGGGAGTGGTTTATGGTCGGGGGAGTGGTTTATGGTAGCGGGAGTGGTTTATGGTAGGGGGAGTGGTTTATGGAGGGGGAGTGATTTATGGTAGGGGAGAGGTTTATGGTCGGGGGAGTAGTTTATGGTAGCGGGAGTGGTTTATGGTCGGGTGAGAGGTTTATGGAGCGGGAGTGGTTTATGGTAGGGGGAGAGGTTTATGGAGCGGGAGTGGTTTATGGTAGGGGAGAGGTTTATGGTCGGGGGAGTAGTTTATGGTAGCGGGAGTGGTTTATGGTCGGGGGAGAGGTTTATGGAGCGGGAGTGGTTTATGGTCGGGGGAGTGGTTTATGGTAGGGGGAGTGGTTTATGGAGGGGGAGTGGTTTATGGAGGGGGAGTGGTTTATGGAGGGGGAGTGGTTTATGGAGGGGGAGTGGTTTATGGAGGAGGAGTGGTTTATGGTAGCGGGAGTGGTTTATGGTCGGGGGAGAGGTTTATGGTAGCGGGAGTGGTTTATGGTAGGGGGAGTGGTTTATGGAGGGGGAGTCGTTTATGGAGGGGGAGTGGTTTATGGTAGGGGGAGTGGTTTATGGAGGGGGAGTGGTTTATGGAGGGGGAGTGATTTATGGCAGCGGGAGTGGTTTATGGAGGGGGAGTGGTTTATGGTAGGGGGAGTGGTTTATGGAGGGGGAGTGGTTTATGGAGGAGGAGTGGTTTATGGTAGCGGGAGTGGTTTATGGTCGGGGGAGAGGTTTATGGTAGCGGGAGTGGTTTATGGTAGGGGGAGTGGTTTATGGAGGGGGAGTGATTTATGGTAGGGGGAGTGGTTTATGGAGGGGGAGTGGTTTATGGAGGGGGAGTGATTTATGGCAGCGGGAGTGGTTTATGGAGGGGGAGTGGTTTATGGAGGGGGAGTGGTTTATGGAGGGGGAGTGTATTATGGTAGGGGAGTGGTTTATGGTCGGGGGAGTGGTTTATGGTAGCGGGAGTGGTTTATGGTAGGGGGAGTGGTTTATGGAGGGGGAGTGATTTATGGTAGGGGAGAGGTTTATGGTCGGGGGAGTAGTTTATGGTAGCGGGAGTGGTTTATGGTCGGGGGAGAGGTTTATGGAGCGGGAGTGGTTTATGGTAGGGGGAGAGGTTTATGGAGCGGGAGTGGTTTATGGTAGGGGAGAGGTTTATGGTCGGGGGAGTAGTTTATGGTAGCGGGAGTGGTTTATGGTCGGGGGAGAGGTTTATGGAGCGGGAGTGGTTTATGGTCGGGGGAGTGGTTTATGGTAGGGGGAGTGGTTTATGGAGGGGGAGTGGTTTATGGAGGGGGAGTTATTTATGGTGGGGGAGTGGTTTATGGAGGGGGAGTGATTTATGGTGCGGGAGTGGTTTCTGGTAGGGGGAGTGGTTTATGGTAGGGGGAGTGGTTTATGGAGGGGGAGTGGTTTATGGTAGGGGGAGTGGTTTATGGAGGGGGAGTGGTTTATGGTAGCGGGAGTGGTTTATGGAGGGGGATTGGTTTATGGTAGGGGGAGTGGTTTATGGAGGGGGAGAGGTTTATGGAGGGGGAGTGGTTTATGGTAGGGGAGAGGTTTATGGTCGGGGGAGTAGTTTATGGTAGCGGGAGTGGTTTATGGTCGGGGGAGAGGTTTATGGAGCGGGAGTGGTTTATGGTCGGGGGAGTGGTTTATGGTAGGGGGAGTGGTTTATGGAGGGGGAGTGGTTTATGGAGCGGGAGTGGTTTATGGTAGGGGGAGCGCTTTATGGAGGGGGAGTGATTTATGGTAGGGGAGAGGTTTATGGAGTGGGGAGTGTTTTATGGCAGCGGGAGTGGTTTATGGTCGGGGGAGACGTTTATGGTAGCGGGAGTGGTTTATGGTAGGGGGAGTGGTTTATGGAGGGGGAGTGGTTTATGGAGGGGGAGTGGTTTATGGTAGGGGGAGTGGTTTATGGAGGGGGAGTGGTTTATGGAGGAGGAGTGGTTTATGGTAGCGGGAGTGGTTTATGGTCGGGGGAGAGGTTTATGGTAGCGGGAGTGGTTTATGGTAGGGGGAGTGGTTTATGGAGGGGGAGTGGTTTATGGAGGGGGAGTGGTTTATGGTAGGGGGAGTGGTTTATGGAGGGGGAGTGGTTTATGGAGGGGGAGTGGTTTATGGTAGCGGGAGTGGTTTATGGTCGGGGGAGAGGTTTATGGAGCGGGAGCGGTTTATGGTAGGGGGAGTGGTTTATGGAGGGGGAGTGATTTATGGTAGGGGAGAGGTTTATGGTCGGGGGAGTAGTTTATGGTAGCGGGAGTGTTTTATGGTAGGGGGAGTGATTTATGGTAGGGGGAGAGGTTTATGGAGGGGGAGTGATTTATGGTAGGGGGAGAGGTTTATGGAGGGGGAGTGATTTATGGTAGGGGAGGGGTTTATGGTAGGGGGAGTGGTTTATGGTAGGGGGAGGGGTTTATGGTAGGGGGAGTGTTTTATGGTAGGGGGAGTGTTTTATGGTAGGGGAGAGGTTTATGGCAGGGGGAGTGTTTTATGGTAGGGGAGGGGTTTATGGTAGCGGGAGTGGTTTATGGAGGGGGAGTGGTTTATGGAGTGGGAGTGGTTTATGGAGGGGGAGTGGTTTATGGAGGGGGAGTGGTTTATGGAGGGGGAGTGGTTTATGGAGGGGGAGTGGTTTATGGAGGGGGAGTGGTTTATGGAGGGGGAGTGGTTTATGGTAGGGGGAGTGGTTTATGGAGGGGGAGTGGTTTATCGTAGCGGGAGTGGTTTATGGAGGGGGAGTGGTTTATGGTAGGGGGAGTGGTTTATGGAGGGGGAGTGGTTTATGGAGGGGGAGTGGTTTATGGAGGGGGAGTGGTTTATGGTAGCGGGAGTGGTTTATGGTAGGGGGAGTGGTTTATGGAGGGGGAGTGATTTATGGTAGGGGAGAGGTTTATGGTCGGGGGAGTAGTTTATGGTAGCGGGAGTGGTTTATGGTCGGGGGAGAGGTTTATGGAGCGGGAGTGGTTTATGGTAGGGGGAGAGGTTTATTGAGCGGGAGTGGTTTATGGTAGGGGAGAGGTTTATGGTCGGGGGAGTAGTTTATGGTAGCGGGAGTGGTTTATGGTCGGGGGAGAGGTTTATGGAGCGGGAGTGGTTTATGGTCGGGGGAGTGGTTTATGGTAGGGGGAGTGGTTTATGGAGGGGGAGTGGTTTATGGAGGGGGAGTTATTTATGGTGGGGGAGTGGTTTATGGAGGGGGAGTGATTTATGGTGCGGGAGTGGTTTCTGGTAGGGGGAGTGGTTTATGGTAGGGGGAGTGGTTTATGGAGGGGGAGTGGTTTATGGTAGGGGGAGTGGTTTATGGAGGGGGAGTGGTTTATGGTAGCGGGAGTGGTTTATGGAGGGGGATTGGTTTATGGTAGGGGGAGTGGTTTATGGAGGGGGAGAGGTTTATGGAGGGGGAGTGGTTTATGGTAGGGGAGAGGTTTATGGTCGGGGGAGTAGTTTATGGTAGCGGGAGTGGTTTATGGTCGGGGGAGAGGTTTATGGAGCGGGAGTGGTTTATGGTCGGGGGAGTGGTTTATGGTAGGGGGAGTGGTTTATGGAGGGGGAGTGGTTTATGGAGCGGGAGTGGTTTATGGTAGGGGGAGCGCTTTATGGAGGGGGAGTGATTTATGGTAGGGGAGAGGTTTATGGAGTGGGGAGTGTTTTATGGCAGCGGGAGTGGTTTATGGTCGGGGGAGACGTTTATGGTAGCGGGAGTGGTTTATGGTAGGGGGAGTGGTTTATGGAGGGGGAGTGGTTTATGGAGGGGGAGTGGTTTATGGTAGGGGGAGTGGTTTATGGAGGGGGAGTGGTTTATGGAGGAGGAGTGGTTTATGGTAGCGGGAGTGGTTTATGGTCGGGGGAGAGGTTTATGGTAGCGGGAGTGGTTTATGGTAGGGGGAGTGGTTTATGGAGGGGGAGTGGTTTATGGAGGGGGAGTGGTTTATGGTAGGGGGAGTGGTTTATGGAGGGGGAGTGGTTTATGGAGGGGGAGTGATTTATGGCAGCGGGAGTGGTTTATGGAGGGGGAGTGGTTTATGGTAGGGGGAGTGGTTTATGGAGGGGGAGTGGTTTATGGAGGAGGAGTGGTTTATGGTAGCGGGAGTGGTTTATGGTCGGGGGAGAGGTTTATGGTAGCGGGAGTGGTTTATGGTAGGGGGAGTGGTTTATGGAGGGGGAGTGATTTATGGTAGGGGGAGTGGTTTATGGAGGGGGAGTGGTTTATGGAGGGGGAGTGATTTATGGCAGCGGGAGTGGTTTATGGAGGGGGAGTGGTTTATGGAGGGGGAGTGGTTTATGGAGGGGGAGTGTATTATGGTAGGGGAGTGGTTTATGGTCGGGGGAGTGGTTTATGGTAGCGGGAGTGGTTTATGGTAGGGGGAGTGGTTTATGGAGGGGGAGTGATTTATGGTAGGGGAGAGGTTTATGGTCGGGGGAGTAGTTTATGGTAGCGGGAGTGGTTTATGGTCGGGGGAGAGGTTTATGGAGCGGGAGTGGTTTATGGTAGGGGGAGAGGTTTATGGAGCGGGAGTGGTTTATGGTAGGGGAGAGGTTTATGGTCGGGGGAGTAGTTTATGGTAGCGGGAGTGGTTTATGGTCGGGGGAGAGGTTTATGGAGCGGGAGTGGTTTATGGTCGGGGGAGTGGTTTATGGTAGGGGGAGTGGTTTATGGAGGGGGAGTGGTTTATGGAGGGGGAGTTATTTATGGTGGGGGAGTGGTTTATGGAGGGGGAGTGATTTATGGTGCGGGAGTGGTTTCTGGTAGGGGGAGTGGTTTATGGTAGGGGGAGTGGTTTATGGAGGGGGAGTGGTTTATGGTAGGGGGAGTGGTTTATGGAGGGGGAGTGGTTTATGGTAGCGGGAGTGGTTTATGGAGGGGGATTGGTTTATGGTAGGGGGAGTGGTTTATGGAGGGGGAGAGGTTTATGGAGGGGGGAGTGGTTTATGGTAGGGGAGAGGTTTATGGTCGGGGGAGTAGTTTATGGTAGCGGGAGTGGTTTATGGTCGGGGGAGAGGTTTATGGAGCGGGAGTGGTTTATGGTCGGGGGAGTGGTTTATGGTAGGGGGAGTGGTTTATGGAGGGGGAGTGGTTTATGGAGCGGGAGTGGTTTATGGTAGGGGGAGCGCTTTATGGAGGGGGAGTGATTTATGGTAGGGGAGAGGTTTATGGAGTGGGGAGTGTTTTATGGCAGCGGGAGTGGTTTATGGTCGGGGGAGACGTTTATGGTAGCGGGAGTGGTTTATGGTAGGGGGAGTGGTTTATGGAGGGGGAGTGGTTTATGGAGGGGGAGTGGTTTATGGTAGGGGGAGTGGTTTATGGAGGGGGAGTGGTTTATGGAGGAGGAGTGGTTTATGGTAGCGGGAGTGGTTTATGGTCGGGGGAGAGGTTTATGGTAGCGGGAGTGGTTTATGGTAGGGGGAGTGGTTTATGGAGGGGGAGTGGTTTATGGAGGGGGAGTGGTTTATGGTAGGGGGAGTGGTTTATGGAGGGGGAGTGGTTTATGGAGGGGGAGTGGTTTATGGTAGCGGGAGTGGTTTATGGTCGGGGGAGAGGTTTATGGAGCGGGAGCGGTTTATGGTAGGGGGAGTGGTTTATGGAGGGGGAGTGATTTATGGTAGGGGAGAGGTTTATGGTCGGGGGAGTAGTTTATGGTAGCGGGAGTGTTTTATGGTAGGGGGAGTGATTTATGGTAGGGGGAGAGGTTTATGGAGGGGGAGTGATTTATGGTAGGGGGAGAGGTTTATGGAGGGGGAGTGATTTATGGTAGGGGAGGGGTTTATGGTAGGGGGAGTGGTTTATGGTAGGGGGAGGGGTTTATGGTAGGGGGAGTGTTTTATGGTAGGGGGAGTGTTTTATGGTAGGGGAGAGGTTTATGGCAGGGGGAGTGTTTTATGGTAGGGGAGGGGTTTATGGTAGCGGGAGTGGTTTATGGAGGGGGAGTGGTTTATGGAGTGGGAGTGGTTTATGGAGGGGGAGTGGTTTATGGAGGGGGAGTGGTTTATGGAGGGGGAGTGGTTTACGGAGGGGGAGTGGTTTATGGAGGGGGAGTGGTTTATGGAGGGGGAGTGGTTTATGGTAGGGGGAGTGGTTTATGGAGGGGGAGTGGTTTATCGTAGCGGGAGTGGTTTATGGAGGGGGAGTGGTTTATGGTAGGGGGAGTGGTTTATGGAGGGGGAGTGGTTTATGGAGGGGGAGTGGTTTATGGAGGGGGAGTGGTTTATGGTAGGGGGAGTGGTTTATGGAGGGGGAGTGGTTTATGGAGGGGGAGTGGTTTATGGTAGGGGGAGAGGTTTATGGTAGCGGGAGTGTTTTATGGTAGGGGTAGAGGTTTATGGAGGGGGAGTGGTTTATGGTAGGGGGAGTGGTTTATGGAGGGGGAGTGATTTATGGTAGGGGGAGAGGTTTATGGAGGGGGAGTGGTTTATGGTAGGTGGAGTGGTTTATGGAGGGGGAGTGATTTATGGTAGGGGGAGTGGTTTATGGAGGGGGAGTGATTTATGGTAGCGGGAGTGGTTTATGGTAGGGGGAGAGGTTTATGGAGGGGGAGTGGTTTATGGTAGGGGGAGTGGTTTATGGAGGGGGAGTGATTTATGGTAGGGGGAGTGGTTTATGGAGGGGGAGTGGTTTATGGAGGGGGAGTGATTTATGGCAGCGGGAGTGGTTTATGGAGGGGGAGTGGTTTATGGAGGGGGAGTGGTTTATGGAGGGGGAGTGGTTTATGGTAGGGGGAGTGGTTTATGGAGGGGGAGTGGTTTATGGTAGGGGGAGTGGTTTATGGAGGGGGAGTGGTTTATGGTAGAGGGAGTGGTTTATGGAGGGGGAGTGGTTTATGGTAGGGGGAGTGGTTTATGGAGGGGGAGTGGTTTATGGAGGGGGAGTGGTTTATGGAGGGGGAGTGGTTTATGGTAGGGGGAGTGGTTTATGGAGGGGGAGTGGTTTATGGAGGGGGAGTGGTTTATGGTAGGGGGAGAGGTTTATGGTAGCGGGAGTGTTTTATGGTAGGGGGAGAGGTTTATGGAGGGGGAGTGGTTTATGGTAGGGGGAGTGGTTTATGGAGGGGGAGTGATTTATGGTAGGAGGAGAGGTTTATGGAGGGGGAGTGGTTTATGGTAGGGGGAGTGGTTTATGGAGGGGGAGTGATTTATGGTAGGGGGAGTGGTTTATGGAGGGGGAGTGATTTATGGTAGCGGGAGTGGTTTATGGTAGGGGGAGAGGTTTATGGAGGGGGAGTGGTTTATGGTAGGGGGAGTGGTTTATGGAGGGGGAGTGATTTATGGTAGGGGGAGTGGTTTATGGAGGGGGAGTGGTTTATGGAGGGGGAGTGATTTATGGCAGCGGGAGTGGTTTATGGAGGGGGAGTGGTTTATGGAGGGGGAGTGGTTTATGGAGGGGGAGTGATTTATGGTAGGGGGAGTGGTTTATGGAGGGGGAGTGGTTTATGGAGGGGGAGTGGTTTATGGTAGCGGGAGAGGTTTATGGAGGGGGAGTGGTTTATGGAGGGGGAGTGATTTATGGTGGGGGAGAGGTTTATGGAGGGGGAGTGGTTTATGGTACGGGGAGAGGTTTATGGAGGGGGAGTTATTTATGGTGGGGGAGTGGTTTATGGAGGGGGAGTGATTTATGGTGCGGGAGTGGTTTCTGGTAGGGGGAGTGGTTTATGGTAGGGGGAGTGGTTTATGGTAGGGGGAGTGGTTTATGGAGGGGGAGTGGTTTATGGAGGGGGAGTGGTTTATGGTAGCGGGAGTGGTTTATGGTCGGGGGAGAGGTTTATGGTAGCGGGAGTGGTTTATGGAGGGGGAGTGGTTTATGGTCGGGGGAGAGGTTTATGGAGGGGGCGTGGTTTATGGTCGGGGGAGAGGTTTATGGAGGGGGAGTGATTTATGGTAGGGGGAGTGGTTTATGGAGGGGGAGTGTATTATGGTAGGGGAGTGGTTTATGGTCGGGGGAGTGGTTTATGGTAGCGGGAGTGGTTTATGGTAGGGGGAGTGGTTTATGGAGGGGGAGTGATTTATGGTAGGGGAGAGGTTTATGGTCGGGGGAGTAGTTTATGGTAGCGGGAGTGGTTTATGGTCGGGGGAGAGGTTTATGGAGCGGGAGTGGTTTATGGTAGGGGGAGAGGTTTATGGAGCGGGAGTGGTTTATGGTAGGGGAGAGGTTTATGGTCGGGGGAGTAGTTTATGGTAGCGGGAGTGGTTTATGGTCGGGGGAGAGGTTTATGGAGCGGGAGTGGTTTATGGTCGGGGGAGTGGTTTATGGTAGGGGGAGTGGTTTATGGAGGGGGAGTGGTTTATGGAGCGGGAGTGGTTTATTGAGGGGGAGTTATTTATGGTGGGGGAGTGGTTTATGGAGGGGGAGTGATTTATGGTGCGGGAGTGGTTTCTGGTAGGGGGAGTGGTTTATGGTAGGGGGAGTGGTTTATGGAGGGGGAGTGGTTTATGGTAGGGGGAGTGGTTTATGGAGGGGGAGTGGTTTATGGTAGCGGGAGTGGTTTATGGAGGGGGATTGGTTTATGGTAGGGGGAGTGGTTTATGGAGGGGGAGAGGTTTATGGAGGGGGAGTGGTTTATGGTAGGGGAGAGGTTTATGGTCGGGGGAGTAGTTTATGGTAGCGGGAGTGGTTTATGGTCGGGGGAGAGGTTTATGGAGCGGGAGTGGTTTATGGTCGGGGGAGTGGTTTATGGTAGGGGGAGTGGTTTATGGAGGGGGAGTGGTTTATGGAGCGGGAGTGGTTTATGGTAGGGGGAGCGCTTTATGGAGGGGGAGTGATTTATGGTAGGGGAGAGGTTTATGGAGGGGGAGTGTTTTATGGCAGCGGGAGTGGTTTATGGTCGGGGGAGAGGTTTATGGTAGCGGGAGTGGTTTATGGTAGGGGGAGTGGTTTATGGAGGGGGAGTGGTTTATGGAGGGGGAGTGGTTTATGGTAGGGGGAGTGGTTTATGGAGGGGGAGTGGTTTATGGAGGGGGAGTGGTTTATGGTAGCGGGAGTGGTTTATGGTCGGGGGAGAGGTTTATGGTAGCGGGAGTGGTTTATGGTAGGGGGAGTGGTTTATGGAGGGGGAGTGGTTTATGGAGGGGGAGTGGTTTATGGTAGGGGGAGTGGTTTATGGAGGGGGAGTGGTTTATGGAGGGGGAGTGGTTTATGGTAGCGGGAGTGGTTTATGGTCGGGGGAGAGGTTTATGGAGCGGGAGCGGTTTATGGTAGGGGGGAGTGGTTTATGGAGGGGGAGTGATTTATGGTAGGGGAGAGGTTTATGGTCGGGGGAGTAGTTTATGGTAGCGGGAGTGTTTTATGGTAGGGGGAGTGATTTATGGTAGGGGGAGAGGTTTATGGAGGGGGAGTGATTTATGGTAGGGGAGGTGTTTATGGTAGGGGGAGTGGTTTATGGTAGGGGGAGGGGTTTATGATAGGGGGAGTGTTTTATGGTAGGGGGAGTGTTTTATGGTAGGGGAGAGGTTTATGGCAGGGGGAGTGTTTTATGGTAGGGGAGGGGTTTATGGTAGCGGGAGTGGTTTATGGAGGGGGAGTGGTTTATGGAGTGGGAGTGGTTTATGGAGGGGGAGTGGTTTATGGAGGGGGAGTGGTTTATGGAGGGGGAGTGGTTTATGGAGGGGGAGTGGTTTATGGAGGGGGAGTGGTTTATGGAGGGGGAGTGGTTTATGGTAGGGGGAGTGGTTTATGGAGGGGGAGTGGTTTATGGTAGCGGGAGTGGTTTATGGAGGGGGAGTGGTTTATGGTAGGGGGAATGGTTTATGGAGGGGGAGTGGTTTATGGAGGGGGAGTGGTTTATGGAGGGGGAGTGGTTTATGGTAGGGGGAGTGGTTTATGGAGGGGGAGTGGTTTATGGAGGGGGAGTGGTTTATGGTAGGGGGAGAGGTTTATGGTAGCGGGAGTGTTTTATGGTAGGGGTAGAGGTTTATGGAGGGGGAGTGGTTTATGGTAGGGGGAGTGGTTTATGGAGGGGGAGTGATTTATGGTAGGGGGAGAGGTTTATGGAGGGGGAGTGGTTTATGGTAGGGGGAGTGGTTTATGGAGGGGGAGTGATTTATGGTAGGGGGAGTGGTTTATGGAGGGGGAGTGATTTATGGTAGCGGGAGTGGTTTATGGTAGGGGGAGAGGTTTATGGAGGGGGAGTGGTTTATGGTAGGGGGAGTGGTTTATGGAGGGGGAGTGATTTATGGTAGGGGGAGTGGTTTATGGAGGGGGAGTGGTTTATGGAGGGGGAGTGATTTATGGCAGCGGGAGTGGTTTATGGAGGGGGAGTGGTTTATGGAGGGGGAGTGGTTTATGGAGGGGGAGTGATTTATGGTAGGGGGAGTGGTTTATGGAGGGGGAGTGGTTTATGGAGGGGGAGTGGTTTATGGTAGCGGGAGAGGTTTATGGAGGGGGAGTGGTTTATGGAGGGGGAGTGATTTATGGTGGGGGAGAGGTTTATGGAGGGGGAGTGGTTTATGGTACGGGGAGAGGTTTATGGAGGGGGAGTTATTTATGGTGGGGGAGTGGTTTATGGAGGGGGAGTGATTTATGGTGCGGGAGTGGTTTCTGGTAGGGGGAGTGGTTTATGGTAGGGGGAGTGATTTATGGAGGGGGAGTGGTTTATGGTAGGGGGAGTGGTTTATGGAGGGGGAGTGGTTTATGGTAGCGGGAGTGGTTTATGGAGGGGGAGTGGTTTATGGTAGGGGGAGTGGTTTATGGAGGGGGAGTGGTTTATGGAGGGGGAGTGGTTTATGGAGGGGGAGTGGTTTATGGTAGGGGGAGTGGTTTATGGAGGGGGAGTGGTTTATGGAGGGGGAGTGGTTTATGGTAGGGGGAGAGGTTTATGATAGCGGGAGTGTTTTATGGTAGGGGGAGAGGTTTATGGAGGGGGAGTGGTTTATGGTAGGGGGAGTGGTTTATGGAGGGGGAGTGATTTATGGTAGGGGAGAGGTTTATGGAGGGGGAGTGGTTTATGGTAGGGGGAGTGGTTTATGGAGGGGGAGTGATTTATGGTAGGGGGAGTGGTTTATGGAGGGGGAGTGATTTATGGTAGCGGGAGTGGTTTATGGTAGGGGGAGAGGTTTATGGAGGGGGAGTGGTTTATGGTAGGGGGAGTGGTTTATGGAGGGGGAGTGATTTATGGTAGGGGGAGTGGTTTATGGAGGGGGAGTGGTTTATGGAGGGGGAGTGATTTATGGCAGCGGGAGTGGTTTATGGAGGGGGAGTGGTTTATGTAGGGGGAGTGGTTTATGGAGGGGGAGTGATTTATGGTAGGGGGAGTGGTTTATGGAGGGGGAGTGGTTTATGGAGGGGGAGTGGTTTATGGTAGCGGGAGAGGTTTATGGAGGGGGAGTGGTTTATGGAGGGGGAGTGATTTATGGTGGGGGAGAGGTTTATGGAGGGGGAGTGGTTTATGGTACGGGGAGAGGTTTATGGAGGGGGAGTTATTTATGGTGGGGGAGTGGTTTATGGAGGGGGAGTGATTTATGGTGCGGGAGTGGTTTCTGGTAGGGGGAGTGGTTTATGGTAGGGGGAGTGGTTTATGGAGGGGGAGTGGTTTATGGTAGGGGGAGTGGTTTATGGAGGGGGAGTGGTTTATGGAGGGGGAGTGGTTTATGGTAGCGGGAGTGGTTTATGGTCGGGGGAGAGGTTTATGGTAGCGGGAGTGGTTTATGGTAGGGGGAGTGGTTTATGGAGGGGGAGTGGTTTATGGAGGGGGAGTGGTTTATGGTAGGGGGAGTGGTTTATGGAGGGGGAGTGGTTTATGGAGGGGGAGTGGTTTATGGAGCGGGAGTGGTTTATGTTAGGGGGAGTGGTTTATGGAGGGGGAGTGATTTATGGTAGGGGAGAGGTTTATGGTCGGGGGAGTAGTTTATGGTAGCGGGAGTGTTTTATGGTAGGGGGAGTGATTTATGGTAGGGGGAGAGGTTTATGGAGGGGGAGTGATTTATGGTAGGGGGAGAGGTTTATGGAGGGGGAGTGATTTATGGTAGGGGAGGGGTTTATGGTAGGGGGAGTGGTTTATGGTAGGGGGAGGGGTTTATGGTAGGGGGAGTGTTTTATGGTAGGGGGAGTGTTTTATGGTAGGGGAGAGGTTTATGGCAGGGGGAGTGTTTTATGGTAGGGGAGGGGTTTATGGTAGCGGGAGTGGTTTATGGAGGGGGAGTGGTTTATGGAGCGGGAGTGGTTTATGGAGGGGGAGTGGTTTATGGAGGGGGAGTGGTTTATGGAGGGGGAGTGGTTTGTGGAGGGGGAGTGGTTTATGGTAGGGGGAGTGGTTTATGGAGGGGGAGTGGTTTATGGTAGCGGGAGTGGTTTATGGAGGGGGAGTGGTTTATGGTAGGGGGAGTGGTTTATGGAGGGGGAGTGGTTTATGGAGGGGGAGTGGTTTATGGAGGGGGAGTGGTTTATGGTAGGGGGAGTGGTTTATGGAGGGGGAGTGGTTTATGGAGGGGGAGTGGTTTATGGTAGGGGGAGAGGTTTATGGTAGCGGGAGTGTTTTATGGTAGGGGAGAGGTTTATGGAGGGGGAGTGGTTTATGGTAGGGGGAGTGGTTTATGGAGGGGGAGTGATTTATGGTAGGGGGAGAGGTTTATGGAGGGGGAGTGGTTTATGGTAGGGGGAGTGGTTTATGGAGGGGGAGTGATTTATGGTAGGGGGAGTGGTTTATGGAGGGGGAGTGATTTATGGTCGCGGGAGTGGTTTATGGTAGGGGGAGAGGTTTATGGAGGGGGAGTGGTTTATGGTAGGGGGAGTGGTTTATGGAGGGGGAGTGATTTATGGTAGGGGGAGTGGTTTATGGAGGGGGAGTGGTTTATGGAGGGGGAGTGATTTATGGCAGCGGGAGTGGTTTATGGAGGGGGAGTGGTTTATGGAGGGGGAGTGGTTTATGGAGGGGGAGTGATTTATGGTAGGGGGTGTGGTTTATGGAGGGGGAGTGGTTTATGGAGGGGGAGTGGTTTATGGTAACGGGAGAGGTTTATGGAGGGGTAGTGGTTTATGGAGGGGGAGTGATTTATGGTGGGGGAGAGGTTTATGGAGGGGGAGTGGTTTATGGTACGGGGAGAGGTTTATGGAGGGGGAGTTATTTATGGTGGGGGAGTGGTTTATGGAGGGGGAGTGATTTATGGTGCGGGAGTGGTTTATGGTAGGGGGAGTGGTTTATGGTAGGGGGAGTGGTTTATGGAGGGGGAGTGATTTATGGTACGGGGAGAGGTTTATGGAGGGGGAGTTATTTATGGTGGGGGAGTGGTTTATGGAGGGGGAGTGGTTTATGGTAGGGGGAGTGGTTTATGGTAGGGGGTGTGGTTTATGGAGGGGGAGTGGTTTATGGTAGCGGGAGTGGTTTATGGAAGGGGAGTGATTTATGGTGGGGGAGAGGTTTATGGAGGGGGAGTGATTTATGGAGGGGGAGTGATTTATGGTGGGGGAGAGGTTTATGGAGGGGGAGTGGTTTATGGTAGGGGGAGTGGTTTATGGTGGGGGAGTGGTTTATGGAGGGGGAGTGGTTTATGGAGGGGGAGTGATTTATGGTAGGGGGAGAGGTTTATGGTAGGGGGAGTGGTTTATGGAGGGGGAGTGATTTATGGAGAGGGAGTGATGTATGGTGGGGGAGAGGTTTATGGAGGGGGAGTGGTTTATGGTAGGGGGAGTGGTTTATGGTGGGGGAGTGGTTTATGGAGGGGGAGTGGTTTATGGAGGGGGAGTGATTTATGGTAGGGGGAGAGGTTTATGGTAGCGGGAGTGGTTTATGGAGGGGGAGTGGTTTATGGAGGGGGAGTGGTTTATGGTAGGGGGAGTGGTTTATGGAGGGGGAGTGGTTTATGGAGGGGGAGTGGTTTATGGTAGCAGGAGTGGTTTATGGAGGGGGAGTGATTTATGGTAGGGGGAGAGGTTTATGGAGGGGGAGTGATTTATGGTAGGGGGAGTGGTTTATGGAGGGGGAGTGGTTTATGGAGGGGGAGTGATTTATGGTAGGGGGAGAGGTTTATGGTAGCGGGAGTGGTTTATGGAGGGGGAGTGGTTTATGGTAGGGGGAGAGGTTTATGGTAGCGGGAGTGGTTTATGGAGGGGGAGTGGTTTATGTTAGGGGGAGTGGTTTATGGAGGGGGAGTGGTTTATGGAGGGGGAGTGGTTTATGGAGGGGGAGTGGTTTATGGTAGGGGGAGAGGTTTATGGTAGCGGGAGTGGTTTATGGAGGGGGAGTGGTTTATGGTAGGGGGAGTGGTTTATGGAGGGGGAGTGATTTATGGTCGGGGGAGAGGTTTATGGAGGGGGAGTGGTTTATGGTCGGGGGAGAGGTTTATGGTAGGGGGAGTGGTTTATGGTAGCGGGAGTGGTTTATGGAGGGGGAGTGGTTTATGGTCGGGGGAGAGGTTTATGGAGGGGGAGTGGTTTATGGTCGGGGGAGAGGTTTATGGTAGGGGGAGTGGTTTATGGTAGGGGGAGTGGTTTATGGAGGGGGAGTGGTTTATGGTAGGGGGAGTGGTTTATGGAGGGGGAGTGGTTTATGGTAGGGGGAGTGGTTTATGGAGGGGGAGTGATTTATGGTAGGGGGAGTGGTTTATGGTCGGGGGAGGGGTTTATGGAGGGGGAGTGGTTTATGGTAGGGGGAGTGGTTTATGGAGGGGGAGTGGTTTATGGTAGCGGGAGTGGTTTATGGTAGGGGGAGTGATTTATGGAGGGGGAGTGGTTTATGGAGGGGGAGTGGTTTATGGTAGCGGGAGTGGTTTATGGAGGGGGAGTGATTTATGGTAGGGGGAGAGGTTTATGGTAGGGGGAGCGGTTTATGGTAGGGGGAGAGGTTTATGGTAGGGGGAGCGGTTTATGGTAGGGGGAGAGGTTTATGGTAGCGGGAGTGGTTTATGGTAGGGGGAGTGGTTTATGGTCGGGGGAGGGGTTTATGGAGCGGGAGTGGTTTATGGAGGGGGAGAGGTTTATGGTAGGGGGAGAGGTTTATGGTAGGGGGAGTGATTTATGGAGGGGGAGTGATTTATGGTAGGGGGAGAGGTTTATGGTAGGGGGAGAGGTTTATGGTAGCGGGAGTGGTTTATGGTAGCGGGAGTGGTTTATGGTAGCGGGAGTGATTTATGGAGGGGGAGTGATTTATGGTAGGGGGAGAGGTTTATGGTAGCGGGAGTGGTTTATGGTAGCGGGAGTGGTTTATGGTAGCGGGAGTGATTTATGGAGGGGGAGTGATTTATGGTAGGGGGAGTGGTTTATGGTAGCGCGAGTGGTTTATGGTAGCGGGAGTGGTTTATGGTAGCGGGAGTGATTTATGGAGGGGGAGTGATTTATGGTAGGGGGAGAGGTTTATGGTAGGGGGAGAGGTTTATGGTAGCGGGAGTGGTTTATGTTAGCGGGAGTGGTTTATGGTCGGGGGAGTGGTTTATGGTAGGGGGAGAGGTTTATGGTAGCGGGAGTGGTTTATGTTAGCGGGAGTGGTTTATGGTCGGGGGAGTGGTTTATGGTAGGGGGAGAGGTTTATGGTAGCGGGAGTGGTTTATGGTAGGGGGAGTGGTTTATGGTCGGGGGAGGGGTTTGTGGTAGCGGGAGTGGTTTATGGTCGGGGGAGTGGTTTATGGTAGGGGGAGTGGTTTATGGTAGCGGGAGTGGTTTATGTTAGCGGGAGTGGTTTATGGTCGGGGGAGTGGTTTATGGTAGGGGGAGAGGTTTATGGTAGCGGGAGTGGTTTATGGTAGCGGGAGTGGTTTATGGTCGGGGGAGGGGTTTATGGTAGGGGGAGAGGTTTATGGTAGCGGGAGTGGTTTATGGTAGCGGGAGTGGTTTATGGTAGCGGGAGTGATTTATGGTAGGGGGAGAGGTTTATGGTAGGGGGAGAGGTTTATGGTAGGGGGAGTGATTTATGGAGGGGGAGTGATTTATGGTAGGGGGAGAGATTTATGGTAGGGGAAGAGGTTTATGGTAGCGGGAGTGGTTTATGGAGCGGGAGTGGTTTATGGTCGGGGGAGAGGTTTATGGTAGCGGGAGTGGTTTATGGTCGGGGGAGGGGTTTGTGGTCGGGGGAGGGGTTTGTGGTCGGGGGAGGGGTTTATGGTCGGGGGAGGGGTTTGTGGTCGGGGGAGGGGTTTGTGGTCGGGGGAGGGGTTTGTGGTCGGGGGAGGGGTTTGTGGTAGCTGTTGGCTGCACTTTGGGGCAGGCTGTCTGGAGCAGTTGGTTGATTCCGGACCTCTAAAGTTTGGTGTCATTTTGGGCAGTGTTTGTGTGTCAGCTGTGGCTCAGTGGGTTGCACACTCAACTCTGAGTCAGAAGGTTGTGGATTCAAGTCCCCACTCCTGCAGAGACTTGAGCACATAAATGTAGGCTGACACTCCAGTGCGGTGCTGAGGGAGTGCTGCACTGTTGGAGGTGTCGTCTTTTGGATGAGACCCCATCTGCTCTCAGGTGGACGTAAAAGATCCCATTGGCACTATTTCAAAAAAGAGTTGGGGAGTTCTCCTCGTTGTCCTAGCCAACATTTATCCCTCAATCAACATAACAAAAACAGATTATCTGGTCATTATCACATTGCTGTTTGTGGGAGCTTGCTGTGCATGAATTGACTGCCGCATTTCCCACATTACAACAGTGACTACACTTCAAAAGTACTTCATTGGCTGTAAAGCGCTTTGAGACATCCGGTGGTCGTGAAAGGTGCTATAGAAATGCAAGATTTTCTTTCATGTATCAGCTGAACAATCGTGGGAAAGGGTTGTCTGTGCAGGTTAACATGGAGCCAATAATCACACAGGAGCTCTGTGGCATGTTGAAGGATGACTTTCGTCTGTGGGAGGCTTGTGAAATGTCAATTCTTCATCAAGAGAGAGAGAGAGAGAGTGAGAATGAAAATCAGACTGGCCAGACTCCAGGGCCACAGTGATTGCCTGTGCTCAGTGCCAGCTCCCTAGACCGGGGTTCTCACATACAATGCTGCTTGGAACCAGTCCCCTTAAGTGAGCAAAAAAAACCCCAACGAGTCACTTGACAATGAGTGCGCCACCAGCGAGCTTGAAGTACAGCAATTGCATCGCTTTTCAATCCGAGCATCCTCCCCTCCTCCCGGTTTGCCAAACTGCCTGCCTGAACAATACAAGTGAGGCCCTAGGGTCAATCCCCAGTCAGTGCGGAGTTGGCTGGTCTCAGTGCAGCTACAGAGGGGCCTCTGCAATTGGCCTGCGGGTCCCAGGGAGGGGGAAGGGGGACTCAGAAAGTTTCCCGCTCCCGCTCTCTATCGCGTGAAAGAAAGTATGCCTGGACACAGGATAACGGCAGGCTCAGGCTCCAGAGTGATGCCCCGCACAGTCGAATGCCCACTACCTAGGCTCAAACTTGCGCAAGAAATGAGAAGCCCGCTGGTATCTGTGGAACCGTACACCAACGTGGGTCAGTGCCTTCGGGACATGACAAGAGAAAACTGGAGCAGGAATGAAAAAAAAAATTGGAAATAGAAAATCTCAACGAACCCAGCGGAGGGGTGGGTGGGGGGCGGGGGAAGAGAGTAAGTCAAAATACTTGCATTTAAAATTCATTATTCAAACAGGATGGTGACAGCACGAAGTGAGCGAGTGCCATCAGGCCTGCTTGTGTTAGCTCTGCAGTCTCTACGGAAGCAATTTAAATAGTGTCACATTTAACCCCGCTGTGAAAGGCAGCTTCAGTCTCGACAGCCGGTGAGCTGAGGTGTTGAACATGCTCACCTCACTTTTCTTGAATTTCGCCTTTAAACTCTTCATTTTCCGTGTTTCATGGCACCACTCCTGCCGGTCCTTGGGATGTTGCGAGCTGGCAGGCGAAGAAAGACACAAATAGTCAGTATCGCAGCTGGTTAAACCACTCGATCGGTCAGAGATCAGAAACTGCAAAGACGGCATTTTAATAGAAAGAAAGACTTGTATTTCTATAGCGCCTTTCACAACCACAGGACGTCTCAAAGCGCTTTACAGCCAATGAAGTACTTTTTGAAGTGGAGCCACTGTTGTAATGTGGGGGAAATAGCAGAAAGCTCCCACAAACAGCAATGTGATAATGACAAAGTAATCTGTTTTTGTTATGTTGGTTGAGGGATAAATATTGGCCAGGACACCGGGGGGAACTCCTCTGCTCTTCTTCGAAATAGTGCCACCTTTTGCGTCCACCTGAGGGAGCAGACGAGGCTTCGGTTTAACATCTCATCTGAAAGACGGCACCTCCAACAGTGCAGAACTCCCTCAGCACTGTACTGGAGTGTCAGCCTAGATTTAAGTGCTCAAGTCCCTGGAGTGGGACTCAAACCCACAACATTCTGGCTCAGAGGTGAGAGTGCTACCCACTTTTTTTTTTTTGCTACCCACTTTTTTAAAATTACATTCTTTATTGAACATTAAGAACATTTACAACATCGTGATCATTCCATTGTATCATACAAATCAATTCCGCCGCCCTGCACAGCCATTCCTCCACCACATATTAACATCAAAACCTGAAGTTTAATTTGTCTTCAGTAACATATATTAATTGATTGTAATTTTAAAATTGGTTGTAAAATACTATCTTTAAAGTCCTTTCTGAATAAAACATCCACAGAGCCTTATAATGATCTTTCAGCTTATATTTAAAATACTCTTTTAGATTGATTCTCCTCCCCTTAAAAAACAGAGCATTCCTTCTTTGCACAATCACGAATCTAGCCAAACTGAACATTAAATTAATTGCCGCTCCGCTAGACTCGGGCAGACTCTCCTGCAATCCCCAGCTTAAAATTGAGTCCCACGGGATTCCCATTCTCGCTCTTCGGTCCCCACCCAGCAAAAAAACTTCACACAACTGTCGAACATAGTACTTAAAATCATTTAACTGTGGACATAACACCAGTAAATGGGACAGAGTCTCATCCCGTGTCTCACACACTGGGCAAGTTGCCCCCTCCACTCATCCAATCTTACATAAGACCGTCATGGTAAAGATCCAGTTATGAGCCAATTGAAATCCAGTTCAATCCACTCTGGACATTTAAAATTTACCCTCACTCCCTTCCAAATCCTGTTGAAGTCCAGCTGTGGGTATATACTCTGCCAAAACTCCTGACCAGCAGGTGTCTTGAATCTCCATTCTCTAAATACCTCATAGAAATCTCGAGTATTACAGTTGTCAAATTGGACCAACTCTCCCCCTTTCTCCAGCAGAAAGCTTGGAAAAGCGGGATGCATTTTACTTCCTTTGGAGATTTCCGCATTTATTTCTTCCATCCAATCCTGTGGCATTGCCCTCACAAACTTCTCATACATGATCCCTATTGCTTTTTCCTCTACCTCCTGATCCTCCTCCCACACCATGTCCCTCACTATCGCTTCCGGCAACCAACCTGGAATTACCTCGTATAATACATCTTTCACATGTATAATACCAGCTTTTATAAAAGCTTGATTAAATAATACCTCTCCTTCGATGTTGACCCACCTGTTCAAAAATAAGGGCTGTTCTAAAAATTCCTCAGCCCACTTGGGCATAAACTGCACACTTTTTAAAAATTGGGCCCTAGTCTCTATAACCCCCTTATAAATCCTAGGGAGAGGTTTAATCGATTTCAAAAACATATTATTGTATTCCATATACAATATCCCCTGCCCTCCTATCCCACTTCATTTTTAAAAATGCTCGAAACAACTCTTCCAAAAACTTGGATTTGACTTCTGAAGAAATCTCCTCACCCATTTGATTCTAAAGGATTTTTTCTTCAAATCAATATCTGGGAAATTGAGTCCTCCCTGAAATCTCCGTCCAATGATGGTATTGTAAGCCACCAGGCTGGTTTCCCTTCCCATAAATACCTCACACAAGCCTCTCGGATGGACTTTTCCGCCCACTCAGGAATATCCTCCACCGTCAATAAGTACCATAGCTTAGATAACAGGAGAGCAGACACCACTGTCGCTCTTCCTTGCACTTTCAACCACCTACTTTCCCATCTTCCCAAAATCTTTTTAATTTTCATTACCTTCAGTTCCCAATTTAATCGATCCACTTCATCCCTGTCTTTCTTGCATCCCATATGCACCCCCAGAGCTTCCAAAACCTCCACCACCTTAAAGGGACTTTCCTCCAACCATTCCCCCCCTACCTCTTCCTGCAACCGGGCATTGGGACTTACTATAATTCACTCTGGCTCCTGAAGCTCTACAATATTCCTCCACTACACCCATAGCTTTCCTCACTGACTCCCCATTTCTCAATGTTAAGGTTGTGTCATCTGCATATTGTTGTATCACCGACACCAGCCCGGAACTGGGAACCGCAATCCCAACTACACCTTGTTCCTTTCGCATCATGCAACCGAATTGTTCTGCTACCAATGTGTACAACAATAGGGACAGGGGACAACCCAGTCTCACTGACCTCTGTATCGGAAAATACTTGGATAAAAAAACATTACATTTAACACAGCTAAATATGTTTGAATAAAAAATCCTTATCCACTCAATGAAATTTTCCCCGAAACCAAATGCTTCTAAAACCTTCAATAAAAAAACTCATGAAAGTCCCTATCAAAGGCTTTCTCTTGATCTAGCTTTAATACATAAGCCTCCCTCCCACTCTCTTCCATGAGCTCTATCGCATCTCGGATTGAGACCACAGAGTCTACGATGTCCTGGCCTATGACTCCAGAGGGCAAAACTATCTGCGACAACACCTCCTTCATACGATTTGCCATTACCGTCGCCAAGATCTTGTAATCCACATTTAATAGTGTGATGGCCTCCAATTCTTCAGATCCCTCTATCCCCTTTATTTTTATAAGCTAAGCGTTTGACACCTCTCCTCATAGATGGGGCCAGGCTTCCCTCAATTTTAATTTCCTTAAAAACTTCTAAGAGCAATGGACTTAAAATCTCAAAAAATTCTTTATAAAATTTTACACTTAGTCCATCGGACCCTGGGCTTCCCCACCCCCTCCCTTCATTCCACTTATTACTACTTTTATTTCCGCTAATCCTACTTCTTTGTCACACATGCTTCTTTCATCCTCCTTTAAACCCTCTTCAATAAAAGCACTAACCTTCTCCATCGCCAAATTGGAAATTACTTCTTTTGTATATAACTCTTGATAAAAGCTGCTAGCCACCTCTAAAATCTCCCCACTTTCATGAATGATCGTCTCCCCAACCTTCAACCCTCCAATTAACGATAATCTCTGTCACAGCTTCTCTTGCTCTAGAAAATATCTAGTGCATCTTTCGCCCTCCAATGCATCTCTAGCCTTTGCATGGAGAATGGCCCCCTTGCATTTTTCAGCTTGCAATAATTCCCACTCTTCCTTTAACACCCAGAACTTAGTCTCAGCTCCCTTATCCCCTCCGTCAACTGCTTTACGGACATCCGTAAACCTTTTGTTTATATTCTCTTCTCGACACCGGTTAGCTGCCGCTCTTTTTTTCCCATAATATACCGAAAAAATGTTTACCTCATATTTGAAATTGTCCCACCAAACTCTTCTTTCTTTCAAGATCAAAGGTTCCTTCCGAGCATTTATTATTATAATTAAAATCCCTTCTTTATAAGCAATTTCTTTCAGGTATTGATTGTTTAAAATCCACAGGTCTGAGCCGACCTTAACTCTGCTGTTCCTAATTCTAAGAACCAAGGCCGAATGGTCGCTAAAAATTACTTTTTTATAATAAACCTCCATCACCTCAGAACTTAACCCTTCCCGCATTAACACAAAATCTATTCGGCTCTGTTTTAAAACATCACCCACCCAAACTGTTCTGGAGAATTCCCTTTTTATGGGGTTCCGGTCCCTCCATAAGTCTCTCAAATTTAAGTCTGCCATCATATTTATAATCATCCCTCTGGAATTATCATCCTTAAAGGTCATCTGGGCTGAAATGTCCATCCGAGATAAAAATACAATAAAATTCCCCACTATACAAGGATTTTCCACATATGCCACTTCAGTGAATAACCCCCGAAAAAACTCGCGACGCTTGCAATTGTCGTTCGGTGCATAGATATTAAAGAGATCGCAATTAAATTCCTCCATCTTTACCCTTAGCCATAAAAATCTCCCCTCAGTGTCCTTGTCCACCAAGGCAGCGTTCTCTTTTATGGACGGACTCACCAAAACAGCCACCCCTCTACAGTTATTGTTGCACAACTTGCAAACACCTCTCCCTTCCAAACCTTCCAAACTCTTTCTAGGATATCCTCAACCCAAAAGGTTTCTTGCAGACACAAGTCAGTGCCTTTAAAACACTGCAACAACTGTTGCAATTTCTTCTCACCCCTCAGTCCGTTCACATTATTCGAGACCAATGTAATCATGGCTCCGAATAAGGGAAATATGCCTGATAATCTCCCCATCATTTAATCTCTGGCTCTTCCCTCCTCTCATGCTCCTTCCCAACTTTTCGGCCAGCTGTTGCTTTTGCCTGCAGCCTCCGGCTCTTTTTCACCTCCTGTTTGAACCTTCCCTGCTGTTTCAGCCTCTTCCTTGCATTAAGTTTGGGCCGAGGAGCTGCCCCTTCTCCCTCCTTCTGCCTCTCACTAAACTTTCCCTTTCCAAATGATGCCATTCCACCCCCTACTTCCATGTCTCCGTCCCTCTCTAATTCCTCACTCTCGAGCTCTTCTGTAACCTTCTGTTCCTGCTCCCTGTCAGATACATCATAGAAACATAGAAACATAGAAGATAGGAGCAGGAGTAGGCCATTCAGCCCCTCGAGCCTGTTCCGCCATTTAATGAGATCATGGGTGATCATCCAAATTCAGCACCCTGTCCCTGCTTTCTCCCCATATCCCTTGATCCGTTTAGCCTTAAGAAATATATCTAACTCCTTCTTTAATATTTTTAATAAGTTGGCCTCAACTGCCTTCTGTGGTAGAGAATTCCACAGGTTCACCACACTCTGGGTGAAGAAATTCCTCCTCATCTCTGTCCTAAATGGCTTGCCCCTTATCCTTAGACTGTGACCTCTGGTTCTGGATTCCCCGCCATCGGGAACATCCTTCCTGCATCTAGTCTGTCTAGTCCCGTTAGAATTTTATAAGTTTCAATGAGATCCCCTCTCATTCTTCTTAACTCTAGCGAATATAAGCCTAATCGACACAATCTCTCTTCATACGTCATTCCTGCCATCCCAGGTATCAGTCTGGTGAATCTTCGCTGCACTCCCTCCATGGCAAGAACATCCTTCCTCAGATAAGGCGACCAAAACTGCACACAATACTAAAGGTGTGGTCTCACCAAGGCCCTGTACAACTGCAACAAGACATCTTTGCTCCTGTACTCAAATCCTCTCGCTATGAAGGCCAACATACCATTTGCCTTCTTAACAGTCTGCTGCACCTGCATGCTTACCTTCAGTGACTGGTGCACAAGGACACCCAGGTCTCGTTGCACTTCCCCTTTTCCCAATCTATTGTCGTTCAGATAATAATCTGTCTTCCTGTTTTTGCCACCAAAGTGGATAACCTTGCATTTATCCACATTACACTGCATCTGCCCAATCACCCAACCTGTCCAAATCTTATTGGAGTTTCTCTGCATCCTCCTCACAGCACACACGCCCACCCAGCTTTGTGTCATCTGCAAACTTGGAAATATTACATCTAGTTCCCTCGTCTAGATCATTAATATATATTGTGAATAGCTGGGGTCCTAGCACCGATCCCTGCGGTACCCCACTAGTCACTGCCAGCCACTCGGAAAAAGACCTGTTTATTCCAACTCTTTGCTTCCTGTCTGCCAACCAGTTCTCTATCCAAGTCAGTACCTTACCCCCAATCCCATGTGCTTTAATTTTGCATGCCAATCTCTTATGCGGAACATTAGCTAAAGCCTTCTGAAAGTCCAAATACACCACATCCACTGGTTCTCCCTTATCTATTCTACCAGTTACATCCTCAAAAAATTCCAGTAGATTAGTGAAGCTTGATTTACCTTTTGTAAATTCATGTTGACTTTGTCCGATCCTGTCACTGTTTTCCAAGTGCTCTGCTATTACATATTTTATAATGGACTCTAGCATTTTCCCCACTACCGATGTCAGGCTTACTGGTCTATAATTCCCCGTTTTCTCTCTACCACCTTTTTTAAATAGTGGGGTTACATTAGCTACCCTCAAATCCATGGGAACTATTCCAGAGTCTACAGAATTTTGGAAGGTGACAAGCAATGCATCTACTATTTCGAGTGCCACTTTCTTAAGTACCCTAGGATGTAGATTATCAGGCCTTGGGGATTTATTGGCCTTCAATCCCATCAATTTCCCTAACACCATTTCCCTACAAATGCTGATTTCATTCAATTCCTCCCTCATTAGACCTTATGTTCCCGACACTTCTGGGAGGTTATTTGTGTCCTCCTTTGTGAAGACAGAACCAAAGTATGTATTTAATTGGTCTGCCATTTCTTTGTTCCCCATTATAAATTCCCCTGAATCCGACTGCAAGGGACCTATGCTTGACTTCACCAATCTTTTTCTCTTCACATATCTATAGAAGCTTTTCCAGTCAGTTATTATAACATAAGAACATAAGAAGTAGGAGCAGGAGTAGGCCATACGGCCCCTCGGGCCTGCTCCGCCATTCAATAGGATCATGGCTGATCCAAATCTAGACTCACATCCACTTCCCTGCCCTCTCCCCGTAACCCCTAATTCCCTTATCTGCTAGGAAACTGTCTATCTCCATTTTAAATTTATTTAATGTTGCAGCTTCCACAGCTCTCTGGGGTAGCAAATTCCATAGATTTACTACCCTCTGAGTGAAGAAGTTTCTCCTCATCTCAGTTTTGAAAGTGCAGCCCCTTATTCTTAGATTATGCCCCCTAGTTCTAGTCTCACCCATCAGTGGAAACATCCTCCCCGCATCCACCCGATCAAGGCCCCTCACAATCTTATATGTTTCGATAAGATCGCCTCTCATTCTTCTGAACTCCAATGAGTAGAGTCCCAACCTACTCAACCTTTCATCATACGTCAACCCCCTCATCTCCGGAATCAACCGAGTGAACCTTCTCTGAACCGCCTCAAGAGCAAGTATATCTTTTCTTAAATATGGAAACCAAATCTGCACGCAGTATTCCAGGTGTGGCCTCACCAATACCCTGTATAACTGCAGCAAGACTTCCCTGTTTTTATACTCCATCCCCCTTGCAATAAAAGCCAAGATTCCATTGGCCTTCCTGATCACCTGCTGCACCTGCATACTAACTTTTTGTGTTTCATGCACCAGGACCCCCAGATCCCTTTGTACTGTAGCACTTTGCAGTTTCTCTCCATTTAGATAATAACTTGCTCTTTGATTTTTTCTGCCAAAGTGCATAACCTCACACTTTCCAACATTATATTGCATCTGCCAAATCTCTGCCCACTCACTTAGCCTGTCTATGTCCTTTTGCAGGTTTTTTATGTCCTCCTCACTCATTGCTTTCCCTCCCATCTTTGTATCGTCGGCAAACTTGGATATGTTGCACTCGGTCCCTTCCTCCAAATCGTTAATATAGATTGCAAAGAGTTGGGGTCCCAGCACTGACCCCTGCAGAACACCACTAGTTACTGATTGCCAGCCCGAGAATGAACCATTTATCCCAACTCTTTGTTTTCTGTTAGATAGCCAATCTTCCACCCATGCCAGTATATTACCCCCAATCCCATGATTTCTTATCTTGATCAGTAATCTTTTGTGTGGGACCTTGTCAAATGCCTTTTGGAAGTCTAAATACACTACATCCACTGGTTCCCCTTTATCCACCCTATATGTTACATCCTCAAAGAATTCGAGCAAATTTGTCAAACATGACTTCCCCTTCATAAAATCATGCTGACTCTGTCCTATTAAATTATGTTTATCCAAATGCTCTGTTACTGTTTCCTTAATAATAGACTCCAACATTTTGCCAACCACAGATGTTAGGCTAACTGGTCTATAGTTTCCAGCTTTTTGTCTACTTCCCTTCTTAAATAAGGGTGTTACATTAGCAGTTTTCCAATCTGCCGGGACCTTTCCTGAGTCCAGGGAGATCTGGAAAATGATCACCAGTGCACCCACAATCCCTATCGCCACTTCTCTCAAGACCCTAGGATGTAGGCCATCAGGTCTGGGGGATTTATCCGCCTTAAGTCCCATTATTTTACTGAGTACAATCTCCTTAGTGATTTTAATTGTCTTTAGCTCCTCCCCCCCATTGCCCCCTGTTTGTCCAGTGTTGGGATATTTTTAGTATCCTCTACTGTAAAGACTGATACAAAATATTTGTTCAGCGTCTTTGCCATCTCCATGTTCCCCACCACTAGTTTCCTGGTCCCATCCTCTAAGGGACCAACATTCACTTTAGCCACCCTTTTTCTTTTTATATAGCTGTAGAAACTCTTGCTATCTGTTTTTATATTTTTTGCTAGTTTACTTTCATAATCTATTTTCCCTTTCTTAATTAATCTTTTAGTTATTGTTTGCTGGCTTTTAAATGCTTCCCAATCTTCTATCCTCCCACTAGATTTGGCTACTTTATATGCCCTTGTTTTCAGTCGGATACTATCCTTTATTACTTTACTAAGCCACGGATGGCTGTCTTTTCTTTTACTCCCCTTTTTCCTCAGCGGAATATATTTATCTTGAAAGATGTGAAATATCTCCTTGAATGTAGACCACTGCTCTTGTACCGTCTTACACTTTAATCTGTTTACCCAGTCCACTTTAGTCAATTTTACTCTCATACCTTCATAGTCTCCTTTATTTAAGCTCAGTATGCTGGTTTGAGATCCAACTCTCTCACCCTCAAACTGAATTTGGAATTCAACCATATTATGGTCACTCATTCCAAGGCGATCCTTTACTAGGACATTTTTATTAATCCTGTCTCATTACACAGGACCAGATCTAAGGTTGCCTGCCCCCTGGTTGGTTCAGTTACATACTGCTCAAGGAACCCATCCCTAATACACTCTATGAACTCTTCCTCAAGGCTGCCATGCCCAATTTGATTAGTCCAGTCAATATGAAAGTTAAAATCCCCCATGATTATAGCTGTTCCCTTATTACAAGCCCCAACTATTTCCTGATTTATACTCCGACCAACAGATTTGCCACTGTTAGGAGGCCTATAGACTACGCCCACTAGTGACTTTTTCCCCTTCTTACTCCTTATCTCCACCCAAACTATTTCACTATCCTGATCCTTTGACCCAATATCATTTCTGATTATTGCAGTGATTCCATCCTTGATTAACATAGCAACCCCAACTCCCTTTCCTTCCTGTCTGTCCTTCCTAATTGTCAAATACCCTTGTATGTTTAGTTCCCAGTCATGATTATCTTGCAGCCATGTTTCCGTAATGGCCACCAGATCATACCCATGTGTAGTTATTTGCACCGTCAACACATCAATTTTGTTACGAATGCTGCGTGCATTCAGATAAAGAACTTTCAAATATGTTTTCTGACAATTTATTCCTGCTTTTACCCCTTTTACTACTTTACCTTTATCATTATACATTCTGTCCCTTCCTGACATGCTCTGGTTTTTAATTCCCCCACTGCTACCTTGCTCTATTGCCTTCTCCGCTGTCATTTTTATTTTTCGCTCTCTTAAAACCTCCCCCCCACGAATTAGTTTAAAGCCCTCTCTACAGCCCTAGTTATTCGATTCTCCAGGACTCTCGTCCCAGCACTGGCCAAGTGAAGTCCGTCCCAACGGAACAGCTCTCTCCTGTCCCAGTACTGATGCCAGTGTCCCAGGAAGCAAAACCCATTTCTCCCACACCAGGCTTTGAGCCACGTATTTAACTCTCTAATTTTATTTACCCTAGCCAAATTTGCACGTGGCTCAGGTAATAATCCAGAGATTATTACCCTTGTGGTTCTGCTTTTTAATTTGACTCCTAGCTGCTCAAACTCCCTCAGCAGAACCTCCTTCCTTGTCCTATCTATGTCGTTGGTACCAACATGGACTACGACAACTGGATCCTCCTCCTCCCACTCCAAGTTTCTCTCCAGCCCAGAGGAGATGTCCTTAACCCTGTTACCGGGCAGGCAACACAGCCTTCGGGACTCTCGCTCTTGGCTGCAAAGAACTCTATCTATCCCCCTAACGATACTATCCCCTACCACTACAACATTTCTTTTATCTCCCCCCACTTGAATGGCTCCCCTCTCCACGGTGCTGTGGCCGGATGGCTCATCCTCCCCGCAGTCCCCGTTCCCATCCTCACAGGGAGTAAGAGCCTCAAACCTGTTGGACAAGAGCAAGGGCTGCGGCTCCTCCCACACTACCTCCTGGATCCCCGTACCTGCCTCACTTCTAGTCACACCATCCTGGCCCTGGCCACGGACTACATCTGAATTAATTAATCTAATTGGTGTGACTACCTCCTGATACACAGAGTCCAGATAACTCTCCCCCTCCCTGATGTGTCTCAATGTTTGAAGCTCGGACTCCAGCTCTTCAACACGGAGCTGGAATTCCTCGAGCAGCCAACACTTACTGCAAATGTGATCACCGTGAGCATCAATTGTGTCCACCAGCTTCCACATATTGCAGCAGCAACACATCACCTGTTCTCCCATTCTATGTAATTAATTAAATTTATTAATATTATTCTTAAATACCCTCTGCCCCGATTCTAGAAACCACAGAGTTTAAGCTTCAAAAGAGAGAAATACTCACCAACCAATCACTTACCCGCTTTCTGGTGATGTCACACTTGGATTACTTTTTACCTCTCTCCTTCCCTCTGAGGTCCGAGACTGGAGACTGGTAGGCCTTACCTGGGTCTCTGAACCTTTTTCAAGCTTCCCGCTCGCGCCTCCCACCGACACCCACGGTCTGAGGCCTTACCTGGGTCTCTGAAGCTTTTTCAAGCTTCCCGCTCGCGCCTCCCGCCGACACCCGTGGTCTGAGGCCTTACCTGGGTCTCTGAAGCTTTTTCAAGCTTCCCGCTCGCGCCTCCCGCCGACACCCGCGGTCTGAGGCCTTACCTGGGTCTCTGAAGCTTTTTCAAGCTTCCCGCTCGCGCCTCCCGCCGACACCCGCGGTCTGAGGCCTTACCTGGGTCTCTGAAGCTTTTTCAAGCTTCCCGCTCGCGCCTCCCGCCGACACCCGCGGTCTGAGGCCTTACCTGGGTCTCTGAAGCTTTTTAAAGCTTTCCGCTCGTGCCTCCCGCCAACACCCGCGGTCTGAGGCCTTACTTGGGTCTCTGAAGCTTTTAAAGCTTCCTGCTCGCGCCTCCCGCCGACACCCGCGGTCTGAGGCCTTACCTGGGTCTCTGAAGCTTTTTAAAGCTTCCCGCTTGTGCTTCCCACCGCCACCCGCGGTCTGAGGCCTTACCTGGGTCTCTGAAGCTTTTTAAAGCTTCCCGCTCGCGCCTCCCGCCGACACCCGCGGTCTGAGGCCTTACCTGGGTCTCTGAAGCTTTTTAAAGCTTCCCGCTCGTGCTTCCCGCCAACACCCGCGGTCTGAGGCCTTACCTGGGTCTCTGAAGCTTTTTAAAGCTTCCCGCTTGTGCTTCCCACCGCCACCCGCGGTCTGAGGCCTTACCTGGGTCTCTGAAGCTTTTTAAAGCTTCCCGCTCGCGCCTCCCGCCGACACCCGCGGTCTGAGGCCTTACCTGGGTCTCTGAAGCTTTTTAAAGCTTCCCGCTCGCGCCTCCCGCCAACACCCGTGGTCTGAGGCCTTACTTGGGTCTCTGAAGCTTTTAAAGCTTCCTGCTCGCACCTCCCGCCGACACCCGCGGTCTGAGGCCTTACCTGGGTCTCTGAAGCTTTTTAAAGCTTCCCGCTTGTGCTTCCCACCGCCACCCGCGGTCTGAGGCCTTACCTGGGTCTCTGAAGCTTTTTAAAGCTTCCCGCTCGTGCTTCCCGCCGACACCCGCGGTCTGAGGCCTTACCTGGGTCTCTGAAGCTTTTTAAAGCTTCCCGCTCGCGCCTCCCGCCAACACCCACGGGAGGTGCGAGCGGGAAGCTTATTCTCATATTCTATTTTCCCCCTCTTAATTAATCCCTTTGTCCTCCTTTGCTGAATCCTAAAATGCTCCCAATCCTCAGGTTTGCTGCTTTTTCTGGCCAATTTATATGTCTTCTCTTTAGATCTTATGCTATCCCTAATTTCCCTTGTTAGCCACGGTTGAGTCACCTTTTTTGTTTTATTTTTATGCCAAACAGGGATGAACAAATTCTGTAGTTCATCCATGCGATCTTTAAATATTTGCCATTGCCTATCCACCATCAACCCTTTAAGTAACATTCCCCAATCCATCCTAGCTAACTCGCGCCTCATACCATCGTATTTCCTTTATTTAAATTCTGGACCCTAGTCTCTAAGTCAACTACTTCACTCTCCATCTTAATGAAGAATTCTATCATATTATGATCGCTCTTCCCCAAGCAGCCTCGCATAACAACATTGCTAATTAATCCTTTCTCATTACATCTCCCATAGAGAGTCTTCCTGCTATCGCAGTTTCTCCAACAGCGCCGCTCCCTTTGACCTCATCTCCATCGCTGATCCTTGCTCCCTGATCCTTCTCTCTCTGGGACAATGGCACACCTATGTTGCTCCCTTCTGGCATCTTTGTCTCGCCGCTCCCATCCTGCTGCCCCTTTAAGGCTCCTGCCTCTTGCACCCTCTCCTTGTCTTGCCCCCTCCTGCTCACCGGGATGTCCGAATCCCCATCTTTCTTTGGAGTACTTACATTTACCACGCACCCCACTCCTGCCTCCTCTCCCCCCTGTGGACACCAGACTCTTTAGGGAGATCTGAACCGTATTATGGCTCGACTCTGCCCTCGACCCGTGCTGCCCTCTACTGTCTTTGTTCTTTTCCACCGTACTTGGTGTGTTTTCCACCATCTCCACCCTGTTCTCTGCTCCGCAATTTTCTGCCTCGTCCTGCAATCTTTTCTCCTTCAATTAACCAGCAGTGTCCTCCGACTGCTCCGCTCCGCCGGCCATTCTACTCACACCTCCTGCTCCTTCTCCCATCTCCTCATCACTCACAGAGCTTGACGTAAGAAAACTACTAGACACTTGGTCTAAGCATTAAACAAAGCTTTAATCAACTGTTTTACAACATGGAGGTCTAGTTGTGTCCTTCACTAGTTGCTGTTAAGAATGTCCTGCACAAGCTGGGCCCATGCCCGTGCTCCCTGGACAGCGCCACCCGTAGGCCGCTCAGTATTATTTCATAAGTCTTTCTTTCATGAATGACTGATTCAGGTCAGAGCTTCCTTCTGCCTCACTCACAGCGGGTGGGGCCTTTGTGACACACCCCACAGCTTTCTGCCTTGCAGCTCCGAGCGATGTGTCCAGACTCGCCGCAATTATAACAGTACAAATCCGGACAGTTTCTTACAAGATGATCGTGTTCAAGACAATAATAACAAACCTTCAATGGTTATAATGCAGTACTCGGAAGTACTGCACTCCTTCCATTGTCTCGAATTTCAAGCTGTACGGTAATGACTTCACCCCCTTTGGGTACCGCACCTTTACGTAATGGGTTCCATCTGCTACCCTTGTTCGTGGATAGTATCTCGTCTTTATTGCTGAGCAAATTTTAATGTCCCATGACTCCAACTTTTTGATTAGCACATTGTCCTCAATATAAACCAGCAGGTTTTAGAATGAGACCACCGCCTCTTCAGAATATAGCAGAGATACCTCCAAGAACTTATCTCCAACCTTCAAACAAAAGTCTTACCACCTCCTCTCGGCCACTGACCATCACCTCGAACCCAAAATTCGGCTTTGGTCAGCAGGCAAAGCAGCTTCCCTCGCCGCAGTCCTCATGTACTGCTTTAATAATATCCTAAGCTCGTATCTCCTTATCCTCACACTGAATCACCACCGTGTTTCTTTTCCAAACCTCCTGGGGCCCCGGCCCAAATCCTTGGGCCTTTTTCTCTCCCTTCCCCCAACAATTTCTCCCCTGATTAAATTCATCCTGGGAACACTCTCCTCTGAGGGCCTGGCACTCCGGACCCCTCAGCAACCATCTCACTGCTGTTTATGGGCCAAAAAGGCCCTAAAACCTGAAAAAAAAAACACCACCAACTTCATACAAACTCACTCCAACTCCCTGCAGCAATCAGGCAACCAGCAGCACCTGCTCACTCCTAGCACCTCCCAACTAGAGAGTGCTACCACTGAGCCACAGCTGACACTGTAATAACTCAGCTCACCCCCAACTGGACTCTCCATATAAATGTTATACAAGGGGAGTGATTACTCGTCGTATACACTGGGGATTAGTTACTCTGTAATACACACAGGGGTCAGTTACTCTGTAATACACACAGGGGTCAGTTACTCTGTAATACACACAGGGGTCAGTTACTCTGTAATATACACAGGGGATTAGTTACTCTGTAATACACACAGGGGTCAGGTACTCTGTAATACACACAGGGGTCAGTTACTCTGCAATATACACAGGGGGTCAGTTACTCTGTAACACACACAGGGATCAGTTACTCTGTAATATACACAGGGGTCAGTTACTCGGTAATATACACAGGGGGTCAGTTACTCTGTAATATACACAGGGGTCAGTGACTCTGATATACACAGGGGGTCAGTTATTCTGTAATACACACAGGGGTCAGTGACTCTGATATACACAGGGGGTCAGTTATTCTGTAATATACACAGGGGTCAGTTACTCTGTAATATAAACAGGGGGTCAGTTACTCTGTAATATACACAGGGGGTCAGTTACTCTGTAGCATACACAGGGGATTAGTTACTCTGTAATACACACAGGGGTCAATTACTCTATAATATACACAGGGGATTAGTTACTCTGTAATATACAAAGGGGTCAGTTACTCTGTATTATAAACATGGGATCAGTTACTCTGTAATACACACAGGGGTCAGTTAAACTGTAATATACATTGGGGATTAGTTACTCTGTAATACACACAGGGTTCAGTTACTCTGTAATATACACAGGGGATTCGTTATTCTGTAATACACACAGGGGTCAGTTACTCTGTAATATACACAGGGGATTAGTTACTCTGTAATACACACAGGGGTCAGTTACTCTGTAATACACACAGGGGTCAGTTACTCTGTAATATACACAGGGGGTCAGGTACTCTGTAATATACTCAGGGGGTCAGTTACTCTGTAATATACACAGGGGGTTAGTTACTCTGTAATATACACAGGGGGTCAGTTACTCTGTAAAACACACAGGGGTCAGTTACTCTGTAATATACACAGGGGATTAGTTAATCTGTAATACACACAGGGGTCAGTTACTCTGTAATATACACAGGGGATTAGTTACTCTGTAATACACACAGGGATCAGTTACTCTGTAATATAAACATGGGATCAGTTACTCTGTAATACACACAGGGGTCAGTTACTCTGTAATATACACTGGGGATTAGTTACTCTGTAATACACACAGGGGCCAGTTACACTGTAATATACACAGGGGATTAGTTACTCTGTAAAACACACAGGGGTCAGTTACTCTGTAATATACACAGGGGATTAGTTACTCTGTAATACACACAGGGGTCAGTTACTCTCTAATATACACAGGGGATTAGTTACTCTGTAATACACACAGGGGTCAGTTACTCTGTAATATACACAGGGGACCAGTTACTCTGTAATACACACAGGGGTCAGTTACTCTGTAATACACACAGGGGATTAGTTACACTGTAATACACACAGGGGTCAGTTACTCTGTAATATAAACATGGGATCAGTTACTCTGTAATACACACAGGGGTCAGTTACTTTGTAATATACACTGGGGATTAGTTATTCTGTAATACACACAGGTGTCAGTTGCTCTGTAATATACACAGGGGATTAGTTACTCTGTAATACACACAGGGGTCAGTTACTCTGTAATATACACAGGGGATCCGTTACACTGTAATACACACAGGGGTCAGTTACTCTGTAATACACACAGGGGATTAGTTACACTGTAATACACACAGGGGTCAGTTACTCTGTAATATACACAGGGGATCAGTTACTCTGTAATTCACACAGGGGTCAGTTACTCTGTAATACACACAGGGGTCAGTTACATTGTAATACACACAGGGGTCAGTTACTCTGTAATATACACAGGGGATCAGTTACTCTGTAATACACACAGGGGGTCAGTTACTCTGTAATATACACAGGGGGTCAGTTACTCTGTAATACACACAGGGGTCAGTTACTCTGTAATATACACAGTGGATTAGTTACTCTGTAATACACACATGGGTCAGTTACTCTGTAATATACACAGGGGATCAGATACTCTGTAATACACGCAGGGGTCAGTTACTCTGTAATACACACAGGGGGTCAGTTACTCTGTAATATACACAGGGTGTCAGTTACTCTGTAATATACACAGGGGTCAGTTACTCTGTAATACACACAGTGGTCAGTTACTCTGTAATATAAACATGGGATCAGTTACTCTGTAATACACACAGGCGTCAGTTACTCTGTAATATACACAGGGGATCAGTTACTCTGTAATATACACAGGGGGTCAGTTAATCTGTAATATACACAGGGGGTCAGGTACTCTGTAATACACACAGGGGTCAGTTACTCTGTAATACACACAGGGGTCAGTTACTCTGTGATATAAACATGGGATCAGTTACTCTGTAATACACACAGGGGGTCAGTTACTCTGTAATATACACAGGGGGTCAGTTACTCTGTAATATGCACAGGGGTCAGTTACTCTGTAATACACACAGGGGTCAGTTACTCTGTAATATAAACATGGAATCAGTTACTCTGTAATATACACAGGGGGTCAGTTACTCTATAATATACACGGGGTCAGTTATGCTTTAATATACACAGGGTTCAGTTACTCTGTAATATACACAGGGGGTCAGTTACTCTGTAATATACACAGGGGGTCAGTTATGCTTTAATATACACAGGGGGTCAGTTACTCTGCAATATACACAGGGGGTCAGTTATGCTTTAATATACACAGGGGGTCAGTTAGTCTGTAATATACACAGGGGATCAGTTAGTCTTTAATATACACAGGGGATCAGTTATTCTGTAATATACACAGGGGATCGGTTACTCTGTAATTTACACAGGGGATCAGTTACTCTGTAATATACACAGGGGAACAGTTACTCTGTAATATACACAGGGGGCTGGATTTTGATAGTGGGGCGGGCTGGGGTCGTGTAATTCGCATTTCGTGTTAGCCACCCGATTCTAAATCGATGTGGGAAAATGATGCCATTTTAACTTAATTGGCCAATTGAGTTCCAACGTGTGGGAACCCATGGCCAATGAGTTTTTCCAGTCTGAAAGTCACCTCCAATGACGTCAACATTGCTGCTGCATTTAAGGTCTGCAACAAGCTTTGATTCTTCTGCAGACTGCCCTTGCATGTTAGAGGCATCTGCAGGAAGAATGGCCAGCCAGAGACCTAGGTCTGCACCCCGCTTGGATGACGTTGCCCTGCAGGCTTTAGCAGAGGGAGCAAGAGCAATTAAATAGGTGCTCTTCCCTTCTTCGGGGATGAAGAAGCCTCCCTAGTAAACCAAGGCTGTGTGGATCCAGGTGGCAGAGGAGGTCAACTCTTTGTCAATAACCCACAGAACCTGGCTTCAGTGCAGGAAGAGGTTTCATGACCTTCTGCGCACTGGAAAAGTGAGTATCAATTTCCCATCTCCCTCAATCTGATCCCCATTGCCTCTCCTCACCAGCACTCAGCTTTAGCAATCTCTTCCTCCACATCCCACTTGACACTGACATCCATGCACCCTTACCCATTCCCTCTCTCTCTATGGTCACATTCACCTAACTTTTCGAATATGCAGCCCTCACACTCCCTATCACTGTGATGCAATTACAACTTACAACACACAGGGAGGGCCTTTCGTCTTGCCACCTCACTCCATCTTTGTCTCCTTCTAATGGAATAAACGGGTCTTTTTCCGAGTGGCAGGCAGTGACTAGTGGTGTACCGCAGGGATCGGTCCTTGGGCCCCAGCTATTCACAATATATATTAATGATCTAGACAAGGGAACTAGATGTAATATCTCCAAGTTTGCAGACGACACAAAGCTGGGTGGGCATGTGTGCTGTGAGGAGGATGCCGAGAAGATTCAGGATGATTTGGACAGGTTGGGTGATTGGGCAGCAGCATGGCAGATGCAATATAACGTGGATAAATGTGAGGTTATCCACTCTGGTGTCAAAAACAGGATGGCAGATTATTATCTGACTGGCAATAGATTGGGAGAAGGGGAAGTGCAACGAGACCTGGGTGTCCTTGTGCACCAGTCGCTGAAGGTAAGCATGCAGGTGCAGCAGATGGTTAAGAAGGCAAATGGTATGTTGGCCTTCATAGCGAGAGGGTTTGAGTACAGGAACAAGGTGATATACCTATCAATTCATCCAATGAAAAGCGACGAGTTAAGACAGTAACTATAGGTTTTTATTGGCTAAATAACAGAGCCCACCCTCGTGGGTGATCGGATCCAACAAGGAGGAATACCAGCCAGTCGACCACCTTTATACCTGGGCAAGTAGGTGGAGCCATGGGCGGAGTCAGCAGTGGTCAGCCCAGGTATAACAGCGTGACAAGAGGCGACTTCGTGTAGTGATACAACAGTGTAAACAGTGATAACCATAGTGTAACGATATAACAGTGATAACCATAGTGTAACGATAAAAGTGGTTTATCACATTCACCACTTGTTTAGATTTGAGTCCAGCGGGGTGAAGTGTACTACCAGTTCGGGTATGTCAGCCTGTCCGGAGGCCTCGTGAGCCTTTCTGATCGTCGCAGCAGCAGCGGCGGTGATGCAGTATCCGATGTTAATGCTGGTGTCTGCGTGGTCGGCGAAGGCTCGTGGGGTTCTGGCATGCCGTCTACCTGGGCTGGATTTGGGGGGGTGGTGGGGGGTAACGGTGGTGTCTCAGGGATGCCCGAGGGTGCGAGGTCTCGTAAGGAGACTGTGTCCTCCCGCCCGTCTGGGTATGCCACATAGGCGTACTGGGGGTTGGCGTGCAGGAGGTCCACCCTCTCGACCAGGGGGTCCGTTTTATGGGCCCTCGCGTGCTTTCGCAGCAAGACGGGCCCCGGAGAGGTCAGCCAAGTTGGTAGCGTGGTTCCCGTAGTCGACTTCCTGGGGAAAACAAACATTCGTTCATGGGGGGTGGCGTTAATGGCAGTGCAAAGCAGTGACCGGATGGAATGCAGCGCTGCCGGGAGGACTTCCTGACAGCGAGAGGTTGGGAGGCCCTTGGACTTTAAGGCTAAGAGAACGGCCTTCCAGACAGTCGCGTTCTCTCTTTCCACCTGGCCGTTCCCTCGGGGGTTGTAGCTGGTTGTCCTGCTTGCAGCAATACCTCTCGCTAGTAGGAACTGGCGAAGTTCCTCGCTCATGAAGGAGGAGCCCCGGTCGCTATGTATATAGTTCGGGAACCCGAACACGGCGAAGAGGTCATTCAGGCATTTGATGACCGTGGTATTGGTCATGTCTGGGCAGGGGAAGGCAAAGGGGAAACAGGAGTACTCGTCAATGATGTTGAGGAAGTACACATTATGGTCAGAGGACGGGAGGGGCCCCTTAAAATCGATGCTCAAGCGCTCGAAGGGGCGGGTGGCCTTGATCAGGCTTGCTCTGTCCGGCCTAAAGATATGCGGTTTGCATTCGGCACAGGTTTGGCAGTTCCTGGTCATGGTCCTGACCTCCTCGATGGGGTAGGGCAGGTTGCGGGCCTTAATGAAGTGGTAAAGTCTGGTGACTCCGGGGTGGCAGAGGTCGTTGTGGAGGGTCTGCAGTCTATCAATTTGCGCGTTGGCGCATGTACTTCGTGACAGAGCATCTGGGGGTTCGTTCAGTTTACCAGGCCGGTACAAGATCTCATAATCATAGGTGGAGAGCTCGATTCTCCACCTCAAGATCTTGTCGTTCTTGATTTTGCCCCTCAGCTTGTTATTAAACATAAAAGCGACCGAACGCTGGTCGGTGAGGAGGGTAAATCGTTTGCCTGCCAGGTAATGCCTCCAGCGTCGTACAGCCTCCACGATCGCCTGGGCCTCCTTCTCGACCGAGGAGTGTCGGATCTCAGGGCCCTGGAGGGTCCTTGAGAAGAAGGCCACCGGTCTCCCCTCCTGGTTAAGGGTTGCGGCTAGGGCGAAGTCGGATGCATCGCTCTCCACTTGGAAAGGGATAGACTCATCCACCGCGTGCATTGTGGCCTTAGCAATGTGGGAGAAGGCTGCGCACGCTTCTGCCATCAGGGGGAAGGAGGCGGACTTCATGAGGGGTCTGGCTTTGTCCGCATAATTCGGCACCCATTGGGCATAGTAGGCGAAGAGCCCCAGGGTTCTCTTCAGCGCCTTTGGGCAGTGGGGGAGGGGAAGCTCCATGAGGGGGCGCATTCTTTCGGGGTCGGGGCCGATGACTCCGTTCTCTACTACGCAGCCGAGGATGGCAAGGCGCGAGGTGTTAAACACACATTTCTCCTTATTGTAGGTGAGGTTCAGCCATTGGGCCGTACGGAGGAATCTCTCCAGATTAACATCATGGTCCTGCCGGTCGCGGCCGCAGATGGTGACGTTATCTAGATAGGGGAACGTGGCGTGCAGCCCGTTCTGGTCAACCATCCGGTCCATCTCCCTTTGGAAGACCGAAACCCCGTTGGTGACGCCGAAGGGAACCCTAAGGAAGTGGTAGAGGCGGCCATTCGCCTCGAAGGCGGTATACTGGCGGTCCTCAGGGCGGATAGGGAGTTGGCGGTAGGCCGACTTAAGGTCGATGGTAGAGAATACTCGGTACTGTGCAATCTGATTGACCATATCAGATATGCGGGGAAGGGGGTATGCGTCCAGCTGGGTGTACCGGTTTATGGTTTGGCTGTAGTCGATGACTAGGCGGTTTTTATCGCCGGTCTTAACGACTACGACCTGGGCACGCCAGGGGCTGTTGCTCCTCTCGATGATGCCCTCTTTCAGGAGACGCTGCACCTCAGAGCTAATAAAAGCTCTGTCCCCGGCGCTGTACAGCCTGCTCTTGGTAGCGACGGGTTTACAGTCGCGGGTGAGTTTGGCGAACAGGGAGGGGGGCGGAACCCTGAGGGTGGATAGGCCGCATGTGGTACGCGGTGGGCGGTTTAAAGGCTGTTGGTTGTCGACTGTGAGTGGGGGGAGGGGTCCACCGTATGCCAAAGTGACACTTTGAAGGTGGGATTGGAAATCCAGTCCTAGTAGGACGGCAGCGCAGAGTTGGGGCAGGACGAGAAGTTTAAAATTTTTATACTCCGTGCCCCTAACCGACAGGGTCACAACACAGTATCCGCTGATGTCTGTTGAATGGGACCTCGACGCCATCGAGATCCGGTTGCGCGTTGGCTGGACAGTGAGGGAGTAGTGGCTCACCGTGTCTGGGTGGATGAAACTCTCCGTGCTTCCGCTGTCGAACAGGCAGGTCGTGGCGTGGCCGTTTACTTTGATGTCCATCATGGACTTGGACAGGTGATGCGGGCGAGCTTGGTCCAGTGTGACGGAGGCTAGTGTATGGCTGAGCGAGCTGCTGTAGTCTGTGGGTGAGGCTGTGGTCGGGTCTGGAGACAAGGTGGCGGTCGAGTGTGGTGAACAAATTGGCGGTGCCCACGACGTTGCATAAAATGGCGGAGAAGATGGCCGCCCCCACAACTCACATGAGGCACTGCCGGTGTCGGTGGCCTTGATCAAAGATGGCCGCCCCCACGGCTCACACGAGGGGATACTGGCATCTGTGGCCTTGATGAAAGATGGCCGCCCCCACAACTCGCATGAGGCACTGCTGGCGTCTGTGGCTTTCCCCCTGCAGGCCTTCGCGAAGTGGCCTTTCTTGTGGCAGTCGGAGCAGGTCGCGTTTCTTGCAGGGCAGCGCGCCCTCGGGTGTTTCGCCTGGCCACAGAAAAAGCAGCCGGCGGCCCGATCGCGGGGCTCCGATGTCGCAGCCGGTACCGGGGGTGGCGGTCCCGATCGGGTCCGGGACGCCGACGCTGAGGTAGGTCCCAGAGGCGGCGGTGCGAGGGGTATTGCGGTCGGGGTCGGGCCCGAGTCCCAGGGTCGCGCAGCACAGTACCTGGAATACGCCTCGAGGTCCCGATGGGCCACTTCCAGAGAGCGAGCGAGGGCTGCAGCTGTGTTCAGGTCGAGGTCCTTTGATTCTAGCAGTCTTTGCCGTGAGTAGTCGGACCAAAGGCCTTTCATGAAGGCATCGCGGATATTCTCTTCAGTATTTTCTGCAGCCGTTACAGCTTTAAAGTCACAGTCCCTGCCGAGTGTTTGTAGCGCCCGTAAAAATTCATCTACAGACTCTCCTGGCTGTTGCGGGCGGGATCTTAGGAGATGCCTGGCATACATAGAATTTACTGGGCTCCGGTACTGCTCTTTCAGCAGGTTGAGGGCGGCCTCGTATGTAGTAAGGTCCTGGATGAGTGCAAATACTTTAGGGCTCATTTGGGCGGTCAGAACTCTTAGTTTGGATCTCTGAGGCATGCCGGATTCTCCCAGGCAGGATTCAAAACAGCTCAGCCAGTGTTTGAAGTCGAGGGCTGAGTTTGCTGCCTGTCGATTTAGATCCAGGTACGGCGGTCGGAGGGCTCGCAGCCAGGCCGGCTGCTGTGGCTGTTGTAGCTGGGCGTCTGACTGGTCGTTTGGCTGCTCCGTTAAAGACATTTCAAAATTTAGCCAATAAAATTGATATACCTATCAATTCATCCAACGAAAAGCGACGAGTTAAGACAGTAACTATAGGTTTTTATTGGCTAAATAACAGAGCCCACCCTCGTGGGTGATCGGATCCAACAAGGAGGAATACCAGCCAGTCGACCACCTTTATACCTGGGCAAGTAGGTGGAGCCATGGGCGGAGTCAGCAGTGGTCAGCCCAGGTATAACAGCGTGACAAGAGGCGACCTCGTGTAGTGATACAACAGTGTAAACAGTGATAACCATAGTGTAACGATATAACAGTGATAACCATAGTGTAACGATAAAAGTGGTTTACCACACAAGGATGCCTTGCTGCAGTTGTACAGGGCCTTGGTGAGACCACATCTTGAGTATTGTGTGCAGTTTTGGTCGCCTTATCTGAGGAAGGATGTTCTTGCCATGGAGGGAGTTCAGCGAAGATTCACCAGGCTGATACCTGGGATGGCAGGAATGACGTATGAGGAGAGATTGGGTCGATTGAGCTTATACTTGCTGGCGTTTAGAAGAATGAGAGGGGATCTCATTGAAACTTATAAAATTCTGACAAGACTGGACAGACTAGATGCAGGAAGGATGTTCCCGATGGTCGGGGAGTCCAGAACCAGGGGTCACAGTCTAAGGATAAGGGGTAAGCCATTTAGGACAGAAATGAGGAGGAATTTCTTCACCCAGAGAGTGGTGAACCTGTGGAATTCTCTACCACAGAAAGCAGCAGAGGCCAATTCATTAAATATATTAAAGAAGGAGTTGGATATATTTCTTAAGGCTAAAGGGATCAAGGGATATGGGGAGAAAGCAGGGACAGGGTACTGAATTTGGCTGATCAGCCATGATCGCATTGAATGGTGGAGCAGGCTCGAGGGGCCGAATGGCCTACTCCTGCTCCTATCTTCTATGTTTCTATGTAAGCATCTATGCTATGGATTCTCTACACTCACTCCTTCATTCTCACTCAAACTTCACTTGTCTCCCTTGTTAAATCTCAAGAGTTTAATAACCTTACTTGTATAACAATTAAAAGAGTATGCAGGAGACAAGAGTTCAGTTAACAGCCATCTTTCCAGACAATCTTCTCCACCTTATGCACTCTATTTCCCATAGTGCATTGCACTTCACAACTACGGTAAGCTATGTGGGACAATTCAAATACACATTCAAATACACAACATCTCCTCCCCTCTTACATTAGATGTCCCAATAGAACCACAAAATTTAAAAACACAATAATAATTCAAAATTTTAAAAACACAATAATAACACAATAAAACACAGATAAAGGTTAAGCCTCTGAACTATAAGTTCAAACGTATAGGGGGCCGCCGCTCTCTGGTAGGATACCGGCGGTCAACCTGGCTCTCCAGTTCATTGTCTCTCACAGGTGACGTCAACACAGGTGTAGGCGGCTGAGTTGCCTGTATACAGGTCTCCCTTGCTGATGAGATAGGGGCTGAAGCGGCAGCTTCCTCAGAAGGTGAGCCTCTCGGTGTAGAAGGCGGATGACCCACAGCGTCACCCAATGGCAGATAAGCTGCTGTTGGTGGTTCAGTGGGTGTTGCTGCACTTCGTAGAAGCTGATCGGTGTGTCTCTTCCAGACAATGTCCCCGGGTGTCTGCACAGTGTAGGATACTGGACCAGTCTGTGCAATGACAGTAGCAGGAACCCACTTAGGTCCACCACTGTAGTTCCGTGCCAACACATATTCACCTGGACTGAAGACTCTGTCTTTGGAGCATTGTTCACGTCGCTTGATCTGCTTGTCCTGCTGATACTGTACCATGTCTTTCACCTTTGGCGGTTTCAGCAGGTCAAAGTTGGTTCGTAGCTCTCTTTTGAGCATTAGAGTGGCAGGTGATGCTTTTGTGGTCGCATGTGGTGTGTTCCTGTAACTCAACAGGAAACTATTCAGGCGCTGATGAAGCATTCCCTGGCCTTGCAATGCCTTTAGAGATTGTTTCATGGTCTGAACAAACCTCTCAGCTAGACCATTGGTCGCAGGGTGGTATGGTGCAGCCCTGATATGTTGTACGCCATTCACCTGCAGGAATGTAGCCATTTCTTTTGACACCCACTGTGGACCGTTGTCTGAGACAAGTTGCATCGGAGATCCAAATCGGCTGAATACCTCACCTAACTTCTCGATGGTCTTCTCAGCAGTGGTGGACCTCATTCTAACAACCTCTGGCCACTTACTGTGTGCGTCAACAGCCACCAGGAACATTCTCTCCTCGAATGGACCTGCAAAGTCTACATGAATGCAGTGCCATGCTTCCTCCGGAAAGTCCCAGGGGTGAAGAGGTGCAAACTGTGGCACATTATGAACTCTCTGACATGAGGAACAGATTTTAGCTTTGTCCTCAATCTGTCCATCCATACCCGGCCACCAGAAATAGCTCCTGGCTATTTCTTTCATACGAACCATTCCGCAGTGTCCGGAGTGTAATTGCTGTAACACTGGTTTCCGTAGCGATGGTGGAATAACCACTCTCTTCCCCCACAGCAAACATCCAGACTGCAGCAACAGTTCGTTTCTCCTTAAGAGATATGGGGCTAGATTTTCAGTTGCTTGCGCCAGCAGTTAGCGCCTTAAGAGAAGTGATTTCCGGGCGCTATGCGTGTAGCGCCCGGGCGCAGCGCAGTTTGCGCCCCGCCCCAAATTAAGTTGCCCGTTAGCGCCGGCGCAAAGTTTAGCGCCCGCCCGGATGCGCGCGCAGAAAATGACGTCACATCCTCGTGCAACGCCCTTTGGCCGCCCCGATTGCAAACTTCAGTCGGACCGCCCCATTGTGCGGCGGGCGGCCGGAGCGTTTGGAAAAAGGAACGCAACACAACCAGCGCGGGCCCCGGGGGGCGCTAATTAAAGGGAACGTCCTCTCCAGTATAAAGGCCATCCATTATTTCAGAAAACAGTCTTGTGCAACGCATTTCTGGAGACACAACAAGGAGGATAGCTAACTGGTTTCAAGCAGCAAGAGCCAGGTATTTTTGGACTCAGGCAACAGCGCTGCAAGTGGCCATTTGGAAATTAGAGTGTTTGCCAGGATTTGATGGGGGTTGCATGGGGTGCCAACGCGGAGCTGCAGCTCCATGTCCGTAGGGCTCGCAGACGTATTGTGAGAGGGGCAGCCCTGGCTAGAGGCAGAGGGGGCTACAGGCGTCGGCCACGTAGGCCTTACCCAGTCAGGCTATACCGCCAGCAGCGCTCCTACCTAAACATGAGTGCCGCGCGATGTGTTAAAAGGCTCCGATTCCGGAAGGGGGTGATTGCAGAGATCTGCCACCTGCTTCGCCGAGATCTGCGGCCAAAGCTCAGGTGCAGGACGTCTCTGTCGGTGGAAGTGAAGGTGACAGTGGCATTGAACTTCTATGCCACCGGCTCCTTCCAATACGCTGCTGGGGACATAGCAAACATCTCCCAGTACGGCGCGCATCGCTGCATCCGCCAGGTGACCGAAGCACTGTTCAGAAGGAGAAGCCAATTCATCTCCTTCCCCATGGCCCTGGAGAGCCAGCATCAGCGCGCATTGGGATTTTCCAGACTCGGGGAATTCCCCTTGGTGCAGGGCGCCATTGACTGTACGCATGTGGCTTTGCGGGCCCCTCTGGAGCATGGCGAGCAGTATCGCAACAGGAAGGGCTACCATTCTCTGAATGTGCAGCTGGTCTGTGACCACAAGCAGCGCATCATGGCAGTCAATGCCAGCTTCCCAGGCAGCAGCCACGATGCCTTTATCCTGCGGCAGAGTACTGTGCATGACATGTTCCAGGCACAGCCTCCCCCAAGAGGATGGCTACTCGGGGACAAAGGCTATCCTTTGTGCACCTGGCTCATGACCCCGCTCCGCGCGCCCAGGACCGCTGCTGAAGAGGCCTACAACGAGAGCCATCAAACCACCCGCAACATCATCGAGCTAACTATTGGGGTCCTCAAGCAGCGGTTCCGCTGCCTTGATCGCTCCGGAGGAGCTCTCCAGTATTCGCCGGACCGGGTCTCCCAATTTGTGGTGGTTTGCTGCATGCTACACAACCTGGCTATCCGCAGGACTCAGGCACTGCCACCTGACGTTGGACCAGCACCTCAGGAGGAGGAGCAGGAGGAGCATGAGGAGGAGGAGGAGGAGGAGGAGGAGGAGCAGGAGTACGTTCCCAGGAGGGAGCGACCAGGGCCAAGGGCCGCACGACGCCACCTTATTACACGGTACTTCTAAGCCCCCTGTCAGGGAATGGCCAGGGGCCATGAGGGAAGATGAATGCAGCCGCTCCGCAAGCCCTCAGCCGGCGAAGCCAACAAACACTAAGAAGAACAACCATGGAGACTGCATGAATAAAGATAATTTTTTATTAAACAAAAATGAAAAGCCCTTCCCACATGAATCCCCAAAAACAATAAACGGGCCCCACAAAAAGCCCAACAAACGACTCACTCCCACAAACTGGGGAGGAGCCACTCCACCTTTATTGAAACCGGGCCTCAACGTCGGCCTAACGCAAAAAAAAAGCCCTCCAAAAGCACAACCATGGGCAAAATAAAGATGGCCACCGCCATATTAAAGGAAAGCTGGCCACACCCTCTACTGAGTGGCCCGCGAGGGCGAGACCTTGGCCAGCATTTTGCCTCCCCTGCCCTGCCTGCTGCTCCTTCGCAAGCTCTGCCCAGTGGCTGCTGCGAGGCTGGGGGAAGGCGCCTGAGGCTCAGATGCCCTTCCGCCAGATGCCACTGGGGGGCGGCCTACACGGCGTTTGGGCCTCGAGGGGCCGTCTCCTGAGTGGCGCGCCTGAGCCTGGCCACCATCAGCTGCAGCCGCTTGCCCTTGACGCCCCAGAGGGGGAATGGCGGCGACGGATGGTGCAATGTGGGCCAGCTGGCGTCTGGGATGCGCTGGCTGGTGCTGTGGCGCGGTGGCACTCGGCCGGGCCCGCACTGCAGGATCCGCAGCAATCAGCCGACGGCCGGCTTGCTGGGATGGTCCAGCGCGGCGCCTGCCCTGGCGATGCCTGCCTGAGACAGCGCGTGTGGCAGCAGTGAGTGGCCCTCTGGTCCTGGTGTGCGCGCGCATCACATCCGCCAGGGTCTTGACGGCATCAGTTAGCATGCGGCCAGTCGCGGCAGTTGCTGCCCCGAACTCGCGCACACTGGTCGCCAGCGACTCGATGGCCTCAGGCATGCGCCCCACCACGCTCATGAGCTCCGTGTGGCGCCGGTCCGAGTCGTCGGCCATCTGATCGAGCTTCCGCACCTCCTCCGAAGTGAAGGTGTCCGGACTGGAGTCGCGACTCTCCCGCTGGGGAGGAGGGGGCCGAACTAGGGGACCCTTGCCGCGTTGGTGACGGCGAGTTTGCCGAGCAGCAGCACTCCCCTCTGATCCTTCCCCCCTTTGGGGGGAAGGCCGCGGGCCACGCGCACGGCTGCTGGGTGGCTGGACGCCACTGGTCCCAGAAGCTGCATTGCCCTGCGACAGTTCCTCCAGGCACTCGTCCAGTGAGGAGGTGTCGAGCATTTCCTCCTCTCCTGCGGGACGTGACTGTTCCCCCGAAGGTCCGGCTTGCTCCTCCTCCTCCTCCTGGTTGGAGGTGCTGTCACTGGCAGCCTCAGGGTCCTGGTCGTCACCAGCTGAAAGCAGGAATGCACAAGAGTAGCTTCAGAGTGAGGAGACGGCGTCAGCGAGGGAGTTAGGACTGGTGGGATTCAGCGCATTGGTGGGACAGTGGCAAAGGAGGTAGCTCGGATGGGCCAGTGCGACGCGAGAGGGCCAAAAGGCGAGGTCCTTACCATTGCCGGGCAGTGGAGGGTCGGATACACCGCACGCTGTGGGGACAATCACACGTGCTCCCATGAGCACACACACGCGCTCCTCCAGCCGAGTGAGCTCCTGCAGCTTGGCGCGGCCACCCCTGGCACGGGCCTGGCGATTAAACGCTACTTTAGCCTGCAAGAGAAAGGACGGGCTGTAAGGGCGCAGTGAAGCCCTGATGTAGTGTGCACTGCCTCCCATGGTGGAATAGCTTGGCCAGAGTGAAGCCCTGATGTAGTGTGCACTGCCTCCCATGGTGGAATAGCTTGGACAGAGTGAAGCCCTGATGTAGTGTGCACTGCCTCCCATGGTGGAATAGCTTGGACAGAGTGAAGCCCTGATGTAGTGTGCACTGCCTCCCATGGTGGAATAGCTTGGCCAAAGTGTAGAGTGCCGAATGGCCATTTGATGCTCATGACTGTCCCAATGCTGCTGGCTGAGGGCTGGCCAAAAGGACTTTCAGGTCCCTTTGCCCATCATGTCAGGTGTACATGCAAGAATGAGGAGGAGACTGGAAAGGCTACTCACCCTCACAATCCTGGTCAGATCGTTGTACTTCTTACGGCATTGTGTGTGGGTCCTGGGGGCCTCGCCGGTGAATGTCACCCTCTGGGCGATCTGCTTCCAGGCTTTGGTGTAGTCGTGGTGGGTTGGATTCCTCCCACTGTCTGGAAACAAGATCTTGCGCCTCACCTCCAGAGCTGTGAGCATGATGTCCAGATCACCCTCTGAGAAGCGCAGGGCACGCTGACGGGCCTTCTCTGGCGTTGCCATGACTCCCTGGGGCTGAGCAGTAGTGTTGAGGCCTCTTTGCAAGGCTGCAGTGTGCAGGGCGTGGCAGCAGACTAATTCGTCCCTTCCCCCTTTAAGAGCTGGTCGGCACCACGGGGTCTGCTGTCAGTGCAAAAATGACCGCACCCGTGCTGCGCCCCGCCTGGGCGCTATCCCTCTGGACCGCCGGCTTAGCGCCTAAAGAGAGTAGTGGAACGCCTCTTTTAGCGCTCCACCAACCTCTTAGGGCGAAGCCACTGAATTCCCGGCAACGGGGCGCTACTTTGGGGCGGGCGCTAACTTCGGGCGGGCGCTAAAGCTAGCGCCCCAAAACTGCCTAAACTGAAAATCTAGCCCATGGTTTCATGTTTGAGTCATCGCTGTCAAGCTTGCCCCTGACAATAATGTCCAGCACTGCAGACAACACTGGGTCATTTCTGGCGTTTCGTCGGACCTGTGTCGAAGTAACAGGCGCGTTCTCCACCTGCCTAAAATAGCAGATGTCCATGCTACATGTCATAGGCTTGGTGACAGGCAGCGGCAACCTGGAAAGACCATCGGCGTTGCCGTGCAGGTCAGACTTATGATATCTAGGGCTAGATTTTCAGTTGCTTGCGCCAGCAGTTAGCGCCTTAAGAGAAGTGATTTTCGGGTGCTATTCGTGTAGCGCCCGGGCGCAGCGCAGTTTGCGCCCCGCCCCAAATTAAGTTGCCCATTAGCGCCGGCGCAAAGTTTAGCGGCCGCCCGGATGCGCGTGCAGAAAATGATGTCACATCCTCGTGCAACGCCCTTTGGCCGCCCCGAATCCAAACTTCAGTCGGACCGCCCCATTCTGCGGCTGGCGTCCAGAGCGTTTGTAAAATGGAACGCAACACACCCTGGGGAGCGCAAATTAAAGGGCACTCCTCCTGCACTATAAACGGCAGTCTGCATGTGTTGTGTGGAAGGATCCAGTGTGTTGTTGTGAACGGTGTATTTATGTTTCCGGCCACCACCACCACCACCACCACCTCCTCCTCCTCCTCCTCCTCCTCCTCCTCCTCCTCCTCCTCCTCCGAAAAAAACACATGCACCCTTCCCCTTTAAGAGCTCACTGGCACCAGAGTGTCTGCCGTGCGCTGCGCCCGAGCTCGGGCGCTGCGCTCTGCACCGCCGGCTTAGCGCCTAAAGATAGTAGTGGAACGCCTCTTTTAGCGCTCCACCAACCTCTTAGGGCGAAGCCACTGAATTTCCGGCAACGGGGCGCTACTTTGGGGCGGGCGCTAACTTCGGGCGGGCGCTAAGGTTAGCGCCCCAAAACTGTCTATACTGAAAATCTAGCCCCTAATGTCAAATGTGTGTGCAGACAACAGCAGCGCCCACCTATGCATTCTGCTCGCAGCAAGTGACGGAATCCGTATATGTGGCCCGAAGATGGTCGTGAGAGGGCGGTGATCTGTTAGTAGGGTGAATTGTCTCCCGTACAAATATTGGTGAAACTTGCGAATGCCAAAAACGATGCTCAGTGCTTCTCGTTCTATTTGGGCGTAGTTCGTTTCAGCTCTGTTCAAAGTCCTAGATGTGAATGCTATCGGCTTCTCTTCTCCGTTTGGCATGATATGAGAAACGACCGCTCCCACACCATATGATGATGCATCGCAAGCTAACTGTATTGGTAATGAAGGGTTAAAATGCGTCAAAGCCTCTGACTTCAGGAGTGTGTCCTTTGCTGTCATGAATGCCTCCTGGCACTTGTTAGTCCATTCCCACTTCTTGTCTTTACATAGCAACCAATGCAGCGGCCTCAGCATCGAGGCTAGGTTCGGTATGAACCATCCATAGTAGTTCAGTAACTCTAAAAAAGAACACAGCTGGCTGATATTTTCAGGTGCTGGGGCATCCACGATTGCCTTGGTCTTGGACGGTGCCTTGTGAAGGCCTGTGGCATCGATCACTTGACCAAGGTACTCAACTGATGCCTGAAAAAAATCGCATTTATCCCTGCGAACTCTGAGTCCGTAATCCCTCAGTCTCTGTAGCGTTGCGTCCAAGTTACGCAGATGGTCTTGGTCATCACACCCAGTAACTACGATATCATCTAAGTAGCACTGGACTACAGGCAATCCACTAAGGATCTGGTCCGTAGCATGTTGGAAAAGCGCTGGAGCTGATGTAATTCCGAAAGGAAGTCGACGATACCTAAATAGGCCCTTGTGCGTCACAATAGTCAGCATTTCTCGTGACTGTTCATCCACATGCATTTGCAGGTAGGCTTGACAGAGGTCGATTGTGCTAAACTTCTGGCCCCCAGCAAGTCCCGCAAACAAATCATCAATATGGGAAAGTGGATATTGCTCCACTGACAATACAGGGTTAACAGTTACTTTAAAATCGCCACATATCCTAACTCCACCCCCTTTCTTGAGCACTGGTACGATGGGCGTTGCCCATTCACTCACGCTGACTGGTTCTAGTACTCCGCTTTCAACTAGGGCTTCTAAGTCACCCTCGACTTTTGGTCTGATGGCATAAGGTACAGGTCGTGCCTTCATGAACTTGGGTTTGCTATCCTGCTTAATACGAAGCTTCACAGTAATATCTTTCATGCTACCCAGTTCTCCATTAAAGACTTCTGCATGTTTCTTTAAGATGGCGGGTAAGCCTGGATCATTGTGTGACATCATGTAGACTGATAACCAGTCTAATTTTATTCTCTCCACCCACGAACGTCCCAGCAGGGAGGCGTAGTCTCCTTTAACTACGTAGAGTGGTAACTTCCTAGTTTGTCCATTCAACTGAACTGTGACCCCAGTGATACCTCTCATGGTTACTCTTTCACCGGTATATGTCTTCAACGCTATGTTAGCTGGCTGAAGTGGAAGGTGCTTTAATGTCTTTTTGTAGGCTGTCTCTGATATAAGAGATACTGCTGCCCCGGTATCGATCTGCATTCGCACAGGCTGCCCCTCTAGCAAGGGTGAGACCCAGTAGCCATGCGAATCCCCAGCTACAGTCAGCACGTTCAGTAATAGTTCCCCCTCTGAAGTGTCACTTGCCTCTGTTTTGTCCTGTTCTACAGAGCGGACATGCTTCTTTGTCTTTTGTCTGAATGTTTTTTTTCTTCCTTCCGTCTTTGACGTTTTCTCTGTGTCCTTTTTATTTCTGCATGTGCGCTGAATATGTCCCTTTTTACCACAGCTGTGGCAATCCATGTCCACACACCAGCATGCAGACGCAAGGTGCCCCATTTTGCCACAACGGAAGCATGGCCCTTGGCTCTCTGTTCTTACTTTGTGCACTTTTTCTGTTGCACCCAACTGTTGAGCTTCCTTAGCTGCCAATTCCATGGAAATACTGATTTCAATGGCCTTTTGTAGAGTCAGATTACTCTCTGTTAATAGTCTCTTCTGTATGGCTTCAGTTCTCATACCACACACTAGCCTGTCTCTTATAGTATCATTTAGCACGTCATTAAACTCACAGTGCTCTGATAGTCTTTTTAGTGCAGCTACAAACATGGTCACTGTTTCTCCTTCTTCCTGGTTACGCCTGTGGAACCTAAACCTCTCAGCTATGACTAGGGGTTTGGGTGAAAAATGCCCTTTTAGTATCTCCACAATTTCGTTATATTGTTTAGTCCCTGGTTTATCTGGATGCACTGAAGTACGCAAAAGATTGAAAGTCTTTGGTCCCATCACACTTAACAATGTAAGTACTACTTTGTTCCCTCCAATGTCATTTGCTTGTGTGAAGTATTCAAATCATTCTGTGTATGAGCTCCATTGTTCGACATTCTCATCAAACGGTCCAATGTTACCGATAATTCCAGCCATTTTCCTTCTCTCAGGCTCCTAATTATCATTCACTAAGGATCCTTCCAATGTTGAACTCAACTAAAATCACGATCAGTTAAGTGCTTCAATTCACAAATTGTTTCACAGTTGAATAAATGTCCTTCCCGATTTACTCACTGTTTTTCCTCCCCTTCCTCAAGTCGTTAGTACCTTATACGCCATCTCGTCTTCCCGCCATTTCAAGCTCCTTTATCCTCGAGCCAGCCTCACTTTAATTAACTGTCCAGGGCAAAAATAACAATTTTAAACACGTAAAACCCGACTATCTTCCGCACAGCAGAGCCACGTAAGTTCAGACGTCCTCGTCGCCACTTCTGTTAAATCTCAAAATACACAACATCCCTCATTGCAGGAAAAGAGAGCTCACAATAAGAGGGAAAGAGCGAGGACAGGAGGAGCACCACCCTCAGTAGCCCAGCTCACCACCTGGGAGGAGGCGGCCCTGGAGATCATGGGAGTGGAGGAAGATTCCCAAGTGTGGGATGGACAGACGGGCGCATCGCAGCAAGCTGGTGACAGAATAGTTTTCCATCTCTCTCAATGACATTGCATGAGTTGCTGATAATGATTCTGAAGCTCTAACAGATGGACTTATGATCATCTGCAATATGCAACGTGCATGTAACCTTGGCCTCACATCTCTGACTCTTTCCTTTACTCCCCACAGGACCATCGCAAGCACCTGTCCCCACTATCCAGGAGGAAGAGCATGAGATTCAAGACTCCTCAGAGGAAGCTGCAACCTCTGAGGGCGCAGCATCAGCAGAATTCACCGCACCCAGCACCAGCACAGACATTCACACCTCGGAGGGAACATCGCGAGATAGAGTAGTGTTGTCACTTGGTGTATCACAGCTCATAAGTGAGCATCAGCAGATTGTGGAGACAGGGACTGCAGTGGAGAGTCCTAGTCAGAGGGCGCAGGACCTTGCCAGCTCAGCTCAGCTGCATGTCGACCCTCTGCCTCTGGGTCCATCCATAAGATCAGCGGGGCTGGAACTCCTGGAACAGATGCAGGAGTCTCTGGCAGGTTTTGTCTCCAGAGTCGCTGCGAGTGTGGAGCAAATGGAGGATCCCATTGCGAACATGAGCAGAGCCTTTGTGGAGTCATTGGCGCATGAACGCATCACCATGGAAAGGATGGCAACCACCATGGAGGTGTTAAGTCGCTAAAGTGCAGAAAACATGGTGAGTGTTCTGAATAAAATGACATCTCTGGAGGAGCGATGGTCATCTATTGAACAGAGAAACCAGATCTTCATGGAAATCCTTCTGAGTAGGACTGCCAGTGCAGATATGGGTCCCCATGGCCCCCCTGATGTGCAGCAAGGTGCTCTCAAGCCACTTGCAAGCACTGAGGGGAACCTGACCCACGAGAGGGAAGTTGGTGGCAGACATCAAGGAAGTGGGGGCTGCTCTCTGAGTGCTCACACTTCCATGCCACCGCAGAGCCCTCGGTCGGAGCCCTACCAGAGTCCACACCCAACTGAGATTGGCGTCTCAACCCATGCACAATTGCAGGAGCAGCAGACTGTTGGCGAGCCCTCACAGGTTCGCAACCCCAGAGGATGCCCGCCAAAGGTGTTGAGACAGGAGCAGCAAGAAAATGAGCATAGGGCCTCCACATCTGCTGAAGCCACAGGGGAAGCACCACGTAGGAGCACGTGTAAGAGAAAGATACTGCACAAATAGTCACAAGGGTAGTCACTAGGGTGAAATTTGATGTTTTATGTTAAAAAGCCATCAGCTGATGACTGTAAATAAAAAATCTGATGGCTACTGCTGTAGTTGTGGCATGTGTCATTTCGCGAATGGGACTTCCACATTGTGGGCTTAGGATTACTTGCAATTGTCAGTATGGTGGTCAAATTGCTTGGAATCTGCTGGTTGGCCATTGTCGATGCTCAGGTAAGAAGCTGCGAGACAAAAATGCTTGATTGGCTAGGCTAAGTGTAGAATTCGCAAAATTGAACATTTTCCTATAAGGGTCTATTGGCAGAAAAGGCCTTAATTTTTAAAGACTGTTTTAAAAAGAAGCCCAGAAAAAGGGGCACACAAAATGGCCGCCAGACCCCCGTGACCAGCTTTTGGGACACTTTAAAATGGTTCCTGCAGTCCCCAGACAGCTTTTGTGGATTCAGCCCACAGTAGGTTCTGGAAGGCAGTTTCAGGGAAAACGAAACCAGACAGAGCCCCATACATACAGATTGGATGCAGATCCAATCAGATCGGCCTGTAAATAAAGGCCATCTAAATGTTTACCCAGACAAAGGGGAACAGATTCAAGTTCAAAGAGGGACATTAAAGACAACACAAGGTCATTCCAGACCAGAGATGGCAGTTACCGGCCATCCCGAAGATACTTTAAAAACAAAGACTACCCCGCTGTGCTACAAGCCCGCCAAAAGTTAAACAAAGACTAACCTTGATTTGGCGGGAGATAAGGGCCTCTATGGAAAAGTATAACTGGAGTCCCGGGGTAGCCATCGAGAGCTTTTTGCAGTTTTTAGCTTGGTAGCTTTTGAAGAGCCAGTCGTTTCGAGAGATTGCTCGGGGGTCCGAAGAAGGCCTTTTCGGACTCAGAAGAAGAAGACGAGACCCGGGGTAGTTATCGGGAGATCATCGACAAAAACCCCGGGCCGTTGACGAGACGAGAAGAAGAGGAGACGAAACGCCCTACAGAACGGGTGGCCAGCGTTGAATGCAGGAGCACTGAGAAAAATGAACTGCGGGTGAAATGATGGTCAGCGCGTCTTGTTGAAGAGAAGGAGCCATCAGCTTGAGCAGCCCACTGCTCCTACAGCCCAATGACCACGTGGAGACAGGACGCCTGAGAGGACCAAAACGCAGACTTCAAAACCTCTATGTTTCTAACTGGGACTGGTGAGCATGTTTCTGGCCCCTCATAATCTAATCTAGCTAGGTTTAGGGGGTGGGCATTTAGGGGATAATTAACAATGAGTTGTTGTCCCTCGATGTTCCGTGTGTTTCCCTATTTCATGATGAACCTTGTAAAGCATAATATGCCTGTAGATATGTTGGTTAGTATTGTATTATGATTTGTTTTTCCCTCCCATGTACCTTATTGGCTTACATTCAATTTTTCCTTTATGCAATAAAATTTCATTTTGTTTCATTAAACTTGGTCTATAGAGTATTCTCTGCATTGTAGTTCCTGCCTCAAAGTCCAGTGTATAGAACCTAAGGGGTGAGTGGGTCGAACCACTCGGTGAATTACTGTGCAAGAGAAAGAGGCCTCTAGAGAGAGAGAGAGACCTCGTCGATCGAAAACCCCTTACATAAGCAAATTTGGCCAAGCTGAGTGCGTTCCTTGCATCCTGGGCAGCAATGTTCTCACGTACTGCTGCCGCTGTTTGATGGGCCTCTGCAAGATGTTCATTTTCGCTCTCTTCCTCCTCCTTCTCCTCCTCCTCCTCCTCATCTGAGGAGGATATGTGACGAGCCACTTGGTCCTCAGGAATCTGCAAGCCACGACGCTGTGCCATGTTGTGAAGTGCACAGCAAACCACGACGATTCTGGAGACCATGACTGCTGAGTACTGCAGGGCTCCACCTGATCTATCCAGGCATCTGAAACGCAACTTCAGCAAACCGATGGTTTGCTCGATTATGGCTCTGGTGGACATGTGGCTGGAGTTGTAGCTCTCCTCAGCTTCATTGGATGGGCTCCTCAATGGCGTCATTAGCCAAGTCCTCAGGGGACAGCCCTTGTCTCCTAGTAGCCATCCATTAAGTTGGCCTGGTGGACTGAATAGCAGAGGCACACTAGACTGGCGCAGTATGAAGGAGTCATGGCAACTGCCAGGGTACTTGGCACAAACATGCAAAATTTCCTTCTTGTGGTCACACACCAGCTGAATGTTAAGGGAGTGGAAGCCCTTGCGGTTGACAAAAATACCTGGATTGCGATGGGGTGCCTTAAGGGCCACATGTGTGCAGTCAATGATGCCCTGCACCCTTGGAAAGCCTGCCAGATTAGCTAATGCAACCACATGCACTGTGACACTTGCTGGATCCTTGGTGAAATGGATGTGATTGTGCGCGATGGCAAAGAGGGCATCGGTTACCTGCATGGTGCAAGTGTGTGCAGCCGCCTGGGAGATGCCGCTGATGTCTGCTGCTGATCCCTGGAATGAGCCTGAGGCAAAAAATTTGAGTGCGGTGGTTGTAATGATCAATAACATGTCATTCTATAGTGGACACTAGGTGGAGCCGTAGAGCTGTGTAGAGCTGTATATAGCTGTATGTATAAGACTACACTACCCAGCTGTATAGATATTAAGACTACATTACCCATGAGGCACTAGGCTACCCACAAGGCAGCAGTCAAGATGGAAGCCTCTACAGATACAGTACCTCGTCCACATGTGCTCAATAAAGTAACTAGCAAAAGCTAGCTGTGTTCATAATAAGAATGTCTATTTATTAATGAGCATAAGATGGTACCAGGATGGTGAAGATCTGCTGAAAATTGTGAAAAGCGAAATGGAGAATTTGAAGCCACCAGAGCGTTTGAAACTCACAGGAAAAATTGATTACAATTGGCAGACTTTTCAACAACAATTCGAACTCTACACTGCAGCCATTGGATTCGGTACAAAGCCAGACACAAGGAAGATAGCGTTGCTGCTTACGGTTGCAGGCCCACAGGCGATAGAGGTATTTAATACATTTGTATTTAATCCAGAGAACAGAGAAAAATTAGAAGATGTGCTAAAAACATTTGATGCACATTGCTCTCCCAAAAAGAATGAGACCTATGAAAGATACATCTTCCGTTCTCGGACACAGCAACAAAATGAGACTTTTGATAGCTTTATAACTGATCTGAAACTGAAAGCACAGACATGTAATTTCTCTGAGCTCAAAGCATCCATGATTCATGACCAGATTGTGTTTGGTATTCATGATAAAAAAGTCAGGGAACGTCTGTTGAGAGAAACCAAACTAAATTTGGAAAATGCGGTGAAAATATGCCAAGCCAGCAAGCTAGCTCGAAAGCACGTGAAGACTTTCAGTGAAATCAATAATGATGCGATTGTAATGAGTGATAATGCTGCTGTCGGTACTGTGTCCTACAAGGGGAAGAAACATGGGCAGAACAGAAATGAAAAGCAATCGGAGGATGAAAATTTTAATTGTAAACGCTGTGGTTACAAACACCAGTTAAAACAATGCCCAGCGTTTGGAAAAATGTGCACAAAGTGTAATGGAAAGAATCACTTTGCCAAACAATGCTTTTCAAAAGTAAAAACTAAGAATGGACAACGAGTTAATGTAATTGAGGACACTGATTTAAATGAGACATATTTTGTACGAATGGTGTCATGTGACAATATCAAAAAGGATACAGAAAATGTGCAGCCCTCAGAAATGGACAATGCTGAACATAAAGTTAATGCAGTAAAAGAGGACAAATGGATGATCCCACTGCAGGTAAATGGAGCATTAGTTACCTTGAAACTAGACACTGGGACAAAAGCAAACTTAATCAGTATGAGTGACATTAACAATATGAAAGAAAAGCCCAAAATACAGAAAAAGTCAGTGCTACTGAAGGACTATAATGGACAGAAAATAGATACCTTCGGTGTATGCAGACTTAAAGTGACAGTCAAAGACAAAGTGCATCATCTCATGTTTTCTGTTGTGGCTGAAAGACTTGATTCTCTACTAGGTGACAAAGCTTGTGAGGACTTAGAACTGGTCAAGAGAGTCTACCGTATAAACTGTGCCATAAGCAGACCAGATGACTCGGTGGATTCTGTAGTGAATAATTTCCAGGATGTGTTCAAAGGATTTGGAGTTCTACCATTCACTTACAAGATCCAGCTAAAGCAGGATGCCCAGCCAGTGGTACATGCTCCACGAAGAGTTCCAGCACCCCTGCGTCACCGGCTCAAGAATGAACTGGACAGAATGACCACACTAGGAGTCATCAGGAAAGTCGAAGAGCCAACAGACTGGGTTAACTCCATGGTATGTGTAAAGAAAAAGAACAATGATCTAAGAATATGCATGGATCCAAAGGACTTAAATGCAAACATAAAACGTGAACACTACCAGATTCCCAAGCGAGAAGAAATCACCAGTGAAATGTCAGGTGCCAGATACTTTACAAAGCTCGATGCCTCACAAGGATTTTGGCAACTAAAACTCGATGAAGAGAGCACCAAATATTGTACCTTCAACACACCATTTGGCAGGTATTGTTTCCTCAGAATGCCTTTCGGGATAATATCTGCATCTGAAATCTTTCATAGAGCGATGGAACACATAATTGAAGGTCTGGAAGGAGTTCGGGTCTATGTTGATGACATCATCATCTGGGGTTCCACACTGAAAGAACACAATGAGAGACTGACTAAAGTGCTACAGAGCATCCACCGGAATGGACTGAAGCTCAACAAAGCCAAGTGTCAGTTTGGCGTCCAGGAAGTCACTTTCCTAGGAGACAATCTATCTGGTAAAGGAATAGAGCCAGATATGGAAAAGGTAAACGCCATACTCAAAATGCCCCGACCCACTGACAAAAAAGGAATGCTACGCATCATGGGGATGATAAACTTCTTTGGAAAGTTCATTCCTAACTTGTCAGCCAAGACAGCCTGTCTGCGAGACCTGCTACATAAAACAAATGAGTTCGCATGGACAGAAAGACATGAACAAGAGTGGATAAACCTCAAAACAGTGCTGACAACCACACCTGTACTCACCTTCTTTGACCCAACAAAAAGAATCAAAGTGTCAACGGATGCATCAAAAGATGGCTTAGGTGCGGTCTTGCTACAAGCAGAGGGTGAAGATTGGAAGCCTGTTGCCTATGCCTCCAAGTCTATGACTGATACTGAGTGTCGATACGCCCAGATTGAAAAGGAATGTCTAGGCTTGGTAGTTGGACTAGAAAAGTTTCAGGGCTACATATATGGACTTCCCACCTTCACAGTTGAGACAGACCACAGCCCTTTGGTTGCCATCATAAAAAAAAACCTGAATGCGATGTCTCCAAGGATTCAACGACTCATGATGAAGCTGCAAAGATATGACTTTGAACTGATCTACACACCAGGCAAATACATAGTGTTAGCAGATGCACTATCCCGAGCACCCACAATGAGTTATGTGAGCTCTACTGAAGAAGACGTGGATGTTCATGTGAGTATGGTCACTGCTGCGCTGCCCGTGTCAGACACAAAATCAAAGCAAATAGCAGAAGAAACAGTAAAAGATACAGTATTACAAACAGTAATAGAGAACATTCATCATGGTTGGCCAAAAGGTTCCTGTCCAAAATATTTTCACATAAGGTCAGAATTGAGTGTCGCAAGTGGACTATTACTAAAACAGAACAGAATAGTCATTCCACAGGCTCTACGTCAAGACATGCTCAAAAGGATTCATGAGGGACACCTCGGAATTGAAAAATGCAAAAGGAGGGCAAGAGACACTGTTTATTGGCCTGGCATAAATAAGGACATTGAGAACATGATAGGCAAATGTGAGACATGTCAGAAACACCAAAACAAACAAGCAAAGGAACCAATGATAGTAGCTGACATACCAGCAGCACCATGGCAAAAGGTTGGTATGGACCTTTTTCATTTAAATGGTAAAGCCTATCTAATAGTGATTGACTACTATTCTAACTATCCTGAGATGGCGCTGCTCTCAAGCACCACAGCAAGCAGTGTAATAATGCATGTGAAATCCATCTTCGCCAGACATGGAATTCCCAGGATTGCCATTAGCGACAATGGTCCGTGCTTCAACTGTAAGCAGTGGCAACAGTTTGCAGCACAGTATGACTTTCAGCACATCACATCCAGTCCTTTGTATGCTCAGTCAAATGGTACGGCAGAGAAAGGTGTTCAAGTTCTCAAGCAGCTGCTGAAGAAAGCGACAGAAAGCAAGTCTGATCCTTATCTCGCCCTGCTGAGCTACCGAGCCTCACCTTTAGACTTCACCTGCTGAACTACTAATGGGTCGCAAGTTGCGCACCACGCTACCCTGCTGTGCAAAAGAAAAGCAAAGTGAGGAACTGAGACAGAGACTTCAACTGTTAAAGCTGAAACAGAAATCATACTATGACAAGTCATCCAAAACTCTAAAACCATTGACAAGGGATGATGTTGTCAGGATTGAGGATCCAGATGCATGGAACAGGAAAGCTACAGTTCTTGAGGAAGTAGGACCAAGGTCATACACTGTTAGAACTGAGGAAGGACAGATTCTCAGGAGGAACCGCCGTTCCCTCCTAAAAACACAAGAGACTATTCAAGAGCAGATTGATGACAATGCCGCAACTGCATCTTGTCATTCACCGCCAGAACAATCTCATGAAGACACATCAGACTTATGCGTGTTGAGAAGATCCACACGTGAAGTAAAAGAGCCTGATAGACTTAATCTTTGAGTACAATGTAAAGCTTTGAAAATGTTTATGTTTATAGAGCACTAACAAAAGTGTTACTGATATTATCTTTATTGTTTTCTTGAAAGTTGATTGATATTGATTTTGTTAAACCTCAAAGAAAGGGGGATGTAATGATCATTAACATGTCATTCTATAGTGGACACTAGGTGGAGCCGTAGAGCTGTGTAGAGCTGTATATAGCTGTATGTATAAGACTACACTACCCAGCTGTATAGATATTAAGACTACATTACCCATGAGGCACTAGGCTACCCACAAGGCAGCAGTCAAGATGGAAGCCTCTACAGATACAGTACCTAGTCCACATGTGCTCAATAAACTAACTAGCAAAAGCTAGCTGTGTTCATAATAAGAATGTCTATTTATTAATGAACATAAGAGTGGTGACTTTGACGGCCACTGGTAAGGGTTGTCCACCTGGTCCTCTGGGCTCCAGGTCTTGTTGCAGCATTACGCAGATGTCAACCACTACCTCTCGTGAAAGTCAGAGCTGCCTTTGGCACTGCTGCTCAGACATGTTGAGGTAACTGATCCTGTGTCTGAAGACCCTGTTTGGGGGTATCTCCTGCGCCGACGGGCTTCCATGTGCTGGCTCCTTCTGGCCTGTGCAGCTGCAGGTGGGTGAGCAGCAGCTTGTCGCTCCTGTTGTTGCTGCTGCTGTTGCTGCTGCTGCTGTTGCTGCTGCTGTTGTTCATGGTTCTGCTGGTGCCGCGGCTGGTCTTTGTCCTCATCTGATGTCTAGAAGGGAAAGAAATAAATGCCTCCCATGATTCTGGTATATGCCTCAGTTGAGGAAGTGCTCAGTCAAGGTGGCAAGAGGGGTTTCCCAGGAGGTCACACTGGAGATGGGTGTCAGGCTCCAAACTTCCACAGCTGTGGTTACGCCTTCTAAAAGTTCCCCCAGACCTGAGACAACAAAGTCCTGCCACCTGCAAATGATGGCTGATCAAATCTCCTATTTAATGGTTGAGCTGCAGCTTATATTCAGCAATCCAATTGTGCTCCCATCAGGTTTCACTGTCGTGTGTCAGAACAGGCGTGCTTCACGTGGGAAAAGGCTTAAAATCACAAAGGCCTATCAAAATGGCATTATAGAGGCAATTTGGTGCTTGTAAGGGCCCTAACGGCCTATCCTGCCTCTTGGAGGCGGGACAGAGACGGGATCAGTAGACATGATTTAAGAAAAATTGCTTGGAGGAGGGATGGAGGCGGGGTTGGGCCTGCCCGCCAGATTTTGCAATTTTAACCCCCCACACACCTCCAATCCCGCCTCAACGGCCCGATGAAATTCAAGCCCAGGGGAGCAGTTATTCTGTAATATAAACAGGGGATCAGTTACTCTGTAATCTACACAGGGGTCAGATACTTTGTAATATACACAGGGGGTCAGTTACTTTGTAATATACACAGGGGGTCAGTTACTCTGTAATATACACAGGGGGTCAGTTACACTGTAATATACACAGGGGGCCAGTTACTCTGTAATATACACAGGGGGTCAGTTACTCGGTACTATACACAGGGAGTCAGTTACTCTGTAATATACACAGGGGGTCGGTTACACTGTAATATACACAGGGGGTCAGTTACTCTGTAATATGCATGGGGTCAGTTACTCTGTACCCCTGTAATATACACAGGGGGTCAGTTACTCTGTAATATACACAGGGGGTCAGTTACTCTGTAATATACACGGGATAAGTTACTCTGTAATATACACAGGGGATCAGTTACTCTGTAATAGACTCAGGATCAGTTACTCTGTAATATACACAGGGGATCAGTTACTCTGTAATATACACAGGGGATCAGTTACTCTGTAATAGACTCAGGATCAGTTACTCTGTAATATACACAGGGGATCAGTTACTCTGTAATATACACAGGGGATCAGTTACTTTGTAATATACACAGGGGAACAGTTACTCTGTAATAGACTCAGGATCAGTTACTCTGTAATATACACAGGGGGTCAGTTACTCTATAATATACACAGGGGATCAGTTACTCTGTAATAGACTCAGGATCAGTTACTCTGTAATATACACAGGGGATCAGTTACTCTGTGATATACACAGGGGATCAGTTACTTTCTAATATACACAGGGGAACAGTTACTCTGTAATAGACTCGGGATCAGTTACTCTGTAATATACATAGGGGGTCAGTTACTCTAATACACACAGGGGAACAGTTACTTTGTAATATACAACAGGGGAACAGTTACTCTGTAATATACACAGGGGGTCAGTTACTCTAATATACACAGGGGATCAGTTACTTTGTAATATACACAGGGGAACAGTTACTCTGTAATATACACAGGGGGTCAGTTACTCTAATATACGCAGGGGATCAGTTACTTTGTAATATACACAGGGGAACAGTTACTCTGTAATATACACAGGGGAACAGTTACTCTGTAATATACACAGGGGATCAGTTACTCTAATATACACAGGGGATCAGTTACTCTAATATACACAGGGGATCAGTTACTCTATAATATACACAGGGGATCAGTTACTTTGTAATATACACAGGGGATCAGTTACTTTGTAATATACACAGGGGAACAGTTACTCTGTAATATACACAGGGGATCAGTTACTCTAATATACACAGGGGATCAGTTACTCTATAATATACACAGGGGATCAGTTACTTTGTAATATACACAGGGGATCAGTTACTTTGTAACATACACAGGGGATCAGTTACTTTGTAATATACACAGAGGAACAGTTACTCTGTAATATACACAGGGGGTCAGTTACTCGGTAATAGACACAGGGGGTCAGTTACTCTAATATACACAGGGGATCAGTTACTTTGTAATATACACAGAGGAACAGTTACTCCATAATATACACAGGGGGTCAGTTACTCGGTAATAGACACAGGGGGTCAGTTACTCTAATATACACAGGGGATCAGTTACTTTGTAATATACACAGAGGAACAGTAACTCTGTAATATACACAGAGGAACAGTTACTCCATAATATACACAGGGGGTCAGTTACTCGGTAATAGACACAGGGAGTCAATTACTCTAATATACACAGGGGATCAGTTACTTTGTAATATACACAGAGGAACAGTTACTCTGTAATATACACAGAGGAACAGTTACTCTGTAATATACACAGAGGATCAGTTACTTTGTAATATACACAGGGGAACAGTTACTCTGTAATATACACAGGGGGTCAATTACTCTGTAATATACACAGGGGTCAGTTACTCGGTAATAGACACGGGGTCAGTTACTCTGTAATATACACAGGGGTCAGTTACTCTGTAATATACACAGGGGTCAGTTACTCGGTAATAGACACAGGGGGTCAGTTACTCTGTAATATACACAGGGGATCAGTTACTCTGTAATAGACTCAGGATCAGTTACTCTGTAATATACACAGGGAATCAGTTACTCTGTAATATACACAGGGGATCAGTTACTTTGTAATATACACAGGGGAACAGTTACTCTGTAATAGACTCGGGATCAGTTACTCTGTAATATACACAGGGGGTCAGTTACTCTATAATATACACAGGGGATCAGTTACTCTGTAATAGACTCAGGATCAGTTACTCTGTAATATACACAGGGGATCAGTTACTTTCTAATATACACAGGGGAACAGTTACTCGGTAATGGACTCGGGATCAGTTACTCTGTAATATACACAGGGGGTCAGTTACTCTAATACACACAGGGGAACAGTTACTTTGTAATATACAACAGGGGAACAGTTACTCTGTAATATACACAGGGGGTCAGTTACTCTAATATACACAGGGGATCAGTTACTTTGTAATATACACAGGGGAACAGTTACTCTGTAATATACACAGGGGATCAGTTACTTTGTAATATACACAGGGGAACAGTTACTCTGCAATATACACAGGGGGTCAGTTACTCTGTAATATACACAGGGGATCAGTTACTCTAATATACACAGGGGATCAGTTACTCTATAATATACACAGGGGATCAGTTACTTTGTAATATACACAGGGGATCAGTTACTTTGTAACATACACAGGGGATCAGTTACTTTGTAATATACACAGAGGAACAGTTACTCTGTAATATACACAGGGGGTCAGTTACTCGGTAATAGACACAGGGGGTCAGTTACTCTAATATACACAGGGGATCAGTTACTTTGTAATATACACAGAGGAACAGTTACTCCATAATATACACAGGGGGTCAGTTACTCGGTAATAGACACAGGGGGTCAGTTACTCTAATATACACAGGGGATCAGTTACTTTGTAATATACACAGAGGAACAGTTACTCTGTAATATACACAGGGGGTCAGTTACTTTGTAATATACACAGAGGAACAGCTACTCTGTAATATACACAGAGGAACAGTTACTCTGTAATATACACAGAGGATCAGTTACTTTGTAATATACACAGGGGAACAGTTACTCTGTAATATACACAGGGGGTCAATTACTCTGTAATATACACAGGAGTCAGTTACTCGGTAATAGACACAGGGGGTCAGTTACTCTGTAATATACACAGGGGTCAGTTACTCTGTAATATACACAGGGGTCAGTTACTCGGTAATAGACACAGGGGGTCAGTTACTCTGTAATATATACAGGGGATCAGTTACTCTGTAATTGTTTTTCCTCACATCCCCCCGTATCTCTTGCCCAAAACCTTAAATCTGTGTCCCCTACTCCTTGTACCATCAACTAGTGGGAACAGCCTTTCCCCGTCTAGCCTATGCAAACCCGTCATAATCTTGTACACCTCTAACAAATCACCCCTCAACCTCTGTTGCTCTAATGAAAACAAATCCAGCCTCTCCAACCTGTCCTTGTAGCTAAGATCCCCCATTATTGGAACCATTCTGCTAAATCTCCTCTGCACCCTCTCAAGGGCCTTCACATCCTTCCTAAAGTGTGGTGACCAGAACTAGGTGCAATACCCCAGTTGTGGCCCAACCAGCGCTTTATAAAGGTTCAGCATAACTTCACTACTTTTGTACTCAATACCTCTATTTATGAAGCCCAATATCCCATATGCATTGTTAACCACTCTCTTAATATGTCCTGCCACCTTCAGGGACTTATGCACATTAACTCCCCGGTCCCTCTGTCCCTGCACACTCTTTAAAACTGTGCCATTAGGTGTATATTGCCTCTCCCTGTTCCCTCTGCCAAAATGCATCACGGTGTGGAGATGCCGGAGTTGGACTGGGGTGGACAAATGTAAGAAGTCACACAACACCAGGTTATAGTCCAACAGCTTTATTTAAAATCACAAGCTTTTGGAGCGCTGCTCCTTCTTCAGGTGAAGTGGAGAAATGCATAAAGACACAGCTTATATAGTCAGAGAATCATGTCAGATGTTTACAGGTAACCTTTCCAACTGCCATTAATCACACCTCGGCAGAGAGATAATCACAGCAGTCAAAGGTGTGAATGATGTCCAAACAGGTCAGTCAGGAAAACATTACATCAAAGAACAATGAGGTGGGGTCACAAGGTGTCAAATATTGCAGATGCTGGGGTCTGTATGAAAAACAAAAAAACAGACAAAAAACATTTTTTTTGGCTGGAAATCACAGCAGGTCCGGCCGCATCTGTGTAGAGAGAACAAGCCAATGTCGACTCAAGTCTGGATGACCCTGCATCAGGTGGGGTTACATGTAGCGTGACATGAACCCAAGATCTCGGTTGAGGCCGTCCTCATGAGTGCGGAACTTGGCTATCAGTTTCTGCTCGACGATTTTGCGTTGTCGTGTGTCTCGAAGGCCACCTTGGAGAATGCTTACCCGAAGATCGGAGGCTGAATGTCCTTGACTGCTGAAGTGTTCCCCGACTGGGAGGGAACACTCCTGCCTGGTGATTGTTGCGCGGTGTCCGTTCATCCGTTGTCGCAGTGTCTGCATGGTCTCGCCGATGTACCATGCTCCGGGGCATCCTTTCCTGCAACGTATGAGGTAGACAACGTTGGCCGAGTCACATGAGTATGTACCATGTACCTGGTGGGTGGTGTCCTCACGTGTGATGATGGTATCTGTGTTGATGATCTGGCATGTCTTGCAGAGGTTGCTGTGGCAGGGTTGTGTGGTGTCGTGGTCGCTGTTCTCCTGAAAGCTGGGTAATTTGCTGCGAACGATGGTCTGTTTGAGGTTAGGCGGCTGTTTGAAAGCGAGTAGTGGAGGCGTGGGGATGGCCTTAGCGAGGTGTTCGTCATCATCGATGACATGTTGAAGGCTGTGAAGAACATGGCGTAGTTTCTCCGCTCCGGGGAAGTACTGGACGACGAAGGGTACTCTGTTGGTTGTGTCCCGTGTTTGTCTTCTGAGGAGGTCTATGCGATTTTTCGCTGTGGCCCGTCGGAACTGTCGATCGACGAGTCGAGCGTCATATCCCGTTCTTACAAGGGCGTCTTTCAGTGTCTGTAGGTGTCCATCGCATTCCTCCTCGTCTGAGCAGATCCTGTGTATTCGCAGGGCTTGTCCATAGGGGATGGCTTCTTTAACGTGGTTAGGGTGGAAGCTGGAGAAGTGAAGCATCGTGAGGTTGTCCGTGGGCTTGCGGTAGAGTGAAGTGCTGAGGTGTCCGTCTTTGATGGAGATTCGTGTGTCCAGGAATGAGACTGATTCTGAGGAGTAGTCCATGGTGAGTTTGATGGTGGGATGGAACTTGTTGATGTTATCGTGTAGTCTTTTCAGTGATTCTTTGCCGTGGGTCCATAGGAAGAAAATGTCGTCGATGTATCTGGTGTATAGCGTTGGTTGGAGATCCTGTGCAGCGAAGAAGTCTTGCTCGAACTTGTGCATGAAGATGTTTGCGTATTGGGGTGCGAATTTGGTCTCCATGGCTGTTCCGTGTGTTTGGGTAAAGAACTGGTTGTCGAAGGTGAAGACATTGTGGTCAAGGATGAAGCGGATGAGTTGTAGGATGGCGTCTGGAGATTGGCTGTTGTTGGTGTTGAGTACTGAGGCTGTCGCAGCGATGCCGTCATCGTGGGGGATACTGGTGTAGAGTGCCGAGACGTCCATCGTGGCGAGGAGTGTTCCTGGTTCAACTGGTCCGTGGGTGCTGAGCTTCTGTAAGAAGTCTGTAGTGTCGCGACAGAAGCTGGGAGTTCCAATGGCAGTTGGAAAGGTTACCTGTAAACATCTGACATGATTCTCTGACTATATAAGCTGTGTCTTTATGCATTTCTCCACTTCACCTGAAGAAGGAGCAGCGCTCCGAAAGCTTGTGATTTCAAATAAAGCTGTTGGACTATAACCTGGTGTTGTGTGACTTCTTACAAAATGCATCACCTCACACTTCTCTGTATTAAATTCCATCTGCCACTTGTCTGCCCATTCTGCTAGCCTTTCTATGTCCTGTTGCAGACAATTGGTATCATCCTCGCTGTTTGCCACACCCCTAAATTTGGTGTCATTGGCAAATTTAGAAATTCTACTCTGTATTCCAATATCCAGGTCATTTAAATATATCAAAAAAAGCAGTGGCCCAGCACTGCACCTTGGGGAACACCACTGTCTACCATCCTCCAGTCTGTAAAGCAGCCATTTACCACAACTCGCTGTTTTCTGTCCTTAAGCCAATTCCTTATCCAAGTTGCCACTGACCCACCTATTCCATGAGATCACGGCTGTTCTGCGACCTAACTCCATATACCCGCCTTTGGCCCATATCCCTTAATACTGTACCTTTGGTTAACAGAAAGCTATCAATCTCAGATTTAAAATTAATTAATCTAGCATCAATTGCTGTTTGCGGAAGAGAGTTCCAAAATTCTACCACCCTTTGTGTATAGAAGTGTTTCCTAATTTCACTCCTAAAAGGTCTGGCTCTAATTTTTAGACTATGCCCCCTAGTCCCAGAATCCCCAACCAGTGGAAATAGTTTCTCTCTATCTACTCTATCTGTTCCCCTTAATACCTTAAAAACTTTGATCAAATAACCCCTTAACCTTCTAAATTCCAGGGAATACAACGCTAGTTTGTGTAATCTCTCCTCGTAACTTAACCCTTGTAGGATTCTCAAAATTAACAGATCCCCAAAACGAAAGAAAACCCTATTAAAAATGACTTTGGGCACTTGCTAAAAACTTCAGGAGGATAAAAAGCATGTTGGGCCTAACAGGGAGATTCAAGGTTAAAAACAGACTTGGCATTTTAAAAGGGAGCATGTTTGGGCCTGCAATGGAAGAAAAAGGCTGCAACAAAGATTTGGGATCAACCTCTGTAATAGACAGTTTGAGTATTGGAGTTAATCAGTTAATCAAACTGTCTGGGGGAACTGTAAACGTCACTCAGCCCCTATCAGACAATTTACATTATAACAATAGACCCACGGAAGAGCAGTCTCCACCCAAGTTACAGGACCCATCCAAAAACATGCATAAAACAAATCGCTTCGCCAACCTACAAAGAATCTCAGACCCCACAGGAAACTCAAACACGGAGGACATTGCACTACAATGAAATAGGAGTTCAAAAGCTCAGGAAACCATCCCAAAATTACTTCTCACATTCTTAAACAACTTCAACAGCTCAGGGAGCCATCCCGAAACCGCTTAAACAAATTACACAAATCAATGTTAAATCGAGCCCGCCAAAATCTAACAATGAACCGAGACTGATTTGGCGCGCAGATTAGCAGGCCTCGATTAGTATAATTGGAGGCCTGTTCAAGAAGTGAAAAACAGTTCCAAGTACAAGTTGAAGAAAGGAGTTCAAGAAGAGCCATCATTGAGTAACATCAAGATCAAGGAGCAAGCATCTCGAAGCAGTTCTCTTGAAGAAGAAGAAATAACACACCATCGGACACCTCGCGGCACCAAGGGCCCCACGAAACAACCAACCAAATATTACCCTCAGCCAACCGGGTAATATTGGGCCACCGCGACCAACGGAAAACCAATTCGAAAGAAACCAAAGATCCGCAAGTTTTTTTTCCACTCTACAAGCTATTCTGACTTACCCCTGGGTAAGATTTCATTCAAAAAGACTCTAAGCCCTATTTCTAACCAAAGAAAATTGGGTACTCACCTGATAGATCCAATACGCATCCTACCGCATCTGCGGACTCGGGAAGACTGACCAGATACGCAGGTGAAGTCCTCTACCGCGTCCGGGGTACAGCAGGCCCCAACCGACACATATAGCGTACCCCAAAATCGCAAACCAGCTCAACTGTCAAGGAGTCGTTTGGTAAGCATTATCCCTGGTACTTTTAGAGTCTAACTTAGCTAGTAAGGTGGGATTGGGAGGGGTGAGATATTTGTCTACTGTAATTTTTCCCTCGTGTATGTCGAAGTGTTTCCCCATTTTATTAGAGTGTTATTATTGTGTTGTATTTTCTTTCTCAAATAAAATTCAAAGTTCTTGCACCAAAACCAGTTGTCTGCTTCATTTTTATCACAACCCCCAAATAAGTCCAAGGTCTAGAACCAAGGGAGTGGGAGCGATTCGAACCGTTCATAAGTCAGAGGTGAAGCTGACCCCAGACACCACCTTCTACACCCTTGAAGTCTGGGTATCATTCTGGTAAATCTACGCTGCACTCCCTCCAAGGCCAATATATCCTTCCTAAGGTGTGGTCCCCAGAACTGCTCACAGTAATCCAGGTGTGGTCTAACCAGGGCTTTGTATAGCTGCAGCATAACTTCTACCCCCTTGTATTCTAATCCTCTAGATATAAAGGTCAGCATTCCATTAGCCTTTTTGTTTATTGTCTGTACCTGTTCATTACATTTTAATGATCTATGTACCTGGACCCTGTAGGGGGTGGCGTGTGGTGGTGTTTGGCGCATACGCCCAATCAGTTATGCCTCTGACTGTTGATGAGCAGTTCGAATCGCTCCCATGCCCCTGGGTTCTAGACACTGGACTTAGGTACAGGCGGCGGTACAGAAAAGACTCGAGTAGGCAGGTGGTTTGGATGTAAGCAAAACTCAAGATTTTATTAAACAGAAAAATAACACAGTCTTATGAGAAGTTACCAGTGCATAAGATTACAGTCAAATACAAATAACTATACTTATACAGGGAATGGGGAACACACGGCACATCGAGGGAAAACAACTATCTTAACAATCCCCTTATCCTTATCCCACCCCCTATAACTAACTAGATTAAGCTATGTGGGGCCAGAATTTACGCTTACCAATCAAAAGGGTCTGCTGAACTCAAAACAGCGGTGGGGTTTGGGGTTCGCTCTTGGTGCTCTCTGGAGCCTGCCGTCGTCACGTGGTCTCCGGGTGCTGCAAGGGCGTTGTCCAGGTTTGAGTACCCCAAAGTTAAAGGCCTAAAAATTCAGTGGCACCCCGCCTGGGCGCCGGAATTCCCACCCCAGAAGGAGCTGGGAGCGCCAGCGGGGTATTCAGTTTGAGCGCCCCAAACAGAAGCGGGGCGCTGCTTGAGGCGCCCCGTGTCCGTCTTGGGGCGCTGAAACTGAATATCGCAACGCAACATGCCGCAGTGCCACACGCTGCGGCACGGCGTGCTGCGGTACTGCAGGCCTTCCTCCCCTTCTTAAAGGGGAGGGCCCTGCACCAGCGCGATCTCTGATCACGAGTGCCGGTAAAAGAGCCCGGCACTGAGGAGAGGTGCCGGGCTCTCGAGACACAGCCGGCACTGCCCGGGGAGGGGGATCAGGAGGCCGGGGAGGGCAGCGCGACGAGGTGCTGGCAGGCGGCCACCAAAAAAAACGGCCGCCCTGCACCTCCTCTTTAATTTGCGCCACTACCACCACAGGTAGGCCCCCCTGGACCGGTCGCGATTTACGACCAGTGCTATGGGGGGGGCACGACCCAATATCATGTTCGGGGCAGTAGCGGGGCGCTGCGCACACCGATGACGCCATCGGTGGTGGCGCAGCGCTACAGGCTAACGCCGCCATCAGTGCCCCGCTAAATTTCGTGGGAGGCGTGGCCAGTGGCGCTAAAGCCACTGAGTGCCCTCTTTAGGCGCTAACTGGTGGCGCAGCCCACCGAATTTCTAGGCCAAAGTCTCTGCTTGGGTACTTTACCTTGCAGGAATGAAGGTTCCTCTTCCTCAGATGACAGTTTGAGTTTGCATAAAGATAGTTGCAGGTCAGCTGAGACTGAAGGCCCGATGATTCGAAGTCTGTCTTCAGTCGTCTTCCTCAGTTCGTCTCCCCTCCTTGCCTCATCGCGTCCCGCCTCGCCTGGCCTGAATTGTCCGTGTCCGCCCAATGCAGTTCCTGGGCAATTCCAGATGGAGTGGGGAAAGGCACGGGCAAAGGCCAGGGGGTAAGCGCGGGATGAGGAAAGAGCAACAGCCACGAGGGCGAGGAGTAAGGAGAGGCCAGAGAGAAGAGAAGAGAGCGATTGCTACCCGGGGCCTTCAATTATACTCCTTTCGAAAACCCTTATCTGCACGCCAAATCAGGTCAGTTCTTTGTCTTAATCTTGGCGGGCTATTTTAAATAATGGTAGCAATCTATACTAACTGTTTTTAGATGGCTGGTAATCGCATCTACTGGCCCGATAATTAACTTGTTTTGTTATGAATGCACCTTGATGGGCCTGTCCAACCTCGATGGCTTCCTTAATCTGTTGCTGATTATTTATGCAAACTGCTTGATGGCCTTAACTATAGGCCTAACTGGGTTTAGATTTTGTTAAATCCGTGAATCTTGATGTATGGTGTGTCTTTCAATCACTAGACAGAGACTGCAGAGAACAATCAACAGGTGTTTACTGGATGAGCGTTGCTATAAAACTAACAGTACAGATCCCTACTCAGGGTTATATACAGGTGTGGTCACTGCCGGTACTACAGTATACAGGAGCTGTAAAAAGTAGTTCTCCCCTTAAAGGTACATACACGACAGATTTGTCTCCAATTTGATCTAATACATAATTCAAAGTCCTGTCTGGTTTTCAAAATGCAAAGTCTCTCTTCACAGAAACTGCAGCTTTGGTTTCGATTTCTCCACAAGCTGCCTGCGTTGCAGAGTCCAAGTTTTAAAATCTCACAGGCTTTCTGCCACGAGGCACAGATGCCATCTTGGGTACCCTTTTTGATTTAAAATGTCCACGCAGGGTCCCTTTTTATTAATAATAACCTTCGGGGAAATGTAGAAATTTTGCAAATCCTACAACCCCCTGAGTCTCTTTGGACCTCCAATGTTTTTGCCTTTCACCATTTAGAAAGTACCCTGTTGTATCCTGTTTAGGTCCAAAGTAGATGATCTCACATTTTCCTACATTGAAATCCATTTGCCACAGTTTCGTCCATTCACTTAATCTGTCGATATCCCTTAGTAATTTTATGCTTCCATCTACACTGCCTACAATGTCGCCTATTTTTGTGTCATCGGCAAATTTGGAGATATGACTTTCTATGCCATTATCTAAGTCATTAATAAATATTGTGAATAGTTGAGGCCCAACACAGATCCCTGCGGGGCACCACTAGTCACATTCTGCCAATTTAAGTACCTGCCCATTATCCCTACTGCCTGTCTCCTGCCACTCAGCCAATTTCCTAACCAGGTCAATAATTTGCCCTCAATTATGTGGGCTTCTAGCTTAGTTAACAGTCTCTTATGTGGGACTTTATCAGATGCCTTCTAGAAGTCCATATAAATAAAATCCTTAGAAATTCCCCTGTCCACTGCTTTAGTCACCTCTTCAAAAAATTCAATCCGGTTTGTCAGGCATGACCTACCTTTCACAAATCCATGCTGGCTCTCTCTGATCAACTGAAAGTTTTCGAGGTGTTCAGTCACCTTATCCTTAATTATAGACTCTGGCAATTTCCCAACAACTGATGTTAGGCTAATTGGTCCATAATTCCCTGGTTTCTCACCATTTTTAAATAGCGGAGTGTTTATTAATGACTTAGAATAGGAAAATTAACAGAAAGTAAAAGAAGCAGTAAAGGCAGAAAGAGAAATGCAAGTAATGAAGGGCTGGGTTTAGCTGGATAAACACATCTAAAAGAATGAGGTTTGTTAACGGTTACAAAATCGTCCAGAGCAGAAAGCTGGTCTGTAGATGCTAGGGTTCTGATGGGACTCCAGTGTCTTGTGTTTTTCGCCTGAGGTGAAGATGCGGATTTCTGGCCATAGTTGTTATTGAAGATGGCATCACCTGAAGAAGCCACAAGCCAAGGGTTAAGAATATAAAACTAAAGTTATATTTTATTCCAGAACTTCAGGATGTCGCGCCAATATCTGTGCCCTGGCCCAGGATAAAGGGTCAAGACTGAAACGGGGCCAGTGACAAAATACAAAACTTCCCCAGAAGAGTGTACCGAACCACCCAACTATAGAAGATTCAGGGGTGATTTAATTGAGGTGTTTAAGATGATTAAAGGAGTTGATAGGGTAGATAGAAAGAAACTATTACCTCTTGTGCGGAAGTCCAAAACAAGGGGGCATAGCCTTAAAATTAGAGCTCGGCCATTCAGGGGTGATGTCAGGAAGCACTTCTTCACACAAAGGGTAGTGGAAATCTGGAACTCTTTCCCCAAAATATCTGTTGAGGCTGGGGGGTCAATTGGAAATTTCAAAACTGAGATGGAAAAATTTTTGTTCAGCAAGGGTATTAAGAGATAAGGAACCAAATTGTTGAAGATGGCAGAGCAGGTTGAGAAAGCAGTTAAAAAGGGTTACGGAATCCTGGGCTTCATGAATAGAGGCATGGGCTGGATTTTACCAGCCCTGAGGAGGCGGGGTTGGAGGCGGGACTGCTGGGAAAATCAAAAAGAATGGGAGCGGGTCCCGGACCCGCTCCCAACCTGCATCCAACCAATCTTCCTGGGAGTCAGGACCCCGATTTGCACAGGGACCTGACTCCGAGCGGCGGGAAGAGGATTATAGCCACTTAACTGCCTGTTAACAGGTAGTTAACAGGCAGTTAAGAGGCTTTTTCCCATTTTGCAATTTCTGCTGTGGGCTTCCCAACATCGGTGAACCCCGGGTAAGTGAGTCATGCTGTGGGTCTGTTGTAATATTGGTGTTTGGATGACAGCTGCAGGAGTGGTGTGAAGGATGCAATGGGACACTGGTGAGTATCAGAGGTAAGGAAATGTTGGGAAAGTCATTTTTAATGTGTTTAGATTTTTCTGTAGGTGACAAGCTATGAAGTGATTTTGTGGCCTCACCTCATTGGCAGAAGTGACAGATCGCTTCTGTACCCTCACCTGCAGCTGCCATCTATTTCATCCTAAGGAGAGAGTCATTGGAGAACCTGGGTGCAAGGGCTCACCTTTGTACAGTGATTGTCAGTGTTTGACATCACCTCAATGCTGTCAAACACTGACAGATCATGTCAAAAATAAATGTTTCATGTCCCTTTGAGAAAAGCGGCAGATGAAGCGTCATCAACTGATGTCATCTGACACCAGCTTTCTCTTAATTGGCCGGCAAGCCCGCAGGGCGGGCTTAACAAGGCCAATCAGAGGAAAATAGCGTCTGTGCATCGGACGATGCTGGGGGTGGGACTAGAACCCAGAGGACAGCAGTCCCGCCACCAACTCCCCTTGGTAAGTAAAATCCGGCCCATAGGGGGCAATTTTGCCAATGGGGGCGCGTTGGAGGCAGGACTGCTGCTTGTCAGGTCGATGTTCCGCCTCCATCGACTTGTGGCCAACCCACGCTATTTTCCCTTGATTGACCTTGTTAAGCCTGCCCAGCGGGTTTAGCAGGCCAATTAAGGGAAAGCCAGTGACAGAGAACATCAGCGTATGACGTTTCATCTGTCAAAAATTTTTGACAGATGAATTGTCATCGTTTGACAGCTCTGTGAAGCTGTCAGACGCTGACATTCTATGTACTTTGATGAGTTCTTGAATTCAAGACTCATCAAACCTCTTTCTTTAGCAGAAATCAGATGGTTGTTGCATTGGAGAATGCAGCAGTCACCTGTTATCTCTGCCGCGGAGGTTCGAGACTCTCCTCATCCCCAACTCTTGAAGCCTGCAGGAAGAAACAATGGTAAGTAAACATTTTCTAACACTTCCCACTTACCTCACATACTTACCTATCCACACATGCACCCATCACTTACCTTCACAGTGCACTTTTGCACCCCTCCGACCCCCACAGACCCACTGCTCGCCTCGGTGACCCTGGCGGGGTTCGGAGCCTTCGGCAAGCCCGCACTTGTGTGGGCAAAATGGGGATAATCTTCTTATCTGCCTGTTAACTACCTGTTGACAGGCAGTTAACTGGCTGTAATCCCCTTCCCGCCTCCAAGGAGACGGGACCCGGCGCGGGTCAGCTACCCGCCTCCTCGCAAGATGGCATTGAGGTGGGTTGGGGGCGGGATGGGCACCCACCCCCAAATTCTGCCATTTTCCCGGCAGTCCCGCCTCCATACCCACCTCCCCAGGGCTGGAAAGATCGCGCCCATAGAGTACAAAAGCATGGAACTTATGATGAACCTGTATAAAACACTGGTTCGGCCTCAACTGGAGTATTGTGTACAATTCTGGGCACCGCACTTTAGGAAGGATGTGAAGGCCTTAGAGAGGGTGCAGAAAAGATTTACAAGAATGGTTCAAGGGATGAGGGACTTCAGTTATGTGAATAGACTGGAGAAGCTGGGGTTGTTCTCCTTGGAGCAGAGAAGGCTGAGAGTAGCTTTGATAGAGGTGTTCAAAATCATGAGGGGTCTGGACAGAGTAGATAGAGAGAAACTGTTCCCATTGGCGGAAGGGTCGAGCACCAGAGGACACAGATTTAAGGTGATTGGCAAAAGAACCAAAGGCGACATAATAAAAAACTGTTTTTACGCTGCGAGTGGTTACGATCTGGAATGCACTGGCTGAAAGGGCGGTGGAGGCAGATCAATCACGGCTTTCGGAAGGGAGTTGGATAAGTACCTGAAAAATAAACATTTGCAGGGCTATGGGGAAAGGGCGGGGGAGTGGGACTAGCTGAGGGGCTCTTGCAGAGAGCCGGGAGGGGCTTGATGGGCCGAATGGCCTCCTTCTGTGCTGTAACCATTCTTTGATTCTATGATTCAAGGCAGGTAAATGGAGTTAAGATACAGATCAGCCATGATCTAATTAAATGGCGGAACAGGCTCGAGGGGCTCAATGGCCTCCTCCTGTTCCTATGTATCTCATTTATTTTTATATACTTTGTGTAGAATTCCACTGAATGTTGTCAGAAGTTCTTGATCCAATTGTCTTTAGCTGACACAGATAATTCTGGTGAGATTCTGCTTTTCCTCCCTTTGCCTTGGATCCATTGAATTTGCAGCATGTCACCAAAGACGGTACAAAGGGTGTGTTAATGCTGAATAATATAAAAGTGGCGAGGAACTGAAAGGAACAGGCTGTCTGCCTGGCCACTGACACATTAATAAAATATAGAATATAGCCCAGCAATACTCGTGCATGTTCAGTAACGGCACTTCTCACTCTATCATTAGATCGGAAAGTGTCATCACAAAGAGTGAGCTTCTCTGCTGCTGTCTATAATGGACTCTTAATCGTTTAAAAAAAAGAAAGGTCTTGTACATTTACATAGCACCTTTCACATCCTCGAAACGTACCGAAGCGCTTCACAGCTAATGAATTACTTTTACTTCTTCAGCTGCTTCATTATCGACCTCCCCTCCCATCATCAGGTTGCTGTTTGGTGATGGCTTTACAGTTTTCAGCTTCATTCCCAACTCCTCCAATAATGAAGCAGCCCAAGGGCTGGCAAGAGGGAGGTAACATTCACACCACGTAAGTGCCAGGTAATGACCATCTCGAACAGGAGAAATCACAATCAACTTTTCGTGACCCGAGTCTTCCAGTACCAGGATCCTGGGGGTCACCATGGACCAGAAGATGAACTTGAATTGTGTGCTGTTCATTGGCAGCTTGGCACTTGATCCAGAGCAGTCGATAGATATGTAACTGCTGTTCTCCCCAAAATGGGCACAGGAGATTGGAACACAGCCGTTGTGTTTTGTAAGATTTGATCTCTGGATGTGGGAGCACTGGCAAGGCCACATTTATTGCTCCTCCCCAGTTGCCCTGGAAAGGTGTTGGGCGTTCTTCTTGAAGTCCTTGTGGCGTGTCGTGTTTGTTTTACAACTGAGCGGCTTATTAAGCCACTTCAGAGAGTGTAAAGAGTCAGACACATATTGTGGGATTGGAGTCACGTGTAGGCCGAGTCAAGTAGGGAGGGAGTAGGTTCCCTTCCCTGAAGGATGGTAATGAACCAATTGGGTTTCAGACGATAGGTGCATTTGCCCTAGATCTATTCGGGTTTGTAGGCTGATTGGCTACTGTTAGCTGTTGTATTCAGTGTTTTCATTTTCTTTTCAATCAATATGCAGATGTTTCTGGTTGATAAGCAGGATCATAAGAACATAAGAATTAGGAGCAGGAATAGGCCACTTGGCCCCTCGAGCCTGCTCTGCCATTCAATCAGATCATGGCTGATCTTGGACTCAAAGCCACTTCCCTGCCTGCTCCCCATAACCCTTCACTCCCTTATCTTGCAAAAATTTGTCTATCTCCACCTTAAACGTATTTAATGACCCAGCCTCCACTGCTCTCTGGGGCAGAGAATTCCACAGATTTACGGCCCACTGATAGAAGAAATTCCTCCTCATCTCAGTTCTAAAAGGGCGACCCTTTATTCTAAAACTGTGCCCCCACGTTCTAGATTTCCCCATGAGGGGAAACATCCTCTCTGCATCTACCTTGTCAAGCCCCCTCAGTATCTTATATGTTTCAATAAGATCACCTCTCATTCTTCTAAATTCCAAAGAGTATAGGCCCAACCTGCTCAACCTTTCCTCATAAGTCAACCCTCTCATCTCTGGAATTAACCTAGTAACTCAAACATAGTGGAACTCACCTGCAGTCATTTCTACCTGTTAAATACTGCTCTCCCTATGTCAAGCATATCAGGAGCAAAGGTACAAATAAATACAACCATTACATTAAAGAGTTATTAAAGGCCATTTGCTGCTATTTCCATTTTTGTTTTGCTGTCCCCGCTCCTGATCCTTATTGTGCCAATCACCATCCCCAGGCCACGTGAGGGCCAGCGAGAGTGGGCAGGGTAACTCTCTCTCTACTGGCCCTGGCGGCATGGCTGAACCTGGCATTGCCTGTTGGATCGCGGCTAGGAGCCCAATCCCATTGTGGTGTACGAGTGCCTCAACGCACTGCCCCATTGGATGCCATTGTTGCCAATTTTAAATGACAAAATGATGCTAAAGCCCACTTGGAACTGTACTGTATTCCTACGAGTACTTTTGTTCTTTCATAGAATCTTACAGCACGGAGGAGACCATTCAGCCCATTGTGCCTGTGCTAGCTCTTTGAAAGAGCTGTCCAATTAGTCCCACTCCCCTGCTCTTTCCCCAATTTTTTTCTTTTCATGTATTTATCCAATTCCCTTTTGAAAGTTACTATTGAATCTGCTTCCACCGCCCTTTCAGGCAGCGCGTTCCAGATCACAACACCTCGCTGTGTAAAAAACTTTCTACTCATCTCCCCTCTGGTTCTTTTGCCAATTAGCATAATTTGTGCCCTTTGGTTACAGACACTCTAGCCAGTGGAAACAGTTTCTCCTTATTTACTCTATCAAAATCTTTCTTAATTTTGAATGCCTCTATTAAATCTCCCCTAACCTTCTCTGTTCGAAGGAGAACAATTGCGCAGTATTTCGAGTGATGGATCTTACAATTCACCCAAAGAGATTTTCAGTTGCACCCCACACTGTGTTTCATTTCCAAGGGATGCAGATTTGGTAACACGATGGACACCGAAATGTCCATTGGCGTACGATTTCAGGACAGTGTGATTGTGCTCTGGCCTTTGCTGCTGGTTTCAGAAAAATCACGGAGAAAAAAGTTAAAAATGAAGCAGCCTTGGTCAGCCATGGGACAGCAGAAATCCACATGTTGTGGAAACTGACAATCACGACAAAACGCTAACATCATTAAAACAGATGGCAACGAGAGGCTTTTTTTTAAATAACAGAAAATGCTGGAAACGCACAGCATCTGTGGGGAGAGAAACAAAGTTAGCGTTTCAGGTCATTTCAACTCCGAAGAGTTCTGACGAAGGGTCATCGACCTGTAACATTAACTCTGTTTCTCTCTCCACAGATGCTGCCTGAGCTGCTGAGCATTTCCAGCATTTTCTGTTTATATTTCAGATTTCCAGCATCCGCAGTACTTTGCATTTTTTAAAAATATGCTACTTTTAACAACCAGACCTTGCCACTTCATATTTGGCTGTTGAGGGGATGGTCGACAATGCAGAGCAATGTGAAGTATATTGTTATTGCTGGCTGGTCTCACATGAGTATTTTAAGCGGTGGTGTAGTCACATAATCTACATTTTAATCACAGATCTCTGCCTTCTCCCGCAGGATATGCACTAACATTGCTTCCCAATTAGACTTCAGCAATTCTCCAAATACAATTAAAGCTGCACAGGCCTTCAAAAGTTTTTACTAAAATTAATAGAACTGCCAACAAATTCCCCAATCAGATTGTTGAGATATTAAAATAATGACTGTGTTGAATATAAAAGAAAGAACTTGCATTTATATAGCACCTTTCATTACCTCAGGACATTCCAAATGTAAGATTCGCAAAATTCAGCAGATCCCTCCCCCCCAAAACCAAGGAGATTACCCTAAAGAAGGGATTTTTGGACTGTTAATAAACCATGTCAGAATGGTATAAGAATATTGGGCCTAAGGGAGATTTAAAATCAAAGACCCCAGGGTTTTGGTTTTATTTTTAAAAGCATGTTCGAGCCTGTGGAAGGAAAAAGGCTGCAACAAAAGAATTGGGATTGGCTTCTGTAAATTGACAGTTTTGGGTATTGGCATTAACGGAGCTGTCTGGGGACTATCTAGACTGTCTCCGTCATTTTACATACTGACAATAGACCAACGGAAAAGCAGTTCCCGCCAAAATTACAGAACCATCCAAAACCTTGCATAATGCAAAACATGCGGCACAGTGGCATAGTGGTTAGCACTGTTGCCTCACAGCGCCAGGGACCCGGGTTCGAATCCGGCCTCGGGTGACTGTCTGTGTGGAGTTTGCACATTCTCCCCGTGTTTGCGTGGGTTTTCTCCGGGTGCTCCGGTTTCCTCCCACATTCCAAAGATGTGCAGGTTAGGTTGATTGGCTATGATAAATTGACCCTTAGTGTTAGGGGGATTAAATACATGGGGTTACGGGGATAGGGTGGGATATGTGTTGGTGCAGGGGTTACGGGGATCGGGTGGAATATGTGTCGGTGCAGGCTCGATGGGCCAAAATGGCCTTTATCTGCACTGTGGGGTTTCTGTGATTTCTGTGATTTCTGTGAACCAACAAAAGAACCTTGGCCCCCACAGGAAAAGACAACTTTACTGCAATTAAACAAGAGGTTAAACAATCAATGGGACTATCCCGAAACCACTTCACATGTTCTTAAAACAACTTAAGATCGATGGGACCATTCCGAAACCAATGAAACATTTCAAACCAATCAAAATTAATGAGCCCGCCAAAACTAACAATAAGCCAGAACTGATTTGGCGTGCAGATTAGCAGGCCTCAATCAGTATAACTGAAGGCCTGTTTCTCACAGAAAACAGTTCAAGAAAGCAGTCCGGGTTCAAGCAGTTCGAGTCAACGGTTCAAGTTCGAAGGAATCATCGACCCAGAAGAGATCCACCAACATCGGGATCAAGAAGTCCATCTTGAAGCAGTTCTCCCTCTCAAAGAAGTAACACACCATTGCGGCAGACCAGGGCCCCACGAAACAAACAACCAAAAATATTACCAGCAACCGGGTAATATTGGACCACCGCGACCAACAAGAAAACTAACTTGGAAGAAACCGAAGATCCGCAAGTTTTTCCACTCTATAAACTATCCTGACTTACCCCTGGGTAAGATTTTACTGAAAAGACTCAAAACCCTACTTCTAACCAAAAGAAATTGGGTACTCACCTGATAGATCCAATACGCACCCTACCGCATCAGCGGACTCATGAAGACTGACCAGCTACACAGGTGAAGTCCTCTACCGCGTCCGGGGTACAGCAGGCCCCAACCAACACATCTAGAGAACCCCGAAATTGCGAACCTCTACAATTGTCAAAACAAGTCATTTTGGTGAGCATTATCCCTGGTCCTCTGGAGCCCAACTTAGCTAGTGAAGTGGGATTGGGAGGGGTGAAGTATTCTGTCTATTGTTATTTTCCCTCATATATTCCGAAGTGTTCCCCCAATTTAGAGTGTTAAGATTATTGTGTTGTGTATTTTCTTTCTCAAATAAAGATCAAAGTTCTTTCACCAAAATTCAGTTCTCTGCTGCAATTTCATTACAGCCTCCAAATAAGTCCAAGGTCTAGAACCAAGGGAGTGGGAGTGATTCGAACCGCTCATAAGTCAGAGGTGAAGCTGACCCAAACACCACCCCCTACACAAAGTGCTTTAAGATCCTCCCCTAAAACCTACCTTTTTGACCAAGGTTTTGGTCACCCACCCCTCCTAATATCTCTATCTGTGGCTCGTCGTCCTTTTATCTTATTACGCCTTTGTGAAGCACCTTGGGATATTTTTCTATCTTATAGGCACTATATAAATGCAACCTGTTGTTGTTGGTGTTGGTTAGATTCCAGCTTGTACCTCACTCCCAGGTATTCATTATTTTATATATAAGCCACTGAACCCCTCAACTAAATTCCAGCCTGTACCTCACTCACAGGTATTCATTATTTTATATATAAACCACTGAACCCCTCAACTAGATTCCAGCTTGTACCTCACTCACAGGTATTCATTATTTTATATATAAACCACTGAGCCGCTCAACTAGATTCCAGCTTGTACCTCACTCCCAGGTATTCATTATTTTATATATAAGCCACTGAACCCCTCAACTAGATTCCAGCCTGTACCTCACTCACAGGTATTCATTATTTTATATATAAACCACTGAGCCGCTCAACTAGATTCCAGCTTGTACCTCACTCCCAGGTATTCATTATTTTATATATAAGCCACTGAACCCCTCAACTAGATTCCAGCCTGTACCTCACTCACAGGTATTCATTATTTTATATATAAGCCACTGAACCCCTCAACTAGATTCCAGCCTGTACCTCACGCCCATCTACTCATTATTCTTTCAAAAACTTCTCAACTCCTCAGTTAAATCCAAGACTGCATCTCATTCCCAGAATCCATTATACTATATATAAACCACTGAACCCCGCGTTTAGATTCCAGCCTGTAACTCACTCCAATAATCCATTATCCCCAATACAATCTCTAAAATTTGAGAACAAGTCAATGCGCTAAGATAACCCGCTGTACAGAACATCACCAAAGAAAGAACAATTGTTTCAGTAAATGTGATCAACTGAACCTGCTTCAGGCTAAGGAAATGTGCCAATGCCTTCTTTTGTCAGAGATCATCAACGACACAGTTCCCTCCTGTATTAAATATCCACTGGTAATGTTTGAGGTAAAACTCACCTGTGGTTCAAACTTGCAACAAGTCTCCTTTATGTACGTTGATAATGTTTGGCCAGTCTTGTGACCGCCTCAACGAGTGCGCATGTTTCAATAGTTTTGTCTTTTGTCTTCATTGAACCGTAACTGTTGGCATGTTGCCTCATGACACTTAGTGTAGCCTGATACCCTCTAATGACTGACAAGTGAGGGGCCAATCAGGAGCAACAGGAAGCACTCTCAATATGGTTATCTGAACCAATGGGCTGAGGCTGTGGGTGGGACAGGATGAGCTCCACTGCTAGGTGTTTAGAGTTACATGGCTCTGCTTCATGCATTGTGAACAATGGTGAGCAAGGTGTGCATTTAAAGGGGGCGGGTTCTGGATCTCAGAAAGCACAAGAACAGCCAAAGAAAAATTCACCTCCCACTTTCTGACTTTGTCTGTTTACTATTTTCAAATCCCTCCATGGCCTCACCCCTCCCCATCTCTGTAAACTCCTCCAGCCCCACAACCCTCTGAGATCTCTGCGCTCCTCCAATTCTGGCCTCTTGCACATCCCCGATTTTAATCATTCTGCCATCAGTGGCCGTGCCTTCAAATGCCTAGGCCCTAAGCTCTGGAATTCCCTCCCTAAACCTCTCCGCCTCTCTACCTTTCTTTCCTCCTTTAAAACGCTCCTTAAATCCTACCTCGTCACCTGTCCTAATATTTCTTTGTGTGGCTCGATGTCAAATTTTGTTTGATAATGCTCTCTGAAGCACCTTGGGAACGTTTTACTATGTTAAAGGCGCTATATAAATGCAAGTTTTTGTTGTGTTTAGACACTGGAATAGATTTGAAGTTTCCCCGCGAGGCGGAAGGACAATTGGGCGAGTGGATAAGGGGCAGCCTATCCGCTACTGCCAGTGTTACGCCCAGCAGTGAAGGTTAAAATCTACTCCCCCCACTCCGTCCCAGTATCTCTGTCCATTCCCTGTTGTGTTTGGTCTTCTTCTCTGCCCTTCTGTCTCACTACCTGTCTCTGTTTGCTGCAGGACCGATTCTAACTCCCTCCGCCTGGTGGAAACCGGGTGTTGGCAGGGTAAGGGGTTTTCCTTGAGAGGTTTCCCTGAGGTTTCTCTCTCTAGAGGCCTCTCTCTCTTGCACAGTAAAACCTTGAGTGGTTCGACCCACTCGCCCCTTAGATTCTATACTCTGGACTTAGGGGCAGGAACTACAATGTAGAGAAAACTCTTGTAGACCAAGTTTGATGAAACAAAATGAAATTTTATTGCATAAGGAAAAATATCAAATCAAATGCAAGCAGATAAGGGAGTACATGGGAGGGAAAAACACACAAACAAATCATAACTAACTAAAGTAAATACAGGCATCTTATACTCTACAAAGATCATTATGAAATAAGGAAACACACGGAACATCGAGGGACAACAACTCATGTTAATTGTACCCTTAAATCCACCCCCCCTTATTAAACCTATCTAGATCTGATTGTGAAGGGCCAGAAACATGCTCACCAATCCCACTAGGAAGTACAAGGTTTTGAAATCGAGTCTGTGTTTGGTCCTTTCAGGCTTTTCGTCTACACGTGGATCGTGGAGCCCCTGCGAGCTGCGCCACACCTCTCTTCTGAGGTGGGGGTCGGGGGCGGCTGGACACCGGCGGGCCTGGATGTCGGCGGTGTCGAGGATCGTCGGCTCGACCCTGGTTAGAGGAGCCTTGGGCTGGCTCCCATCGCTTCTTCATTTTGTTTTTATCTCTTCTCCCGAGCCGGGGTGGCTGGAAGGTTTCTTCTCTTGGGACCTTTATTTTTTTGTCTCTTCTCCCAAGTTGGGTCGATGGCCTCTCGTTCCGGCAACGGCCCGGGGATGGTCGATGGTCTCCCGATGTGTTTCCCCGGGATGGGACGCCAGCTTCGAGACGGCCTTCTCGATGTTGGCCTTCTTCTTCCTCCTGCGAGTGCCTGTTTCTTCTTCTGGCTGTCCGGATTCAAACTCGACACAAGCTGCAACTGTCTCCAAGCTTGCAACTGTGTTCCAGCTCGCAACTGTAACCCCCTCCAACTGTAACTCCAGTTATACCTTTTCTTCAGAGGCTTCACTTCCCGCCCAAAATCAGGTTAGTCTTTGTTTTATTTTTGGCGGGCTGGGAGCACAGCGGGGTAGTTATTATATTTTAAAATGTCTTAAACGGCTGGTAAAGGCCCATCTCTGGTCTGGAATTACCTTCATTGTTTTTAATGTCCTGCTGATCTCATTATCTAGTCCTGGGTGCTGTTCTCATGAATATGAAATTGTCCCCTTTTGTCTAGGTCAACATTTTGATGGCCTCTGTCTCCAGGCCGATCTTGACTGGATCTGCATCTAATCCATATGTATACGTGTGGGTCTGGTTTCATTCTCTCAGAAACGGCTTCCAGAACTTGCTGTAGGTTGAATCCACAAAGCTGTCTGCGGTTGCGCAGGAACTATTTTAAAGTGTCCCAATAAGCTGGTCACATGATATGGCGGCCATTTTGTATGCCCCTTTTTCTGGGCTTCTTTTAAAACAGTCTTTAAAATCACGGCCTCTTCTGCCATTTGACCCTTATTAATATAAAGTCCAATTTTGCGGATCCTACAGGCAGTGTTAAAATCCAAGCGGTGGACTTACCCTTCCGCCTCCCATCCACCATTGTATTTTCATGGGCGGCCGAGCCACTCGCCTGAATCAGGCGGGATCCTCATGAATTCATGCAAATCAGGGTCCTTTCACGTACATAGGACCCCGCTGCCAATTTAACGGCTTGCATAGGACTGCTCCTTTCAGTAAAACCTAGCGGAACAGCAGAAAAAGCCCAAAAGGGTAAGTGTTAACGGTAAGTATTTGTGTGGCCAGGAGGGACAGGTGTGCTCCTCCGAGTCCCACTAGAACAACATGAGCCACTGTCGCCCTCCACTACCCCACCCAATGATTGCAACCACCTGGCTGGGTCGGCTTTCTGGTGCCTGATATACGTTGGCCAGGAGCTGGCAGGATGCCCATTCAGTGCATGCAGCTCACCACACGTCAAAATGGACCGGGCCTCCTGCATGAGGGATCGAGCGGACAGCCCCCACCCCTACACTCCCAGCACCGCCAGCTGCCCACCCGATAGTTAAAGTCCACCCTTGTATGTTTTGCCTCAGCCTCTGTCTGTCTCACTATGTATCTCTGTCTGTTTGCTGTTGTGTTTTGTCTCGACCTCTCTTTCTATCTCACATTCTCTAGCCCCAGATCCCTGCGGGAACAGGGCTGCTTTGGGTCATACGCTCATTTTACACACTTCCTGATTTAACACTCCATCTAAGTCAGCGGAGAACAAAATCGGACGGGGTGTTAAACAGGCAACCAACCCAAACTCGCCATGTTCCCGCCTAGCGCGTTAGGCTAAAATCGGGCCTTGTATCTTTGTTGCACTTTTCCTGTGTTGCTCTTCCTGTCCTCTCTCTCATTATTTCTTCTCAATGTGTCTTTCTCTGTTCCTGTCTCTCTCTCTCTCTTCTTGTGTTCCTTTCGTTCTGTTCTAATATTGTTTAACCTTCACTACACGGACTGCAGTGGTTCAAGAAGAAGACCCACCACCACATTCTCAGGCCACTAGGGAAGGCCAGTAAATGCCAACCTTGCCAACAAAGCCCATATCCCAAGAATGAATACGGAAAAAAGGCGGTCGTATCCATTGAACCTGTTGTAGAATTAATGCAAAATCAAGAAGGGCCTCACACTCGGGTTTCCAACCCTCCTGGAATGACAGGGAGTCTCCTGGGTGCTGCCTCTAGCAGCCCGGGAGATCATTGGATTTTTATATAGATGATTTACATGCCGATCAGTGCTTTAAATTTCCCACCACAGTGTGTCCCCCTCTTCCTCCCACTCCATGACGTCACCCAACCAATGCCTCACTGCCCACCTTCATACAAAGTGCCCAGTGCCTGCTTCGAATGAGCAATGACATTTTGCTTTAATATTTTACCAGATTTATAAAATTCTGGCAAAGCCGATGGCGAAATATCCACAACGTTAACAGAACAGTCCGTACGGCAGTAGGGGTTAAAATGTCCTCAATCTGTCATTGTATATTGTCAATCCTTTCAGCAAAATATAGGGATAAATTTTACAATTTTGTTTTGCGCTATAGGAGTGCGTATTGGCAATCTGAGCACGGAGGTCAGGCAACCGCTTCACGGCCTGCATGATTTTCTACCGACTAAGGATCAGCCGTGGCTCAGTGGGTAGCACTCTTGAGGCAGAAGGTTATGGGTTCTGTAGTGTATGTACCTTTAAGGGGAGAACTACTTTTTACAGCTCCTGTATACTGTAAGTACCGGCAGTGACCACACCTGTATATAAACCCTGAGTAGTGATCTGTAGAGTTAGTTTTAGAGTAACCCTCATCCAGTAAACACCTGTTGATTGTTCCCTGCAGTCTCTTTTCTAGTTATTGAAGGGCACACAACATCAAGATACACGGATCTAACATTGGCGACGAGAAGATTCAAACCTACCTGCAGCTCTGCATCACCTCCCAGGGATTAGCTCCTGGAAAACAGTGAAAGAAGAAGGCCGAGTCCAGAAGCACGGGCGTCGACCATCCAGCGGAGACTTGAGCATCGCAGGGGAGGCTGTTGAGAGCTGGGCTTGGTTCTCCAGTCACGGTGGTCCAGCGAAATGGGCTGGCAACAGGTACGGCGCAGACCCTTCCCGGACAGCGGCGGCTAGAGCCGACCGACGGCACAGAAAAAGGCTGAGCAGCGTCGACGGGAGAAGAGAGGGGGTAGAGCGCACAGGGCGCAGCCGGTGTTCAGGACCGAGCGGCGTCAACGAGAGTGCACAGGGCGCGGCCGGTGTTCAGGAATGAGCAGCGTCAATGAGAGAGAGAGGCGCGCAGGAAAACGCGAAGAGCACAGCCGGTGTTCAAGGGCCGAGCAGCGTCAGCGGGGAAGAAAGGAAAATGCGCAGAGCGCAGCCGGTGTTCAAGGGCCGAGCAGCGTCAGCGGGGAAGAAAGGAAAGCGCAGGAGACGCCATTTTGAGCCGCAGCGGAGAAGAAGGGAGAGCGCGGGAGACGCCATTTTGAGCCGCAGCGGAGAAGAAGGGAGAGCGCGGGAGACGCCATTTTGAGCCACAGCGGAGCAGAAGGGAGAGCGCAGGAGATGCCATTTTGAGCCAGTCTAACCACACCCAGGGATGCCAAAGAGTGGCAGTGTCACAGCGTTCGACAATGAAGTCGAAGATTGGGCGACATATGTCGAACGCATGGAAGTGTACTGCAAGGCGAATGAAGTGCCAGATGACAGGAAAGCACTGGTATTGTTGAATTCAATGGGTGCAAAAACATATGGCTTACTGCGAAACCTAGTAACCGCAGAGAAGCCAGTGGAAAAGGATTTTGAAAACGTAGTGTCAATCCTACAGGACCACTTAGACCCCACACCGCTGCTGATAGCAGAAAGATTTAAGTTTCACAAAAGGAACCAGCATAAAGATGAAAGTAATGCTGAGTATTTAACGGAACTGCGCAAGCTATCGAAACACTGCCAGTTTGGAACGGGACTAGCAGATACTTTAAGGGACAAGTTTGTGTGTGGGCTTCAAAGTGAAGGAACCCAGAAACGGCTTCTATCAGCATGGCAGTATCACACGAAGCAGCCGCACAGGGCGCTGCAGAGATACAATGGAGACCACAAGAATATGGCACAAATGAAATGTCATACGGAAGAGTGAAGTGCTATCGCTGCAGCAGAACAACACACGACCATAATGATTGCTGGTTCAAGGACCAAGTGTGCAGACAGTGTGGAAAAGTAGGACTTATAGCAAGAGTCTGCAGGTCGGGAAAGAAAACCAGCAGCAAGAAATCTCCACAGGAGAAGTACAAGAAGGTACATAAGGTGGCAGAGAGTAGTTCAGACGAACAGAAAAGTAATACAGACTCCAGAAGCAAGGAGCTGGGTTGTCTGAAACTATATAATGTGATCAAAACAGAGGATCACCAAACTATCTGGGTCACGCTCAAGATAGCCGGAGTCCAAGTGAAAATGGAATTGGACACAGGATCAGCCCTAACAGTCCTAAACCGAAGGGACTACAAGCGGTTATTCTCACATATACCCTTGAGAGATACAGAGATTGTCTTGAAGACGTACACGGGACAAAAAGTCGACCCCAAAGGAAAAATAAGGGTGAACGTTATATATAACGGCAAGGAAACACCAAAAATGGACCTATATGTATTGCCAGATGGAGGACCACCACTACTAGGACATGAATGGATCCGGAAGATACAGCTAGATTGGCATTCCATACAAGCACTGACTGTAGATGCCAAAAAGGATGACGACGTCACACCTGGACGACTGTCAAAAATGCTAACTGACGCACAAGAAGTGTTCCAGGAGGGACTCGGAACACTAAAAGGCATAACAGCGACGATCAAAATAGAGGAAAATGCAAGCCCAAAGGTTTTTAAGGCCAGACCGGTGCCTTATGCGATCCGTCCAGCCGTCGAAGCAGAGCTGGAAGGTTTGGAACGTTCAGGAGTACTGTCCAATGTGGACTGGAGCGAGTGGGCTACACCCATCATTCCTGTAATGAAGAGGTCGTTGAGTAATACGCCTGGGGAACCAAAGAAGGTTTGCATCTGTGGGGACTTTAAGGTGACAGTGAACCCAGTCCTTCACACGGTACAATATCCGCTTCCGCGGATTGAAGATATTTTCGCCTCGCTATCTGGAGGGAAATGCTTCACTAAGATTCATCTGGCCCAGGCATACCTGCAAATGGAGGTAGAAGAAGCCTCGAAACAGTCCCTCATGATCAACACTCATAAAGGTCTCTACCAATACAACCGGCTGGTGTTCGGGGTAGCATCAGCTCCGGCTATTTGGCAAAGGGCAATGGATCAAGTCCTGCAAGGGATTCCAGGGACCCAGTGTTATTTGGACGACATCCTGGTCACGGGTGAAAATGACAGTGATCACCTCGCCAACCTGGAGCAGGTGCTCACTAGATTGAAGGAATATGGGCTCCGAGCTAATCGCCACAAATGCGAGTTTTTCCAGAAGCAGATCTCGTATTGTGGCCACGTTATTGATGAAGAGGGGTTACATAAGTCCCCTGAAAAGATTGAGGCAGTAGTCAAGGCTCCAGCACTGGAAAATGTGTCACAACTGAGGTCATTCCTCGGACTGGTGAACTACTACCATAAGTTCTTGCCGAATTTGTCTACAGTACTACACCCACTGAACACCCTACTGCAAACGGGGGTACCATGGAAGTGGAATGACGAATGTAAACGAGCTTTCCAGAAGTGCAAAGAATTGATCACATCAAAAGAGGTGTTGGCTCATTTCAACCCAGCACTACCAATTCGGTTGGCATGTGATGCATCACCCTATGGTATTGGAGCGGTGCTGTCGCACAAATTCCCGGACGGCTCGGAGAGGCCAGTAGCCTTTGCGTCTCGGTCACTAACCTCAGCCGAGCGTAACTACGCCCAGATTGACAGGGAGGCCCTCAGCCTAGTGTGGGGAGTGAAAAAGTTCAACCACTATCTGCACGGGCAGAAGTTCACCTTGCTGACTGACCACCAACCACTTGTCTCCATCTTTAATCCAAAGAAGGGCGTTCCGGTGATGACTGCGCAACGGCTACATAGATGGTCCCTTTTTCTAGGGGTGAACCAATATGAAATCGAGTATAAGGGCACGAAACAGCATGGAAACACTGATGGGCTATCACACCTGCCACTGCCTACTGCGGAGGAAGCACCAGCAGTGGACCCTGTCGAAATATTTTATTCGACTATAATTGAACGCTTGCCAGTAACTAACGCTGATATAGAGAAGGAGACCCGAAATGACCCGACACTGTCTCGGGTATAGGACTTGACGGTGAAGGGATGGCCAACACATGGCAACTCACTGTGGCCAGCATTCTCATCCAGAAGAGAACAGCTGTCAGTATGCCAGGGGACCTTGATGTGTGGATCCCGAGTGGTAATTCCATCCAAGTTAAGGGAGAGAGTGCTCAATGAGCTTCACGAAGGCCATCTGGGAGGGGTGAAAATGAAAAGCCTTGCTAGGGCTTATGTGTGGTGGCCGGGGATCGATCAGGAAATCAAGGACCTGACAAAGAGCTGCTCAGGATGCCAGAAGGTCCAAAATGCACCACCACATGCCCCTCTACACCCATGGGAGTGGCCCTCATCTCCATGGCAACGGGTGCATATTGATTTTGCTGGTCCATTCATGGACTCAATGTTTTTAATAGCCGTGGATGCGCACTCGAAATGGCCTGAGGTGATCAAAATGTCCTCCACCACCACGGAGAAAACTATTGCAGTCCTACGGACCATATTTGCCAGGAACGGCTTGCCAGAGCAGATTTGCTCTGATAACGGACCACAGTTTGTATCCGAAGATTTTCGAAGATTTATGAAAAGGAATGGGGTAAGGCATTACACATCCGCCCTGCATCATCCAACCACAAATGGATTGGCTGAGAGGTTCGTACAAACCTTTAAAAAAGCAGTAAGGGCCATGTGCGATGACGACATTCCACTGCAGCATAAGGTGGACAATTTCCTCTTAGCCTACAGAAATGCGACACATGCAGTCACCAACCAGACCCCGGCCATGATGTTCTTTTACCGAAGGTTGAGCTCTCGTCTGGATTTGCTCAGACCAAATGTACGAAGAGATGTTGAGAATAAGCAATTCCAGCACATCAATGAGAAGCCAACAAGGAGCTTCAATGTAGGGCAACCAGTCTTGGCCCGCGACTACCGAACAGAGAAATGGCAACCAGGAATGATATGCACACGGCAGGGGCCACTAATGTACACAGTGGATGTTGGGGAGAACATTGTGAGACTCCATGTCGACCAGATCCTAGAGTCACAGGAACGAGTCAACCCCATGTCTCGCGTACCTGGTGATGGACCCGACATACAGGTTGCATCTACCCCAGAAACAGTAGCATCGGAAGCTGATGAACCAACCGACGACAGGGGGCCAGAATCGCCTCCGCACCAAGAGCAAGACACTCAGGAAAGGCGCTATCCCGAAAGGATCAGGAAGCCGCCCCAAGACTGAATTTATAAATAGACTATTTCAGTTAATGTTGCATGTTAAAAGTGTTAATTGTAATTAGTTGATATTTAATTGTTAAATGAATGTTATGGTACTGTTAATCTAAAAGGGGAGGAATTGTAGTGTATGCACCTTTAAGGGGAGAACTACTTTTTACAGCTCCTGTATACTGTAGTACTGGCAGTGACCACACCTGTATATAAACCCTGAGTAGGGATCTGTACAGTTAGTTTTAGAGTAACCCTCATCCAGTAAACACCTGTTGATTGTTCCCTGCAGTCTCTTGTCTAGTTATTGAAGGACACACAACATCAAGATACACGGATCTAACAGGTTCAAGCCCCCACCCCCTACTCCTGGACTTGAGCCCATAACCCAGGCTGACATTTCAGTGCAGTACTGAGGGAGTGCTGCACTGTTGGAGGTGCCATCTCTCGGATGAGACGTTAAACAGAGTTCTTTTCTGTCCTCTCAGGTGGCTGTGAAAGATCGCATGACATTATTCAAACATATATCCTTCAAGCACTCTCACAGCTGTTTGTGAGACCTTGCTGTACACAAATTGGCTGCTGTTTTCGCTTGCACAACAACTTTGGGGCATCTTTGGTACGAACAATGCAAATTACAGGGCAATATAGTAGAAATGTTAAAAGTTTTGAAAGGGTGGGACAGGGTAGATAGAAGCTATTTCCAGTAGTTGAGGGGTCTAGAACGAGGGGCCACAGACACAAGATTAAATGTGAGAGATTTGGAACAGAGGGCAGGAGAAGCCTCTTTACACAGAGAGTTGTGAGGCTGTGGAATTCACTTCCAGGGTTAGTGGCTGAGGCAGAAACTATGTCAACGTTCAAGACTAGATTGCATAGATGGATAAAGGAAAAGAGAATGAATGGATGTGGGAACACTGGGTAAATGTGATTAGAACTCTTTGCTCGTGTGGAGGGGAAATGCCGGCACAGGCTGGTTGGGCCGACTGGCCTATTTCCATGTTGTAATTTTATATATAACAGTGACTACACTTCAAAAGCACTTGATTGGCTGTGAAGCATTTTGGGACATCCTGAGGACATGTAAGGCGCTGTATACATGTAAGTACTTTCTCTGTGAATTGGGCATGATGACCTCTGCACCTGGATTCATGATAGGCACTCCCATTGACTGAAGCTCTGCACTCACAGTACGAATTTGTAAAATTTACTTCAGTATTTTGGGATGGTGGGGGGGGGGCAATTTCTTCCCCTGCAGTTTTCTCCCCATTTCTCTTCTGAAGGCACTGACGGGGGTGAAATAGGAGCAGGAGTAGGCCATTTGGTCCCTTCAAGTCTGCTCCACCATTCAATAAGATCATTGCTGATCTTCTACCTCATCTTCACTTTCCTGCAATATCCCCATATCCCTTGATTCCCTTAATATCCAAAAATCTATCGATCTCTGTCTTGAATATACTCAACGACTGAGCCTCCACAGCCCATTGGGGTAGAAATTCCAAATATTCACAACCCTCTGAGTGAAGAAATTTCTCCTCATCTCAGTCCTAAATGGCCGACCCCTTATTCTGAGACTGTGACCTCTGGTTCTAGACTCCCCAGCCAGGGGAAACATCCTCCCTGCATCTACCCTGTCAAGTCCTGTAAGAATTTTGTATGTTTCAATGGGATCACCTCTCATTCTTCTAAACTCTAGAGAATATAGGCCTAGTCTACTCAATCTCTTCATAGGACAATCCCCCCATCATACAGTTCCACCAGCACCAGCAGACCTCACTTGATTGGGCGTGCTTTGCCGAGGAGCCTGGAAAGCCAGTATCAGCAGGCTACACTGCCAACATGCTGTTTGCAACGAGCTGGCCTTTGTCATTTGGGCCAACATGTTTAATCAAAGCACTGAAAGCTTACCCACACTGCTTACTCCCCTGATTACATGCAGGTAGGTTATCATTTAAAAACACAAGTAAAAAGGCATTGGTGTTCCTCTAGCCTCATGTAGTGGCAGGCTTGGTAATAATTGTTTAGTGGTAAGTGGGCCTGCAGCATAGACTTGTATAATTAACCACAAACTGTTTCCTCCTGGACTATTGCGGCCAATTCTGGGTACCACACTTTAGGAAAGATGTCAAGGCCTTAGAGAGGGTGCAGAGGAGATTTACTAGAATGGTAGAGGAAAGATTTCAGTTATGTGGCTAGACTATAGAAACTGGGGTTGTTCTCCTTAAAGCACAGAAGGTTAAGAGGAGATTTGATAGAGGTGTTCAAATTCATGAAGTGTTCTTATAGAGTAAATAAGGAGAAACTGTTTCCAGTGGCAGGAGGGTCGGTAACCAAAGGACACAGATTTAATTGGCCAAAGAACCAGAGGCAACATGAGGGAAAAACTGTTTACACGGCAAGTTGTTGTGATCTGGAATTAACTACCTGAATGGATGGTGGAAGCAGATTCAATAGTAACTTTCAAAAGGGAATTATATAAATACTTGAAGGGGAGATTTTGCAGAGCAATGAGGGAAAGAGCGGGAGTGGGACTGTATTGTATTATCACATGGCTTGTCACATGGTTTAGTATGAGCATGCTCAGTTCGTTCTGGCCTAGTAAAGCAAGCACATGGACTAGCAACTCATCATGCCTCTGTCCTTCATTTGTTCTGCCAACATATATTACATTTTTGGCAACGAGGATGGGATCCAAAAGCCATTTTTAGGGACCATGGAAGGACAGTGTTCAACATTCGAGTGGAAAAGTTTAAGATACACAGGTAGCGTGCTGAGTCACTGTTCGACGGGATTGGGACAATCATGGCCGCGCCTACAGGATTCATCAGAAGCCTCGGCATGTGTGACCGAGCTCACAAACCATTCAGTTCTTACATTGAGCGGATGGAGATTTTTTTTTAAGGCCAATAACATTATTGAGACTGAAGGTGCAGATGAGAATGTTCAAGCTCAAAATAAAGTCATTCATGAACGGAAAAAGGCAATTTTTCTAACGGAGATTGAGCCAGATGTCTACGGAACGTTGGCAAACCTACCCGCGCCAGGGAAAGTGAAGGATGCGTCGTTTGAAGACATTGTCGAGCAACTCGAGGACCATTTCAACCCAAAGCCGTTAGAAATAGCAGAGAACAATAAGTTTGGTACCAGAAACTGTGGTGTATGTAACCTGTTCCACTTTAAGAGAACTTAAGCCTGTTCCACCTTAAGAGATGTACTACTTTCTCTGGCTGCTGTATACGTAATACCGGTGGTGACCACACCGGTATATAAGCACTGTGTAGTAATATTGTATTCAGTATAGTCCCTACCTCCAACCAGTAAAGACCTGTTGAATTTACTCTTGTAGTCCGTGTAGTAATTATCACTATAACACACAGACTTAACAGTGGCGACGAGTCCGATTCTTACCCTGCGGCAGTTATTTCCACGGCGGCTTCGTCCACAGACAGGACGTCGAAGATAGGTTTCCACCCTCATCACCCTACTGGAAGACACGTCGAGCGGCAGGCATCGAGAAACCGGAGTGCAGAAGACATCCTGACCTCGAAGCCTCCATCAGCGACTGTCAGCTTCTTCTTCTACCTTGGTGGTGGGTAAGCCGGGCAGTGACGCGACAGAAAGTCAACCGCGTTGGCTGTACAGACGGGGCTGGGAAGACGGAGGAATAAGGGCGGTGAGATCGATCGCGACCGGAGATAAGGGCCGGGCCGCTTTCGAGCGAGAGGCGCAGCGCGGGGACATCGATCGCGACCAGAGATAAGGGCCGCATTCGGGCTAAAAGGCGCAGCATCTGGGGAAACTGAAGGCGCGAGAGCCGCGGTGAAGCGGAGACAGCGTCGGGGGACGGTTGAAGACCGCCAAGCGCGGGAAAACCACCATTTTGTGGGCGGAGGACGACGACAAGAGCGGGAAGCCGCCATCTTGGATAACATAAAAATACAATAAATTGCAACGATGCCTAAACATGGGAACATTAATACCTTTGATAGTGACATCGAAGATTGGGCCATGTATGTAGAACGCATACAAAATTATTGTAAGACAAATAAAGTTCCTTTTGCAGATAAAGCACTAACATTATTAAATTTAATGGGTGCGAAGACATACGGGCAATTGAAACACCTTGTATCACCAGATGAACCGGCGGATAAGACGTTCGAGGAGATTGTTACTGTCCTGAAAAATCATCTAAACCCCACGCCGCTGATGCTAGTGGAACGATTTAAATTTTACGACAGAAGGCAGCTGCAGAATGAAAGCAATGCTGAATATTTGATGGAATTACGTAAGCTAGCAAAATATTGTCAGTTTGGAACGGGACTGACAGAGGCACTACGAAATAAATTTGTGTGTGGTTTATTTAAACAGGATACACAAAAGCGACTGCTCGAGGAGAATGAGCTGACGCTTGAGAAGGCGGTCACTATGGCAGCAGCACACGAAGCCGCAGCAAGAGGCACGGCAGTAATGCAGCTACGGTCACCGGAACTCGGTACAAACAAATTGGGTTTGAGTTCTGTCAAATGTTATCGTTGTGGAAAGACAACGCACGATCAGAACCAGTGTTGGTTTAAAAACCAAGAATGCAGAACGTGTGGCAGGCTTGGCCACATAGCTAAAGTATGCCGGTCAGGAAAGAAGACCAGCAACAAAAAGTCACCGCAAGGAAAATACGCAAAGGTACACAAGGTGACAAAGAACAGTTTGACTGAACCGAAGTCAGATTCAGACACTAGCAGTAATGAACTGGATAGCTTAAGAGTACACAACGTTGGTAAGGATGCAGATCTCCAGACAATTTGGGTCACTCTTCAGATAGCAGGAGTCCAAGTAAAAATGGAATTGGACACTGGATCGGCATTGACTGTCATGAATAAGAAAGATTACAGAAGGTTATTCCAACATATTCCCCTACAGGATACGGAGATTATATTGAAAACATACACGGGGCAAAGAGTGTACCCCATCGGAAAAGTAGAGGTAGAAGTGGTCCACAAGGGCGAAGAAAGCCAAGTAATGGACTTATATGTGCTACCTGAAGGAGGTCCACCACTACTAGGACGGGAGTGGATTAGGAAAATGAATATGGACTGGCACTCCTTGAAGGCACTAACGGTAGATTCCAGGGAAACAGATGTCAAACCTAAACGATTGTCCAGAATATTGGATGATGCTAAAGAGGTGTTCCAGCAGGGACTGGGAACACTGAGAGGAATTACGGCAAACATCAAGATTGATGAACATGCACAACCAAAATTTTTTAAAGCCAGACCGGTACCCTATGCAATACGACCTACTGTTCAAGCGGAACTGGAAGCACTAGAACGTTCAGGTGTACTGTCTAAGGTAGATTGGAGTGAGTGGGCTACGCCCATTGTTCCCGTTATGAAACGTCCTGCGAGCAACAAGCCAGGAGATCCAGGGAAGGTTCGCATCTGTGGAGGTTTCAAAATCACCGTTAATCCGGTGCTTCACACGGTGCAGTATCCGCTTCCACGGATTGAGGATATTTTCGCTTCATTGTCTGGCGGGAAACATTTCACCAAGATAGACCTGGCGCAGGCGTACTTGCAGATGGAGGTTGAGGAAGAGTCACACCAATACCTCACGATCAACACGCATCGAGGGTTGTACCGGTACAATAGGCTGGTTTTTGGAGTGGCATCGGCTCCAGCAATTTGGCAGAGGGCCATGGAGCAGGTATTACAGGGAATTCCAGGCACACAATGTTACCTGGACGATATTCTGATCACAGGTGATGGTGATGAACAACATCTCGCAAACTTGGAACTGGTGCTCAACAGACTGAAAGAGTATGGACTTAGAGTAAATCGGCAGAAATGTGAGTTCTTCCAGAAGCGGATCTCATACTGTGGCCATGTCATTGACCGGGAGGGGCTTCATAAGTCTCCTGACAAGATTGAGGCAGTTGTAAAGGCTCCCGCTCCGGAGAATGTCTCTCAGTTGAGGTCGTTTCTAGGATTAATTAACTATTACCATAAATTTCTGCCAAATCTATCCACGGTACTGCACCCGTTAAACGCTCTTTTACAGAAAGGGGTACCATGGGAATGGGGCGAAAACTGTAAGAAGGCATTTCGCAAAAGCAAAGAATTGATCACCTCAGAGGAAGTGTTGGCTCACTTCAACCCGACACTGCCTATTCGGTTGGCTTGTGATGCTTCTCCATATGGTATTGGGGCAGTACTCTCACACAAGTTGCCAAATGGCATGGAAAGGCCAGTCGCGTTTGCATCCAGATCATTGACCTCCGCTGAGCGCAACTATGCGCAGATCGATAGGGAGGCTCTCAGCCTTGTATGGGGAGTGAAGAAGTTTAATCATTACCTGCAGGGCCAAAAATTCACACTTCTGACAGACCATCAACCGTTGGTATCCATTTTTAACCCTAAGAAGGGTGTTTCGGTGATGGCAGCGCAGCGTCTCCAGAGATGGTATCTTTTCCTAAGGGCACATCAATATCAAATAGAATTCAAAGGTACGAAACAGCATGGCAATGCTGATGGGCTGTCGCGCCTGCCACTACCTGAAGAAGAAGACACGACGAAAGTTGACCCTGTTGAGTTATTTCATTCGACCATCATCGAGTGTTTACCAGTCACCAATGCAAGTATTGAAAGAGAAACCAGGAACGACCCGACACTGTCCAGAGTCTACGAGGTGACAGTGAAAGGATGGCCAACACGGGGTGATCCTCTGTTACCGGCATTTTCGGCAAGGCGAGACCAGCTGTCCGTCTGCCATGGTACCTTGATGTATGGGACAAGAGTGATTATTCCTCCCAAGTTAAGGGAAAGAGTTTTAAACGAACTGCATGAAGGTCATCTGGGGGGAGTTAAAATGAAAAGTCTTACTAGGGCTTATGTATGGTGGCCGGGTATTGACCAACAGATTGAGGAGTTAACGAAAAGCTGCGCTGGGTGCAAAAAAGTGCAAAATGCACCTCCGATAGCACCGCTACACCCATGGGAATAGCCTTCAGCCCCATGGCAACGCGTACACATTGACTTTGCTGGTCCATTCATGGACTCCATGTTCCTAATCGCGGTGGACGCACATTCCAAATGGCCAGAAGTCATCAAGATGAATACCATTACTTCAGAAAAGACAATTGCGGTGTTAAGAACAATATTCGCAAGGAACGGATTGCCAGAACAGATCTATTCGGACAACGGACCACAGTTTGTATCGGAAGAATTCCGACAATTCTTAAAGAAGAATGGAGTAAAACATTATACCTCTGCCCCATATCATCCGGCGACAAACGGGTTGGCTGAAAGATTTGTCCAGACATTCAAAAAGGCAATTAAGGCCATGAACGATGACCAGATTCCGCTGCAACACAAGGTCGACAAGTTCCTGATGTCATATCGAAACGCCGATCATGCAGTGACTAACCAAAGTCCTGCCATGATGTTTTATAACAGGAGGTTGCGGTCCAAGTTGGACTTGTTAAAACCAAATGTGCAGAGGGAAGTGGAAAACAAACAGTTTCGGCATATTAACAACAAGACCACTCGAACTTTCGACGTAGGACAACCAGTGTTGGCAAGGGGCTATGGAAACGAAAAATGGCAGTCCGGAACAATTCGGGCCAGACAAGGACCTCTGATGTACACAGTAGATATTAGTCATAATGTGATAAGGCGTCATGCGGATCAACTGGTAGAGTCGAGAGCAAGGGTCGAACCCATGGTTGTGACAGAGACATCTGTGGAAGACGTTAATGAACCTGAAGCATCTACCTCGGCAGGGAATGTACTTGATGATGATGACACCCAATACATTGGAAACCAAATAGAGGAGGCACCTCAACAACAAGAATCAGAGACTACTGAGAGGCGTTATCCAAGCCGCATCAGAAAGCCTCCTGAGAGACTGAACCTTTGAACTGTTATACCTGAAGTTATATATGTATATATGTTATTATGTTATGTTAAATGGGGATATGACTGTTAAGCTAAAAAGGAAGGATTGTGGTGTATGTAACCTGTTCCACCTTAAGAGAACTTAAGCCTGTTCCACCTTAAGAGATGTACTACTTTCTCTGGCTGCTGTATACGTAATACCGGTGGTGACCACACCGGTATATAAGCACTGTGTAGTAATATTGTATTCAGTATAGTCCCTACCTCCAACCAGTAAAGACCTGTTGAATTTACTCTTGTAGTCTGTGTAGTAATTATCACTATAACACACAGACTTAACAGAAACCAAAAACAAAGTGAAACCATCAGTGAGTACATTGTAGCTCTTAAGAACCTGTTTTTGCATTGTAACTTTGGCACATTTTTGGATCGTGTGTTGCGAGATAAGTTTGTGTGTGGACTAGTGGATGAGCGCACACAGTCCAAGCTACTGAACACTCCGAATCTAATGTTTGACATAGCATGCAAAATTGCCCTATCTATGGAGCTGGCGTCTAAGAATGATGGGGAGCTCCGTCCTACGCAAGTGACGAGTGCAGCTGAGGTCTACAGTCACAAAGCCACCGCCGAGCCAAAAGCTCTGAGACCGAGTCAAAAGCATGTCGGTGAGAGCAGTTCAGTGAATTGTTATCACTGCAATGAAAATCACTCACCACAGACCTGCCAATACAGAAATGTGAAGTATTTTCACTGTCAGAAGCAAGGCCATATTTCAACAGCTTGCAGAGCTAGATCGAAAGCAGGAAATAAGAACCATTCTAGTGGCAATGCAAAGCAGCAACAACAAAAGGCAGGAGTTCACAATATTGAAGTGAACACACCTGATGTTGAAGAACTAGACATCTACAGTATCTATGCCACTAGCAACAACGCAAGCAGTCGTGAGAAAGACTTCCGTACAAAACTTTTGATCAATGAGCAATATATTGATGTGTATCAACACAGCAGCAGACTGCTCTGTCATGAGTAAGGACACATATGAGAGTGAGTTTAATCAAGTACCACTTACAAAGGGTACCGTAGAGTTAACAACCTACTCCAGAGATATCTTAGAGACATGTGGACAAATGGAATGTACAGTTCAGAACACTGACAGTCAGTAAAACTGCCTATTATTGTAGATATGTTAATGAATAGCCAGCATGGATTTCAAAACGGAAAGTCTTGCTTGACCAACCTCACTGAATTTTTTGAAGAGGTAACAGAGAGAGTAGACAATGGAAATGCAGTAGATAAGAACATAAGAAATAGGAGCAGGAGTAGGCCATTTGGCCCTTTGAGCCTGCTCCGCCATTCAATGAGATCATGGCTGATCTTCTGCCTCAACTCCATTCACCGGCCCTATCTGTTGCGTTTGCAAGGATGACTCAATGACAGCATGTAGAAATCAACTTGTGTCGTTTTAATGGCCGATCCAACTAACTCTTACAGGCCAAGGCAATCGAGTACCTATCACCAATGTCAGACATAATATAACGATAACAGCACTATCAAACTTCATGTGCTAGAGTAACTCTAATGCAGCACTGTAACCCAGTGTGCAAACATAACACTATCACCATATCCCTTGATGCCCTTACTAGTCAGAAATCTATTGACTTCTGTTTTGAATATACCCAATGACTGAGCCTCCACAGCCCTCTGGGGTAGAGAATTCCAAAGATTCACCATCCTCTGTGTGAAGAAATTTCTTCTCATCTCAGTCCTGAATGGCCTACCCTTTGTCCTGAGGCTGTGGTCCCTGGTTCTAGACTCCACAGCCAAGGGAAACATTCTCACAGCATCCACCCTATCAAGCCCTGCAATAATTTTGTATGCTTCAATGAGATCCCCTCTCATTCTTCTGAATTCAAGAGAATACAGGCCTAGTTTACTCAATCTCTTCTCATACGACAGTCCCGCCATCCCAGGAATCAATCAATCTCGTGAACCTTCGTTGCACTCCCTCTATGGCAAGTATATCCTTCCTTAGGTAAGGAGACCAAAATTGTACTCAGTACTCCAGGTGTGGTCTCACCAAGGCCCTATATAATTGGAGTAAGACTTCTGTACTCCTGTACTCAAATCCTCTTGTAATGAAGGCCAGCATACCATTTGCCTTCCTAATGGCTTGCTGCACCTGCACATTAACTTCCAGTGACTCATGTACAAGGACACCCAGGTCCCTTTAAGCATCTGCATTTCCCAATCTTTCACCATTTAGGAAATACTCTGCCTTTCTGTTTTTTCTACCAAAGTGGATAACTTCACATTTATCCACGTTATAATCCATCTGCCATGTTCTTGCCCACTCACTGAGCCTGTCGAGATCCCCTTGAAGCCTCTTCACATCCTCTTCACAACTGACACTGCCACCTCACTTTGTGTCATCAGCAAACTTGGAAATGTTACCTTTAGTCCCCTCATCCAAATAATTCATATAGACTGTGAATAGCTGGGGCCCAAGCACCGATTTATCTAGATTTTCAAAATGCCTTCGATAAGGTATCCTATAATAGACTGATGAACAAGGTCAGGGAATGCGGAGTCAGGGGACAAGTTGTAAGCGGTTTTGATCCCAGCCCAATTGCTAGACGGATGGTTCGAATCACCCCCGCCTTACGAAAGTTCTATACCCGGGAATTATTATTCAGAGTGTAAATGGAATAAGTCACGGACAGGAATGCTTCAGTGAAAAATCATACATATATTTATTTGGTCTAACATACACTGGCTAAAACATGCACTACTAAACGAAATCACTGGGCAGGATTTTCATTCAGGAGTCGGGTTGGAGGCGGGACTGCAGCTTTCGGGGTTGTAGTCCCGCCTCCATCGAGATGCGGCCAATCCACGCGATCTTAACTTGATTGACCTTGTTGAGTCTGCCAAGCGGGCTCAGCAGTCCAATTAAGGGCCACCCGGCAACAGGTGACATCACAGACTGAAATTTCATCTGTCAAGAGGTTTTGACAGATGAAATATCAGCGCTTCACAGCTGTTTGAAGCTGTCAAACGCTGACAGTCTTACTTCTAACCTGAGTCCTACTCCACAGACTCAATTAAAAATCTCTCCTGCACAGAAAGCTGCAGGCTGTCACTTTTGACAGTTCGTAGCCATTCTGCTTTCTGTGCTGGTGAGATGAGGGACTCATGAGACCTAAAAGAAGGAAGGCTGAAAAGGTAAGAAAAGGTATGTAAAACTTATTTAATCACTTTAGACACACCAAACACACTTACCTTTGCACTCATGCACACATCGCTCACCTGAACACTGACATCTCGACACCTCCAAGTCGTTCAACCCAACGGCCCGCCTCCTCTAACTTGGCATGGTTTGGAGCCGTCAGGAATCCCACACTTCAACCTTAAAATAAGGGTTAGGCTAAAAACTGCTTGTTAACTGTTATGTTCATTAATAAATAGACATTCTTATTATGAACTGCTAGCTTCTAGCTAGCTATTTATTCAGTACATGTTCTCTAGGTACAGCATCTGTAGAGATCCAGCATGTGTGCTACCGTGTGCAGGCCGCCATCTTGACTACTGCCTGCTGGGTAGCTTAGTGCATCTTGGGTAATGTAGTCTTATATATATATATAGACATACAGCAATATACATCTGTACACAGCTCTACGGCTCCACCTAGTGTCCACTATAGAATGACATGTTATTGATCATTACATCCCCCTTTCTTTGAGGTTAAACAAAATCAATATCAATCAACATCAATTAACTTTCAAGAAAAACGATAAAGATGATATCAGTAACACATTTGTTGGTGCTGTATAAACATAAACATTTTCACAACAGTCAATACATTTTCAATATAGTTTTTTCTTTGTACTCAAAGATTAAGTCTATCAGGCTTTTTTACTACACGTGTGGGTCTTCTCAGCATGGGTAAGTCTGATGTGTTTTCATGAGATTGTTCTGGTGGTGATTGACAAGATGCAGTTGCGGCATTGTCATCGATCTGCTCTTGTATAGTCTCTTGTGTTTTTAGTGTGGAGCCCCAGATGATAATGTCATCAATATAGACCCGGACTCCTTCCAGACCTTCAATTTCGCTCTATGAAAGATTTCAGATGCAGATATTATCCCGAAAGGCATTCTGAGGAAACAATACCTGCCAAATGGTGTGTTGAAGGTACAGTATTTGGTGCTCTCTTCATCCAGTTTTAGTTGCCAAAATCCTCGAGCATCGAGCTTTGTAAAGTATCTGGCACCTGACATTTCACTGGTGATTTCTTCTCACTTGGGAATCTGGTAGTGTTCACGTTTTATGTTTGCATTTAAGTCCTTTGGATCCATGCATATTCTTAGATAATTGTTCTTTTTCTTTACACATACCATGGAGTTAATCCAGTCTGTTGGCTCTTTGACTTTCCTGATGACTCCTAGTGTGGTTATTCTGTCCAGTTCTTTCTTGAGCCGGTCACGCAGGGGTGCTGGAACTCTTCGTGGAGCATGTACCACTGGCTGAGCATCCTCCTTTAACTGGATCTTGTAAGTGAATGGTAGAACTCCAAATCCTTTGAACACATCCTGGAAATTATTTACTACAGAATCCACTGAGTCATCTGGTCTGTTTATGGCACAGTTTATACGGTATACTCTCTTGACCAGTTCTAAGTCCTCACAAGCTTTGTCACCCAGTAGTGAATCAAGTCCTTCAGCCACAACAGAAAACATGAGATGATGCACTTTGTCTTTGACTGTCACTTTAATTCTGCATACACCTAAGCTATCTATTTTCTGTCCATTATAGTCCTTCAGTAGTACTGACTTTTTCTGTATTTTGGGCTTTTCTTTCATACTTTTAATGTCACTCATACTGATTAAGTTTGCTTTTGCCCCAGTGTCTAGTTTCAATGTAACTAATGCTCCATTCACCTGCAGTGGGATCATCCATTTGTCCTCTTTTACTGCATTGACATTATGTTCAGCATTGTTTATTCCTGAGGGCTGCACATTTTCTGTATCCTTTTCTATATTGTCACATGACACCATTCCTACAAAAAATGTCTCACTTATATCAGTGTCCTCAATCACATTGACTTGGACTTGTTGCCCTTTCTTTGTTTTTACTTTTAAAAAGCATTGTTCGGCAAAGTGATTCTTTGCTGTTTTCCGTTTGCATTTGTCTGTTTGTCGCAGTTATTCCTGTGTGGATGAAAAGGGAGATCAAAGTGATTATTCCCAAATATGTAATTATTCCCCTGATTACTGGTAAAGTCTGGTTCTTCGCCAGTTCTTGAGTTGAGGTCACCACAGATCAACACGTTCCCCTGGGCCTGGAATTGGTTAATCTCCCTCTCAATGTTGGAGAAGGTGTCCTCTTTGAAGTACGGGGATTCTATCGGGGGGATATAGAGTGCGCAAATGAAAACATCTTGCATGCTAGAAATGATGCCCCTCTTAATCTTGAGCCATAAATGGTTTTTGCGCTTTTTTATAAATTTAACGTAATTCCTAAGCTCTGCTTTAAACCAAATCAGTATGCCTCCAGAGTCTCTGCCCTGGGTTACTCCTGGCAGTTTATTGGAGGGGTCCACCAGCTCTGTGTACCCATGGGGACAGCCAGTGGGCCCTTCTCCTCTACACCAGGTTTCTTACAAAAAGATAATGTCCAGATCATTGATTTCATCTAGGAACTCTGAGGTCCTACTCTTCAGGCCAAGCACTGAAGAGCGTAGACCTTGGGTATTCCAGGTTGAGATATACAAGGATTTCATGCTAAGATTGGTCTTTTACTGTGATAGGTGTGTGTGTGTTTGTCGTGTTTAAATGAGGAAAAAAGAACATTTCAAGTGTCTATAAATGCTGAGAATAATTGGCTGCAACTCTTTCTAACAACTAGTCCTTATGCTTCCTGATCCATAAGGCGGGAGTAGATGCTGCTGAGCATCTGCATTATGTCTCTTAATGGATTGTCTCTGCCTGTAGTATTGCGTACGTCCTGAGCACCTCTCCCTCTGCCTGGCTGGGGGTGGTCCTGCTCCCCTGTAGGGCAGGAGTGGTGCAGGTCCGACATTGGTGTTGTACGTGGGGATCCTCTCTGGTCCTGGTTGGTGTGGTGGTGGTCTCTGTAGTAGTCCTGGTCTGTACCCCACTTGTCTCTGGTGGCCGGGGGGGGTCCTCTTGGAGTCTGGGTGTGGACCCGGTTAAGAGCGACGTCCTTCAGGGCCTTAGCAAAGACCGGCATTCGCTCCTTGTGGAGATGGATGTGGTCGTGAAGACATTCCACATCGAGGGTGGGGTGTTGGGCCAGGTGCACGTTATGTTTTAATTCACAGTCTCTTGCTATGCTGGCATTTATCTCGTGGATTGTTCTGTTGTTAAAGTCTTTTCTCGGCAACAATGTGGAAACATTGATTCTAGTGTTTGGGAAGGTGGTGCTTGCCTTCTCAATCACTGTTCGGAGCGACGTTGCCACCCTTTCCTGCTGGGACTTTAGGTCATTTGTGCCGGTGTGTATTATGGTGTGTTGGGGGGAGCCTAATTGGGTTGTGGTTAGCCATTCCAGGGCTTTGTCTGATGTTGGGCACCGGATCTTGTCTACTTTATGTTTAGGGAAGAGCTTTTTCTCCCGGGGGAATTTCCCATTTGAGTCTATCAGTATTACGATGTCTGCCTTGTTGGTGTTTACTGGCTGGTGACTCTCGCCTGGACTAACCGTCTCTATCTCTCTCTCCTGCTCCCCCAGGCTCTCTCTCTTTCCCCGTCTCTCTCTATCTCCCCCCAGTCTCTCTCTCTCCCCAGTCCCCCTCTCTCTCCCAGTCTCTCTCTCTCTCTCCTCCCAGTCTCTCTCTCTCTCTCTCCCCCAGTCTCTCTCTCTCTCCCCAGTCTCTCTCTCTCTCTCAAGTCTCTCTCTCTCTCCCCCAGTCTCTCTCTCTCTCCCCCAGTCCCTCTCTCTCTCTCCCCCAGTCCCTCTCTCTCTCTCCCACAGTCTCTCTGTCTCTCTCTCCCAAGTCTCTTTCTCTCTCTCTCGCTAGTCTCTCTCTCTCTCTCCCCCAGTCTCTCTCTCTCTCTCTCCCTCCCCCAGTCTCTCTCTCTCTCCAGTCTCTCTCTCCCCAGGTCTCTCTCTCTCTCCCCAGTCTCTGTCTCTCTCTCTCCCAGACTCTCTCTCTCTCCCCTGTCTCTCTCTCTCCCCCGTCTCTCTCACTCTCTCTCTCCCCGTCTCTCTCTCTCTCCCAGGTCCTCTCTCTCTCTCTCCCAGTCCCTCGCTCTCTCTCTCCCAGTCCCTCTCTCTCTCTCTCTCCCAGTCTCTCTCACTCTCTCTCTCCCAGTCTCTCTCACTCTCTCTCTCCCAGTCTCTCTCTCTCTCCACAGTATCTCTCTCTCTCCCCCAGTCCCCAGCTCTCTCCCCAGTCTCTCTCTCTCTCTCCCCAGTCTCTATTTCTCTCTCTCCCCGTCTCCCTCTCACTCAACCAGTCTTTCTCTCTCCCCCAGTCCCTCTCTCTCTCCCCCAGTCCCTCTCTCCCTCCCCCAGTCCCTCTCTCCCTCCCCAGTCTTTCTCTCTCTCCCCAGAATCTCTCTCTCTCTTTCTCCCCAGAATCTCTCTCTCTTTCTCCCCAGTCTCTCGCTCTCTCTCCCAGTCACTCTCTCTCTTTTTCTCTCTCTCTCTCCCTCGCAGTCCCTCTCTCTCTCTCCCTCCAGTCTCTCTCTCTCTCTCCGGAGTAGCTCTCTCTCTCCCCCAGTCCCCCTCTCTCTCTCCCCAGTCTCTCTCTCTCTCTCTCCCCCAGTCTCTCTCTCTCTCCCGTCCCTCTCTCCCTCTCCCCAGTCTTTCTCTCTCCCCAGTCTCTCTCTCTCCCCAGTCTCTCTTTCCCCAGTCTCGCTCTCTCCCCCAGTCTCTCTCTCTCTCTCTCCCCCAGTCTCTCTCTCTCTCTCCCCCAGGTTCTGTGTGTTATAGTGAGAATTACTACACAGACCACAAGAGTAAATTTTAACAGGTCTTTACTAATCGAAGGTCCGGGCTCAACTGCCCAATAAATCATTACACAGCACTTATATACCGGTGTGGTCACCACCGGCATTACAGTATACAGCAGCCAAGATAAAGTAGTGCAACCCTTAAAATAGTTCTCTTAAAGGTGGAACGGTTACATACACTACACAGATAAGCTTCAAAGTCTCCACGACGCACTCTGCCACCCTGGGGTTACCAGAATGAACCACTTCATTAAGTCCCACAATCTACCCTACTCTATTGAGGAAGTCCGGACAATGACCAGAACCTGTCATGTTTGTGCTGAATGCAAACCCCACTTCTATAAGCCGTCCGAGCCAGCTCATCTTATTAAAGCAACTTGACCATTTGAGCGTTTGAGTCTCGATTTTAAAGGTCCCCTTCCATCGAGCGACTGTAATGTCTATTTTCTTAATATTATAGACGAGTACTCTCGGTTCCCTTTTGTTATCCCCTGTCCGGATGTGACTAGTGCTGTTGTAATTAAATGCCTCTGCCAACTGTTTTCCTTGTTCGGCATGCCTAACTATATACATAGTGATAGGGGTTCTTCCTTTATGAGCGAAGAATTACAACAGTTTTTGCTATCGAAGGGGATTGCAACGAGTAGAACTACCAGCTATAACCCTCGTGGTAATGGGCAGGTCGAGAACGAAAATGCGACAGTGTGGAAGGCTATCGTACTGTCTCTGAAATCACGAGGCCTGCCGACCTCTCGCTGGCAGGATGTCCTGCCAGACGTGCTGCATTTCATAAGGTCTCTTTTGTGTACAGCGACGAATGCCACCCCTCATGAATGGATGTTTAGTTTTCCAAGAAAAGCTACTAATGGAGTATCGTTACCCACATGGTTGACGACCACGGGCCCTGTGTTGTTGCGCAGACATGTGAGAGGCCACAAGACTGATCCACTGGTGGAGGAAGTACAACTCCTCCATGCTAATCCCCAGTATGCGTATATTCAATATTCGGATGGGCGAGAGGATACGGTCTCTATTAAAGATCTTGCACCTGCTGGAGCTCGAAAAGAGTTCGACTCTGAGAGTAGAGTTTTCAATCGTGGTATTGGACCTTCAGAGACACAAACCCTCAGTGTGGAAAATACTGATGATTCTGGGAATTCGAATGAACCGGAGTTAGTACTCCGGGAGGAGCCTCAGCAAGAGTTACGTCATTCCCAGAGGATTATCAGACCACCTGACAGACTGAATCTATAGCAGGGGGTGAATGTGATGAAATAACTGTGTTCTGATATTTGTACTTGCACTTGTAATGTCTGGAATGTTCCACCAGGGGGAACCACTAATGCTCCTCCCTGGCCCCGCCCCTCTTCTGGTATGTTCTACCAAGGGCTCGGTCGATGATGGACTCTGTTAACTCTGCCATGATTCTTATTTAATAAAAGGCTTCAATCTTAAGCTTTAACTTCGGATTCGGGCAGTTATTTGGCACATCACCCCCCAAGTCTCTCTCTCTCTCCCCAAGTCTCTCTCTCTCTCCCCAAGTCTCTCTCTCTCTCGCCAGTCTCTCTCTCTCGCCAGTCACTCTCTTTCCCCAATCTCTCTCTCTCCCCCAGTCCCTCTCTCTCTCCCCCAGTCCCTCTCTCTCTCCCCCAGTCCCTCTCTCTCTCCCCAGTCCCTCTCTCTCTCTCTCCCCCAGTCCCTCTCTCTCTCTCTCCCCATCTCTCTCTCTCTCTCCCTCAGTCTCTCTCTACCTAGTCTCTCTCTCTCTCTCTCTCTCCCCCGTCACTCTCTCTCTCCCTCCCCCAGTCTCTCTCTCTCCCCCAGTCTCTCTCTCTCCCCCAGTCTCTCTCTCTCTCCCCCCAGTCTCTCTCTCTCTGTCCCCCAGTCTCTTTCTCTCTCTCCCCAGACTCTCTCTCTCTCCCCCACACTCTCTCTCTCCAGTCTCTCTCATTCTCACTCTCCCCAGTCTCTCTCACTCTCTCTCTCCCCAGTCTCTCTCTCTCTCTCCCCAGTCTCTATTTCTCTCTCTCCCCAGTCTCTCTCTCTCTCAACCAGTCTTTCTCTCTCCCCCAGTCCCTCTCTCTCTCCCCCAGTCCCTCTCTCCCCCAGTCCCTCTCTCCCTCCCCCAGTCCCTCTCTCCCTCCCCAGTCTTTCTCTCTCCAGAATCTTTCTCTCTCTTTCTCCCCAGAATCTCTCTCTCTTTCTCCCCAGTCTCTCGCTCTCTCTCTCCCAGTCACTCTCTCTCTTTTTCTCTCTCTCTCTCCCTCGCAGTCCCTCTCTCTCACTCTCCCTCCAGTCTCTCTCTCTCTCTCCGGAGTAGCCCTCTCTCTCCCCCAGTCCCCCTCTCTCTCTCCCCAGTCTCTCTCTCTCTCCCGTCCCTCTCTCCCTCTCTCTCCCCAGTCTTTCTCTCTCCCCAGTCTCTCTCTCTCCCCAGTCTCTCTCTCCCCAGTCTCTCTCTCTCCCCTAGTCTCTCTCTCTCTCTCTCCCCCAGTCTCTCTCTCTCTCTCTCCCCCAGGTTCTCTCTCAATTCAATTCAATTCAATTCAAATTGCTTTATTGGCATGACAAGGTACATCTGATGTTGCCAAAGCACCGAAAAAAACATTTGTGGTTGAACACATAAACGCTGATCTATCCATACAGTGTATAAACAGATATATCCCTGTGTGTATAAATATACACTCATATAATATGCATATACTCTTTTCTTAGATTTAATGGTTGTCCCTCTGCTTATGGCAAGCTGTAACATCGTTTGCCGCTAAAGTTACGCAATTTCTCTGTTCCCCTAATAGGTATGGGAGTTTTTAGTCGTCATTCAAATTTTTGAATTCAGGGCATATTTTTATGAATTTTGGGTAGAAATTCCCCCTTATGCCCTGATATTTTCCACAAGCTGTGAAGAAGTGCATCTCTGTCTCCACCACTCCCTGACTGCAGTGAGAGCATAACCTGCCCTCTCTTGGCAGCCAGGTCTGTCTGTGTCTGCCTTTTTCGATGGCCAGGCTATGCTCACTAAGTCTGTACATAGTCAAGGTTTTTCTCAATTTGCTATCTTTTACCGTGGTCAGGTAATCAGCTCTCTCTCTCCCCCAGTCCCTCCCTCTCTCCTCCCAGTCTCTCTCTCTCTCTCCCCCAAGTCTCTCTCTCTCCCCCCAAGTCTCTCTCTCTCTCCCCAAGTCTCTCTCTCTCTCCCCAAGTCTCTCTCTCTCTCGCCAGTCTCTCTCTCTCGCCAGTCACTCTCTTTCCCCAATCTCTCTCTCTCCCCCAGTCTCTCTCTCTCTCCCCCCAGTCTCTCTCTCTCTCTCCCCCAGTCTCTTTCTCTCTCTCCCTAGACTCTCTCTCTCTCCCCCACACTCTCTCTCTCGTCTCTCTCATTCTCACTCTCCCCAGTCTCTCTCACTCTCTCTCTCCCCAGTCTCTCTCACTCTCTCTCTCTCACCAGTCTCTCTCACTCTCTCTCTCTCCCCCAGTCTCTCTCTCCCCAGTCTCTCTCACTCTCTCTCTCTCCCCAGTCTCTCTCACTCTCTCTCTCTCCCCAGTCTCTTTCTATCGCTCTCTGCCCAGTCTCTCTCTAACTCTTTCCCCAATCTCTCTCTCTCTCCCCTCTCTGTCTCTCTCCCCCCCAATCTCTCTCTCTCTCTCGTCTCTCTCTCGCTCTCTCCCCAGTCTCTCTCACTCTCTCCCCAGTCTCTCTCTCTCTCTCCCCAGAATCACTCTCTCTCTCTCTCCCCAGAATCTCTCTCTCTTTCTCCACAGTCTTTCTCTCAATTCAATTCAATTTAAATCGCTTTATTGGCATGATAAGGTACATCTTATGTTGCCAAAGCATCGAAAATCATTTCTGGTTGAACACATAAACGCAGATCTATCCATACAGTGTATAAACAGATATATCCCTGAGTGTATAAATATACATTCGTATAATTTGTATATACTCTTTTCTTAGGTTTAATGGTTGTCCCTCTGTTTATGGCAAGCTGTAACATAGTGTGCCGCTAAGGTTACACAATTTCTCTGTTCCCCTAGTAGGTATGGGAGTTTTTGGTCGTCATTCAAATTTCTGAATTCAGGTCATATTTTTGTGAATTTTGGGTAGAAATTCTCCCTGATGCCCTGATATTTTCCACAAGCTGTGAGGAAGTGCATCTCTGTCTCCACCACTCCCTGACTGCAGTGAGAGCATATCCTGTCCTCTCTTGGCAGCCGGGTCTGTCTGTGTCTGCCTTTTTCGATGGCCAGGCTATGTTCACTAAGTCTGTACCTTGTCAAGGTTTTTCTCAGTTTGCTATCCTTTACCATGGTTAGGTATTCAGCCATGTTGTATTGTCTGTTTAGGGCCAAGTAGCAAATGAGTTTGTTTTGGGTTTTTGTTGTTTCTGCCCAATATGACAGATATTTTTCCTTTTGCTTAGTGACAATTGTGTTGGGTCGAATTCTCTGCGCTACGATGTCACTGTCCTGGGGCTGGTTATTGTTAGTAGTGTTAGTAGTTACTTCACTGAGTCCCAGGACTAGTTGACTGAGGGTATTCTTCTTTATGGTCCTCTCTTGGCATTTCAGGGCTTCGTAATGATAGCAGTGGGGGTTGCTCATTTTTAGGTGTTTCCAAAATTTGGTGGCTCTTTTTTGGATAGTAATTATTAATGGATATTGGCCTAGTTCTGCCCTGCATGCATTGTTTACGGTTTTCCTTTGAGTCCGGAGGATACTTTTACAGAATTCTGCATGTAGGATCTCAATTGGGTGTTTGTCCCATTTTGCAAATTCTTGTTGTGTTAGCGGTCCCCACACCTCACTGCCATAGAGTGCAATTGGGTCAATTACTGATATAAAAATTTTGAGCCAAATGCTAATCGGGATTTCTATTTGGATTGATTTTTTAATGGCATAGAAAGCCCTTCTAGCTTTCTCTTTCAGTTCATTCACAGCCAGATGAAAATTTCCCGTAGAGCTGATTTTTAGGCCCAAGTATGTGTAGTTAGTGGTTTGTTCAATTTTAGTTGTTCCTAGTGTGAAATTTATTCTGGGTCCCTGATGTCTGGATCTTTGCTGGAACACAAGGACTTTGTTTTTTTTGGTGGTTTGTTGTCAGGGCCCAGGTCTGACAGAATGACTCTAGCAGATCCAGGTTCTGCTGTAGACCCTCCTTAGTTGGTGACAGCAGGACCAGGTCATCTGCATAGAGGAGGAATTTAACCTTAGATTCATATAGGGTGAGGCCAGGTGCTGTAGATTGTTCAAGTAGATTTGCCAATTCATTTATGTAAATATTAAAGAGTGTCGGTGAGATGGGCGAGCCCTGCGTCACACCACGCCCCTGTGGGAAGTATTTTGTTTGTTTGTCTCCAATTTTAACTGCACATTTATTGTTTGTATACATTGATTTAATTACATCATATGTTTTTCCCCCTACACCACTTTCAATAAGTTTCAAGAATAGACCGTCGTGCCAGATGGAATCGAAAGCCTTCTGGAAATCTATAAAGCAGGCAAAAATTTTGCTTTTGTTTTGATGAACATGTTTGTCAATTAGGGTCTGCAGGGTGAAGATATGATCTGATGTTCTATAGTTTGGTAGGAATCCAATTTGGCTTTTATTCAAGACATTGTGTTCCTCAAGGAAGTTTATAAGTCTTTTGTTTATGATACTACAGAAAACCTTCCCCAGGTTACTGTTTACACAGATGCCTCGATAGTTATTTGGGTCAACTTTGTCTCCACTTTTGTATATGGGCGTTCCAGATATCAGGGAAGTAACCGACACTCAGAACCAAGTTGAAGAGTTTCAGTATAGCCAATTTCATTTTATCGTCCGTGTGTTTAATCATGTCGCTTAGGATGCCGTCTGCACCGCAAGCTTTTCCTGGTCGCAGGTCCTTGAGTTTTTCAAATAGCTCTTTTTCAGATATTGTGGAGTCTATTGGGTTTTGGTTATCTTTTATGGCAAATTCGAGCTTTTCCAGTTTTTCGCATATTTGGTATTGCTCTGGGCTTAGTGTGTTTTTCTGGTATAATTTTTCAAAATGGTTTTCCCATGTGTCTCCGTTTTGAATGGCCAGTTCGTCATGTTGTTTTTTGTGTAGTGTATTCCAGTTGTCCCAGAAACAATTGGAATCAATGGATTCCTCAATGGAGATGAGTGTATTCTTAATATACTGCTCTTTCTTGGTTCTGAGTGTGTTTTTGTATTGTGTTAGTGCCTGGCAATAAGTAAGGCGTAATTCCTCGTTTTCTGGTTGTCTGTGTTTTTGGTTTGATATTTTTCTGAGTTTTTTCCTCATGTTCTGGCACTCGGAGTCAAACCATTTTTCGTAGTTTTTTGTTTTGGGTTTTGATATACCTATCAATTCATCCAATGAAAAGCGACGAGTTAAGAAAGTAACTATAGGTTTTTATTGGCTAAATAACAGAGCCCACCCTCGTGGGTGATCGGATACAACAAGGAGGAATGCCAGCCAGTCGACTACCTTTATACCTGGGCAGGTAGGTGGAGTCATGGGCGGAGTCAGCAGTGGTCAGCCCAGGTATAGCAGCGTGACAAGAGGCGACCTCGTATAGTGATACAACAGTGTGAACAGTGATAACCATAGAGTAACGATATAACAGTGATAACCATAGTGTAACGATAGTGAACGATAAAAGTGGTTTACCACATTCACCCCTTGTTTAGATTTGAGTCCGGCGGGGTGAAGTGTACTACCAGTTCTGGTATGTCAGTCTGTCCGGAGGCCTCGTAAGCCTTTCTGATCGTCGCAGCGGCGGTGTTGCATTATCCGGTGTTAATGCTGGTGTCTGCGTGGTCGGCGAAGGCTCGTGGGGTTCCGGCATGCCGCCTACCTGGGCTGGAATTGGGGGGGTGGTGGGGGGGGTGGTGAAGGTGGTGTCTCTGGAGTGCCCGAGGGTGCGAGGTCTCATAAGGAGACTGTGTCCTCCCGCCCGTCTGGGTATGCCACATAGGCGTACTGGGGGTTGGCGTGCAGGAGGTCCACCCTCTCGACCAGGGGGTCCATTTTATAGGCCCTCACGTGCTTTCGCAGCAAGACGGGCCCCGGAGAGGTCAGCCAGGTTGGTAGCGTGGTTCCCGTAGTCGACTTCCTGGGGAAAGCAAACATTCGTTCATGGGGGGTGGCGTTGATGGCAGTGCAAAGTAGTGACCGGGTGGAATGCAGCGCTGCCGGGAGGACATCCTGCCAGCGGGAGGTTGGGAGGCCCTTAGACTTTAAGGCTAAGAGAACGGCCTTCCATACCGTCGCGTTCTCTCTTTCCACCTGGCCGTTCCCTCGGGGGTTGTATCTGGTGGTCCTGCTTGCAGCAATACCTCTCGCTAGTAGGAACTGATGGAGTTCCTCGCTCATGAAGGAGGAGCCCCGGTCACTATGTATATAGTTTGGGAACCCGAACAAGGCGAAGAGGTCGTTCAGGCATTTAATGACCGTGGTACTGGTCATGTCTGGGCAGGGGAAGGCAAAGGGGAAACGGGAGTACTCATTGCGGTCAGAGGATGGGAGGGGCCCCTTAAAGTCGATGCTCAGGCGCTCGAAGGGGCGGGTGGCCTTGATCAGGCTTGCTCTGTCCGGCCTAAAGAAGTGTGGTTTGCACTCGGCACAGGTCTGGCAGTTCCTGGTCATGGTCCTGACCTCCTCGATGGAGTAGGGCAGGTTGCGGGCCTTAATGAAGTGATAAAGTCTGGTGACCCCGGGGTGGCAGAGGTCGTTGTGGAGGGTCTGAAGTCTATCACTTTGCGCGCTGGCGCATGTAATTCGTGACAGAGCATCGGGGGGTTCGTTCAGCTTACCTGGCCGGTACAAGATATCATAATCATAGGTGGAGAGCTCGATTCTCCACCTCAAGATCTTGTCATTCTTGATTTTGCCCCTCAGCTTGTTATTAAACATAAAAGCGACCGAACGTTGGTCGGTAAGGAGGGTAAATCGTTTGCCTGCCAGGTAGTGCCTCCAGCATCGTACCGCCTCCACAATCGCCTGGGCCTCCTTCTCGACCGACGAGTGTCGGATCTCAGGGCCCTGTAGGGTCCTTGAGAAGAAGGCCACCGGTCTCCCCTCCTGGTTAAGGGTGGCGGCTAGGGCGAAGTCGGATGCATCGCTCTCGACTTGGAAGGGGATGGACTCATCCACTGCGTGCATTGTGGCCTTGGCAATGTCTCCCTTAATGAGGGAGAAGGCTGCGCACGCTTCCTCCGTAAGGGGGAAGGATGTGGACTTCATGAGGGGCCTGGCTTTGTCCGCATAATTGGGCACCCATTGGGCATAGTAGGCGAAGAGCCCCAGGGTTCTCTTCAGTGCCTTTGGACAGTGGGGGAGGGGTAGCTCCATGAGGGGGCGCATTCTTTCGGGGTCGGGGCCGATGACTCCGTTCTCTACTACACAGCCGAGGATGGCGAGGCGCGAGGTGTTAAACACACATTTATCCTTATTGTAGGTGAGGTTCAGCCGTTGGGCCGTATGGAGGAATCTCTCCAGATTAACATCGTGGTCCTGCCGGTCGCGGCCGCAGATGGTGACGTTATCTAGATAGGGGAACGTGGCGTGCAGCCCGTTCTGGTCAACCATCCGGTCCATCTCCCTTTGGAAGACCGAAACCCCGTTGGTGACGCCGAAGGGAACCCTAAGGAAGTGGTAGAGGCGGCCGTTCGCCTCGAAGGCTGTATACTGGCGGTCCTCAGGGCGGATAGGGAGTTGGTGATAGGCCGACTTAAGGTCGATGGTGGAGAATACCCGGTACTGCGCAATCTGATTGACCATATCAGATATGCGGGGAAGGGGGTATGCGTCCAGCTGGGTGTACCTGTTTATGGTCTGGCTGTAGTCGATGACCAGGCGGTTTTTATTGCCGGTCTTAACGACCACGACCTGGGCACGCCAGGGGCTGGTGCTCCCCTCGATGATGCCCTCCTTCAGGAGACGCTGCACCTCAGAGCTAATGAAAGCTCTGTCCCCGGCGCTGTACCGCCTGCTCTTGGTAGCGACGGGTTTGCAGTCGGGGGTGAGGTTAGCGAACAGGGAAGGTGGCGGGACCTTGAGGGTGGATAGGCCGCAGGTGTTACGCGGTGGGCGGTTTAAAATCTGCTGGTTGTCGACTGTGAGTGGGGGGAGGGGTCCGCCGTATGCTAGCGTGACGCTTCGGAGGTGGGATTGGAAGTCTAGGCCTAGTAGGACGGCAGCGCATAGCTGGGGCAGGACGAGGAGTTTAAAATTTTTATACTCCGTACCCTTAACCGACAGGGTCACAACACAGTAGCCGCTGATGTCTGTGGCGTGTGACCTCGATGCCATCGAGATCCGGTTGCGCGTTGGCAGGACAGGGAGGGAGTAGTGGCTCACCGTGTCTGGGTGGATGAAGCTCTCCGTGCTTCCGCTGTCGAACAGGCAGGTCGTGGCGTGGCCGTTTACTTTGATGTCCATCATCGACTTGGACAGGTGATGCGGGCGGGCCTGGTCCAGTGTGACGGAGGCTAGTGTATAGCTGAGCGAGTTGTTGTAGTCTGCGGTTGAGGCGGTAGTCGGGTCTAGAGGCACGGTGGCGGTCGGGCGTGTTGGGTAAAATGGCGTCTCCCACGAGGTTGGACAAAATGGCGGAGAAGATGGCTGCCCCCATAACTCACATGAGGCACTGCTGGTGTCGGTTGCCTGTATCAAAGATGGCCGCCCCCATGACTCACATGTGGGGATGCTGGCCTCTGTTGCCTTGAAGGAAGATGGCCGCCCCCACAGCTCGCATGAGGCACTGCTGGCCTCTGATGATCCACCTCTGCAGGCCTTAGCGAAGTGGCCTTTCTTCATGCAGTTTGAGCAGGTAGAGTTCCTGGCTGGGCAGCGCGACCTCGGGTGTTTCGCCTGGCCGCAGAAGAAGCAGCCGGCGGCCCGATCGCGGGGGTCCGATGTCGGAGCCGGTACCGGGGGTGGCGGTCTCGATCGGGTCCGGGACGCTGAGGTAGGTCCCAGGGGGGTTGCTGCGGGGGGTATCGCGGTCGGGGTCGGTCCCAAGTCCCAGGGTCGCGAGTTACAGTACCTTGAGTATGCCTCGAGGTCCCGATGGGCCACCTCTAGAGAGAGAGCGAGCTTTGTCCAGGTCGAGGTCCCTTGCTTCCAGTGGTCTTTGCCGTGAGTAGTCGGACCGCAGGCCTTTCACGAAGGCATCGCAGACATTGTCTTCAGTATTTTCTGCCGCCGTTACCGCTTTAAAGTTACAGTCTCTGCCGAGTGCTTGTAGCACCCATAAAAATTCCTCCACGGGCTCTCCTGGCTGTTGCGGGCGGGATCTTAGGAGGTGTCTGGCATACATGGAATTTACCGGGGTTTGGTACTGTCTTTTCAGCCGGTTGATGGCGTCCTCGTATGTTTTAAGGTCCCGGATGAGTGCGAATACTTTAGGGCTCACTTGGGCGTTCAGAACTCTTAGCATGGATTTCTGAGGCACGCCGGATTCTCCCAGGTAGGCTTCGAAGCAGCTCAGCCAGTGTTCGAAGTCGAGGGCTGAGTTTGCTGCCTGTGGGTTTAGGTCCAGGTACGGTGGTCTGAGGGCTCGCAGCCAGGCCGGCTGCTGTGGCTGTTGTAGCTGGGCGTCTGGCTGGTCGCTTGGCTGGTCGTTTGACTGCTCAAGTGTCGACATTTTAAAATTTTAGCCAATAAAATTGATATACCTATCAATTCATCCAATGAAAAGCGACGAGTTAAGAAAGTAACTATAGGTTTTTATTGGCTAAATAACAAAGCCCACCCTCGTGGGTGATCGGATACAACAAGGAGGAATGCCAGCCAGTCGACTACCTTTATACCTGGGCAGGTAGGTGGAGTCATGGGCGGAGTCAGCAGTGGTCAGCCCAGGTATAGCAGCATGACAAGAGGCGACCTCGTATAGTGATACAACAGTGTGAACAGTGATAACCATAGAGTAACGATATAACAGTGATAACTATAGTGTAACGATAGTGAACGATAAAAGTGGTTTACCACAGGTTTGTTCTTGCGAACTTTCAAGTTTGACATTGATGCCAAATTATCGAAAATATTATTTAGGTTATTTACTGCCCGGTTTACGCCTTCTTTATTGTGTGTGTATGTATTTTCCAGAAAGGTGTCCAAGAGAGCTTGAGTTGATTGATTGCTAATTGCTTTCTGGTATTTTTCTGTGCTGTTTTTGGCCCATCTGTAGGATTTTTTAATGTTGTACAGCTCACTGGGTTGTGTTTCTGTGTTGGTTGTTTCTGTCCTTTTAAGATATGCAGTAATTTGACTGTGATCTGACAATGTTGTTTGTGGTTTGACTGTGAATGTTCTGAAAGAGGATGGGTCCAGATCCATAATCATATAGTCTACGGTGCTGAAGCCAAGAGGTGAGCAATAGGTGGATCTTCCTAGGTAGTCTCCCAGTCTCTCTCTCTCTCTCTCTCCAGTCTCTCTCTCTCTCTCCGCAGTATCTCTCTCTCTCTCCCCAGTACCCCTCTCTCTCCTCTCACTCTCTCTCTCCCCAGTCTCTCTCTCTCCCCAGTCTCTCTCTCTCTCCCCCAGTCTATCTCACTCTCTCCCCTGTCTCTCCAATTCCAATTCCAATTAAAATGCTTTATTGGCATGAAAGTTTACAGAGAACCATATTGCCAAAGCTTACATAGCAAAAAGGTACAGTTTTCCAACATTCTGTAGGTGTCAATCGATTTGACATTTGTTGGGTACATACAATATTACTTTTAAACAATATTAATTTTAAACAGTCTTTGTACTTCATTTGGTACGTTCAATATTAATTTTAAACAGTCTTAATTTTAAACAGTCCTCAGGTTGTGACATGTTGTTACATATTTGGCCCCAAGGTATGGTCTGTCTCCTTCTCCTAGGACTAATCTCAATTTTGACAGATCATCCAATTCCTTGAAATCTGGGGTTGTTTGGCTTAGCTTGTTGAATAATATGTTTCTTGATGTGTTGAATTTTTCGCATTTTAGGAGGAAATGCATTTCTGTTTCAACCTCGCCAGCCAGACATTGATCGCATATTCTATTCTCTCTAGGCTGCCAGGATTTCTTGTATCTGCCTTTTTCAATTTCCAGTTGGTGGTCGCTTAGTCTGTACCTGGTGAGGGTCTGTCTCTGTTTTGTGTCTCTGATGGTCGTGAGGTAGTCTGCCAGTTTATATTCTCTTTTTAGGGCCCGGTAACATTCTAATCTGCTTTGGCTTTCGGTTATTTTGTTCCAATGTTCCAGGTAGGTTTCTTTGCATTTTTTAATGATTTGGTTCACTCGGATTGGTGTTTGGACGGCTGTGTTGGTCTGGGGCTGGTCAGGGTCCGGCTGAGTACTTAGTTTCCGTAGCAGCTGACTCAGGGGACTCTTTTCTGGGTTTAGCTCTTGGGTCTGAAAGGCTTTGAAATGAAGGGTGTCTGGGGAGCTAGATTTGAGGTGATTTAGGAAGTTTAGTGCTCGTTTTTGGATGTTTATTATCAGTGGGTATCTGCCTAGTTCGGCTCTGCATGCATTTGTTGGCGTTTTTCTTTGGGTGCGAAGGATGCTTCGGCAGAATTCTGCATGTAGGGCTTCTATTGTATGTTTTTCCCATTTAGTGTAGCTTTGGTGATTTAGCGGGCCCCATACTTCACTACCGTACAGTGCAATGGGCAGGATTATGCTGTCAAATATTTTGAGCCAGATTTTGATTGGGATTTGGATGTTGTAGAATTTTCTTTTTATTGCATATAGGGCTCTTCGGGCTTTTTCTTTTAGTGCATTCACTGCTATGCTGAAGCTCCCTGATGCTGTAATAGTTAGACCAAGGTAGGTGTAGCTCATAGTGTGTCCTATAGTGATATCACTGAGGGTAAACTGGTATTTGTTTTCCTGACATCTGGGCCTTTTTTGAAAAATCATGATGTTGGTTTTCTTTAGATTTACTGTTAGAGCCCAATTTTGGCAGTATTTGTCGAGTAGGTCTAGTTGTTGCTGTAATCCCTGTTCTGTGGGAGATAGCAGAACCAGGTCGTCCGCATAGAACAGGGATTTCACTTCTCCATCCAGGAGACGGAGACCTGGTGACTCGCTTTGCTCCAGCATGTCTGCTAATTCATTTATGTATATGTTGAACAGGGTCGGGCTCAAATTGCAGCCCTGCCGGACGCCTCTTCTCTGGGTGAAGAAATCGGTGCGTTTGTCTCCAATTTTGACCCCGCATTTGTTTTTCAGATACATTGATTTAATAAGGTCATAGACTTTGCCCCCTATTCCACATTGAAGAAGTTTATAATAGAGCCCTTCGTGCCATATAGAGTCAAAGGCTTTCTTGAAGTCGATGAAACAGGCGAATATTTTCCCATTTTTTGTTTGGTGTATATGTTTTTCAATGAGGGTGTGAAGGGTATAGATATGGTCGGCGGTGCGGTGTTTTGGAAGAAAGCCTATTTGGTTTTTTCTGAGGATATTATGTTTGTTAAGAAAATCAAGTAATCTACTATTTAGAATACTGCAGAATAACTTCCCTAGACAACTGTTGACACAGATGCCGCGGTAGTTATTTGGGTCTGATTTGTTTCCGCTTTTATATATGGGGGAGATTAGTCCTTGGCACCAGATATCGGGAAAACAGCCTGAACGTAATATGATGTTGAATAATTTGAGTACCGCACCCTGCATCTCCATATTGCTGAACTTGAGCATTTCATTTTTGATGTTGTCTGGGCCACAGGCTTTCTTTAGGTGGAGAGATTTTGTTTTTGTGGCCATTTCTTTCCATGTGATTGGGGAGTCTAGAGGGTTTTGGTTGTCTTTGATTGTTGCTTCTAATGTGTGGAGTTTTTCTGTGACCTGATGTTGACTTGGGTTTGTTTCGTTTATTGGGATGTCTTTGTAGAGGTTTTCAAAATGTGTTCTCCAGATGTCGCCATCTTGGATTGGTAATGCTTGCAATTGTGTTGTACTCAGGTTATTCCACATTTCCCAGAATTGTTTTGGGTTGGTGGAGTTTTCAATTTCTTCTAGTATTTTGTGGGTATAGTTTTGTGTTTTGTTCCTAATGGTGTGTTTATATCTTTTGAGGGTTTCATTGTATCTAGTACGTAGGTCCGGATTGTTTGGTTGGCGATGCTTTTGGTTTGATATTTTTCTCAGGTCTTTTCTGGCATTTTTGCATTCGTGGTCAAACCATTTCTTATTTTTATTTTGTCTTTTGTGACTCTTCCTCTTCTGTTTCACGAGGTCGGCTTTTACAGCTGCCTCATGAAAGATCATATTTATATCCTCTATGGCCATGTTTACCCCATCTCTGGTGATCTCATATAGATTTTCTTTAAATTTTGAAATTTTACTTGTGAGATCAGGTGAATTTAGTGCTGTGATGAATTTATCTCCACTGTCTGGGGCCCATCTGTATGTCTGGTTTATTTTATGTAGCTTACTGGGTTCCTTTTTTGTGTCTGTAGTTTGGGCAGAAAGTTTAAGGTACACATTTATTTGGTTATGGTCTGAGAGGGGGGATTGCTGCCTGACAGTGAATGCGTTGATATCGCAGGGGTCCAGGTCAGTGATTGTATAATCCACCACACTAGACCCAAGAGTTGAGGAATATGTGAGTCTCCCTAAGGAGTCCCCTCTGAACCTACCGTTAACTATGTACAGGCCTAAGGCTCGGCAGAGTTGCACTACCTCCCTACCGCTTTTATTTATTTCACAATCGAGGTTGTTTCGGTCTCTCTCTCCAGAATCTCTCTCTCTTTCTCCCCAGAATCTCTTGCTCTCTCTCTCCCAGTACCTCTCTCTCTTTTCTCTCTCTCTCTTTCTCCCAGTTCCTCTCTCTCTCCAAGTCCCTCTCTCTCTCTCTCTCACCAAGTCCCTCTCTCTCTCACCAAGTCCCCCCTCTCTCTCTCCCAGTCTCTCTCTCTCTCTCCCTCCAGTCTCTCTCTCTCTTTCCCTGTCTCTCTCTCTCTCCCTCCAGTCTCTCTCTCTCTCTCCCAGTCTCTCTCTCTCCGCAGTATCTCTCTCTCTGTCCCCTAGTCCCTCTCTCTCTCCCCCAGTCCCTCTCTCCCTCTCTCTCCCCAGTCTTTCTCTCTCCCATCTGTTTCTCTCTCACTCTCTCTCCCCAGTCTCTCTCTCTCTCCCCAGTCTCTCCCTCTCCCCCCAGTCTCTCGCTCTCTCTCTCTCCCAGGCCGTCTCTCTCTCTCTCCATCCCTCTCTCTCTCTCCCAGTCTCTCTCTCCCCCCCGTCTCACTCACTCTCTCCCCAGTCTCTCACTCTCTCCCCAGTCTCTCACTCTCTCCCCAGTCTCTCACTCTCTCTCCCTAGTCTCTCTCTCTTGCTCCGCAGTATCTCTCTCTCTCACCCCCCGTCTCTCTCTCCCCAGCCTCTCTCTCTCTCTCCCCAGTCTCTCACTCTCTCTCCCCAGTCTCTCTCTCTTGCTCCGCAGTATCTCTCTCTCTCACCCCCCCGTCTCTCTCTCCCCAGTCTCTCTCTCTCTCTCCCCAGGCTCTCGCTCTCTCTCACCCCCAGTCTCTCTCTCTCTCTCCAGTCTCTCTCTCTCTCCCCCAGTCTCTCTCTCCAGTCTCTTGCTCTTTCTCTCTCTCCCCAGTCTCCCTCTCTCAATCTCTCCCTCTCTCCCACGTCTCTCTCTCTCTCTCTGCAGTCTCTCTCTCTCACTCTCTCTCTCTCCCCCAGTCTCTCTCTCTCTCTCTCCCCAGTCTCTCTCTCTCCCCCCGAGTCTTTCTCTCTCGTCCCCCGTCTCTTTCTCTCTCCAGTCTCTCTCTCATTCTCTCCCCGTCTCTCTCTCTCTCCAGTCTCCCTCGCTCTCTCTCCCCAGACTCTCTCCCTCTCTCCCCCAGTCTCTTTCTCTCTCTCCCCCAGTCTCTCTCTCTCTCTCCCCAGTCTCCCTCTCTCTCCCCGCCTCTCTCTCTCTCCCAGCCTCTCTCTCTCTCTCCACCAGTCTCTCTCTCTCCGCAGTCTCTCTCTCTCTCCCCAGTCTCTCGCTCTCTCTCCCCAGTCTCTCTCTCTCTCCCCAGTCTCTCTCTCTCTCCCCAGTCTCTCTCTCTCACTCTCTCTCCTGCCTTTCTCTCCGATCCCCCCTCCCTTGCTGTCCCCCCTCCCCCTCCCTTTCTCTCCCCCTCCCCCTCCCTTTCTCTCCCCCCTCCCTTTCTTTCCCCCTCCCTTTCTCTCCCCCCTCCCTTACTCGCCCCCTCACCCCTCACTTTCTCTCCCCTTCCCCTCTCTCCCCCTCCCCCCCTCCCTTTGTCTCCCCCTCCCCCTCTCTCCCCTCCCCCTCTCTTTCTACCACCTCTCTTTCTCTCCCCCACCCCCTCTCTTGTTCCCCCCTCTCTTTCTCTCGCCCCTCCCTTTCTCCCCCCTCACTTTCTCTCCCCCCCTCTCTTTCTCCCCTTCCCCCTCCCGTTCTCTCCCCCTCCCCTCTGTTTCTCTCCCCCTCCCCCTCTGATTCTTTCCCCCTCCCATTCTCTCCCCCTCCCATTCTCTCCCCCTCCCATTTTCTACCCCCTCCCCCTATTCCCCCTCCCCCCATACACTTCCCCCTCTCCCCTCCCTTTATCTCCCCCTCTCCCCCTCGCTTTCTCTCCCCCCTCCCTTTCTCTCCCCCTCCCCCTCGCTTTCTCTCCCCCTCCTTCTCCATTCCTCTCCCCCTCCCCCTCCCATTCTCTCCCCCTCCCTTTCTCTCCCCGCTCGCCCTCCCTTTATCTCCCCCCTCCCCCTCCCTTTTTCTCCCCCTCCCTTTCTCTCCCCCTCCCTCCTCTCCCCCTCCCCCCTCCATTTCTCTTCCCCTCCCCCCTCACTTTCACTCCCCCCTCCCTTTCTCTCCCCCTCCCCCTCCCATTCTCTCCCCCTCCCTTTCTCTACCCCCACTTCTCTCCCCCTCACCCCTCCCTTTCTTCCCCCTTTCTCCCCCCTTTCTTTCCCCCCTCCCTTCCTCAACCCCTCCCCCCCCTTTCTATCCCCCCTCTCATTCTCTCCACCCTCCTCTCTCCCCACTCCCCCTCGCTTTCTCTCCCCCTCCCCCTCTCTCCCCCCTCCCCCTCCCTTTCTCTCCCCCCTCCCCCTCCCTTTCTCTCCCCCTCCCTTTCTCTCCCCCCTCCCCCTCCCTTTCTCTCCCCCCTCCCCCTCCCTTTCTCTCCCCCTCCCTTTCTCTCCCCCCTCCCCTCCCTTTCTCTCCCCCCTCCCCCTCCCTTTCTCTCCCCCCTCCCCCTCCCTTTCTCTCCCCCCTCCCCCTCCCTTTCTCTCCCCCGTCCCCCCTCTCTTTCTCTCCCCCCTCCCCCTCCCTTTCTCTCCCCCCTCCCCCTCCCTTTCTCTCCCCCCTCCCTTTCTTCCGCACTCACTTTCTCTCCCCCTCCCCCTCTCTTTTTCTCCACCTCCTCTCTTTCTCTCCCCCTCCTCTCTCCCCCTCCCTTTCTCTCCCCCCTCCCCTCCCTTTCTCTCCCCCTCCCTTTCTCTCCCTCTCCCCCTCCATTTCTCCCCCTCTCCCCCTGCCTTTATCTCCCCCCTCCCTTTCTCTCCCCCTCCCCCTCACTTTCTCTCCCCCTCCCCCCTTCCTCTCCCCCACCCCCCTCTTTCTCCCCCACACCCCCTCCCCCTCGCTCCCATTCCCCCTCTCTCCCCCTCCCCCTCCCTCTCTTTCTCTCCCCCCTCTTTCTCCCTCTTTCTTTCTCTCCCCCCTCTCTTTCTCCCCCTCTCTCCTCTCTTTCTCCCCCTCTCCCTACTCTTTCTCCCCCCTCTGTTCCTCTCCCCCTCCCACTCTCTTTCTCTCCCCCCTCCCCCTCTCTTTCTCTCGCCCCTCTCTTTCTCTCCCCCACCCCCCTCTCTTTCTCCCCCTCCCCCTCTCTTTCTCCCCCTGCCCCTCTCTTTCTCCCCCTCCCCCTCTCTTTCTCTCTCCCCTCCCCCTCCCTTTCTCTCCTCCCTCCCCTTCTCTCCCCCTCCCCCTCTTTCTCTCCCCCTCCCCCTCTCTCTCTCCCCCTCCCCCTCTCTCCCCCCTCCCCCTCTTTCTCTCCCCTCCCCCTCTCTCCCCCCTCCCCCTCCCTTTCTCTCCCTCTCCCTTTCTCTCCCCACTCCCGCCTCCCCCTTCCTTTCACAACCCCTTTCCATCTCTCCCCCTCTCCTTCTCTCCCCCTCCCTTTCTCTCCCCCTCCCCTTCCTTTCTCTCCTCCTCCCTTTCTCTCCCCCTCCCTTTCTCTCCCCCCTCCCCTTTTCTCCCCCTCCCCTCCCTCCCTACTCTCCCCCTCCTTTTCTCTCCCCCCTCCCCCTCTCCCCTTCTCTCACCCTCCCTTTCTCTCCCCCCCTCCCTTTCTCTCGACCCTCCCCCTCCCTTTCTCTCCCCCCCTCCCCCTCCCTTTCACTCCCCCCTCCACCTGTGGTGACACGCCACCATTGGACATAATCTGCTCACGGCGGCACGGACAGTTTACGCAGGCGCACTGCCGGCAACAGCCGCCCCCAGCCGGGGGCCCATTCCTCCGGCAACTTGCTTCCCACAGGGACAGGCTGCCGGGAGCACTTCCTGTCTGGGATGTATTTAAGTGGTTGCGCAGGCTTTTCAAGCTCTCTCTTTGCCATGATGTAGGTTAAAGCAGTTGTGTTTCACCAAATCTGGTCTCGACTCCCAAGTTTGCCGCGGTATCTCAACACTGGTGACCCCGATGCTCAGGACGAATCCTAAGCTAGCATGGCGGATACAAACGCAGTCACGGTTAAACTACCGGACTTTTGGGAGAACCTGGCCGAGGCCTGGTTCGTTCAAGCCGAGTCCAGATTCCGGCTGAGAAGCATTACAGTCGACACCACGAAGTACGACTACCTCGTCGCCTCTCTCACCTACGCCACAGTCCCCAAGGTTTGGGCAGCGCTGTTGGATCCACCAGTGGAAGGCAAGTACGAACATCTGAAGGCCGCGCTCCTTAAAAAATTTCAGGCGCCCTCTTACCAGCGCAACTGCCAACTCCTCGACCTCCCAGGCCTTGGTGACGTTTCACCGTTGGACCTGCTTTCCCACATGCTGTCCCTCTCGGACGACAAAAACCCCAGCGCCCTCTTTCACACGCTTTTCATTCGGCAGCTCCCCGCGAGCATCCGCCCGCTCATTGTGGAGTCTGGCTCCACGGACCTGAATGAGATAGCCGAAAAGGCCGACCAGCTGCTCTCCGCGCAGACCGCCCGCGACGTCGCGCCCAACCTCACGGCAACGACCACGCGGTCTCCCCGGCCCACTAGGCCCGACCGCCCTTCCACTCCGGGTCACTGCTACTACCACACCCGTTTTGGCACTAGGGCCCAACGCTGCACGCCACCATGCACTTTCAAACCCCCCCCCCCGCACCGGCCCCCACGATGGCCGCGGGGCAAAAGGGGCCCCTACTGTATGTCACCGACGACAGCACCAACCGCCGATTTCTGTGCGACGCAGGAGCCCAGCACAGCATCACCCCCGCCTCCGCCCTCGAAATCCAACACGGCGCACGGGGTATCACGCTGGCCACAGCCAATGGCTCTGACAGCCGCACATACGGCACCCGCATGGTCACGCTCGACCTCGCAGGCCGCCGCTACCGCTGGGAGTTCCTCACAGCCAAGGTCCTCTGCCCACTCCTTGGCGCCGACTTCCTACGCGCCCACGGCCTCCTTGTCGACATTCCAAGGCACCGCCTCGTCGACATCAACACTATGGCCCCCATCCCTGGCGCATTCACCCCAGCCCGTTCGGCCAGCCTGACGACCTACTGCCTCGCCAGAGCCACGGACGACTACTCGGCACTTCTAGCCGAGTTTCCCGCCCTCACTAACCCAACCTTTTCGGCCAAAGCCGCCAAACACGGTGTGGAGCACTATATCCCCACCACTGGCCCCCCGGTCTCTGCCCACGCCCGCAGACTCAACCCGGCCAAGCTGGAAATCGCGCGGGCCGAGTTCACCACCATGGAGCAACTCGGCATCATCCGCCGCTCCAGCAGCCCTTGGGCCTCGCCCCTCCACATCGCCCCCAAGCCCGGCGGAGGCTGGCGCCCCTGCGGGGACTACCGCCGCCTCAACGACGCCACCACCCCCGACCGATACCCGGTGCCGCACATCCAGGACTTCTCGGCCCGACTGGCCGGACGAACCGTCTTTTCCAAGGTCGACCTGGTGCGCGGTTACCACCAAGTCCCCGTACACCCCGCGGACATCCCCAAAACGGCCGTCATCACCCCATTCGGCCTGTTCGAGTTCCTGAGAATGCCCTTCGGCCTCAAGAATGCAGCCCAGGCTTTCCAGCGCCTTATGGACTCAGTCCTCCGGGACCTGAACTTCCTATTCGTCTATCTAGACGACATTCTCATGGCCAGCTCCTCCCAACAGGAACACCTCGAACACCTTCGCATCCTGTTCGGGCGCCTAGCCCAACACGGGCTCATCCTCAGCCCGGCGAAGTGCCAATTCGGCCTAGCCGAGATCGATTTTCTCGGCCACCACATCACCCCTGCTGGGGCCGTCCCCCTGCCCAACAAGGTGCAGGCCATCCAGCAATTCCCCCGCCCCAAAACCATCAAGGGCCTCCAGGAGTTCCTCGGGATGGTGAACTTCTACAACAGGTTCATCCCCAGAGCAGTAGCCCTCATGAAGCCCCTATACGACTCCCTCCGAGGTAAATCCGGCAAGATGGCCGTAGCCTGGACCACTGACACGTCAGCCTCCTTCAACGCCACCAAAAACGCGCTCGCCGACGCCACCCTGCTCGCGCACCCGAGGGCCGATGCCCGGGTCGCGCTCACCACCGACGCCTCCGACCACGCGGTCGGAGCCGTGTTCGAGCAGTGGGTCAATGGCGCGTGGCAGCCACTTGCCTTCTACAGCCGCCAACTGCGCCCCCCGGAGGTCAAATACTCTACTTTCGACCACGAGCTCCTCGCAGTCCACCTATCGGTCCGCTATTTCAGGTTCCTCCTGGAGGGCCGTCCCTTTACTGCGTACGTGGACCACAAGCCGCTCACATACGCGATGGCCAAGCACACCGAACCCTGGTCCGCTAGGCAGCAACGCCAGCTCGCGGCCGTGTCCGAGTTTACCACGGACATCCAGCATATCTCCGGTAGAGACAACGTTGTCGCTGACTGATGCGCTATCAATTACTCATAAAAGACTGAGAGTTAAGAGAGTAACTAAAGGCTTTTATTAGCAAAGAACAGAGCATGCCTCTCGTGGTTGACTGGGTTCCAAGAAGGCAGGGGGCTGCAGGTCAATCACCTTTATACCTGGGCCTGTGTGGGTGGAGCCAGCCGAGACATGTTGAGGCATGCATAGGTACAACAGTGTGTAATAACAACAACAACAACAACAACAGTGGTTTACCACATTCACCCCTTGTTTAAAATTGAGTCCGGCGGGGTGAAGTGTACTAAAGGTTCGTGTAAGTAAGTCTATCAGGTGGCCTTGTATGCCGTCCTGATCGTCGTGGTGGCGGCGGTGATGGTGCAGCATCCAACGTTGAGTCTGGCGTCTCATTGAGTGGTTGGGTGGTCAATGACGGGTCCTGGGGCTGCGGCATGCCGTCTAGCGGGGTTGGGTTGTGGGTAGTGGTGGATGGCAATGGTAGTGTTTCAGGGGCACCCAAAGGTGCGAGATCTCGTGTGGGGGCTGTGTCCTCCCGCCTGTCCGGGTACGCTACGTAAGCATACTGGGGGTAGGCGTGGGTAGTGGTGGATGGCGAGGGGGGTGTTTCGGGAGCACCCGAAGGTGCGAGGTCTCGTATGGAGACTGTGTCCTCCCGCCCATCTGGGTACACCACGTAAGCATACTGAGGGTTGGCATGGAGGAGGCTCACCCTCTCGACCAGGGGGTCCGTCTTATGGGACCTCACGTGCTTCCGCAGTAGGACGGGTCCTGGAGAAGTCAGCCATGTCGGTAACGAGATCCCCGATGTGGACTTCCTGGGGAAGGAGAACATTCTCTCGTGAGGGGTAGCATTGGTGGCTGTACAGAGCAGTGACCGAATGGAATGGAGCGCCGCAGGGAGGACTTCCTGCCAGCGAGAGGTCGGAAGGCCCTTAGATTTCAAGTTTAAAAGGACTGCCTTCCAGACCGTCGCATTCTCCCTTTCCACCTGGCCATTCCCCCGGGGGTTGTAGCTGGTGGTCCTGCTTGTAGCGATACCTCTCAAGAGCAGGTACTGCCGGAGTTCGTCGCTCATAAAGGATGAGCCCCTGTCGCTATGAATATAGCTAGGGAAACCGAACAAGGCGAAGAGGTCATTCAGACATTTAATGACCGTGGTACTGGTCATGTCTGAGCAAGGGATGGCAAACGGGAAACGGGAGTACCCATCAATTATGTTGAGGAAGTACACATTGCGGTCGGAGGAGGGGAGGGGCCCTTTAAAATCGACGCTCAGCCGTTCAAAGGGGCGCGTGGCTTTGATCAGGCTTGCTCTGTCTGGCCTATAAAAATGCGGTTTGCACTGGGCACAGATTTGGCAGTTCCTGGTCATGGTCCTGACCTCCTCGATGGAGTAGGGCAGGTTACGGGATTTGATGACGTGAAAAAACCTGGTGACCCCCGGGTGGCAGAGGTCATTGTGGAGGGTCTTCAGTCTATCGACCTGCGCGTTGGCGCATGTACCACGTGATAGGGCATCTGGGGGCTCATTGAGTTTCCCGGGCCGGTACAAGATATCGTAATTGTAGGTGGAGAGTTCGATTCTCCACCTCAAGATCGTGTCATTCTTGATTTTGCCCCTCTGCTTATTATTACACATAAAAGATACTGAACGCTGGTCAGTGAGCAGGGTAAATCATTTTCCGGCCAGGTAATGCCTCCAATGTCGCACAGCTTCCACAATGGCCTGGGCCTCCTTTTCGACAGAGGAGTGTCGAATCTCGGGGCCCTGGAGGGTCCTTGAGAAAAAGGCCACGGGTCTCCCCGCCTGGTTAAGGGTTGCAGCTAAGGCAAAGTCGGATGCGTCGCTCTCCACTTGGAAAGGGATGGACTCATCCACTGCGTGCATTGTGGCCTTCGCAATATCTCCTTTTATGAGAGTGAAGGCTGCACAGGCCTCTGCTGTCAGGGGGAAGGAGGTGGACTTGATGAGGGGTCTGGCTTTGTCTGCATAGTTGGGCACCCACTGAGCATAGTACGAGAAAAACCCTAGGCATCTCTTCAGTGCTTTTTGGCAGTGGGGGAGGGGGAGCTCCATAAGGGGGCGCATCCTGTCGGGGTCGGGGCCGATGACTCCGTTCTCCACTACACAGCCAAGAATGGCAAGGCGCTTGGTACGAAACATACATTTGTCCTTGTTGTATGTTAGGTTCAGCCGCTGGGCTGTACGGAGGAATTTTTCTAGATTAACATCATGGTCCTGCTGGTCGCGGCCGCAGATGGTGACGTTGTCTAGATAGGGGAAAGTGGCCTGGAGCGCGTTCTGGTCGACCATCCGGTCCATCTCCCGTTGGAAGACTGAAACCCCGTTGGTGACGCCGAAGGGAACTCTGAGGAAGTGGTAGAGACGACCGTCAGCTTCAAAAGCTGTGTACTGGTGGTCCTCAGCCCTGATGGGGAGCTGGTGGTATGCCAACTTCAGATCAATCGTCGAGAACACCCGGTATTGTGCTATCTGATTGACCATGTCAGATATGCGGGGGAGTGGGTATGCATCTAGCTGGGTGTAGCGATTGATCGTCTGGCTGTAGTCAATAACTAGGCGCTGTTTTTCGCCAGTCTTCACTACCACCACTTGTGCTCGCCATGGGCTGGTGCTACTTTCAATAATCCCTTCCTTCAGGAGTCTTGCTACCTCGGATTTAATGAAGCTCCAATCCCCGGCACAGTAACGCCTGCTTTTGGTAGCGATGGGCTTACAGTCGCGGGTGAGGTTAGCGAACAAGGAGGGGGGGGGGACTTTAAGGGTGGAGAGGCTGCAAATGGTGCGCGGCAGGCGATTTAAAAGCTGCTGGCTGCAGACTGTGAGTGGGGGGAGGGGTCCGTCATACGCTAATGTGACACTCTTAAAGGTTGCACTGAAAATCCAACCCCAGTAGAACGGCAGCGCAAAGATGGGGCAGGACCAGGAGTTTAAAATTTTTGTATTCTGTGCCCCTTACTGAAAGGGTCACTACACAGTAGCCACCGACGTCCGCTGACTGGGCTTTGGAAGCCAAAGAGATCCGATGTCGCGTCGGCAGGACCGGGAGAGAGTAACTGCGCACCGTGTCGGGGTGGATAAAGCTTTCCGTGCTCCCGCTGTCAAAAAGGCAGGTAGTGGCGCGGCCGTTTACCTTAATGTCCATCATGGACCTGGATAGTTGATGAGGGAGAGATTGGTCCAGCGTCACGGAGGCCAGCGTATGGTCGAGCGAGTCGATGTGGTCATCAGATGAGGCGGTGGTTGAGTCCGGGTCCCCCGTGGTTGAAGTTGGAGACGTCCGAGATGGCGGACAAAATGGCGGCGCCCATGGTCCCGATCCCCACGCGGCTGGGGGAGCCCAAGATGGCGGACAAGATTGCTGCCCCCACGGTTCGCACGCGGCGCTGCTGGCGTTAGCGGTTTTACCTTTGCAGGCGCTGACATAGTGTCCTTTCTTCCCGCAGCCGGAGCAGGTAGCGTTTCTCGCCGGGCAGCGTGCTCTGGGGTGTTTTGCCTGGCCACAAAAATAACATTTCTGTGCCTTGGACATCGCAGCAGCAGTTGAAGGTGGCGGTCCCATGACCCAAGGTTGTGGCGTCCACGTTGCGGAGCAGTTAGGGGAGAAGGCGTCCATATTCCTGTGGGCCGCGTCGAGCGAGAGCGCGAGGGACACTGCCTTTCTCAGGTCCATTTCTCCCTTTTCCAACAGTCTCTGCCGGGAGTAGTCGGACCTTAGACCCGCAACGAAAGCATCTCGGATCAGTCCCTCCGTGTGTGCTGCGGCTGATGCTTCTTTGCAATCGCAGTCTCGGCCGAGTATCCGTAGTGCCCGTAGGAAGGCCTCCACCGATTCCCCGGGCTGCTGTCTGCGGGATCTTAAGAGGTGCCGGGCATAGACCGTATTTACCGGGCGTGCGTATTGCCCTTTTAGCAGGCCGATAGCCGCCGCGTAGGTCGTCGCGTCCTGGATTATTGTATAAACTTGGTGGCTCACCTTTGAGGCCAGGATTTCCAACTTGTTTTCGTCCAGGGTCACAGTTGAGGCTTGCAGGTAGGCCGCGAAGCAACGCAGCCAATGCGCGAATTTGGTAGCCGAACCCGCTTCTTGGGGGTCTAGGTCCAGGCATGTTGGTCTGAGGGCTCGCAGCAGCTCCTGTTGCTCAGCGTTTGGTGCAGCAGCCTGCTGTTCAGCGTTTGGTGCAGCAGCCTGCTGTTCAGCGTTTGGTGCAGCAGCTCCTGTTGCTCAGCGTTGGGTGCAGCAGCTCCTGTTGCTCAGCGTTGGGTGCAGCAGCCTGCTGTTCTGCGTTTGGTGCAGCAGCCTGCTGTTCAGCAAATGTCGACATTTTGTTTTTGCTAATAAAATTGATGCGCTATCAATTACTCATAAAAGACTGAGAGTTAAGAGAGTAACTAAAGGCTTTTATTAGCAAAGAACAGAGCATGCCTCTCGTGGTTGACTGGGTTCCAAGAAGGCAGGGGGCTGCAGGTCAATCACCTTTATACCTGAGCCTGTGTGGGTGGAGCCAGCCGAGACATGTTGAGGCATGCATAGGTACAACAGTGTGTAACAACAACAACAACAACAACAACAGTGGTTTACCACACTGACTGCCTTTCCCGTCCCGCCATCTGCGCGAATCACCTCGCGGTCGACTACGCGCAACTAGCAGCGGCCCAGCTCACGGACCCAGACCTCCTCTCGGCGGCTACGCCTAGCCAAGGTCGCGCACGGGCCCGAAGCCACGGCAGTCACTTGCGACGTCTCACTCGGCCAACCCAGGCTGGTCGTCCCTGCAACCTGGCGCCGCCGCATCTTCGACGCGCTCCACGGGCTCTCCCATCCGGGTTCCCGCGCATCCGTCAAACTCCTCTCCCAGCGCTTCGTCTGGCGCGGCCTCAGCAAAGATGTTCGGACTTGGGCCACCTCCTGCCTCGCCTGCCAACGGGCTAAGGTACAGCTGCACACAAAAGCACCCCTGGGAGACTTCGAGGTATCCAGCCGCCGCTTTGACCACGTACACGTCGATATCGTCGGTCCTCTGCCGCCATCGCAAGGCCAAACTTATCTCCTCACGATGGTCGACCGCTACACACGCTGGCCTGAGGCAGTGCCGTTGACCTCCACCACCACAGCCGACATCGCCAGGGCGTTCGTTAACACCTGGGTCGCGAGGTTCGGCGTACCGGCCGACATAACCTCCGACAGAGGCACCCAGTTCACCTCCGAACTCTGGACGGCCACAGCACGCAACCTCGGGGTGACGCTCCACCGAACCACGGCGTGCCACCCGCAGGCCAACGGGCTTTGTGAACGCTTCCACAGGTCACTCAAGGCCTCACTCCGCGCCGGCCTGCAGGACAGTACCTGGACTGACCGCCTGCCGTGGGTGCTACTCGGCCTAAGCACCGCGGTCAAGGAAGACCTCCAGTCCTCAGCAGCGGAGTTAGTCTACGGACAACCGCTGCGTGTACCAGGCGAATTCCTCCCGGAGGCTACCACGCCTTGGTCAGCCGAACAGCAGCGGCTCAACTCTTTCTCTTCCGCTCAACAGTTCGCCCCACTTCCGGTCAACCGACACAGCGAACTCGCACCTCACGTCCCGCCAAACTTACAGCAGGCACGCTTCGTCATCGTGCGACATGACGCGCACCGCGGACCCCTGCGACCCCCGTACGACAGACCGTACGAGGTACTACAAACCGGGGACAAGGTCTTCAATCTGCGACTCAGCGACAGGGTCGAAACAGTCTCCATCGACCAGCTCAAACCAGCACACACAGAACCAGGGGAACAGGTCCCCGTGGCCCGACCTCCAACTAGAGGCCGTCCTGCCAGCAAGCCTGCACAGCCAGCGGCGAACTGCCCGGCCCCACCAACTAGACCGGCGACCACTCAGAGCCGCTCCAGCAGAACCATGAGACCACTGTCACGACTCGTCCACTCCTCCTAAGCGTATTCTGGGGGGAGCTCTGTGGCGACACGCCACCATTGGACATAATCCGCTCACGGCGGCACGGAGAGTTTACGCAGGCGCACTGCCGGCAGCAGCCGCCCCCAGCCGGGGGCCCTTTCCTCCGGCAACTTGTTTCCCACAGGGACAGGCTGCCGGGAGCACTTCCTGTCTAGGGAGTATTTAAGTGGTTGCGCGGGCTTTTCAAGCTCTCTCTTTGCCATGATGTAGATTAAAGCAGTTGTGTTTCACCAAATCTGGTCTCGACTCCCACGTTTGCCGCGGTATCTCAACACACCCTCCCTTTTTCTCCCCCCTCCCTTTCTCTCCCCACTCCCCCTCCCTTTCTCTCCCCCCTCCCCTGTCACTTTCTCGCCCCCCTCCCCCTTCCCTTTCTCTCCCCCCTCCCCATCCCTTTCTCTGCCCCCTCCACCTCCCTTTCTCTCCCCCTCCCCCTCCCTTTCTCTCCCCCTCCCCCTCCCTTTCTCTCCCCCTCCCTTTCTCTCCCCCTCCCTTTCTCTCCCCCCTCCCCCCCTTTTTCCAGCCCTCCCCCCTCCCTTTCTCTCCCCCTCCCCTTCTCTCCCCCTCCCCTTCTCTTCCCCCTCCCCCTCCCCCCATTTCTCTCCCCCTCCCCCCCTCCCTTTCTCTCCCCTCCCCCTCTCTCACCCCTCCCCCTCTCTGTCTCTCCCCCACTCCCCCTCTCTTTCTTTCACCCCCCTCCCCCTCGCTTTCCGTCCCCCCTCCTCTCTCCCCCTACGCCTCTCTTTCTCTCCCCCTCCCTTTCTCCCCCTCCCCCCTCCATTTCTCTCACCCCCTCCCCCTCCCTTTCTCTCACCCCCTCCCCCTCCATTTCTCTCCCCCCTCCCCCTCGCTTTCTCTCCCCCGTCGCCCTCTTTCTCTCCCCCCTCTCTTTCTCTCCCCATCCCCTCCGCTCTCCCCTTCCCCTCCCGTTCTCTCCCCCTCCCTCCCCCCTCTTTCTCTCCCCCTCCCATTCTCTCCCCCTCCCTTTCTCTCCCCCTCCCTTTCTCTCCCCCTCACTTTCTCTCCCCCTCACTTTCTCTCCACCTCCCCCTCCCTTTCTCTCCCCCTCCCTCTCTCCCCCCACCCCCTCTCTCCCCCCACCCCCTCTCTTTCTCTCCCCCTCCCCCTCCCTTTCTCTCACCCCCTCCCTCTCTCTCACCATTCGCTTTCTCTCACCCCTCCTTTCTCTCCCCCTCCCCTTCCCTTTCTCTCCCCCTCCCCCTCTCTCCCCCTCCCCTTCTCTTCCCCCTCCCCCTCCCCCCATTTCTCTCCCCCTCCCCCCTCCCTTTCTCTCCCCTCCCCTCTCTCCCGCCCTCCCCCTCTCTGTCTCTCCCCCCTCCCCCCTCTCTTTCTTTCCCCCCTCCCCCTCGCTTTCCGTCCCCCCTCCTCTCTCCCCCTACGCCTCTCTTTCTCTCCCCCCTCCCTTTCTCTCCCCCCTCCCTTTCTCCCCCCTCCCCCTCCCTTTCTCTCACCCCCTCCCCCTCCATTTCTCTCCCCCTCCCCCTCCATTTCTCTCCCCCCTCCCCCTCGCTTTCTCTCCCCCGTCACCCTCGCTTTCTCTCCCCCCTCTCTTTCTCTCCCCATCCCCTCCGCTCTCCCCTTTCCCTCCCTTTCTCTCCCCCTCCCGTTCTCTCCCCCTCCCCCTCCTTTCTCTCCCCCCTCCCATTCTCTCCCCCTCCCGTTCTCTCCCCCTCCCCCTCCTTTCTCTCCCCCCTCCCATTCTCTCCCCCTCCCTTTCTCTCCCCCTCACTTTCTCTCCCCCTCCCTTTCTCTCCCCCCTCTCCCCCCACCCCCTCGCTTTCTCTCCCCCTCCCCCTCCCTTTCTCTCCCCTCCCTTTCTCTCCCCCTCCCCCTCCCTTTCTCTCCCCTCCCTTTCTCTCCCCTCCCTTTCTCTCCCCCCACCCCCCTCGCTTTCTCTCCCCCTCCCCCTCCCTTTCTCTCCCCCTCCCTTTCTCTCCCCCTCCCCCTCTCTCCCCTCCCTTTCTCTCACCCCTCCTTTCTCACCCCTCCCCCTCAGGTCGTCCCTGCAACCTGGCGCCGCCGCATCTTCGACGCGCTCCACGGGCTCTCCCATCCGGGTTCCCGCGCATCTGTCAAACTCCTCTCCTAGCGCTTCATCTGGCGCGGCCTCAGCAAAGATGTTTGGACTTGGGCCACCTCCTGCCTCGCCTGCCAACGGGCTAAGGTACAGCTGCACACAAAACCACCCCTGGGAGACTTCGAGGTACCCAGCCGTCGCTTCGACCACGTACACGTCGATATCGTCGGTCCTCTGCCGCCATCGCAAGGCCAAACTTATCTCCTCACGATGGTCGACCGCTACACACGCTGGCCTGAGGCAGTGCCGCTGACCTCCACCACCACAGCCGACATCGCCAGGGCGTTCGTTAACGCCTGGGTCGCGAGGTTCGGTGTACCGGCCGACATAACCTCCGACAGAGGTGCCCAGTTCACCTCCGAACTCTGGACGGCCACAGCACGCAACCTCGGGGTGACGCTCCACCGAACCACGGCGTACCACCCGCAGGCCAACGGGCTTTGTGAACGCTTCCACAGGTCACTCAAGGCCTCACTCCGCGCCGGCCTGCAGGACAGTACCTGGCCTCACTCCGCGCCGGCCTGCAGGACAGTACCTGGACTGACCGCCTACCGTGGGTGCTACTAGGCCTACGCACCGCGGTCAAGGAAGACCTCCAGTCCTCAGCAGCGGAGTTAGTCTACGGACAGCCGCTGCGCGTACCAGGCGAATTCCTCCCGGAGGCTACCACGCCTTGGTCGGCCGAACAGCAGCGGCTCAACTCTTCCTCTTCCGCTCAACAGTTCGCTCCACTTCCGGTCAACCGACACGGCGAACTCGCACCTCACGTCCCACCAAACTTACAGCAGGCACGCTTCGTCTTCGTGTGACACGACGCGCACTGCGGACCCCTGCGACCCCCGTACGAGGTACTACAAACCGGGGACAAGGTCTTCAAGCTGCGACTCGACGACAGGGTCGAAACAGTCTCCATCGACCGGCTCAAACCAGCACACACAGAACCAGGGGAACAGGTCCCCGTGGCCCGACCTCCAACTAGAAGCCGTCCTGCCAGCAAGCCTGCACAGCCGGCGGCGAACCGCCCGGCCCCACCAACTAGACCGGCGACCACTCAGAGCCGCTCCAGCAGAACCATTTGACCACTGTCACGACTCGTCCACTCCTCCTAAGCGGATTCTGGGGGGAGCTCTGTAGCGACACGCCACCATTGGACATAATCCGCTCACGGCGGCACGGACAGTTTACGCAGGCGCACTGCCGGCAGCAGCCGCCCCCACAGGGACAGGCTGCCTGGAGCACTTCCTGTCTGGGGAGTATTTAAGTGGTTGCGCGGGCTTTTCAAGCTCTCGCTTTGCCATGATGTAGATTAAAGCAGTTGTGTTTCACCAAATCTGGTCTCGACTCCCACGTTTGCCGCGGTATCTCAACACACCCTCCCTTTCTCTCCCCCCTCCCTTTCTCTCCCCCTCCTCTTCTCTCCCCCCTCCCCCCCTTTTTCCAGCCCTCCCCTTCTCTCCCCCTCCCCTTCTCTTCACCCTCCCCCTCCCCCATTTCTATCCCCCTCCCCCCTCCCTTTCTCTCCCCTCCCCCTCTCTCCCCCTCCCCCTCTCTGTCTCTCCCCCACTCCCCCTCTTTCACCCCCCTCCCCCTCGCTTTCCGTCCCCCCTCCTCTCTCCCCCTACGCCTCTCTTTCTCTCCCCCTCCCTTTCTCTCCCCCTCCCTTCCTCCCCCCTTCCCCCTCCATTTCTCTCACCCCCTCCCCCTCCATTTCTCTCCCCCCTCCCCGTCGCTTTCTCTCCCCCGTCGCCCTCTCTTTCTCTCCCCCCTCTCTTTCTCTCCCCATCCCCTCCGCTCTCCCCTTCTCCTCCCTTTCTCTCCGGCTCCCGTTCTCTCCCCCTCCCCCACCCTCCCCCCTCCCCCTCCCCCACCCTCCCCCTCCTTTCTCCCCCCCTCCCATTCCCTCCACCTCCCTTTCTCTCCCCTCCTTTCTCTCCCCCCTCCCATTCCCTCCACCTCCCTTTCTCTCCCCCTCCATTTCTCTCCCCCTCCATTTCTCTCCCCCTCCCTTTCTCTCCCCCTCCCCCTCCCTTTCTCTCACCCCTCCCTCTCACTCCCCCACCCCCCTCGCTTTCTCTCCCCCCACCCCCCTCCCTTTCTCTCCCCCTCCCCCTCCCTTTCTCTCCCCCCTCCCCCTCTCTCCCCTCTCCCCTTCTCCTCCCCTCCCCCCCCTCCTCCCCTCCCCCCTCTCCTCTCACCACTCCCCTCCCTCCTCTCCCCCCTCCCCTCTCCTCTCCCCCCTCCCCTCCCGTCTCCCCCCTCCCCTCTCCTTTCCCCTCCCCCCCTTCTCTCCCCCTCCCCCCTCTCCTCTCCCCCCTCCCCCTCTCTCTCCCCCCCTCCCCATCTCCTCTCCCCCTCCCCCCCCTCCTCTCCCACCCTCCTCTCCCCCCTCCCCTCCCCCCCTCTCCTCCCCCCCTCTCCTCTCCTCCCCCCCTCTCCCCCTCCCCTCCCCCCTCTCCCCCCTCTCCTCTCCCCCCTCCCCTCTACCCCCTCCCCTCCCCCCTCCTCTCTCCCTCCTCTCCACGCTCCCCTCCCCCCTCCCCTCCCCCCTCCTCTCCTCTCCCCCCTCCCCTCCCCCCCTCTCCCCCTCCCCTCCCCCCCTCTCCCCCCTCCCCTCCCTCTCCCCCCCTCTCCTCCCCTTCCTCCCCCCCTCTCCTCTCCCCACTCCCCTCCCCCCCTCCTCTCCCCCCTCCCCCCTCTCCTCTACCCCCTCCCCCCTCTCCTCTCCCCCGCTCCCCCTCCCCCTCGCCTCTCCCCCCCTCCCCCCCTCCCCCCCTCTCCTCTCCCCCCCTCCTCTCCCCCCTCCTCTCCCCCTCTCCCTCTCCTCTGTCTCCCGCTCCCCCCTCCATTTCTCTCACCCCCTCCCCCTCCCTTTCTCTCACCCCCTCCCCCTCCATTTCTCTCCCCCTCCCCCTCGCTTTCTCTCCCCCGTCGCCCTCTCTTTCTCTCCCCATCCCCTCCGCTCTCCCCTTCCCCTCCCGTTCTCTCCCCCTCCCTCCCCCCTCTTTCTCTCCCCCTCCCATTCTCTCCCCCTCCCTTTCTCTCCCCCTCCCTTTCTCTCCCCCTCACTTTCTCTCCCCCTCACTTTCTCTCCACCTCCCCCTCCCTTTCTCTCCCCCTCCCTCTCTCCCCACCCCCTCTCTCCCCCCACCCCCTCTCTTTCTCTCCCCCTCCCCCTCCCTTTCTCTCACCCCTCCCTCTCTCTCACCATTCGCTTTCTCTCACCCCTCCTTTCTCTCCCCCTCCCCTTCCCTTTCTCTCCCCCTCCCCCTCTCTCCCCCTCCCCTTCTCTTCCCCCTCCCCCTCCCCCCATTTCTCTCCCCCTCCCCCCTCCCTTTCTCTCCCCTCCCCTCTCTCCCGCCCTCCCCCTCTCTGTCTCTGCCCCCTCCCCCCTCTCTTTCTTTCCCCCCTCCCCCTCGCTTTCCGTCCCCCCTCCTCTCTCCCCCTACGCCTCTCTTTCTCTCCCCCCTCCCTTTCTCTCCCCCTCCCTTTCTCCCCCCTCCCCCTCCCTTTCTCTCACCCCCTCCCCCTCCATTTCTCTCCCCCCTCCCCCTCCATTTCTCTCCCCCCTCCCCCTCGCTTTCTCTCCCCCGTCACCCTCGCTTTCTCTCCCCCCTCTCTTTCTCTCCCCATCCCCTCCGCTCTCCCCTTTCCCTCCCTTTCTCTCCCCCTCCCGTTCTCTCCCCTCCCCCTCCTTTCTCTCCCCCCTCCCATTCTCTCCCCCTCCCGTTCTCTCCCCCTCCCCCTCCTTTCTCTCCCCCCTCCCATTCTCTCCCCCTCCCTTTCTCTCCCCCTCACTTTCTCTCCCCCTCACTTTCTCTCCCCCTCACTATCTCTCCACCTCCCCCTCCCTTTCTCTCCCCCCCCTCTCCCCCCACCCCCCTCGCTTTCTCTCCCCCTCCCCCTCCCTTTCTCTCCCCTCCCTTTCTCTCCCCCCTCCCCCTCGCTTTCTCTCCCCCGTCACCCTCGCTTTCTCTCCCCCCTCTCTTTCTCTCCCCATCCCCTCCGCTCTCCCCTTTCCCTCCCTTTCTCTCCCCCTCCCGTTCTCTCCCCCTCCCCCTCCTTTCTCTCCCCCCTCCCATTCTCTCCCCCTCCCGTTCTCTCCCCCTCCCCCTCCTTTCTCTCCCCCCTCCCATTCTCTCCCCCTCCCTTTCTCTCCGCCTCACTTTCTCTCCCCCTCCCTTTCTCTCCCCCCCTCTCCCCCCACCCCCTCGCTTTCTCTCCCCCTCCCCCTCCCTTTCTCTCCCCTCCCTTTCTCTCCCCCTCCCCCTCCCTTTCTCTCCCCTCCCTTTCTCTCCCCTCCCTTTCTCTCCCCCCACCCCCCTCGCTTTCTCTCCCCCTCCCCCTCCCTTTCTCTCCCCCTCCCTTTCTCTCCCCCTCCCCCTCCCTTTCTCTCCCCTCCCTTTCTCTCACCCCTCCTTTCTCACCCCTCCCCCTCAGGTCGTCCCTGCAACCTGGCGCCGCCGCATCTTCGACGCGCTCCACGGGCTCTCCCATCCGGGTTCCCGCGCATCTGTCAAACTCCTCTCCTAGCGCTTCATCTGGCGCGGCCTCAGCAAAGATGTTTGGACTTGGGCCACCTCCTGCCTCGCCTGCCAACGGCTAAGGTACAGCTGCACACAAAACCACCCCTGGGAGACTTCGAGGTACCCAGCCGCCGCTTCGACCACGTACACGTCGATATCGTCGGTCCTCTGCCGCCATCGCAAGGCCAAACTTATCTCCTCACGATGGTCGACCGCTACACACGCTGGCCTGAGGCAGTGCCGCTGACCTCCACCACCACAGCCGACATCGCCAGGGCGTTCGTTAACGCCTGGGTCGCGAGGTTCGGTGTACCGGCCGACATAACCTCCGACAGAGGTGCCCAGTTCACCTCCGAACTCTGGACGGCCACAGCATGCAACCTCGGGGTGACGCTCCACCGAACCACGGCGTACCACCCGCAGGCCAACGGGCTTTGTGAACGCTTCCACAGGTCACTCAAGGCCTCACTCCGCGCCGGCCTGCAGGAGAGTACCTGGCCTCACTCCGCGCCGGCCTGCAGGACAGTACCTGGACTGACCGCCTACCGTGGGTGCTACTAGGCCTACGCACCGCGGTCAAGGAAGACCTCCAGTCCCTCAGCAGCGGAGTTAGTCTACGGACAGCCGCTGCGCGTACCAGGCGAATTCCTCCCGGAGGCTACCACGCCTTGGTCGGCCGAACAGCAGCGGCTCAACTCTTCCTCTTCCGCTCAACAGTTCGCTCCACTTCCGGTCAACCGACACGGCGAACTCGCACCTCACGTCCCACCAAACTTACAGCAGGCACGCTTCGTCTTCGTGTGACACGATGCGCACCGCGGACCCCTGCGACCCCCGTACGAGGTACTACAAACCGGGGACAAGGTCTTCAAGCTGCGACTCGACGACAGGGTCGAAACAGTCTCCATCGACCGGCTCAAACCAGCACACACAGAACCAGGGGAACAGGTCCCCGTGGCCCGACCTCCAACTAGAAGCCGTCCTGCCAGCAAGCCTGCACAGCCGGCGGCGAACCGCCCGGCCCCACCAACTAGACCGGCGACCACTCAGAGCCGCTCCAGCAGAACCATTTGACCACTGTCACGACTCGTCCACTCCTCCTAAGCGGATTCTGGGGGGAGCTCTGTAGCGACACGCCACCATTGGACATAATCCGCTCACGGCGGCACGGACAGTTTACGCAGGCGCACTGCCGGCAGCAGCCGCCCCCACAGGGACAGGCTGCCTGGAGCACTTCCTGTCTGGGGAGTATTTAAGTGGTTGCGCGGGCTTTTCAAGCTCTCGCTTTGCCATGATGTAGATTAAAGCAGTTGTGTTTCACCAAATCTGGTCTCGACTCCCACGTTTGCCGCGGTATCTCAACACACCCTCCCTTTCTCTCCCCCCTCCCTTTCTCTCCCCCTCCTCTTCTCTCCCCCCTCCCCCCCTTTTTCCAGCCCTCCCCTTCTCTCCCCCTCCCCTTCTCTTCACCCTCCCCCTCCCCCATTTCTATCCCCCTCCCCCCTCCCTTTCTCTCCCCTCCCCCTCTCTCCCCCTCCCCCTCTCTGTCTCTCCCCCACTCCCCCTCTTTCTTTCACCCCCCTCCCCCTCGCTTTCCGTCCCCCCTCCTCTCTCCCCCTACGCCTCTCTTTCTCTCCCCCTCTCTCTCTT